>NC_138028.1:127363220-127963978 GCF_964106645.2 Podarcis pityusensis
TTTACATTAATCCTGTACAGTTTTTAAATTCTTACAATTACTCCATATATATTCAACACATTTACTCCAATCCTTTTCGAACTTTGCTTCTTTTTGGTTCCGAATCTTATAAGTCAATTTCGCCAGTTCTATGTATTCAGACATTTTTGTCCGCCACTCCATTAAAATTGGGGTTTCTTGGGATTTCCATTTCTCAGCCACTAAGGTGTTTCTTTCAATGTGCCGGAAAACAAAGTAAGAGGGAAAGATTCAAACAGGCCATTTTTTGTCCTCACAAGCTGTGTGTCAAAGTGGTTCAGTTAATGGAAATCTCTCCCCCACCTGCTTCTGCTTCACAGGCGAATCAGTGGCCGTCCTGGGCCTCCTCCAGATCACCTATTTATTCCACATCCATCCTGATTTGCTTACGCAATGGTTAGACTATGTCTCTCTTTGTTCCGATTTGTTTACGGAGCATTAATACATCAATGACCATTCATATTATCTTCATCCTGATTTGCTCATGGGGTGTTTCAGTGTCTTCCCATTCATTGGTTCCTCTCACACTTTTCAATGCATTTCCTGGTTACTTTTGTAACCACAAAACAGTGGTTGCTGTTTTTGAAGCGGGTCTGTTGTGCTAAGGCAACAAACCTGAAGTTCCATCTTGTGCTGGAGTCCCTCCCACAAAAGGCTAATACTCTGGAGGCATCCCAGCTGAAGAAGCAGCCAGGAAGATCCCTTTTTCAGATGGCCAGGCCTATTCCTGGGACACCAACCTCTAGACTAGCCTGCCAGCAACTTTCCCTGTTCTTCAGGCTGAAGCTATGCACTGGCTTGTAGCTTTTATGCATTGGTACTTTAAAAGAAAATCTTTTTTAAAAGGAAGGCAATATCTAAATTAACTGATAACAAAGAAATAATGTCAGTGGTGCCAATCGGCAAACAAAATTCAAAAGTAGCAATGGTTACAATGTGTTTTCTTTTTAGTTGCTTTGGTTCAGGGTAAATGTGAAATGATTTTGGTAGAAAAAACTTACATCGCTATTTGGAAGGTTTCAATGTACTGGTGGAAATGCTTGAATTTCCTTGAATCTTGGAATTTTGCATCATCCTCATCACAAATCCCCTATTCCTCCACTAGGGACATACTGATCTGTCAGTTTTGATTTCCTTCAGTTTCTGGTCCACCCCCCTCCTCCACATTTCCATCTCACTTTGTGATTCATTAATTATTATTTTTAAAAAATAAAATAAAAGGAATGCACACACAAAAATTCACCACTGAGACACACATTTTGGCAAATAATCTCCCTTAGTTTTTGTATTATTTTCATTAATGTATACAATTTTAATGCACACGTTTCCTAATTATTATTACTTTACCTTGTTGTTGCTGCTTCTGCTGCTGCTGTTATTGTTGTGGCTGTGATTGTCACTGAACTGCATCACAAAATTCAAAGAAGGGCAAATTTCAAAAAGAATACCCATGTTTCAGCTTGTGCATTGTTTAAGGAAATGCAGACAAGATATGTTCACATTCAAATGTGGATCAAAATGAATATCTCTCTCCCCTGCCCCATGTCTACTCTCCACTGCTATCTGACTTTCCCATGACAAACCTTGGGCCACAATCCACTCCATGCTGTTGTGGACAGATCGTGCTCTAAGTAATTTTAGCAAAAAATAAAACTTAACTTGGGGGATCTGAAAAACTGGAAAGGTGAACCCAGTGCTTTTTTAAAAAAAAATGTTTAGGGGTACTCTCATTTTCCTACTCATATTGAAATACTTCCCCTCAATGAGGCCAAACTTAGATTCACAAAATGTTTAGGGGTATGCGTACCCGTGCATCCCCCCAGAAAAAAGCACTGGGTACAAGGCCACAAACCCAGCCCTTTTCCAGTTTCATTTCTCCCTGCTCTGAACTGACATGGCTATCTGCAAATTGACAATCTGGTCGTTCCTCCATTGATTTGAAAGGACCGTGTGTGCTAGACAAATAGAGAATAGCTCCAACGTAATCTTATCAGGACTCCCCTCCCTACACCCCACCCAAACTGAAATCTAATACAATAACTTCCTTTCTGAGCCTTATATCAAAACACTCGAGGGAATGTTTACAGCTATCACTGCTGGCAGCGTTTTGCTGCCTGAGAGAATACCGGGGCTGTGTTTCGCTCTCACAACAAGGAAGGGGCATCACACCGAAAAGGACCGAGCAAGGACTCCTGCAAACCCAGGGAGATCTCATTTGCTGGAGGCAGGGGCCTGAATGAAGCAGCTGCACGTTTTAGCTACTTCTGACAGATGAGCTTAACATCTACAAAAACAAACCCTAGCCCTGCTGAATCTTGGTCCACACAAACAGGAAGCGATAACACCTAGACGTGGGAGCTCTTCCCTCCAGTCCCAGCTGATAAACCAGGGGTTAGGGTAAGGCTCACCACACCATATCCTGTGACCATTCCTTCCCCGCCCTTTCAGTTGCTCAATAAGTTTTTTGGGATGAGCTGAAATTATGCTCCATGGGAGATACGAAGATAACAAAACAACCCTATGCTGTCCTATCATTGGTTCATCTCTAGGCCAGTAATGCTTCCCTAGCTAGTAGTAGCTCTCCAGAGTCTTAGGAAGAGCTATTGTCCAGACCTGATATTCACCACCTCTTTTGAACTGGAGATGCCAAGGTTGAACCTGAGGCCTTCTGCATCTGACCCGTTGAGCTGGATCCCTCTCTTTCCATTTTTGTTGCCAGTACAGGTAAAAAGGTAAAAGGTAAAGGACCCCTGGATGGTTAAGTCCAGTCAAAGGCGACTATGGGTTGCAGCACTCATCTCGCTTTTCAGGCTGAGGGAGACAGTGTTTGTCCACAGACAGCTTTCCGGATCATGCGGCCAGCATGACTAAACCGCTTCTGGCGCAACGGGACACTGTGATGGAAACCAGAGCGCATGGAAACACCGTTTACCTTCCCTCTGCATTGGTACCTATTTATCTACTTGCACTGGCATGCTTTTGAACTGCTGGGTTGGCAGGAGCTGGGACAGAGCAATGGGAGCTCACTCCGTTGCGGGGATTCAAACCACCAACCTTCTGATCGGCAAGCCCAAGAGACTCAGTGGTTTAGACTACAGTGCCACCCGTGCCTCCCAATTTGCATGTGGGTCGCATTCTGGGTCATTGAGCACTTGTGTGAAATCGCTTGCAATTGAAACGCTCCGTTCTGCCCCTGCTCCACCCTTTTAGTGACTTTTTTATGACGTTTCCAAGTCACTTCCAGGTTTGGCGCTGCATGCATGTACACAATTGCGAACATATTGGCCACGCCTAAAATGGGTTGCCTGTACAAGTTGTTTTATCAATAAAGGTCTCTGGGTGTCAGGCACGGAATGTCCAGAGTGAGGAATGAACTCCTTATTGTCAGATTCAAAAAATATACTTACATGTTTGGGGAAAGCATGTCTGTCAGTCCTATGAGTCTCAGCTAGTCCTAGGTATGCACCCAATGAGGCAGTTGCCACAACAGAGAAGCCCCACCCCCAGTTCATCTGTCTCCCCTATTGTCAGGCGTAGAGAATCCTCTCCTTCGCCGGTAGGATCAAAGGCAAGGAGAACAAGCAAGTTCATATTTATGGGTTTTATTCAGTCATCTGGGTGCAAGACAAAGACTCCAAATCTCCACGCAATGGAGATGTTGCCTACTTTGAGTCCTTCCTCTTCCGTCCCCAACAGCATCCTGAGTCCCTATGGGAGTCACACACCTCCACATTCTCTCTTCTTGAATGCAAAGTGATTGACGAGCCCTTGGAGAAGGAGGCTCTCCCAGACACTCCAAGGAGATCTCTGCTGGCTGCTCTCTCGCTCCCTCCTCCTCCACCACTATCTCGTAACTTGGCAGTTCTTCACTTGGCTGTAATTCAACCCTGTCTCCTCCTCCACTTGAAACTGCTGGAGACAAAGGGAGTCTTCCCACTCCATGAGGAGACAGAGGGGACAGTTCCCAGCCTTCCTGTTCAGTCCAGTCCCTGACACCTATCCAACCTACGTGCAAGCAGGTGAAGACTGTGCCTGCATGTAACCTTTTGCTCCTCCCTCTTCAGTCCTCTACTGGTCCTGGGAGACAGTGGAGCAGGAGAGTCGGTGGCAGGAGGAGGAGCCCATGAAACTCCACCAGCCTGGCCCATCTCTCCCTCCAATCCTGCAGCTTCTCCTGCCTCTGACTCATCTCTTGGCTGTCACAGGTTCTCCCAGTTCACAGATCCCTTCTTCCAAGTCAGACTCCAAACCCCCATTCCCGGTACCCACTCATCAGTATCCAGCCACCACTCCTCATGTACACGATTGTGAACATAGCAGCCATGCCTAAAACAGGGGTTTCCTGTACAAGTTGGACTTTGGACCTCCTTTTCCTGTGACATTATATTACTGGGGTGGTGGCCCTCCAGGTGTGGTGAGCCCACAACCCCAACCATTGGCCATCCTCATTCAACAGATGCAAAGGGCCACAGCTGCCCCACCATCACTATCCAGGGAACTCCAAAGGGTAGGTGCCATCACACGGAAGGCCTGACAGGATGGTATCTGCAAGATGTCCTTGCCTGCAGAATGCAGCATCCGTTGGGAATGTAGGGCAGGAAATGATATTTTGGGTGGTATTCTGGTCCCAAACTGTATAGCCAGTTTCCTGCACATTGAAATTAGCCTGGTAATATATGGGAGCACTGAACATGGTGCAGTCTGCAAGCAAAAGCGTTGCTTTGCCTTTATTTCCTTCCACATAAACTCAACATTAAAAATCAGGGCATTTTGCCTGAAAGGGGGGGGGGTGTGGCAGGTTGGGAGAAGAAGGAATCAGAAGGGGGTAGAAGGTTTGGGCCCTGAATTCCTTAGTGCAGCATATATATATATATATATTTGTCGCAAACACCCTTGTCAAAAGGGTTGATGTAAAAATTAGCATTTGACAGAAATGTGTCACTCAAGTTCTCATTAGCGCAGTAAACATTCCCTTCTCTTTCACCCCGGTCCCTTCCAGCCTACAATGTAAATAAGAACAATGTTTAGCAGCTTTTAAAATTATGCAGATAGCTTTTAATGACTTTGAAGCATTCAGATACTTTCACTCATATGTCACAAAACAGATTTGATTTATAGGGATGACATTTGGTGGAGCAATTAATCCATACTATGCTCTAATCATGTTTAGTGCTAGGAATATGTATATCTGAATCTCTCTCATATATATATATATATATATATATATATATATGAGAGAAGAGAGGGAGAGGAAGCACACACTTTTGAAATCAAGTATCGCTTTTGCCCCTCTAATTTTGCATATCATGTTTTCAAAATGCAGAAAGGTAAAAAGGCTTGAAAATTAGCCAGCAGGTTATTTCTAATAATGGAATTAGAGATAAGAAAGGAGGGAGAATCTTGTTCACACTGGGAGCATAATGAGAAGACGTGCAAAGCGATCAGCTCAAATACTTGACAATAACTGACAAAAAGGGAGAAATGGTTGACACAAACATGGACCAGCTACTAAAAAGAAAATGCACAAACAGTGCTCACTGGAATCCCAACAGCGTAATGCAGTTAATAGTTGGACAGAGATTAAATTTTGCATTTAAAGGTGAATCTACCCAATTAGCACGTTCTAAAATGCTACATAGGGACGCGGGTGGCGCTGTGGGTTAAACCACAGAGCCTAGGACTTGCCGATCAGAAGGTCGGCGGTTCGAATCCCCGTGACGGGGTGAGCTCCCGCTGCTCGGTCCCTGCTCCTGCCAACCTAGCAGTTCGAAAGCACGTCAAAGTGCAAGTAGATAAATAGGTACCACTCCGGCGGGAAGGTAAACGGCATTTCTGTGCGCTGCTCTGGTTCGCCAGAAGCGGCTTAGTCATGCTGGCCATGTGACCCGGAAGCTGTACGCCGGCTCCCTCAGCCAATAAAGCGAGATGAGCGCCGCAACCCCAGAGTCGGTCACGACTGGACCTAATGGTCAGGGGTCCCTTTACCTTTACATGCTACATGAAGCGAAACTCAGCCAATCCTTCAAAATCTGTACTTTCCCAAATTTTGAGATGCAGTGCTCTAACCTAGGAGTCAGCTACATTGGCAAAGAAAAAACGCTTTATATGTGTTGTAAATGCATTCTAACACTGTGGCACCAGATAGCGCTGTGGAGTTCCGTTTTTGCTTACCCGATTTCTCGTACAAAGTTTGCAGCGCATTTAGCTGAAACGCTTCTTTGATGTGTCTAGATCCGTCATTCCCAATGTGGGGCGCCATTTGATTTTTAAGGGAGGCAATTCGAGAATGAGTTATTAACAGTGAATGGCCTTGGCTCCCTCCACGTGAATAGGAGTTCACTTTTTGAATAATTAGAATTATATGTCATGGGGGGGGGGTTGCACCAGGATTTTAGAGATGCTTAGGTGGCCAAAAAAGGTTGGAAGCCACTGGTCTAGGGTCTAGATCCAGCCCAAATTAATATAGAAATTCACGTACCTGCCCTTCTCTTTCACAAGCCAGCACAGCACAGCTAGTATGGGAAGTTTTTTATGACTGATGTTTTGATATATTTCTAATCTTTTGTTGGAAGCCACCCAGAGTTGCTGGGGAAACCCAGCCAGATGGGCAGGGCATAAATAATAAATTATTATTATTATTATTATTATTATTATTATTATTATTATTAGACTTTAACTTAGCACAACGCTATGTTCCTTCCATTGACTCCATCTGTGCTACTGTTTCAGGGCATGTCCCAATATTTAGGGTCTAGGTAGGCTTACACCAATCCAGTAATTTAGCCATCAGAAACTTTAAAACAAAAAAAAGCATATAATTCAGATTTCACTTCCAGTGCAGTTAGGGAAAATGTACAAAACTAGTTCAAATATATGTTGGAAGTGTAAGGAAAAGGAGGGGACATTTTATCATATGTGGTGGGATTGTAATGTAATTTTAAAAAATTGGGAAATGATATACAACAAATTGAAGAAAATGTTCCATTTAACACTTGTTAAAAAACCTGAAGCATTTTTGTTAGGGATTGTAGGGAAAGATCTGCCAAAAAAGCTGAAAAACATCTTCATGTATGCGACAACGGCCGCGAGAGTTTTAATAGCACAAGGATGGAAGACTGAAGAAACCCCAACAAAAGAATCATGGCAAGAAAAATTGATGGACTATGCAGAACTGGCAAAACTGACATACAAGCTACGGGACAAGGATAACTGTGACTTTAAACATGAATGGGAACCCTTTACAAAGTATTTGAAGATGCAACAAAGCCAACTGGACTCCTTGGCTGGCTTTGAATAAACATTCACAAACTTTTTATTGATAATAATCACCTAAATAGTTTGAGGATCTGTACAACTTTGTAACATGCAGAAAAGAGCCTTCTCATAGAAACCAAAGACTGAGGGAACTGAGGGAAGCCGGGGGGTGGGTGGGTTTTGTGTTGGAGGGTGGGGGGAGGGAGCAAAAATGGGGGGGGGAATGAGGATGATATGTTTTTGGATAATATGTTTTGTTTTAATTTTGAATAATTTTTTAATAATAATAATAATAATAATAATAATAATAATAATAATAATTCAGATTTCACTTAATTCTCACTCAGGGCCTTCATCGCATGTGTGCAAAGCCATCCTGAACGCCAACGAGGGATGAACCAAAGTCCGATGGTGGAATTCACAGCCGGCTCCATTTTTCTGAGGGAGAAACATCCCTCACCTTGAATTTCCACTCGCGCTTAGTAGCTGCAATGAGAGTGAGCCAAAGCAGGCAACAAGGCTGTCACTCACTTCAAAACTGCTGAGCAGTTGCAATACTTTGCGTTGCTAAACTCCACAGTCGGCCACAGTTAAGATGACAGTGTAGAGATGAAACAACGTGTTCCATGACAAGGAACCGGTGGGGAGCCAGCCGTGTGTGAGAGAGCTATTCACACAACACATTTTCTCACATCATCGTCTCCTCGTGAAAAAGCGGCTTGCTGGGTAGGTCATCCTTTGAATATACGTTGCCCGTCATTTATTCCTGCTCATAGCTAGCTAGCAATTTGGCTATAAAACGTTTTTAGCTATACGGTTTTGACGCCTTCTGCTATCTAGTTGAATAATGAATTGAGCTTTCCCAAAAGCCAATCTACAGATCCAGGATCCGAAGAGTCATCATTTCCATTAGAGGTACATAAATCCGATAAACGTTACAGGTTTGAAGTTACAACTGCAGGCTGTCACCTCAGTGCTTTCAAGTGCCAGTTATTTTCTGCACAGTCTGAGTCACAGCCCTGGTGCTTCAGCAGGAAGACTTCAAACTCTCCCTCATGAGAGTACAGAGAAACCAAATCGGGGCATTTTATCATTGTTTTGCTGGTGGGCCCTATAAACTATCGTTTTTCAGACATCTGGAAGGTCAGGCACATCTCTTTAACGGAAAGACTGATTTTCATCATTTGGAACCCAAATGAAAAAGAATAATTGACAAGGAGAAGAGGTGTTTTCTCACAGGAAATAAAATACCATAGTTGGCTGCATTGTGAATTTCTTAAAAGATGACCACCTCATGGCTTCACACTTGCTGCTAGGGGATGGAAAAAGAGGAAATTCCAGTCACACAGGCAAATATAAATACACACAGAGAGAGACACACACACAGTGTGGTACCTCAGTTTACGAACAGCCCTGTTAATGAACTATTTGGTTTACAAACTCTGCAAAACCAGAAGCCGTGTCCCGGTTTGCGAACTTTACCTCAGTCTAAGAATGGAAGCCAAACCTGTTAATGAACTATTCGGTTTACAAACTCTGCAAAACCAGAAGTAGTGTCCCAGTTTGCGAACTGTACCTTGGTCTAAGAATGGAAGCCAAACCGTGGAAGGGCACCGGCGGCGGGAGGCCTCATTAGGGAACACGCCTTGGTTTAAGAATGGATTTGGTTTAAGAGCAGACTTCAGGAACAGATTAAGTTTGTAAACCAAGGTACCACTCTCTCTCTCTCTCTGTGTGTGTGTGTGTGTGTGTCTGTGTGTGTGTGTGTCTGTGTGTCTGTGTCTATGTGTCACATAACTTCTTACAATGTTCTTTGTTGTCAAGAAAAATGGGAGATACAAATCCTAAAGACTATCTCCCAGCGTAGGCAGTATATTGGTTTTAAAGGTAAAGGGTAAAGGGACCCCTGACCATTAGGTCCAGTCGTGGCCGACTCTGGGGTTGCGGCGCTCATCTCGCTTTACTGGCCGAGGGAGCCAGCATACAGCTTCCAGGTCATGTGGCCAGCATGACTAAGCCGCGTTTCTGAGCACAATTCAAAGTGTTGGTGCTGACCTTTAAAGCCCTAAACGGCCTCGGTCCTGTATACCTGAAGGAGCATCTCCACCCCTATCATTCAGCCCCCACTGAGGTCCAGCTCCGAGGGCCTTCTTGCGGTTCCCTCATTGCGAGAAATGAGGTTGCAGGGAACCAGACAGAGGGTCTTCTCGGTAGTGGCGCCCACCCTGTGGAACACCCTCCCTTCAGATGTGAAGGAAATAAGCAGCTATCCTATCTTTAATAGACATTTGAAGGGAGCCCTGTTTAGGGAAGTTTTTAATATTTAACACTGTACTGTTTTTAACACTTGATTGGGAGCCGCCCAGAGTGGCTGGAGAAACTCAGCCAGATGGGCGGGGTATAAATAATAAATTATTATTATTATTATTATTATTATTATTATTATTATTATTACCAGAGCATCACATGGAAATGCCGTTTACCTTCCCGCCGGAGTGGTACCTATTTATCTACCATTAGTTCCAGTTGTGACCGACTCTGGGGTTGCGGCGCTCATCTCACTTTATTGGCCGAGGGAGCCGGCGTACAGCCGGTGGCCAGCATGACTAAGCCGCTTCTGGCGAACCAGAGCAGCGCATGGAAATGCTGTTTACCTTCCCGCCGGAGTGGTACCTATTTATCTACTCGCACTTTGATGTGCTTTCGAACTGCTAGGTTGGCAGGAGCAGGGACCGAGCAACGGGAGCTCACCCGTTGCAGGGATTCAAACCGCCGACCTTCTGATAGGCAAGTCCTGGGCTCTGTGGTTTAACCCACAGCGAAACCTGCGTCCCTTATATTGGTTTTAGGCAGTGCTATTTTTCTAGAAAAAGAGGTGACAGAACTCACCATGAACGCCTCCTTTGTTCTCTTATACTGACAATGGCACTCACCTGAGAGGTGCCAGAACTGAGTTCCGAATGAAAAAGTCCTGGTTTAAAGCTTTCTGTCTAAATACACTGAGGAGAGCGAGGAAGCAAAGGGTCCCACCAGAAAGGGGTGGACTTTGGTAATCTTTCATAATATAGTACCCTGTGCGAAGCCAAAGTTTGGTGCTTCCAAATGGCTCTTCTCAATTATGGATCTTCTCAATTTTGCACCCCCTCAGCTCAGTGCTATGCGCTGGGGAACCACCCGCACCACCCTAAATCCAGAACTGCTCCAGATGGTCGTTTTATTCTTCAGCTGCTCCTCCCAAACACATTCCCAGCAGCTGTAGCTAAGGCTGCCCCACTCTTTCGTAGCTGAGACAAGGGTGGCTGGTCAGCAATGGTAGGAAGAGTAAGTGGACCCAGCAAAGCAGTGATTTGTTATTGTTGAATGTTGTATGGAACATGTAGGAAAGGCTCGACAGCATAATTTGGCGGAAGGGGATAGTTCTCACTTGTCAGCTCTGTCTTTGCGTTCCACCCGGTGCTATACCAGCTGCACTGGCTCCCGGTGGAGTACAGGATCAGGTTTAAGGTGCTGGTTTTAACCTTTAAAGCCCTATACGGCCTAGGACCCTTGTACCTACGGGACCGCCTCTCCTGGTATGTCCCACAGAGGAACTTACGGTCTTTAAATAAAAACATCCTGAAGGTCCCAGGCCACAGAGAGGTTAGGCTGGCCTCAACTAGAGCCAGGGCTTTTTTGGCTGCGGCTCCAATCTGGTGGAACACTCTGTCACAAGAGACTAGGGCCCTGCGGGACTTGACATCTTTCCGCAGGGCCTCCAAGACAGAGCTGTTCCACCAGGCCTTTGGTCAGGGCGCAGCCTGACTCCCTCCCTTGGCAATCTTCACAGAACCTTAGCCTAATGGTTGCCATCCATTTGAGTTGAATTAATTTTTATAATGAAATGTTTTTAGAATGTGGTACTATTTTATTGTTGTTAGCCGCCCGGAGCCCGGCTTCGGCTGGGGAGGGTGGGATGTAAATAAAAAAAATTATTATTATTATTATTATTATTATTATTATTATTATTAGCAGTAGAACCTTGGTTCTCGAATGGCTTAGTTGACGAATAAATCGGCTCCCAACTGCTGTAAAACCAAAAGTAAGTGTTCCTTTTTTCGAACGTTTTTTGGAAGCCTAATGTCCGACGCTGCTTTCGCTTCAGTGCAGGAAGCTCCTGCAGCCAATTGGAAGCTGCCCCTCAGTTGCCGAACAGTTTCGGGAGTCAGACGGACTTCCGGAACGGATTAAGTTCGAGAACCAAGGTTCCACTGTCCTTGTACCAAACATCCTCCAGACAGACAGATGGCAACAACAACAACAATTTGACATCCCTTGCTGATACCCCAGCTATCCAGCTGAGCCTAACTGCCCAGAACCAGCTATACACATAAATAGATGCAAATGTTATGCAAATTTCTGTGATCAGCCTCTTACCTGAGTTTTTTAAAGTATCAAGCTTGACACCACATTATGGCATCCCGCCTTTGCCTCTGAGCTCAAGCCATGCCTGCAACATTACCTCCCTAACTGGAAAAAAAAATAATGATTTGCCACTTCTTTAATGGACAGAGGGAATCCAATAAATACCCACAAAATATTGCCTATATTAGGGTGTCATGTTAAAGTTATTTCGATCGATGAGGAATCGATTGAATTACCAGCTCAACGCAAGAGAGTTAATCAGCTAAAGAATGCTATCAAATCATTTGGCAAACCCCTCAATGAAATAACTCCTGCTCTTATTTTTAGAAGAAGGGAAAACAGCAAGCCCCTGAACACTAACACTTTTCGCAGCGCAGGAATGATTGACGCCTTGGTGATTTCAACAGAGCTGAACAACAAAAAAGCTTCAGAAAGATTTTCCTCCACGTCTATCATCTAGAACTATGATCACTGTAGTTTGGACACTGCAGTCTGGAAAACAGTCTTTGGAGAATTCAAACCAGGACTGTAATGCATAGGCATAAAGGGAACTGACTGGTTTACCTCAGGCATGGAGAAACTATCTGCTCAAGGATCACATTATTATTATTATTATTATTATTATTATTATTATTTCAGTTTATATACTGCCCAATTTATATATCGCCCTTTATCAGAAGATCCCAGGGCGGTGTACCACATTAAAACACATCAATGATATTATTGAACATCAATGATAAAAACATAATCAAGACACAATAAAACGCATCCTGACAGGCAGCCTAATAATAAAATAGTCATCATAACAACTGTCTTCTCCCCCACACTTTCACAGGCCAGAGATTATTTAATAGCCCTAGGTCTAGGTAAAGAGGAATGTTTTTGCCTGGCACCTAAAGACACATAGTGATGGCGCCAGGCGGGTGTCTCTGGGGAGAGCATTCCACAATCAGGGAGCCACCAGAGATAAGGCCCGTTCTTGTGTTGTCACCCTCTGAACCTCAAAGGGATGGGGGACACAGAGAAGGGCCTCAGATGACAAGCCCAGGGCCTGGTCGGTTCATACATGGAGAGGCGATCCTTCAGGTATTGAGGCCCGGAGTTGTGTAAGGCTTTGTAGGTCAACAGCTGCACTTTGATTTGGGCCTCGAAAGTAATCGACAGCCGGTCCAGTTGTGACAGGGTTGGTCACATGTTCTGGATCATCACCTGGTCATGGTGAGTGGGCTTGAACGTTCCTGTGATCCTCGTGAGCAAAGCCTACAGGAGTCATACACTCCCAGTAGGGTCACCTAAGATAGAGGAGAGGAGCTGTCTTCTCGTATATGCATCGTCAACCTTTTAGATCTTTTCACTGTGTGGTCTTCAGTCTGAAAGCAACATTCTTAATTGGCAATTAAATGGGAGCGGCCGCCGAGACCATATAACACCGGTCTTGAAAGACCTACATTGGCTCCCAGTACGTTTCCGAGCACAATTCAAAGTGTTGGTGCTGACCTTTAAAGCCCTAAATGGCCTTGGTCCAGTATACCTGAAGGAGCGCCTCCACTCCCATCATTCTGCCCGGACACTGAGGTCCAACTCCGAGGGCCTTCTGGCAGTTCCCTCATTGCGAGAAGCCAAGTTACAGGGAACCAGGCAGAGGGCCTTCTCGGTAGTGGCAGCCACCCTGTGGAATGCCCTCCCACCAGATGTCAAAGAGAACAACAACTACCAGACTTTTAGAAGACATCTGAAGGCAGCCCTATTTAGGGAAGCTTTTAATGTTTGATGTATTACAGTATTTTAATATTTTTTTGGAATCTGCCCAGATTGGCCACGGAAGCCCAGCCAGATGGGCAGGGTATAAGTTATAAATTATTATTAATAATAATTATTATTATTATTATTATCCCAGCCCAAGAGCCTAGTTTTACACACAAAGAGTCCCTCTGGTGTTTATGTTTTTAATTCACCCAATCTATGACATCAGCCTGCTGTTGGGCAGACTTTCATTTCAGGTTTGGGTCAGAGTTGACTTCTCTAACGCGCTTTGGGTTGGGGTGAAATGTGTGTAACTGATTATCAAAATCTACACATCACAATGGACACACAACTATGAACACACCCAAAATAAGACATTTCATTCAATGGATTTCCCCTCATCTGTTGATCACGTTGGACTCTGTGATCATTTCTGTGGCTGCCTGAGGTTTCTGAAACATGGAAGAAAAGAGTCGCACAAGCCAATGAGTTGAGGGCCAGAATTTTAGACCAAACATTCCTTCAGCCATGAGTCAAGACCTAGAGCAGGCTGCAAAAGAAGCTCAAAGCCACTCACAGTGGCTATTTTGAATGTCAAGAAGTAAAGAGGTTTCCTTTATGCATAGTTATTCTTATCTGCAATGTGTTTCAAGCACAATCCTAAGCATGTTTACTTGGAAGTAAGCCCCAATGAGTTACATAGGGCCTACACCCAAGTAGGTCAGCATAGCAGTACAGCCTAAGGCATAGCTGTCAACTTACAGATTTGAAAATAAGGGACCAGCAGCCTCGAAAATAAGGGATCAGCAGCCAAAATAAGGGGTTTCCCCACCACAGGTATGTTCAACTTCTGAGCCCCTCCGAGACAAAGGCAGAAAGCCCAGCCAGCAGCCAAACAAAGCCTCAAGCGGTGGTTCCCACAGCGCAGCAACCCGGCAAAGGGGATGCAGCAAGGAAAACCACCGTCACCTCTCCGCTGGGAAGCGCTGAGCAAAGGCGAGTCCCCAAGCAATGCGGCCGATTTGATCGGCACAAGGCATGCGAGCTCCACCCCCCAGTCGTTCTTAGACTCCTTATTGGGTGAGCAACACAGCCAAGCAACACAGTTGGAGCCTCCCTCCTCCCTGGCCAGCAGAGAGGGAGGGAGAGGAGCTGCTTCCTTTGAAACCCGGGAAATTTAAGGGACATCATCAATAACGGACAGCAGCGGGACACGGCGCTGGGATAAGGGACTTTCCTGCCAAATAAGGGACGGTTGACAACTATGGCCAAAGGATGCAATGCTGTACCCAATTTCTTTAAGGTAAGCTCTGTTGAATTCAGTGGGGCTTATTTTTGATTACACATGTCAAGAATTATGCTATTAATCTCCTTCCAATATTAAAATTCAGGGAATATATAAGTAATACGTTGTCCCAAACGGGACGCGTACATTTTAGGAGGAGAAATTAGTTTGGTCTGCCTATTAAAGCAAACCAAAGCTTTTGCACAGGCCCAACTTACACACAGAGTAGAACAGAGCTATGAGTTGGACAGAAGCACTCTCTGAATGTTGTGATCTACTTACAGTTATTCCGCCTGGCCTTTAATTTGAACTCAGCCTGATCTTTTATTTCCCTTCTCTTCCCTCCCCCTCCCCTTTTATGACGATTACCTGCTCTGAGACTGCACAGCTAATTCTCCCCTGGCCTCCTTGCTGGCCCAAGTAGGACCAATTCAGCCAGCTAGCCCTGGGGATTATCTAATGCTTATTTCCCCTAAATTGATTTCTGAATTTTGAATTTTATTGTTACCCATGTTTTTATACTGTATTTTATGCTGCTTTTACAATTAAGTGTTTTAAATTTGTTGTCAGCCGCCCTGAGCCTGGTTTTTGAACCAGGAAGTGTGGGGTATAAATAAATAAATTATTATTATTATTATTATTATTATTATTATTATTATTACAGTTCAACTACATGCACAAAATGCATGTCTTATAGGGAATGCAAACAAAAAGGCATATTTTAAAGGAAACACATAAAAAAAGTTTATATTTCAGGAGGAAAAACGTGCAAAATGCTATTTTCTGCATTAAAAAAAATCACAAAAATTGGACAGAATGGACCAATAATTGAGCCGACATGGAAAGGAAATAGGCTGAACCATCCATCCCTACATCATAAGACCACAATATACTAAAAACTTAAAATAGACAAATGCAGATATTACAGCAAGAATGAGATCCCACCCCCACCCCCCAAAAAAGAAATCCTCACCATGATGAACAGAGAAGTTTCCAACAGACAACTTAAAGTAGATGCTTAGGTAGATGCCTTACATGAGATTTAACAGTGAAGTGGTTTTCAAACGTACCAATGGGTTTTGCACATAAATACTCTTACTTCGGGGGGTCCACTCAGATAAATAAGAAATCTAAATTCTGCATGAATTTGGTCTTTTACTGTGGCATATGTAAACTTATTCAACAGTTTTCCCGTTGAGAAGTCTGTTGACCTTTCCTGAGTACACAGAAATGTCATCTTTCCACATTGAGCAAGCACTGGCAAATTTGGAAACCAGCTTATTGATGAACTTGTCACATGCTCTTTTTGCCTTCACTTTGTACATTTATAGCAAAAATAACTTTGATCCTTGAGATATAGTAAAGGTACCCCTGCCTGTACGGGCCAGTCGTGTCCGACTCTAGGGTTGTGCGCCCATCTCACTTAAGAGGCCGGGGGTCAGCGCTGTCCGGAGACACTTCCGGGTCACGTGGCCAGCGTGACAAGCTGCATCTGGCGAGCCAGCGCAGCACACGGAAACACCGTTTACCTTCCCACTAGTAAGCGGTCCCTATTTATCTACTTGCACCCGGGGGTGCTTTCGAACTGCTAGGTTGGCAGGCGCTGGGACCGAGCAACGGGAGCGCACCCCGCCGCGGGGATTCGAACCGCCGACCTGACGATCGGCAAGTCCTAGGCACTGAGGTTTTACCCACAGTGCCACCCGCGTCCCCCCTTGATATATATATAGTTTTCCAATATACCCCCAATAATAGCCAAATTATGACAATAACAATTAATTCCCAAATTATACAATTATCAAAATGCCAATCAATTTCCAATTAATACATTTTAGTTAAAGTGGCTCTATGCATGATGGTTTGGGTGCATTTCCGATCTTATATCACTGTGTTCCAATCTTAATTAATAATTAATTAATTAATAAATCTTAATTAATGTCAGTTACATTTCAGTTATAATAATCATCCCTTAGTCAATGGCTACATAATTAATGATTTCCAGTCATGACGTTACAATATATAACTTTATAAAGCTTCAAGTCAGGAACTCAAACCGTTATCTTTATTCTGCCCTGTGGGTGAAAACTATTATATCCATGGAGATTCCTTTTGTACCTAGATGGTGTTGTCTCTTTCATTTCCCAGCTGTTGTTTTCTCCCATCATGGCTTGGGGCGGAACTGAATCTCAAAGTTTCTCACAGGTCTTATCTCTCCATCCCTTGCTTCGATGTCTCAGAACAAGCAACAGTCTGGTAGAAACCATTCTGCCTCACTAGTAAAACATGTCGCAGATCTTCGCCATTTTACCCTCAGCCTAGGAAAAGGTGGGAAGTTTTCAAACACACTGAATATTCAATACTCCTTTCCAACTCCCAGAATCTCTGCAGTGTTCTTATCACAGCCCCCCAATTCTTTTCCTTTCAGCAAAAGATTTATGGCCCAATTAAACTTTATCTTAGATCACATTCCGTCAGTAGCACACACAAATCTTGGTCTCTTTTTCCTTGTCTGTTGTTTTTAAACAGAGGTGAGGGGAATTACTCTTTCTTTCCAACACAGTCGTACTTGAGCTTCTCCTCCCCCTCCTTTCTTCATTTCAGATCACACACAGTTTCCATTTTTGCTTGTTAATATCAATATTACTCCAACGTCCCTTCCTCACCTGTAAATATATTTTTATCTTATATTCCAGAGAGGGTTGCCAAATCATAAATATATAAAAGAAGCTTAGAATAAACAAACAAATGGCGGACTTCCCTCTCCCCAACCGACTCTCACTCTCACATAAAATCTTTCTCAATTCAAACCTTTGATCCATGTAGCTGGTATATTCAGCAGTAAGTTATTTCAATCCTTTTCCATCACGTGCCAGTACTTTAAAGCCAATTAAATATCCAATTAAATGGAGAACCTCTGCTTCTTAATAGTGGCATAGGAGGCTTTTCACCAGGCAGCATGCAATTCATGCCGCAGCAAGAGCCAGGTACCAAGACGAACTGTGAGTGAAGCCCATTGCCCCCCCGATCCTGGGGGGAATTTGCAAGGATGATTTACGCTCTGTCATCCTTGTTTTTTGTTCGCCTATGATCCCCCGCTATCATGGGGGCTGCTTCCATTAAGGCAGGCAGGACCGGAGGCCAACTTTGATCCTTGGTTAATGTCTGAGACAAGAAATGAGTTGCCAAATAAATCCTTCAAACTATTGGATTTTCATTAGGAAAAACATGAGTTAACCTAACTGTAAAGCAGGAGAGGGGAACCTTTGTCCCTCTTAAATGTTTCTGGACCACAAATCCCATCATTCTTGACCATTTGCTATGTTGGCTGGGGCTGATAGGAATTGGAGTCCAATAACACCTGGAGCAGCATCTTAAAAAGTAGAGACATCACCTTGCTAACAAAGGTCCGTATAGTAAAAGCTATGGCTTTCCCAGTAGCGATGTATGGAAGTGAAAGCTGGACCATAAAGAAGGCTGATCGCCGAAGAATTGATGCTTTTGAATTCTGGTGCTGGAGGAGACTCTTGAGAGTCCCATGGACTGCAAGAAGATCAAACCTATCCATTCTTAAGGAAATCAGCCCTGAGTGCTCACTGGAAGGACAGATCCTGAAGCTGAGGCTCCAATACTTTGGCCACCTCATGAGAAGAGAAGACTCCCTGGAAAAGACCCTGATGTTGGGAAAGATGGAGGGCACAAGGAGAAGGGGACGACAGAGGACGAGATGGTTGGATAGTGTTCGTGAAGCTACCAGCATGAGTTTGACCAAACTGCGGGAGGCAGTGGAAGACAGAAGTGCCTGGCGTGCTCTGGTCCATGGAGTCACGAAGAGTCGGACACGACTAAATGACTAAACAACCACCTGGAGGGCAACAGGCTGCATACCCATTGTGCTAACACAGAAGACATATATTATTTTCAAGGATCTAGTAATTTGCTTTTAAAAGCACTTTTTCTCTAAAATATCTGATTTGACACAATGGCACTATACAAATCTTTATGTGAATGTTCTCCATTTGCTATACAATTAGCAGTTGCAAAAAAAAAACAACCCCAAAAAAACCATGCAGGCGATTGCTTATACATTGCTGCAATAAGATTTGTTCCAAGGAAATTTCATCTTGTTATTTTTACAGGAGCTTTTTGTATTACAAAACTTGCTTCTCCATTAATAAAACTTTCCCTGCCCGTTTCATAGGAGCTTACAGTTATACTTGCAGTTCCTGAGTTTAGTGGAAGTACAATGAGCAGTTGGCAAAATGAAGGAAGCATCTTTTTGGTTCCCTGTGTCTTTAGAGCCTGCTGTTCCAAAGACGAGTTACGTAAAACACTGTGGCAATACTGTTTCGCAAACACACAATTATTATTAATTGCTGCCTACATCAGATTTCCATCCACTCTGCAATGGGTGCTATCAGCTAAAGTACACTCATACAGTTGAAATGCTAACGTAAGATTATCAATAGTGCATGGCATTTAGTCTGTTATAATCTCTGCCCTGAGATTGCGGAGTTCATAAAAGCTAGCTATAAAAATATAATTCATCCATGTTACTAAAGAGCCAATGTCTACAGCTCTTATAAAACCAAACCACCCCTCCACAGTCCTCCTGCACCAGTCTGGAATGTATTAATGATTCATTTTTTAAAAACACCTTTCCTATGCTTTTTTGTTTTGCATTTCTTGTTTCAAGGACAACTTAATGCAGCCATTTAAAATTACTGGCATTCATATCTTTAATAAGCTGCAAACAGATAATCAGGGGCTATAAAGGATTAATTTTTCTCTTGCGTTATCAAAGGACAGCTGTAAAAGGACAAAATCCATGGTGCTGGCAGCTCTGGAGACTGAAATTGCCCCTGTCTTTCAAACTGAAGTGGGCAGGGAGTGAAAGGAAGGGCTGGTTCCTTTAAAAGAGCCATAGAACAACAAGTTGCTCTGATCCCACCCCCACAAAAGTGTTCATTGGTTTATTCCTTTTCTGTGTAGTCTAATGTCAAGTGTATGCGCGGGGGGGGGGTGGAGGATACCACCTCTGGTGGGGGCACGTTGTGCTCCTTCTTGAGTAATTTCTCCACCTTTGGTCCCCACCCTGAACTCAGCTCTCACCAATAGCAACATACCCTTCAAGTGTTCCTGTTTTCCAGAGACAGTCCCAGAATTACAGAACCTGTCCTGGTTTCTTATTAGATCCTGGAATGTCCCACCTTCCCTTTTTCCTCCCCTCCACATCTTGGAGAACACTTAAAAGTGGGGTGTGCGTGGGTGAAAAAACAGAGACCTGCTTAAGGGACCCCTGGCCATTAGGTCCAGTCGTGAACGACTCTGGGGTTGCAGCGCTCATCTCACTTTATTGGCCGAGGGAGCCGGCGTACAGCTTCCGGGTCACGTGACCAGCATGACTAAGCCACTTCTGGCGAACCAGAGCAGCGCATGGAAATGCCGTTTACCTTCCCGCTGGAGCGGTACCTATTTATCTGCTTTCACTTTGATGTGCTTTTGAACTGCTAGGTTGGCAGGAGCAGGGACTGAGCAATGGGAGCTCACCCCATCGCTGGGATTCGAACTGCCGACCTTCTGATCGGCAAGTCCTAGGCTCTGTGATTTAACCCACAGCACCACCCGCGTTCCCCTTTTAGATATACTTTCCCTAAAAGGCCGGAGGCATTTCTTTTAGGAATGGGTGGGGATGAGAAAGAAGACGAAAAACAATTTCTGTATGCGACAACGGCAGCCAGAGTTTAATAATAATAATTTATTATTTATACCCCGCCCATCTAGCTGGGTTTCCCCAGCCACTCTGAGTGGCTTCCAACCGAATATTAAAAACAATACAGCATCACACATTAAAAACTTCCCTAAACAGGGCTGCCTTCAGTTGTCTTTTAAAAGTAAAAAATTGTCTATTGTCTTGACATCTGCTGGGAGGGCATTCCACAGGGCAGGCACCACTACCAACAAGGCCCTCTGCCTGGTTCCCTGTAACCTCACTTCTCGCAGCAAGAGAATTTAGATATTTTATTTGATATTTGATATTTTATTGCTTTATTATTATTAATAATAATAATATTCGATTGGGAGCCGCCAAGAGTGGCTGGGGAAACCCAGCCAGATGGGCGGGGTACAAATATATTATTATTATTATTATTATTATTATTATTATTATTATTATTATTATTGGCGTCTATTCATACAGCAAGATCAAACATAGTGTAAGCTTCCTGATGTAGAATAGGTATCCCTATTTTCATTGGAGAAATGTTGGCAGGTACATAACAACAATGCCAAGTTCCAGGGCGGTCTAAAATGTCTCCAGAAATACAATTTTTGTGCATTTTGCGCGAAACACATTTCTGCGAGCACTTTTCGCACAGCGTGAATGCGTTGCAAAATTCAGGGAAGTGCTTTATCTGATAGGGAGCTGCATTCTGATCCACAATTAAGTCGTCAAGCACTGGATCAAGTTGGCCGACTGCAAAAAAAGTGAATGAAAGAAATTTTTCTCTCCCACCACCACCCCAACACACCCATTCCTACTATGCCATTCTGCTTACAATATATAAATATATTGTAACTTTCAGTTACAATATATTTATATGTTTTTTCATCTCCGCCAAGCTAAGCAGTTGGCTCCTTACCTCTCTCGCCCTGACCTAGCCACTGTGATCCACGCGACGGTCACCTCCAGACTGGATTATTGTAACTCACTCTACGTGGGGCTGCCCTTGAGACTGACCCAGAAACTCCAGCGGGTGCAGAATGCCATGGCGAGACTCCTTACGGGGTCCTCGCTGCGAGATCACATTCACCCGATGCTATACCAGCTGCACTGGCTCCCGGTGGAGTACAGGATCAGGTTTAAGGTGCTGGTTTTAACCTTTAAAGCCCTATACGGCCTAGGACCCTTGTACCTACGGGACCGCCTCTCCTGGCATGTCCCACAGAAGAACTTACGGTCTTCAAACAAAAACATCTTGAAGGTCCCAGTCCACAGAGAGGTTAGGCTGGCCTCAACCAGAGCCAGGGCTTTTTCGGCTGTGGCTCCGATCTGGTTGAACGCTCTGTCACAAGAGACTAGGGCCCTGCGGGACTTGACATCTTTCCGCAGGGCCTGCAAGACAGAGCTGTTCCACCAGGCCTTTGGCCAGGGCACAGCCTGACTCCCTCCTTTGGCAATCTTCACAGAACTCTAGCCCAATGGTTGCCATCAATTTGATTTGAATTAAATTTATAATGAAATGATTTTAGAATGTTGTATTATTTTATTGTTGTTAGCTGCCCTGAGCCCGGCTTCAGCTGGGGAGGGCAGGATATAAATAAATTATTATTATTATTATTATTATTATTATTATTATTATTATTATTTAATGTGTACAGCAAAATCTTTGCTCCTATGATTATGCCTTTGTCACCTCCTCCCACCCCTGAACTAGTCCCCCCCCCCCCGGTGCACTCAGGCTGTGTCCTGGTACGGCAAGCCAGAAGGGCCAATACAGCAAACTCTGAGTCCTTCAAGTCAAGTACCATTGGTTGCTGTCAACCTCGCTGATTAAACAGAGGGCAAATTTTAATCTGTCATTAAAGTTCCTCTAGCTGATTAATCAACTAATGCTTGCTGCAATATATATATAAAAGCATTTGGCTTTTAGGGCGCATAGTTAAAATAAAGAGTTGAAGTTTTTAATATTATGGGTTGAGTGTTGTTTTTTAATGGTTAATAGAATAGACAGACAAGAGAAGTTACAGATCAGGTTGTCAGTTTGAGTCAGTAAACCAGGACAGCGGCAAAACCAAGCAATATTGTGAATGACTTCACTTGTTCTTTAGCCAAGTTCCAGAAAGCGTCTGGAAATTTATTCAGTAGCAAAATGCAGATACACCTGGGACCCCAGGAATGTAGGTAAAGGATGGAGTAATGGGGAACAGAAGTTAAGCACAGCTTGCCACTGTAGATTGGATCAGAGTTTAGGAATGCCCAATCTTGTCAAATCTTTTTTAATTATGAAAGCCTGTTTAAATGCAAAAGAAAGGATTGCAGCTAAAAAGACAGTCAATTTCAGACGCTAAAGCGGGTGAGGATTTCTGAATCTACATACCCCTTCTTCCAAAAGAAGCATTTATAGGTGTTGTAAGTTTTTTTTAAAAAAAGCCTTCAGAAATATAATCACAAATTTTAACATATTTTCATGACCTCCTTCTTTTCTGC
Organism: Podarcis pityusensis; assembly: GCF_964106645.2. Taxonomy (NCBI): domain Eukaryota; kingdom Metazoa; phylum Chordata; class Lepidosauria; order Squamata; family Lacertidae; genus Podarcis; species Podarcis pityusensis. The sequence continues at coordinate 127,386,128 of NC_138028.1, forward strand.
TTGGTCTTAATTGCCAGACATTGCTAGATTCCAAACAAAATTATTCTCCGCAAAGAAGCCAAGGAGTCTTAAGTCTTGATTTAAATGTTACACTACTTCGATTAGACTCTACACTCAAGAACATAAATTTATAGAAAAAAATGGTCTTATTTAGTTTTGGGAATGGGGTATTTATTTATTTATTTATTTACCCCGCCCTCCACAGCCAAGATCAGGCTCAGGGTGGCTAATATCAGGTATAAGAACAATTGATTAAAAATACAACTTAAAAACAAGATTAAAATACTACTTAAAATGCAGCCTCATTTCAGTGGAAGCCCAGATCAAAAACTGTTTGGGGGGAGAAAACGTCAAATCTTCACCAAGGCCAACTATCCAGACTGGTCCTACGTGGGCCAGAAGAGCCAGGGAAGTCCCCAAATAGGGGTTCCATCACAGAAGGAAAAGGAAAGAGGGGGAGGGGATCAGGCTGGTTCCAAGCCAAAGGCCAGGTGGAACAACTCTGTCTTACAGGCCCTGCGGAAAGAAATCAGATCCTGCAGGGCCCTGGGCTCATGAGACAGAGCGTTCCACCAGGGTGGAGCCAGTGTTAAAAAGGCCCTGGCCCTGGTTGAGGCTAATCTGACTTCATTGGGGCCCGGGACCTCTAGTGTTGCTATTTATGGACCTTAAGGTCCTCTGCGGGACATACCAGGAGAGGCGGTCCCGTAGGTACAAGGGCCCTAGAAAATTTCTGGAGAGTGCCCTTTTCACGGCTACTCACTCACTGAATAGCTCTTTCCTCTTTCCCCACTCCCAGATTTCTTTTTCTCTCTCTGTCTTTCCCTCTCTCTTTCCCCCTCTCTCAATCTCTTCTCTCCATAGCATCTCCCAATGCTTGTATCTCCTCCTTTGGGACAAAAAGCAACCTCAACATGGATCTCACACCTGCATCTGCCCTGAATCGTATCTGGCTTTCTTCTCTGTGTGAGAAGGAATGCAAAACTGAGTTATAAAAATTTGGGTCATCCGTAGAAGCTGAATTTGGGAGGGATTGAGGGTGGGTAAAAGGAAGCAGCGATGGCAAGCAACGTGGATATATTTGAAAGGGGATTAGACAAATTAATGGAGGACAAGTCTATTCATGGTTACTGAATATCGGTTGCTCAGGATCACAAGTGGGAGAGTAACGCAGCCCTCATAGCATGTTTTGGGATTTCCCATGGGTAACTGGTTGGCCACTGTGAGAACAGCCTGCTGGACTAGATGAGACTTTGGACTGATTTAGGAGGGTCATAACGGGTGGTGCTGTAGGTTAAACCACAGAGTCTAGGACTTGCTGATCAGAAGGTCGGCGGTTCGAATCCCCACAACGGCTTGAGCTCCCATTGCTCGGTCCCTGTTCCTGCCAACCTAGCAGTTCAAAAGCACATCAAAGTGCAAGTAGATAAGTAGGTACCACTCCGGCAGGAAGATAAACGGCGTTTCCGTGCGCTGCTCTGGTTCGCCAGAAGTGGCTTAGTCATGCTGGCCACATGACCCAGAAGCTGTACACCGGCTCCCTTGGCCAATAAAGCGAGATGTTGTCCCCAGAGTTGTCCGCGACTGGACCTAATGGTCAGGGGTCCCTTTACCTTTACCTTAATGTGCTCCTATGCCCCAGGCAGAGCCTCCCTGGAAAGAGGCTGTGTTAACCGCCCTTAACATGCCTGTCATCCAAATTCCATGTGTTGTAAATCAAGAGGCAGACCTTACTCAAGAGTTGAAGCATGAAAATGGTAGACACTCCCTCACTTCTTAAGAAAATACTGTTACACAAGTTGGGTGCCTCCCCCTCTCTCTGCCGGGTGGTGGCAAGAGAGGTCTGTGGTCCTTTAGAGAATTAAAACACGACAGAGACTGCCATAGCTTTAAGAAATGTGGCTTATTCACCTATTTACACCTTCAGTCTGCATGGAGGAAGTCCAGATCTTGCAGCATGGTCATTTCAAGAGGGGCATGTCTCCCACAGCAGTGCAGGCAGCCTTCAGCCAACCTGCCCAAGATGGATCCCAGCCTTCCTTCTTCCTCCCAGAATACCGTGCTGAAAACTCTCCTCCCTGCCACATACAGATCTCTAACAATACCTCCAGGAAACTGATGTCATCAAAATGCAGCCACTTGGCTCCTTTATGCTGATGTGGTAACCAGATGTCTAATGAAAGGGAGGCGTGGTATTCCCCCAACTTCCCACTGCACTGCTCTGAATTGTGAGGAGCATGAGTCAAAGCAGTTATTAGCTCATAGAATGCATCATGCTTAGCCACATACCGGCCACTGGTTTTTGTTACTGGGAGATTCAGAGATTAAAAACTGAATGGAGAATTACTCCATGACCTGGACCTTTTAACCGGATCCAAGTTAGATCACAGAGCTGCAACCATTTCAAAGCACAGAAGACTGAAGACGGGCGAGGCAAACAAAGCCATGGCTGAACAGGTATAAACAAACAAAACCACTGCTCCGTTTTATGCAGAATTTTGTAAAAAATAAAAAATTAAAAAAAAACCCAACATCACCTAACCGTATAAAGAATTCGCTTGACAAATTGTGGGGGGAAAGTTATACTAGAAAACAGAGAAAATAAAATAAATTCCCCTAATGTACTACAAATACCAACTACCACACACTACCTACAAACCATATGTTTTTCCCATCTGTTCTGTTATCTTCAACTAAATTTATAGTATTTGAGCTATCAGATGAATTGCAAAGACTGAGATGGATAGGAATATAAAACGTAGGTGTTATTACACTTTAAATATTCTTCCCCACCACCACCTCTCCCTGCCAAATAAATTTTTCGTCGTGTTTCATTAACCCAGAATGATTCTGCTATTCCTAGTAAGGTGATAGTACATGCTCGTACTCCCAGAAAGCCCACGACCGTCACCCCATTTCCTTCCTCTGATCCCCTCCTCCATTCTGCATTGCATAGAAATGTTTGTGTCTCTTCCTCCAGCACCATATTGAAAGAGCCAGGGGTTCAAAGGATGGGACACCACACCAGGTCATGCATCAAGTCACTGCCCTTTTGCATCAGTTCAGAACTCTACCCAAGTTGGGGAGATTCAGAAGAACAATACAGTGGTACCTTGGGTTACATACACTTCAGGTTACATACGCTTCAGGTTACAGACTCCGCTAACCCAGAAATAGTGCTTCAGGTTAAGAACTTTGCTTCAGGATGAGAACAGAAATCGTGTTCCAGCGGCGCGGCGGCAGCAGGAGGCCCCATTAGCTAAAGTGGTGCTTCAGGTTAAGAACAGTTTCAGGTTAAGACCAGACCTCTGGAATGAATTAAGTACTTAACCCGAGGCAACACTGTATAGGAGTCTGTCTTGGGGCCACCCTTCCTTGTAATGTTTAATGTTTTTGTTTTCTAGCTCTGCACTTAACCATTACTTTTCGTGGAGTTGAATAATTGTCCTCACACACACACACCCCACACAGGGTCATTGCGTACATTGCACAAAGCCATGTGTATCTCCCACAGGGAGCTGAAATCACTGTCCCTTGACATTATCCTTGGGTTGAAGTTCTACTTTAAGTGCTGTAGTTTCTTGGACCCAGTGGAAGCTTCTCTTTTGGGAAAATGGAGAATTGCACCTCCAACTTCAGTCTGCCCTCGGCTAGCTCTCACCCGCCTTCCACTTCCTTCCAACCAGTCCAGCATGGTGGCACTGCCCGGAAACCTTCTCCTTAGTCTCGGGGTTGCCCCCTGTAGAACTCAGCAGGGAGGAGACTGAAGATAAAGGAAACGTAGCCAAGGGCATCCTGGTTGGCATCCATCTGTCTCGGCAGACGATGGAGGAGTGCACCTTCAGAGTGTGGGATGTGCTACATCAGTACAGTACAATCAATTACAGCATGCTTTACTTCCTAGAGTGGACAGAGAGGAACTTCCTGTTCCTGCTGTAAGTGATTCAGCAGATGAGTGCGGCTCTATAAAAGCAGAGTCACACAGCCATTTTGGTTCTGTTTGATTCAACTCTCAGTTAAGTCTCATCCATCTTGTTGTCTGCTGGCTCTCAGCCAGCAGCACTTGGGCCCATCCTTACAAAGGATGTAAGCCACGTTATACGTTTGTCACCTGAAGCCTGCCTTCTAGGATGTGTACTGTGAACAACTTGTGAGTAAACTTATTGTTATACTGTACTTTTAAAGACAGACTCGTGAGTCTTTATTGTATTTTAAGAGGGAGAAAAGGAGACACCTGAGATAATCCATCTGGGCAAGCCAGATTGGATTAGTCGTTTTGTAGAGATTCAAACAAATCTAATCAACTACCATCTTTCCCCAAAAGTAAGACATCCCCCGAAAATAAGACCTACTTCCAGTTTTGCCTCTCGCTGTAATATAAGGCACCCCCCAAAAATAAGACCTCCCTGATAATAAGGCCTCCCCTGCTGCTCGCTCTGCCCTGACGGAGTCTGGCTGACTCACAATTAGACAATAAATGTGTATCATATTCTTCTTCATGGAAAAATAAGACATTCCCTGAAAATAAGACCTAGCGCATCTTTGGGAGCAAAAAGTAATATAAGACACTGTCTTATTTTTGGGGAAACAAGGTAGCTTCCGTGAATATAGAGGGGATTTGCTCTGCTACATCACTCACTAGTGTGAGTGAAGGAAGGATAATACTTAACAATATTTCCTTGCCTATTATCCTAAACATCCCCACACAGGGGTGAAGTAAAAACATTGGAGAGTTACGGCTGCTGCTGTGGCGACTGATATGGGAGAGACATGTTTTGTTGCAGCTGGGGCAGATGAAGGCGTCCAGTTTCACTGGTGCAAATGTACCATGGTGTTTCTTCTCTCTGAGCTCCTCCGAGTGGTCATTACTCCTCTGGCCACTGCTGTGGAGGCACTACCTGTCTTTCTACAGGTCATCTGATCTGAGGTACATTCCACACACTTCACTTCTGTTTTTCTAGCAAAGAAGAAGAGTTTGGATTTGATATCCCGCTTTATCACTACCCGAAGGAGTCTCAAAGCGGCTAACATTCTCCTTTCCCTTCCTCCCTCACAACAAACACTCTGTGAGGTGAGTGGGGCTGAGAGACTTCAAAGAAGTGTGACTAGCCCAAGGTCACCCAGCAGCTGCATGTGGAGGAGCGGAGACGCGAACCCGGTTCACCAGATTACGAGAGTACCACTCTTAACCACTACACCACACTGGCATTGCCACAAGTGGCCAAAGAACAGGGGAGAGATGTGAGACTAACTACATCCAACAGCAATACCTGCATATGGATTGTTCTACTGCTATCTCTCAGTGCCCTCCGTATCACCAGGTTTCCCTCCCCAGGTCATATCAGCACATAGTGCAAGGCAGATTATACCGATATGCATTTTGATTCCAAGAATCCTGCCATCTCCCATGGCTTCAGTCCCACGTTTTGCAACAATTGATATTTTTAAAGTTCGGGTTCCCAGAATTATGATTGTCTGGCAGCCACAGCCACATATTTAATAACAAGCTATTTGAACTCTGTTGCTAAACAAAGAGCGGCTCTCTCCTCTAACTTTTGTGAAGTCTGAAAGGGCCGACCCTTTGATGAGCTCAATTAATTTGTTCTGAGAAGTCTCTGAAAACAAGGATGTGGAACAACTGCCCAGTTCATCCGCTAGTATTTCTCACTGATCAAGCAATTTTAGAAACCACACGGCCAATCCATTGCTCTATGTTTAGCTGAGGCACTGAGGTGCCTGAAAAGTCCCTTAAAAAAAAAAAGTAATGCACATTTTCGGCAAACCCTGAAGACAAACTTGACCCTATACTGAAAACATACTATATTAGCAAGGTGGATTTAGTAAATGAAGATGCATTGATCAGGGCTTTTCAAGAACCTGATTTTTAAACCATCTGGTGTCATGGATTGGTTGGACGTGGAAAAATGGTAGAAGGAACCAGCTGGGGAACTACCAAGAGAAGAAGACTCAGAGCCCAGGGAGTGGTGGTGGGACAGCTATACGTGATCAGAGGGAGAAGAGTAGGAGAAGGAGGTGTTGGAAGCTGAAGGGGCAACAGGGCTTAGTGAGCTGGGAGAGTCTGTGGCAGAGAGGAGCCCAGAATCAGAGGCAGAAGCTGAAGCTGAAGCAGGAGAAGGCCAAGAGGCAGAGATGAGTCAGGCTACTGAAGAGTCATGGGTGTCTCCTTGTCCCTTAAGAGCCAGTGTGGTGTAGTGGTTAAGAGCGGTTGTCTCGTAATCTGGGGAACCGGGTTCGCGTCTCCGCTCCTCCACATGCAGCTGCTGGGTGACCTTGGGCCAGTCACACTTCTTTGAAGTCTCTCAGCCCCACTCACCTCACAGAGTGTTTGTTGTGGGGGAGGAAGGGAAAGCAGATTGTTAGCCGCTTTGAGACTCCTGAAGGGGAGTGAAAGGCGGGATATCAAATCCAAACTCCTCTTCTGCTGCTGCTGCTGCTGCTGCTGCTGCTGTGACAAGCTCCCCTCCCCCTCGTCTCCCAGAACCAGAAAAGGCATGGAAAGGGCGAGGAGATGTTGGCTGCACACAGACACAGTCTCCAATTGCTTGGGGGAAACCCTGGGGTGGAGGGAACCTAGGCAGCTGTGGGGAGGAGAGGACCTTCACTCTTGGCAACTGCTTCATGGGGGCAACACCTACCGGATATGAGCCGCTGTGCTCACTAGGCCTGACACTCAACCAAGTCTGTGGAAGTCGTGTTTTTGCTAATAAAGTGTTAGCTCCAACTTGAACTGTGTGATTACAGACCAGCATGGTCCTGTAACATCTGGAGATGGCTATACTATAAAACCCCCTCATGGATTACTGCCTTGCCGTGGCGAAGGGGCTTGAATAACACAGAGAAGCTATGAACTATGCCGAGCAGGGCACCCAAGATGAACAGGTCATAGTGAAGAGTTTTGACCAAACGTGATCCACCTGGAGGAGGAACCGGCAAGCCACTCCAGCATCCCTGCCAAGAAAATTCCATGGGTGAAAGAGGAGAGTGCAAAATATGGTCTGAAGCTCAACATCAAAAAAACCAAGATCATGACCACTGGTCCCATCACCTCCTGGCAAATAGAAGGGGAAGAAATGGAGGCAGTGAGAGATTTTACTTTCCTGGGCTCCATGATCACTGCAGATGGTGACAGCAGCCACGAAATTAAAAGACACCTGCTCCTTGGGAGAAAAGCAATGACAAACCTAGACAGCATCTTAAAAAGTAGAGACATCACCTTGCCAACAAAGGTCCGTATAGTAAAAGCTATGGTTTTCCCAGTAGTGATGTATGGAAGTGAGAGCTGGACCATAAAGAAGGCTGATCACCGAAGAATTGATGCTTTTGAATTCTGGTGCTGGAGGAGACTCTTGAGAGTCCCATGGACTGCAAGAAGATCAAACCTCTCCATTCTGAAGGAAATCAGCCCTGAGTGCTCACTGGAAGGACAGATCCTGAAGCTGAGGCTCCAATACTTTGGCCACCTCATGAGAAGAGAAGACTCCCTGGAAAAGACCCTGATGTTGGGAAAGATGGAGGGCACAAGGAGAAGGGGACGGCAGAGGACAAGATGGTTGGAGAGTGTTCTTGAAGCTACCAGCATGAGTTTGACCAAACTGTGGGAGGCAGTGGAAGACAGGAGTGCCTGGTGTGCTCTGGTCCAGGGGGTCACGAAGAGTCGGACACGACTAAACGACTAAACAACAACAACAAAATACTATAAAAGTTAAAGCAAAGGTTGGGGAACCATGTTCAGACCAAGGTCTACATTCCCCTTGGGGCTACGAAGCAAAAGCAGGAAGCGTAATAAAAGTGATTTCCCTCCCTTTGTATAGCAGATGCAGACGCAAACACAGCCCTCTTTAACCTCTATCCAAGCAAGCAGCAAACACTATCAGAGTTCAGAGACACATTCCAGCCGGGCAAAAACCATCCAAGGACAAGGCAGAGCATGGCCGGTTGCAGGGTGTGCTTGACCTAGGAAAGGGTCCTAAGGACCAATGAGAGGCCTGAGGACACATTTGACCACTGGGCCTGAGTTGCGTCATCCACAGATTAAAGACATAGCACCAATAAATGAAATAACACTCATTGAAACTTCACTGAAAATCACTCCCCACCCCCTCGCACAAAAGTTTTGTTATTCGTCTTCAGCAACTCACCAACTAATCAGGCCGAATATCAAAATATTCTATTAAACTAATTGCATCGGTGATTAACTGATTGAAGCTAGCAATCCTTATTCATTAATGCGTGCAATTAATTCTTTACTCACGGGTTCAAAATCCGAAGTTCCATTGAAACAGTTACCCTCTCCCCACCCAATGAAATACTCTTTGTTACTGACGATGATGTTGACAAGCCCTCTATGAGACCAGCAGGTATAGGTATAATAAATAAAACAATTTTAATTATTTTGCTTTTTCACAGCAGCACGACATTGCTGCATATCTAAGGGAGGGAGGGAAGGAGACCCTCTCAGATGCAAAAACCCTTTGAAAATTGTCCAGTCAGAGAACACCTCCTTTGAATAAATGATTTTCACTTTGTTGACGTAGCTATTCTCAATTTGTATTTCTACTCGAGTTCACTTTCTACCTTTGCCCTAGAAGCGACATGGTGCTTGTTGTCTCAAAATCCCTATACTAATTATATGTTACCTCAGCCTGGTATGATTCCAGGTCATCGTTCCGTTTTTAACAACAGCAACAACAAAAATTGTGGGAACTCAGGTAAGCCACACGGCCTTGGACACAGACGGCCTTGAAAGCAGACGCAGCCCTCCAATAGGTGTCTAATTAATGTCAAACTGGTGACAATTCCATGCTGCTTGCGCCACTTGACCAGTGCCAACTTTTATTTCTCCACCCAGCATGTCAAGCTGCTTATCTGCTCCCCTTCAAATGCACATTCCCACCCCACTCAGTCGAAAAAGAAGAAGCTTATTTTCAAACCGTTCTGCTGCTCCCCAGCTTTATTCTAGAAAAGAGATCTGTATATTTCCCCTGCCTTGTGGAAGCCTGAGCAAAGTGACGGTGCCTCTCTTGTGGCTAGCAAGGGCAAGTTGTGATCTGCAACAGGAACTTGTTCCTCCTCCAGAAATAACAGTCACTTGAATACCACAAATAAATGTTGATTTCTGAAATGCAAATCGGCCACTAGGTTTAGGGTTGACATGTTTCAAAAGGTAAAAAAAGCAGGACACTCTGAAAGTTGTGGAGCTTTGGAAACCACCAAAAGTGTTGAGCTAAGAATGTATGACAGCCCTACTAGGTTAGACAGATGGGTACCGTTCTTTCCAACGAAGTTCTACTCAGAGTATCCCCACTGAGAGGAATGGACCCTACCTCCTTCGTTCCTGTAAGCACCCTCCCCTCTAGCTCCAAAAGCTGGAGGAATTACTGTATTTTTCGCTCTATTGGAAACACCCGACCATAGGATGCACCTTGTTTTAGAGGGGGAGAACAAGGAAAAAAAATCTCCCCCTCTCTGCTCAGCGCCCCTTCAGCGAAGCGGCAGGAGAAACAGAGCCCCTTCCATTTCTCCTCCCGCTTCGCTGAAGGGGCACTGCGCAGCTCTCCCTCTCTGCTGAAGCCAGGAGAGTCTTGCTCTCCCGGCTTCAGCAAAAGGAACCCGAAGCCTCCGGCTATCCCTGAAGCCTTTTGGAGGGCAGCACGAGTTCCCGCTGCACTCCGGAGGCTTTGAGTTCCTTTTGCTTAAGCCGGGAGAGCAAGACTCTCCTGGCTTCAACGAAAGGAACCTGAAGCCTGTGGAGCGCAGTGGGAACTCGCACTGCACTCTGAAGGCTTCAGGCGGCTATCCCTAAAGCCTGGAGAGCAAGAGGGGTCGGTGCGCACTGACCCCTTTCGCTCTCCAGGCTTCAGCGAAAGCAACGCAAAGCCTCCAAAGCCCGGAGGGAGCGCTCCCTCTGTGCTTCGGAGGCTTCGCATTGCTATCACTGAAGCCAAGGAGCCTGCATTCGCTCCATAGGACGCACACACATTTCCCCTTAATTTTTGGAGGGGGGGGGAGTGCGTCCTATAGAGCGAAAAATACGGTACATTCAGAGACGGTGTCTCATCTCAGAATTCTGGCAGCCTGCAGTTTCCCAGAAAGAGCTGTGCGGTTCCACTTCGCACACAGTGAACCATTCCTTACCTTTCCCACAATGACCAAGACATTAGGTTTAGAGTCCCTGACCCTTTAAATCTTTAACAATAATTAATAGGGGAATGACGGCTAATATTTGTATTAGGTCTTAAGAAGTGCTGTAAAAAAGGACACCTTATGTAAGCAAGGGAGGCAGCATTAGAATTCCCATGTTGGATTTGGGTTAGTGAACACGTTAATGCTTTACTCAGACTTTGTTCTCTCCATGACCGCAGGTCCATTTCTACGGCTCGCAAGGCCTCTTTTTTCATTTGCCTGTGCTCAATGCACACCTCTGTTCCGGGAGAAGGGAGGCGCCATGTTCTTGCAGCACCATGGCAAGGGGAAATGTCGGCCCTCTCAGTCCTAGCAGAATCATACTGGATTCTCCCTTCCCCAGTGTTAGAAAACACAGAGCTTGGGAGTTGGCAATGGCCCAGTTGAGGAAAAAGCAGCATCTCTGTGAATTCAGAGTGGTTGACTTTTGTTGTCGTTTAGTCGTGTCCGACTCTTCGTGACCCCATGGACCAGAGCACGCCAGGCACTCCTGTCTTCCACTGACTCCCACAGTTTGGCCAAAGCTTCAAGAACACTGTCCAACCATCTTGTCCTCTGTCGTCCCCTTCTCCTTGTGCCCTCCATCTTTCCCAACATCAGGGTCTTTTCCAGGGAGTCTTCTCTTCTCATGAGGTGGCCAAAGTATTGGAGCCTCAGCTTCAGGTCCTTCCAGTGAGCACTCAGGGCTGCTTTCCTTAAGAATGGATAGGTTTGATCTTCTTGCAGTCCAATGGATTCTCAAGAGTCTCCTCCAGCACCAGAATTCAAAAGCATAAATTCTTCGGCAATCAGACTTAGCAAGATCAAAACTGACAGCAGAGATCCCATGGATGTCAAACTCTCCCGCTGTTATTCATGTTCACTATTGTACAGTGAATTCAGAGGCACCTGGAACGATCCTGGCACTATGCTTATACAATTCTGGTCTCTGCTCTGTGCTGGAGCACCTGTCTGTTTCCTCCTCCTCTTCACCATCCTTCACCAGCAATCCAGTTCTTCCCACCTTGTCCTCTCCTCTGGGGTGTGGCCAGTTTCCCTGGGGTTTCCCTGGGGTCAGTTGACTTCCACCACTCTTCATCCAGCCAGTCCCTGACATCCAGGCATTACAGAGCAAGTACCAACATTTCCAAACTGCTAGTCCACATTGAGTCTACCTTCCTATTTTTGGAAGCAACTAGGGAGAGACGGAGACGCGGCAGCTCGTGAGCGAACTCTCCCTCAAGCGGCGGAGGACCCTGAGCCGCTGCTTCCCTCCCGAGCTGGGCGAGCATGAAACCCAGGAAATTTAAGGGACATCATCAATAAGGGACAGCAGCAGGACACGGCACTGGGATAAGGGAGTTTCCCACCAAATAAGGGACGGTTGACAGCTATGGGAGTTTGCTACATGCTTGTTTGTTTGAACAGGCTTCAGATGCTTCCTTGCAATGGGGAATCCTGACTCCAGGGAAGCTTCTAAGCGCATTCAACAAAGCACCCTTAGAAACCCCCTTCAGATCTTCTTGCACGATGCAAGAAGGTCAAGGAGGGATCAAGGAGGGATGGGACGTTGCCTTTCCCAGCATTCTTAGGGCTCCCAGTTTCCAAGAGGCTACTAGGCAAATCCAGCCGCACCTGCTTCATAGCTTCCTTCAGACTCAGGAGTGGTGGGGCGGGGCCGGGGGTGGTTCTCCTGCTGCCATTCCCTGTCCAGGCACAATACCTGAAGAGAGTTGATGAACACAGCAGATGCTCTGTTCATTTACTCTGCAATAGCCTATCCTTCACTGATCAAAATGCCAAAAGGCTGGTTGTTCGTCTGGTAAAAATACACTAGGAAAAAAACCCATAATTGTCCCTCAATCTGTTGTCGACAATTCAAAATATACCTCAGCAGCTGCAGCGTGTGAAGTGACAGACTGCGCACGGCAGGGTGCCTTAGTGCTCATGCGCACGCATGTCTGTCTATGCGTGTGCTGTGGAGAGACGCGTTGCCGTCTCTCTGACACAAAGAGCGGAACTTCTAGAGAACAGCAACACCAGATAAAACAGAGTAACAACATTTCAACGAGGCATCCCCAAAAAGGCAATGCGTCCATCAATCAACAGGGACAGCAGTTTATCATGGACACTTACCAGAAAACTGTTAGAACATTGACGACGCGGCTTAGGTCAACCTTCTCCATTTCCTCCCAGGAGAGCCATGAGTTTTCTGTTGGAGCTCTGTTGCTGCCCAAGGCAGCCTGAATATTCTTCACCAGTAAGAGAGGGGCAGCTTGAGTAGGAATGACAGTGGAAGATGGCATTTAGGTGCAGCAAGCGCTGAGGTCTCAGCAGATCTGGCAAGTCATGCCATGTCATGATGCATCCTGGTCTATGGTGTCTTGTCCTTCAACTGCTTGCGCAATGAGATGTTTATATCCCAAACATGCTGAAGTATAGACACCAGTACACAGGCAAGCAAGATAACATGGATCTCTTGTCATGGATCGTACTGAATTATAAGTAGTAATAGAAAGACCTTGGAAATGGGACATTTGAATGTTGCCATTTGCTATATTGTCCACAGATTTTGAAACTTGATTCATGCGCCAAGACAGGTCCGAGCTCCAAATTTTGAGATAAATTACCAAAGATTCCAAGCTGATTTGTTTGTTTAGCAGATTTATATCCCACCATTCCGAAAAGAAAAGAAGGAACCAATACTTTTTTTCAGGGGGGTGGAATACAGGGTACACATACCCCTAAACATCTTGTGAATCTTTGTACTTTTGTCCATTTACTGTATTTATTTTCCCAATTTGAACTATAAAATGGTGACTTTCTTGAGTCAAAATGATAGTACCCATATATATATATATATACACACACACACACTGGTTCTTGCCCTGTGTTAATTTGCTTTCAGCAGAACCATAATGCAACTGGTAGCCTGTACATCAAAGACATTTTTATTTGTTGTGGGGAAACAGGGGAACTAATGGGCAAGCATGTTCCCCTGATATAAAATAAAGGCGAGGCACAGAGCTATAAAATAGTATGAACTCATAAATTATTGCATACACGTCCACGTTAGGAAGAAATACAACATATATTCCCCCCCCCCCTTCAGAGGATAACACACCTGTGTTTTGGATAATTCACAAAGTAGCCCTGGCCTTCCAGATGTTTACTCCCCACCGCACACAGAGTACAGTAGGAGTGAGGAGGGGTGGGGGAAGGAGAGGGCGAGTGTCCAGTGGAAAGTGGGATGGGGGCCAAAACAGACTTGGGGTTTTGCAAAGGGGTGACATGATAGCTCACCAGAGAGCAGCCCAGGCAATTTGGAGGAAGTAATATTGACTGCATCGTTACAGGCATAGGTCTTAAATATGTAGCTTGCTAGTAAGAAAAGCACAGATCTGCGGCTTGTGCATGCTGTTTTTGCAAGCATGGGAGGTGATAGAAACTTACAGGGCTCACGACAGCAGCCAGAACCACAACGGCAAGAGATTCTCTTCTGTTGACCAAGCACGAACAGAAGGTTCAGAGCCCTAGGATTTATATTTGACCTGGGAGAGCTGGATTAAGACCTTTAGAGACCCTAAGCGCTTAAAAGATGTTGGTGCCCCCACAGAGATCTAATTCAAAATATAACCAATAATAAACCATGAAATAAAAGTTTATTTTTCAAAATGAAACAAAACATACAGTAAGATGGAAAACAATGTTTCTTTTTGCATGCTTCCACTTCATTGATACTGTATTTGGAAATTTTTTCTCCTACTTTTTCTAATTGGAAGGCCTTTTGATCAGATTGTCAAAACTAATCGCCCGTAGCACATCTGCTTCTAGACCTAGTAGAAGGTAAGGCATCCATCTTGCCTTGTTGCATAGTTGTTCTGTTGGAATTTTGAATATACGGTGGTACCTTGGTTCCCGAACGGCTTGGCTCCCGAACAAACCAGCTACCGAACGTCGCAAACCTGGAAGTAAGTGTTCCGGTTTGTGAACTTTTTTTGGAAGCTGAACATCCAAAGCAGCTTCCGCTGCTTCCAGTTGAGTGCAGGAAGCTCCTGCAGCCAATCGGAAGCTGCGCCTTGGTTTTCGGACAGTTTCGGGAGTCGAATGGACTCCCAGAATGGATTCAGTTCGAGAACCAAGGTTCCACTGTACTTCAACTGAGAAAACGAATGCTCAGTTGAGCTACCTGTGACCATTAGTGTTAAAAATCTGGCAATGGGAAATTTCTGTGATGCCCACCTTCCTTTGACACTCTAAGCATGTGCTTATTTTGCTCAATGGTTAATCCAGCCCTGTGGCCTGGCTGGTCCAGTGGCCTCCTCTTGCCTGCTAAACACACCAGAGCTTTGTTCCTTATGGTGTTTTAAGAGGGTTTTAATGCCTTAGCATGCTAGGAACTACTTAGGCTTGGTCTTATCCCCTTGCCCAAGTTCTTCAGGTCCATTCAGAAGCCTTGACACCATGATGGATATGACAGCAGGCAACACAACCCATCCCCAAGCTGAGTGCCACCCACCCTAATTCTTACCTCTCTACGTTCTGCTGAAAGAAGTTGCCATTAGCACTGCTTGCATCTAACTGACACATTCCACCTCCCAGAGGAGAAATCCTTCAGTGGCTACCAGTCCCAATGGCCATGTTCCTCCTGAACACCAATACAATGGAACCTCTACCTGTGACCATAATCCATTCCGGAGGTCTGTCCGGAGATCGAAACGGATTGCTGGGAGATGTGCCATCGTGCACAGATGCAGGCGGCGATTGCCCGCTTCTGCGCATGTGCGAAAAGCAATTGCCGCTCCTGCACATGTGGCAACAGCAATCGCCGCTCCTGCACAAGCACGAACGATGGCAAACCTGCCGGTTACTTCTGGGTTTGCCACGGATATTTATATATATATACCCCACCCTCCCCAGCCAAGGCAGGGCTCAGGATGGCTAACAAGCAATAATAAAAACAAGTTGAATGAATACAACTTAAAAACAAGATTAAAATATAACATTAAAATATTGAAACATTAAAATATTAAAATGCAGCCTCATTACAGGAAGAGAAAGGAAAAAGGAAAAAGAAAGAGGGGGAGGGAATCAAATTGGCTCCAAGCCAAAGGCCAGGTGGAACAACCCTGTCTTACAGGCCCTGCGGAAAGAAATCAGAACCTGCAGGGCCCTGGTCTCATGAGGCAGAGCGTTCCACCAGGCCGGAGCCAGTGTTGAAAAGGCCCTGGCTCTGGTTGAAGCTAATCTAACTTCCTTAGGGCCCGGGACCACTAGGGTGTTGCTATTTATGGACCTTGAGGCTCTCCGTGGGGCATACCGGGAGAGGCGGTCCCGTCGGTAGGAGGGTCCTAGGCCATGAAGGGCTTTAAAGGTCAAAACCAGCACCTTAAAACTGACCCCTTAAATGATGACCTACTCATAAGATTAGAAAGATTTCTTATTCATGTGTTGTCTTTATGTTTTTGTATCCCCCACCACTGCAACAAGAAGAAACAAAACCAACTGGTCAGAGACTAAACATTCTTCCCTGGGGATTTTAAAATTGAAATCTTGGACCTGCATTTCCAAAATCTGAAGCAGTTCCAGGAATCATTACAGGCTATAGGAAATTGCTTCCTTCTTCCACCAGTTATGTTCAGATAATGAACCAAACCCCAGGACTACCCATTATTTTGGATGCATAGACACTCTGCTGGATCAGAATTTAGATGTGCAATAGGATGGCTCCATCCTTTGCCTGGATAGACCAATACCTATTCAGTGGCTGAGTGGTTTATAGTCCCGAATCAGAAATCTTGCACACGGTGATGAAAGGACAACTGAGTCAACATGTGAATCCTGATGCTCTCAGTAGTGGCACCCTTCCTGTGGAACACCCTCCTTTCAGATGCCAAGGAGATAAAGAACTACATAACTTTTAGAAGACATCTGAAGGCAGCCCTGTATCAGGAAGTTTTTAATGTTTGATATTCTCTTATGTTTAGATACATGGTGTAAGCCATCCAGAGTTGCAGGGGAAACCCAGCCGGATGGGCGGGGTATAAATAAGAATATCATCATCATCATCTCCTTGTATATCCCCTGATCGTTCCGCTCTGAAAAAGGAGCTTTGCAAGGATGCAAAATGATACGGTATCTTTATTGTCATTGTCCCATACAGAACAATGAAATTGAAAAATCTACATAAGACATTCAAAAACTCCTAAAAACTCTGAAACCCCACTTTAGAATACAATATACTATAGAGACTCCATATGCTGTGTTTAGAACCAGAATTGCATTTGGGTGGAAACTGTTTCTCAGGCGGCTAGTCCTGGTCTTTATAACCCTATACCTTCTTCCAGAATGCAGAAGCTGAAAGAGATCATTTCTGGGGTGCGTACTATCCTGCGCTATCTCTGCAGCTTTCTTATGGCACCTGGAAGCATAGGTTTGATCTAAGGTGGGAAGAGTGCACCCAGTTATTCTCTCTGCAGTCTTTACAACCCTTGACTGCATTGATTTTTCCCTGGCCGTGCAGCTCCCAAACCACACATACAGACCATAAGTTAATACACTCTTCACAGTACAATGGGAAAATGCCAAAGGATGATGCTGCGCTGAAAAATGGCAGAGGGGGAAAGGGTTAAGCCTCTCCCTGCCCTCTTTTTATCAACTGTGACTCACAGCCTGCCCTCACTGACCTGAGCTTTAAAAAAAAAAATGCAAGAGGAAAAGCCCTGGGAGTGCAAGTAATTTGTAGTGTTTGAGCCTAAGAGTTTCAGACTTTCCCTTCCTTCCTTTCTCAGTCTCCCTGCAAACAGATGGCCAAAAGCGTCCTGCTAAATATTTAATATGCCAGAAAAACAAATACTATTATTTATCAAATGCTTGCCGTTGCAACGAATATGAGGAATTCAAGTGCACGGTTAGGTTCTCCAACGTGTTAACACTGAGTTAAGGCACAGGAGCGGGTGGCAACTTTCAGACCCTACCCGTGAGATGTCGGTGGACATCTTAGCCTCAGAGCTATGGCTTCCTGCTGCCCATGCATTATTGTTGGTGAAAGGAAGTCACCCCACCTGTGCTGGTCCCATGGGTTACCCAAAAGACAAGGTCCAAGTCTGCTCCATGGTCATAGGTGCAACGTGGAGGCAGTCCATAGTAGCTGGAGCTGGGTGCAGGGCAGGAAGTCGGGTGAAGTCAGGAACAGGCATGCAAGCAGGGAGCCAGGGTAGGTCAGGAGCTCAGGCAGGAAAGCAGGACAGGGTTCAGGCAGGAACTAACAACCAACAATGCTGCTCCCGCAACTTGGGACTGGGGATGGCTGGCTTTTATCTGCCCTGAAGCATAGGGCGGCCTCGGTCCACAGGTGACTCGCCTCTCCTGGCCTGGAAGTGAGCACTCGTCCTGCAGGAACTTAGTTCCCTCCGCCTCTCTGCCCTGAGCCTCTGCAGCTCAGGAGAGGCTGGAGGGTTACCGGACCCAGAGGCAACCTCAGCTTCCCCTGACAGGGCTGGGAGAGGAGCACCTGCAGGCAAAGGGTCCTCCATCACCTCAGAAGCCAGAGCAGACTCAGCTGGTGCCTGCACTTGAGGATCCAGCACAGGTGAGGACCCTTCAGGCTCAAGTCCCAGCCCGGCTCAGCTGGTTCTGGAGGCGGGGAATCCTGTGCATGCTGGGATCCCTCAGGTTCAGCATCCGAGTCCCAGGCCATCACATTTTCAAAGCTGTCCTTTGTCTTCACTCAACCTGCCTGAATTGCAGGAGTTGACGCTGACTTTGCACTGCACAGATGTTTCTCCCACGCTGGTGCATGGTTACTTTTCAAGGGGTTGGGAGCAGATGTTCGTGCGTGCATCCGATTTTCCCTACTGACTGACGCTCTGTCTGCAGCACCAGGAAGATTGCATTGCTGCTGTTATCCTTTGGATCTGGGGAGGGGAGGGGGACACACACCAAGGATGCCCCCCCCAAATCAGTTCCTCTCTGCAAACATTACAGGTCCTTTCCCTCTCCTGCTGCCCTTAGTTGACCCAAGCATTCCACGGTCTTTCCTCGGTATTGGATTTCTGAAGATCTCTGTACTACAGAACGGCCACACGGCGCTGCTTGCTTACAGAAACATCCCCACCCCAAATGGCATCCATTTATCATAGGCAGAAGTGTGTGTGTTTGTGGACATCAGACAGAAAGAAAAATACAGCTGTTGCTCTCTTTGGTTGCAATCCTGTTCCATTGCAAGCAATGAAAGTTATTGCTATGCTGAGATTCAGAATTCCATAAGTGCTATAATCACTCTAAACACACACAATCCCCTTTGCATGGAAATGTTGGACTCCAACTCCCATCAGATCAAAACATCATGGCCAATGGTCATGGCCAATGATGGGAGTTGTGGTTTATTAACTTCCGGGAGCGCACCACATTGGCTATCTGTTATGTACTGAGTTGAATAGGACAGTGGCGTAGCGTGGGTTGTCAGCACCCGGGGCAAGGCAAGTAATTTGCGCCCCCTAACCCGTGGATTTTAGCACTCGAGTGCGAGCGCCCCCCCAGGTGTTGCGCCCGGCCCCCCTGCACCCCCCCACGCTACGCCACTGGGGCTGGGGGCGAGCGAAGGAGCCAAGGACCCCCCCCAAAGGCTCAGCAGGAATTTATTAAATTTATTATTTGCGGAGCCCCCGCGGGCCGAGGCAGCCGAAGCCCCCTCCCCTCAGGCGCCTCCCCGCCCCCTCCTCTCCTTGGGCTGTAGGTGGAGCTCCAGATCCGGGCTTGGCGAGCGCCTCTCCTCCTCCCGGCCGGGTCCGGGGGCTTCCAGCCGTGCTCCGTCCTCGCCCCCCCCCCGCGGTTGAGACTTGCGCTGAGAGCCGGAGCCAGCGGCGCCCCCTTCTGCCGGGAGACCCTCGTCCGCCCACCGGCTTCCTCTCGGAGGGTTTTGGGGAGCGCAAGGCGCGGCGAGGCCCCTCGGAGCTCTCCTCCCTCCCAGTCAGCAGAAGCAGCCGCCGCCTGTGGCTGGGCCGAGGGGATGGCGGCGGCGGCGGGGTGCGGAGGCTGCCCGTGCCCGGCCAGGCGTCGGTGGCAGCGTCGGCGCTGCTGCAGCGGCTGCTCCTCCTGCGAGCAGTGAGTGGAGCGCAGTCGCAGCGGCGGCGGGGAGCGCGCACGCGCTAGGGCGTAAGGCTGGCGGTAGCGGCGGGGAGCCCGGCGGAGGAAGGAACTTGTCCCTTCCCTCTGGACTCGCACCTCCCCCAATGTTGCGCCCGGTGCGGCCGGCACCCTTGGCACCCCCCACGCTACGCCACTGGAATAGGATCCAAAATGCAGCAGTCTGATTGGTCCTAGAACAATAGGATTCAGCATGCAGCAGTCTGATTGGTCTGAGAACAATAGGATTCAGAATGTAGTAGTCTGATTGGTCCACAGGAGCCATCCATACGCTTCAGATTACAGACTCCGCTAACCCAGAAATCGTGCTTCAGGTTAAGAACTTTGCTTCAGGATGAGAACAGAAATCGTGGTCTGGCGGCGTGGCGGCAGCAGGAGGCCCCATTAGCTAAAGTGGTGATTCAGGTTAAGAACAGTTTCAGGTTAAGAACGGACCTCCGGAACGAATTAAGTACTTAACCCAAGGTACCACTGTAAAGCAGACATTCCGGGGGAAATTCCATTCCTCCTCACCACTATGAGCTGAATAAAGAGCATGAAATCCACTCTTGACTCCGAGTATATTTCATTATCCCTGCTGTAAGGTAAATCAGTTTTCATTTGTTTCCTCGAGGTAGTGGTGTACAGGGTTTCCTCCACAGGCACCCAACACCATCACCAACCCAAAATGTTACCCCAGTGGGTAGGTTAAGCTGATCGTGACTAGCCCAAGGCCACCCCATGGTTGTTTTGGGACTTGAACCTGGGTCTCCCTGGTTCCAGTTCATACTCTAACCACTATACCACACTGGCACCATTATTATCCCCATACTGCAGATGGAAAACTAAGGCTGGGAGACAGTGGCTTGCCTAAGGCCACCAAACAAAGGCAAAATTCGCACCTGTCTTCAAGAGGAGCAGGATCCTTTGTGCCGGATCCCGGTCAACACAAATTTAGCCGTCAGCAGCAAGTTTGAACCAAGCACTGTACAAAGCACACACCAAACTGACAAATTCCTTCCCTACAGCCCTTAACTAAAGCAGTGCTGGTAAGGTTTTCTATTGCTGCAAGAAACAGCAGTCCTTCTGTTTCTTGCTTGATGCAATCTTCTCCTGTGTTCCCAGTAAGTTTCCAAGCACAATTCAAAGTGTTGGTGCTGACCTTTAAAGCTCTAAACCATGGGTAGGCAAACTAAGGCCCGGGGGCCGGATCCGGACCGATCACCTTCTAAATCCAGCCCACGGACGGTCCGGGAATCAGCGTGTTTTTACATGAGTAGAATGTGTGCTTTTATTTAAAATGCAGCTCTGGGTTATTTGTGGGGCAAAGGAATTCGTTCATTTTTTAATTTGTTTTCAAAATATAGTCCAGCCTCCCACAAGTCTGAGGGACAGTGGACAAGCCCCCTGCTGAAAAAGTTTGCTGACCCCTGCCCTAAACAGCCTCGGCCCAGTATACCCAAAGGAGCGTCTCCAACCCTATCGTTCAGCCCGGACACTGAGGTCCAGCTCCAAGGGCCTTCTGGCAGTTCCCTCCCTGCGAGAAGTGAAGTTACAGGTAACCAGGCAGAGGGCCTTCTCAGTAGTGACACCTGCCCTGTGGAACGCCCTCCCATCAGATGTCAAGGAAATAAACAACTATCTAACTTTTAGAAGACATCTGAAGGCAGCCCTGTTTAGGGAAGTTTTTAACGTTTGATGTTTTATAGTGTTTTTATATTGTGTTGGAAGCCACCCAGAGTGGCTGGGGAAACCCAGCCAGATGGGCAGGGTATAAATAATAAATTATTATATATATTAAATATATTCCATTCAAAACTTCAGGTGGCATTACAAACTGGGAGGGTATTTCCAGTGACAGTTGGTTCTGTACCATAGTTTCCCTTTTTTTAAAGGGAAATTCCCTTATTCCGAATAGGATTCCTCGCAAGGAAAGGGAAAAGTTGACATCTATGTTCTGTACTGCATGCTTGCTTCCCGCCTGTTCAACTTGTATATATTTGAACATGAAGGAAGTTTTTCTGAAAGGAAGGAGGGGTAGGAAAATTCTAATTTTGATGCAGAAGCACAAAAATGTCATCGCCATACCAGGGGCTGTTCACACAAGCATCATAATCAATGCCCAGTGGGAATATAGCCTCTGTTCTGCTCTGCGCTGGTGAGATGTCTCATCTGGGATGTTTCAAGAAGTATGCTGGCAAATGGGAGGGATTTGGGAGAACCATAAGGGCAAGATGCAGTCCAGAAAGGAAGCCATGGAGAGAAAGTATTGAGAAGCTGGATGTAGATCAGAGGAAAGACAACTGGGAACGAACAGGAGGACAGAATTAAAGAAGATGTTGGAGAAGAATGATCAGACTTGTGACACGCTTGGGTCTCACGCTTTTCTAGCTGCCACAAGCCTGCACTCAGTTCCAGATGCAACATGACTCGGAGACGGCATGCACCTCTTCCTTGTCTGAAGTGGTGGCTCCTTCTTCCCTTCTCTCTAGTTCAGACTTCCTCAACTTGGAGGCCATCTCCAGATGTTCTGGACTCCAAGGCCCATCAGAACATGCAGGCAGCCTGGCCAATGGCCAGGGATTAAGGGAGCTGAGGTCCAAAATCTCTGGAGAGCACCAGGGTAAGGGAAGGCTAGTTTAGAACCAGGCTCAGCAGGGCAACATGTATGCATGCAGAGATGGAGCAACCAAGGATGGTGTTTTTCTCCACCAGGAGAGAAACCAGAGAGCAGAGATGGTCCTGCAAGAAGCGCATACCCTCAACCAGCCCTCCTCCCCTGTGCCAAAAGATCCAATGTCCTCTGCTGGGCTTTGGAAAACCTACTGAGGAAGAGGTTGTTGCTACTGCAGATGAAGGACCTTCATTGGCATCTGTGCAGTGGTGGGCTCCTACGCCAAGTAAACGCAGACACCAACCTCAATACAGCAATTTACAACTCATCACATGGGGTGGGGGTAGCGAGTGTTGATGTAGTAGCTATGAATGTGAGTTGGGAAGTAAGTCCTGGAACTTTTCACTTCAGGCAAGCCACTCCCTTCATTTCCATCCTCCAAATGAAATACAGAGGTACCTCGGTCTAAGAACAGTCCTGTTAACGAATGCTTCAGACAATGACCTCTGCTAAACCGGAAGTAGGTGTTCCGGTTAGCGCACTCTACCCCGGAAGATGAACAGAAGCCAAACACCAGCAGCGGGAGGCCTCATTAGGGAAATTGCACACCTCCATTTAAGAATGCTTTGGTCTAAGAACGGACCTCCGGAATGCATTAAGTTCATAACCCGAAGCACCACTGTACAGGAGACAGAGTTAAGTGAGTTCTCAGCTCTCAAATGCCCCCTTCCCAGAGTAGCTTTCCTCGTTTTCTTATTTTCTTATTTAAAGTGACTGGGTTATCTTCCAAACCTTCCAAGTGTCCCTATTTTCCAGGGACAGTCCCGCATTTTCAGAAGCTGTCCTGGTTTCTGATTTGATCCTGGAATGACCTGCTTTTTCTTAGGACGTCCTGATTTTCATTGGAGAAATATTGAAGTGTATGGTAGGACATGCTATTTTCATCGGAGAAATGTTGGAGGGTATGGAGTTATGCAACCCCCAAGCCAAGGAGATAAGTAACTATACAACCTTAAGAAGACATCTGGAGGCAGCCCTGTATAGGGAAGTTTTTTAATGTTTAATGTTTTATTATGTTTTTCTATATGGTGGAAGCCGCTCAGAGTGGCTGGGGCAACCCAGTCAGATTGGCGGGGTATAAATATTATTATTATTATTATTATTATTGAATAGGACGTCCCTATTTTCATCAGAGAAATGTTGAAGGGTATGTAAAACATCTGGGTGTAACACAGTCCTTCATTTTTAATGCAGAGGTAGCCCACCATGGCTCTCTAGGTTTTGCTGAACTACAGTTCCCATCATCCCTTCCCATGGATCCTGACACCTGGGGCTGATGGGAGTTGGAGTCTGACTGCATCTGGAGGGACAAAGGGTTAGCCATCCCAGATTTAAGAGCTAAAAACCTGCTGCATTGAATGAAACAAAACAGAGAGGGGTGGAGAAAGGCTTTTTTGCATGAGGGCACTTCCCATTAATTCAATCACTGATGACAATATGCCTTGCTGAGTCAAAAAGAAAAATAAGTAATCCACAGAGAACTAAAAACACCAATTTATTCATTCCCTTCCTGGGTACTGCAGTACTGCTGGAGCCCAGGAAATTGCAGGAGACTTTGGCATTTGATATACCATAAGACTCTCTGAAACAGGATTCCTCTTCCTCAAAGGTCAGACAAGGACACTATTAACTGATACTACTATCCCGCACGGACTTAATGGACTTTGAGTTACACTGTAAAATGTTTATGTTTGAACATTAACTTCCATGTTCGTTTCATTGCCGAATTAGTTAAAGCCCACCAAGGTGTTGCATCAGAATTTTCAGGCTGCCATGGGTACGTCTGAGATTTTATACTGGAAGATTATTAGATCATTCAGCATCTAAATAACAGGTCTGCATGACTTGTTCTCCATGAAGCCAAACACAGAATATTGGCCATTGACTCAAGCTAGGGACCCCAGGGGATAGCCATGTTTTTCTCCCTGGGAACCAGGGACATTGTATGGAAGAAAAACAATATGGTTGGCTGGGGTCCATGGGCAGACATCATCATCGTCATCATCTTCATAATAATAATAATAATTTATTATTTATACCCGGCCCATCTGGCTGGGTTTCCACAGCCACTCTGGGCGGCTCCCAACAGAATATGAAAAACACAATAAAACATCAAACAGGCTGCCTTCAGATGTCTTCTAAAAGTCAGATAATTGTTTATTTCTTTGACATCTGACGGGAGGGCGTTCCACAGGGAGGGCACCACTACCGTGAAGGCCCTTTGCCTAGTTCCCTATAACCTCACTTCTCCCAGTGAGGGAACTGCCAGAAGGCCCTTGGAGCTGGGCCTCAGTGTCCGGGCTGAACGATGGGACATTCCTTCAGGTATACAGTGGTACCTCAGGTTACATACGCTTCAGGTTACATACACTTCAGGTTAAAGACTCCGCTAACCCAGAAATAGCACTTCAGGTTAAGAACTTTGCTTCAGGATGAGAACAGAAATCGGGCTCCGGCGGCGTGGCAACAGCAGGAGGCCCCATTAGCTAAAGTGGTGCTTCAGGTTAAGAATAGTTTCAGGTTAAGTACGGACCTCCGGAATGAATTAAGTACTCAACCTGAGGTACCACTGTACAGGCATATTCTCTCCTGAAGTTTACTGATTTTCTTTTTCTTTTAACGTTGGTGTCTTTATGTACAGCTGTTACTCAATTGTTTTGTGCGTGTGAGCTGTGTTTCGTTTGCCTAGCACTTGGAGAGCTCTTTGATGAGGTAGTTCGCAAATCTTCTAAATAAATAGTAAATAAAACGAAGCAGAGCCGCACCCAGTCCAGGAAGTACAGATCAGGTGTGTCTGCTTTGGAAGTCTCATTCGTCCAGTCTCGTTGCCCTACATCCTTAGATCCAGACCCTTAAGGGTTAAAGGGAGATGATTAAGAGGACCAAGCAGCCAGAAAGTCCCTGTCCAGAATGGGCAGTCTTAGCCAAGTGGTCAGGGCACTGTTTGTTCAAGAAGAGGAAATATAGGGTTATTGTTCCCTTTCATTACGCGTCCCAACTCTTTGCCCGCCATCTGAGCTAAGGCCAAAACCAGGGCTTCGCCCTCTGATGTGGGACCCTGGGAGAGGCAGAAGCATGGCCTGGCTAGGTACGATCGTATTGGACCAGCCACTATATTTCACCAAGCGAGTTTGGGAAATGCATTGCACCGTGAGTCACACAACAGCCTATTTTTTGCTAAGGGAGAAGAAGAAGAAGAAAGTCCTCTTCTATTATATAGGAGGTTAACCACATCAGCCCAGTGGTCCAGGACTACTTGGGTTGGCCTTTCGGTTTGAATATAGCAACTTTCACATGGAACTAAATTATAACATGCCTCGGGGAGGAAGACCTAGATATTTTAAACATCCGAAAGAGGGGGCATGACCAAAAACTTGAAAACGAACTCTTTTGATCACTTGTTGCAGATCATCTAACAGCCTTTTTTCCCTTTTTTTCTTTTTTTTTCTTTTTTGTTCCTTCCCCTT
This sequence comes from Podarcis pityusensis, assembly GCF_964106645.2. Taxonomy (NCBI): domain Eukaryota; kingdom Metazoa; phylum Chordata; class Lepidosauria; order Squamata; family Lacertidae; genus Podarcis; species Podarcis pityusensis. The sequence goes on from NC_138028.1 coordinate 127,411,577, forward strand.
TTCCTTTCTAAGCCCAGAAAAAGAAAGAGTGAAAATAAAAACCCTCCAACATCTCATTCTCAGAAAGCAAAGCTGAAGGAAGCATATTTTTCTTTCTTTCCACAGCCAGCTCATGCACTGTTTTCACACTGCCCTACCTGGGAAGAGTCATATATAAATATTTGGGTTATTTCCTGAAAATAGGCTAGTCAGTACTAAAAATGGAGCCACAGGGACAGAAGACAGTTGGGTTATAGTCCCCTAGTTCACCGCTGCTTGTTTATAAAAGGGGGGGTCGGAATAGACCATCACTTTTTGCGGGTAGGGGGGTGTTCCTAATAACTTCCTTTAATTCTATAATGAATCCAAGCCACAGAGATGGGAATTAAGAGGGCAATGGTGTATCAAACAATAATAAAAAAAGATCCTTAAGTAGGGAAAAAACCCAACCACAAGTATTTCAACTTTTGACTTGCTCAGCTTTTCCCAGTCCCCAAAGAGCACTTTCAGGGCCTTCTGGTGTTTAGCATCAAATTTGTCTTGCCGTGTCTCAGGGCGGAGTGACCAACCTTGCTGAAAGATCGAGAGACATTGGAATGACTAACAGCCCCAGGATCTGAACCAAGGGAGATGGCGGAAGCAGGATGCACACAGACCGCTTCTGCGATTCTGGCTTCAATGGAAGCCTCCGAAAAATGCCCAGAAGTTTGTGAGGATTTTAAAATGGGGGAGCTGAAGAGCAGTGGGGCTAACCAGTTCTTTCGCAGGCATCCCGTAAAGCTAAGATCCAGATGAGACCGTGCTGAAGAGCAGCAAGGCAAATGTGGGGCAGCCATACAAAGGAGTCTCCAGAGACTTCGCCGTGCACTGTCTGGCCTCAGCTGATCCGGAACCGGTCCAAGTCAACCGCAGCCGTTGCAAACACAGAGTTGACTCTCAGTGGGAGTTCTGTCTGGATGCCTCCCTGGGATCTAGTGTGCTGGGCAGCAGCAGAAGCACCAATCGGTTTACATTTTCAAATATTATTCATCATTTACAATAATACGACCGTTTCTGTTATTCTAGCATTTGGAGATATGGCACAAACAAGGACTTCTCTATCTAAGCGCAGTGCAAATATATCAGGCGGGAGCCTTTTCAGCCCCGCTGATTTATTACTGGTCAGGTCTGTTGGCACTTTAGGGTCCATGATGTGCAAAAACTGCCCATTCGTGGGAGGAACTACAGGGTGTAAAGAGGAGGTGCAGTTAGAGAAAAGTCAGGCCAGGTCAAACTTTCCTTCCTTGCGGCCAACAGCCATTGCCAAAAAAAAAAAAATGATAGGTGGCAAATGAATATGCACATGCTTATAAATAAAAGCCAGAATCAAGGATACTTTTTAATGCATTGCAACAAGAGATAAATAAAACAAGCATTAAAAGCAATGGATTAAGCAGGAATAAAATAAAATTATCATCACATCGGTGCAACACATTGGCCTGTTACAGCTATCTCCTAAGGCCCTTGTGTGCAAATCTCACCATCCCCCACTGCAAAAAGAGATAGCCTATAAGTCATTTAAAAAGCCAGCATCTGACAATAGATAGTATCTCTTTCCTGGGATGTTTTTCTTAGTCTAATCCCAATAAAACAGTATCCAGAAACTTAAAGCAGAGTTCCAAGTACAAAGGGCAAGACAAGATGTAATGTGGAAAACCTTCTATCTCAGCGGCTCAACAAAGACATCCTTGCTGGGCCAAAGGAGTCCGATGTTATCGGCCATCAATCATGGCCGATGGGATAGAGCGAAAACAGAGAGCCGTGAAGCCTTGCCTGAGCTTAGGAAAAGCCAGATTCACAATACAGTGGTACCTCAGGTTACATACGCTTCAGGTTACAGACGCTTCAGGTTACACACTCCACTAAGCCAGAAATAGTGCTTCAGGTTAAGAACTTTGTTTCAGGATGAGAACAGAAATCGTGCAGCAGCGGCGCGGCAGCAGCAGGAGGCCCCATTAGCTAAAGTGGTGCTTTAGGTTAAGAACAGTTTCAGGTTAAGTAAGGACCTCCGGAACGAATTAAGTACTTAACCCGAGGTACCACTGTAGTTTTATACAGTCCCAAACCACCTCGAAAACTTTGAACTTATAAAGATTGCTCTATCGGACAGTGTGCTTTCTGGAGACCCACCCATTGCCATTCTGTAAGCTGAGGTAACACAATTAAAAAAAAAATCTATCTTGAGAAGTTTTCCAGTTTTTAAAAGTGCATAATTAGAGCATCATGGACTAAGGCCCCAACTGAAGGAGACCCAACTGTTGGAGCACTCGGGGGGTTGGGGATGGAGGGAGAGAACCAGCAAGTTTTTCAGATAAGTATTCTGTAGAGATTCCAATATCACAGTTTGAAAATCTTCCCAGCTCTCATGTTTCTGCCTCATGCAACATCTGAGCCCCTATCTTGCTTAATTGATCTCACTTTAAAACTGTTTCCATGAGAAAGCCGCCTTTTGTGAAAATGCGATTTTAAGATGGCTTCCAAGGTTCTAGAAGGAGAGAGAGCATGAGTCTTTCAAGAAAAGTTTGCCTTTAACATAAATTCCTTCATATTGAATTCATTCACATTGGTCAATCAGCTGTTCATCTGCTCACCATCAGATGATGTCCTGATGTCTCTTTCCAGAAACAATAAGCATGGAACCATAAACATGGGAATTTGAGTAATTAGTTTTTAGGTTCTGCTCTTTAGACTATTAGCCAAGTCTATATACAATAACCTTTTTAGACCGATACTTGCAAGACACAGAAGAACCATATCATCAGCGTATTAAAGAATAGGGGCAAGATGGGTTCCTCAGCGGAAGCTTAGTGCAAGGAGTGGGGCGTCTGACAAGCTGAAATGTTTGCAATGATGTTGGCAATCACCTGAGCACAATGTCAAATTTCTCCCTAAAAGTCTTAAAGGGTCCAATGGAAAGGGGAAGGAAATCTCAGCTTGGCAGCCTTGGAATGAAATCCTTGAGGAAAAGGGTGAAGAGCTGGATAATGATAATAAATAATAATAATTTATTATTTATACCCCACCCATCTGGCTTGGTTTCCCCAGCCACTCTGGGCGGCTCCCAACAGAACACTAAAAACAAAATGAAACTTCAAACATTAAAAACTTCCCTAAACAGGGCTGCCTTCAGATGTCTTCTAAAAGTCAGGTAGTTGTTTGTTTCCTTGACATCTGATGGGAGGGCGTTCCACAGGGCAGGCGCCACCACTGAGAAGGCCCTCTGCCTGGTTCTCTGCAACCTCACTTCTCGCAGGGAGGGAACCACCAGAAGGCTCTCGGAGGTGAACGATGGGGGTGGAGACGCTCCTTCAGGAATACTGGGCCGTGGCCGTTTTTCCCTCTAATGTGTTTTTGATACTTAAAAAGGGAAAGCTGAGGAACGTAAAAATTAAAGGACACTATCGTTGAATGAAGCAGGTCTTAACTTTTCTTAAGAAAAGCCCTGCTGGATGAAACCAAAGACCCATCTATCCAACATCCTGTTCTCAGTTTACCTGAGTAAACTTCTGATTTTGCTTCTGAGAAAACATACATAAGATTTGCAAGCACTGCCGCCTTAGATATTTTTTTAAAAAGAGTTTTGATAGAAACAGATTTGTACAGCAGTTCTATGCTCATATCCTTGCTTCTCATGATGTGGAACAGTTAACTCTTTGCTCATCGAAACATCAACTCTTGGCTCAGAAGAAACTTTCAAAGAAAGAGATTAGTCCTACTTGTTTATTTTCCCCGCCCCAAATGTTCGTTGCTAACTTAACGGAAGGTAATTGTTTTTTAGCTGGGTTTGTGCTCCAATAGGTAATGACGAAGTATTTTTTTAAAGCTGAGTTTCATAATGAGAACAGAACAAAAATCGCTCTGCCTTGAATTATTAGCTGACAGCTGTGAGATCAGAAATATAAAACGTAGGCTAAGCCAGATAAATCTGGGTTTAAGTCACATTTATCTAAAATGACCAAAGATTGAAAAATGAACCTGACTTCATATTGGGGGGGAGGGGGAGATGTCTTCTAAAAGTCAGATAGTTGCTTATTTCCTTGACATCTGATGGGAGGGCGTTCCACAGGGCGGGCACCACTGCCAAGAAGGCCCTCTGCCTGGTTCTCTGCAACCTCACTTCTCGCAGGGAGGGAACCACCAGAAGGCCCTCGGAGCTGGACCTCAGTGTCCTGGCTGAACGATGGGGGTGTTGTTTATTGAAATCCCATTAGTCAAAAAGTGTGAGATCCCCACTCTGATTTTAGCAAGAGTATTGGTGCAAAGCTCCTGGAGCAGAAATGAAAGGTGTTTGTCTTTGCTAGCATTACCTCACTTTGTGATGGCCTGGGATTTGGACTCAGAGGCTGAACCTGAGGAATCCCAGCCTGCACAGGAGTCCCCGCCTCCAGAACCAGCTGAGCCGGGGCTGGGGCCTGAGCCTGAAGGGTCCTCACCTGTGCTGGATCCTCAGGTGCAGACACCAGCTGAGTCTGCTCTGGCTTCTGAGGTGATGGAGGACCCATTGCCTGCAGGTGTTCCACTCTCAGCCCCGTCAGGGGAAGCTGAGGTTGCCTCTGGGTCTGGTAACCCTCCAGCCTCTCCTGAGCTGCAGAGGCTCAGGGCAAAGAGGCGGAGGGAACTAAGTTCTCGCAGGAGGAGTGCTCGCCTCCCGGCCAGGAGAGGCGAGTCACCTGTGAACCGGGGCCGCCCTATGATTCGGGGCAGATAAAAGCCAGCCAGCCCCAGTTCCAAGTTGCGGGAGCAACGTTGTTGGTAGCCAGTTCCTGCCTGCACCCTGTCCTGCCGGATCTCCTGACCTCACCCGACTCCCTGCCTTGGACCCAGCTTCAGCTTTGACGGATGGCCTCAATACTGCTCCCTCGACCTCGGACTGGACTCAGACCTCGCCTCACGGAAACCCACGGGACCAGAACACACTTGCACCGTAAGCAGCTTCTGTCAACTAAACCAAATGCCACCGCTAAGTCCACAACAGCCACATACAGGGGTTCAGTAGGGGCCCTTAGTACTGATACAAAAGTTGGGTGCCTCCTCCGCTCTCTGCCAAGAATTGTGACATGGAGGAGTCAGGGCGTAGCTTTAAGAAATGTGGTTTATTCGCCTATTAACACCTTCAGTCCGCATGGAGGGAGTCCAGATCCTATAGCAGGGTCATTTTAAGACCATGGTTTGTACCCCACAGCAGTGCAGCCCTGGAGTCCAAGGCATCTTTCCTAGCCAACCTTCAGCCAACCTGCCCAATATGGATCCCAGTCTTTTCTTTCCTCTTCTTCTTCCCAGAACACCTTGCTAAAGACTCTCTAATTCTGTCACGTAATTAACCAGTCAACCTTCCAGTTCTCCAGACTCCATATAAGTAGTTACTTTTATAGTAGCTTTTATAGGAGCTCATGACTGTTCTGTCTGCTAGATATGTTCATGATATGTTCATTATATAATATGTGACTTTTTAAAAAAATGGATTCTTATTTTGGTTAACCCTTTAAAATAATGGAAAGGTTAGCAGCTCTTCTTACAGCAGTGGTTTGCATTCCCTCAGGTCTGCCCAAGTTACTACACCATGTCATCCAACCATGATTTTTTTTAATAATTAAAAAAAAATACTAATAATGCAGATACTGACTGCATGGTTAACTTCACAAGGAAAAATATATATTCTGCTTCCTATATCATCCTTTGTTTCTCTCTTGGGGAAAAAGTGTCTTGTCAAAAATGAAATTTTGTCAAAACTTTTAGATTTCTCTCAAAAGTAAAAGTGTGATTTTGATGTTATGCACAAATCATTGTTTTGACACATTTCATCAGCTCATTAAGTTAAAAATGTGGATTTTTTTTTCCATTTTGACATATCTGTTTCCAGGATTCTTTTATTACTTCATTTTGTGAAATATTTTGACATGCTGTTGCACTGCAAAAATAAAACTTAATTTTGAGGCACAGTCCCTAATTGTTGAAAAGAAAGGATGCCCATCAAAGGAAAAGATGGACATACAGTCCCACCAAATATAATCTCATGGATTATATAAACTCATGGAAACTGATGCAGTAAAATGGTTATGGGCAAAAGCAATAGGTTCATAGTCTATGAATCAAATAAACTATGGTTTGGACACAGCCAAGGAGTCAATGTTGACATTTTCCTCTGTTCGTGTCCCCTCAATAGTGTATCTTCCAAAACAAAATGCTGCTTCCTGTAAGAGGGACAGCTTGTGAGTCATCCAGGGCCGGATTTAGGTTTGATGAGGCCCTAGGCTACTGAAGGTAATGGGGCCGTTTATATGGATAAAAGCCCCCCATCCAAACAAAGACTATCATCAGTGCAGGTAAGATTAAAAATAAAATAAATTATCATCTACCATACTGTTTTATTTATTTTATAGCACGGTACATTGATTATTGCTTTCATTTTATGGATCAGTGGTCTCGTTAGATAGTAAAATTCATCTTAAATTGCTGTTTTAGGCGTTGTTTTTAAAAGTCTGGAACGGATTGATCCGTTTTGCATTACTTTCTATGGGAAAGCGTGCCTTGGTTTTGGAATGCTTTGGTTTTGGAACGGACTTCCAGAACGGATTAAGTTTGAGAACCAAGGTGCCACCGTATATAGAAATGAGCAAACCAGTGATATTTTAGGGAGCAGCCTAGCAGGCGGGGACCATTACACACATCATAGGAGCCTACACAACACAAAACACTGTTGCTGTATGTAGGTTTTACTTTATTTGTTTTTTTTTATCTTATATTTTGGAAATGTAAGGTACATCCAGGTGTTTTTTTCATTTCAATTTTTTTGGAGGGCCCCTAGAGAATGGGGCCCTAAGCTATAGCTTGTTTAGCTTATACGTAAATCCGGCACTGCAGTCATCTATCAAGATAAAGGTAAAGGTAAAGGGACCCCTGACCATTAGGTCCAGTTGTGACCGACTCTGGGGTTGCGGCGCTCATCTCGCTTTACTGGCTGAGGGAGCCGGCGTACAGCTTCCGGGTCATGTGGCCAGTATGACTAAGCCGCTTCTGGCGAACCAGAGCAGCGCACTGAAACGCCGTTTACCTTCCCGCTGGAGCGGTACCTAGTTATCTACTTGCACTTTGACGTGCTTTCGAACTGCTAGGTTGGCAGGAGCAGGGACTGAACAACGGGAGCTCACCCCGTCGCGGGGATTCGAACGGCCGTCTTTTGATCGGCAAGTCCTAGGTTCTGTGGTTTAACCCACAGTGCCACCCGCGTCCCATATTATCAAGATACTATGTATTATTGTAACCATCCATTGAAGAACAACATTGCATTGGATTGTGGGGTCCATGAACTACATTAGCTGAGTGTGACAAAGAAGAGCAAGGCTGGGGAGGCCCAGCCACATGAGCGGGGTATAAGCAATAAATTATTGTTATTATTATTTACAAGTTTCCAGGCGTAAAACCAAAACTATGGATGATGAAGCTACATGGTGGTTGTTCATGACTTATGTCAAAAGACAGATTTATGGCCACCAGGTCCCTGCAAATTATGATTTTATCTGGATTTGACTGCCCTCCAGGACATATTATAGACTGTCCTCCATTCCGCTTCTCCAGAATCATGAACTTATTATTTGTCACATTGTTTTTTTCTCCTCTGCAATAGCCATTTCTCAGAACCGCATCATTTACTTTCTTAAGTTGCAGACTATACAGTGTCAAACAGGCAGCCCATTGTTCATTTCTGCATCTCTTAAATATTAATAATGTTATATGTAATAAAATATTTGTTTTTTGAAACTACATGCGTTAGAGGAAAGTGTGCATAAACACGAACATATTCGTTGAAAATAATATACAAGAAAAATGTTGTGTTCGAGGAAATTGCTCACAAATATGTATACGTCAGTCAAAACTCCATATGAAAATGTGTTTATTCGGAGAAATTCACATTTTCTTTGCACAAGAAGCTTTCCCAGCCGGCTGAATTTAAACAATGAAAACTGAAGGTCTCTGCTTCCGGTGCTTGTTTTTAAGCCTATCATTTTTGATGTTTTCAAATCACTTTGAGACTTACGTTAAATGCAGTTCAAAACTAATAATAATAATAATAATAATAATAATAATAATAATAAATAATATATGGAGGGCCACAGATTCCCTAGCCGTGTCCGAGAGAATCCTGGGAGCAAGTGGAAAACTTCTTTCCAATCCAGAAAATGTCTAAGCAGCTACTTTTATAGTAGCTCATGACTGTTGGTTCTACCAGATATGTTTTCTGTGAAAACAAGGAAGTAGACAACCCTGCTGATTTTTCTTTGCTCCTGTCAGGATCAAGTGTTATTATGGGAAGAGGCCACTTTGTGCCAGTCGAAGGGGCAGAAGAGTGCGGAGGAATTGCAAGAAGCGATTCCTGACTCCGGAAAGCAACAGAAAACTCTCGTCCTATGCTCACACGCCTGTATCTCTGAAGATGGAACAATATCTGCCAGTGCATGTTTGCTGGAGACAGAGAATAATTGAGAGCTTTAATTGAAGGAGCCCCCTCCCTGCCCCGCTTTTATAAACTTGCAGGATAAAGGGAATGAATCATCTGAAAATAGATGAGTATCATCACATTCTTATTACCCACTGCTATGTGGTCCAGGAGTGGTCACATGTTAATTATAGGTCTTTAGCAACAGCACCCTGGGCAATTTGCCCAACTGATTTCCTTGCCACATTAATAGCCCAAGGACAAGACTGTACAGAATGCTATTAACCATTTCACAGCCTAGACATTTCCACAACATTCCTATTTTGCAAGGACTAAGAAGCAAGCCCCATATTCCTTTCCTGTTTTTTTAAATAACTGATGCAAAGGTGGACTTAATCTAAAAGCATCAGTTGGGGTGCAATTAATCGATGGGTGCACTGATCACAATTTTAAAATGTCACCGTGTTTTATTCCAAAATCAGATTGAAATTGTAATTCTGGGCAAACGTACATGGAAGGAGCGGGACTTTTCAGTAAGCGCGCATGCAATTTGCATTGTATTCCTGCAATCCTATGCCACAAGTAGCTGAGAATAGGTGCAAGTAGAATCAGTGGGGCGTATCTTGCATGATTGTGGATATAGGAGAGCTAAAGGACCCTTGGATGGTTAAGTCTTGTCAAAGGTGACTATGGGGTGAGGCACTCATCTCACTTTCAGGCCGAGGGAGCCGGCGTTTGTCCACAGACAGCTTTCTGCGTCATGTGGCCAGCAGGACTAAACCGCTTCTGGCACTGTGAAGGATGCCAGAGCACGCGGAAACGCCGTGTACCTTCCCACCGCAGCGGTACCTATTTATCTACTTGCACTGGTGTGCTTTCGAATTGCTAGGTTGGCAGGAGCTGGGACAGAGCAACGGGAGCTCACTCTGTTGCGGGGATTCAAGCTGCCGTTCTTCTGATCGCCAAGCCCAAGAGGCTCAGTGGTTTAGACCACAGCGCCACCCGCGTCCCTATAGGATATGACAGTACATAGGCAGTGCTATTAAGTAAGGTTGTGAGAGGCCCTTGAATCTGGAGATTTCTGTGACTATTAATCAGATGGCTCTCTACGTGTAAAATGCAGTGAGTGGCATAATAGATCCTTTCACCAAAGCACAAGGGTCAAGGCAGCAAATGGCATGGCACGAACCATTTTGGTTTCTCATTGTTTTTCATTCTTAAATTCAGTCCCCTCCCCTTTTCTGGATCAGTATACAATTTTTCAAAAAAACGTATGAAGGTTCATCTGGATCGCTCCTACTATATCTATTTTTGCATCTAATTTTGCCTAAGATGCACATTTTACAAGCAATTTCCTCTAAAACAACACATTTGGGTCTGTTGTTTTCACTAAACTGAAGCTTTTGGGGGCAAATACATTTCCCCTAATATATGCGATTTTGCATACATTTTTTGGTTGGAGATCTGCGTTGTAAAATTTTGGGAAACACATTTTTTTCAAAGGATCACTATGTTTCAGTTTTTATAATGGTTCAGGAGATAAGAATTAAGTCACTTTGCATTAAAATATGGACCAAATGAATTTCTCCTCGCAAACCTAATGTTTACACAGGCTTGTGGAAGTGTCCAGGGCGTGTACATATTTTAGGGAATCCAAAATGCACAAGGGCAGATTATCAGCATTTCAAGTGTGAAAGATATTTGGTGGTGGGATGGGGAAGAGGTCCAAATTTAGTGATCTGAAAGAACTAATTGGAATATGAGCTCAGATCTCCTTTACATAAAGCTCAGCTTTATTTCAAAGGAAGGTGTTTTTGAGATTTGAGATTCCCCCACTTTTAAATCTATCAAACAAAGGAGAAAGAGAAAAACTAGGCTTGGAACAGAAATAAAAACTTGCACCCCAGACTATGAACACTTTGAGAGAAAGTATATTTGCGCTGCAGTTAAACGAATCGCTAAGTGTGAAAGGTCATCATACTATGAGATTCAAACAAAGGAAATGGACAAATTTAAACAAGCCAGAAACCAACAGTGGGAGGATCATTTATAGTTGGGGACAGAGCTGGCTGCATTAGAAACCTCACGGGGGCTGTAAATGCAGGGTTGACTGCTCTGTGGTTTTACATTTGCTGAATCAGCTCTGTCAGTCAAATCTTCTTGTTGTTCATGTTGCTGTTGTTCACTTTTACTTGAAAAGCAGATTAAAAAAAAAAAATCTCCAACAATTTATACGCTTTTGTTTCATCTACTGAGTCAACTCAATGCTTTACATCATGTGACAATCTCATGCCAGCCCATTACTGACCAGATGCTGTGGGTGAACGACAAGGGAAGGTTGCCAACACAACTGGAGGTGGGCAGGGCCAGTCACCCCCTCCCCAGTCATGCCAGAACATGGCAGCCTTCCTAGACCCAGAGCGACTGCACCATGCAGCAACAGACGCCCACCCAGGTGAGCAGATAATTCAAACCTGGCTTGTGAGGTCCCTTGATGCAGCTCTTATTATTACTACATTGTTGTTGTTATTTAAATTTGCCTTGAGAGAGTCTTTCAACCTCTTTTGTTGACCACCAGCATTACGCTTTCCATTTTTAAGTTTGGAACAGAGTAATTGCTTTGGAAGACAGTAATCAGGCATCCACACAACATGACCAGACCAACAAAGTTGATGTTGAAGAATCATTGCTTCACACCGACAACTGGGAAACACTGGCCTACGAGCGCTCCAGTAGGAGAACGGCCTTTCCCAAAGGTGTCATAGACTTTGAAGATGCTCGAACTCAGGACAAAAGGGAGAAACGTGTTAAGAGGAAGGCACACTAAGTAAACTCTCACTGTGATCCTGCCCAGAATCCTATGTCCCCACTGTGGAAAGACATGTGGGTCCAGAATTGGCCTCCACAGTCACTTACGGACTCACTGTTAAAACCGTGTTCATGGAATACAATCTTACTCGGCTACGAGTGATCGCCAAAGAAGAAGATTATTATTCTTCTTATTCTTTTTATTCTTCTTATTTAATAACGATGATGCATTTATGTACAAAACATAAACAACTATAACAAAATGTTACTTGTATGGCTCACAGCCAGAAGGGGGAAAAGAACAAATTTAAATTCCCAATACAGTGGTACCTCTAGTTGCGGACACGATCCGTTCCGGGGTGCCGTTCGCACCCCTGAAAAGTCCACAATTAGAGCAGCACTTCTGCACACGCACACGCGGCAAAACCCGGAAGTATACACTTCTGGGTAGGCCGCATGCTCAAGCCGAAAAGACGCAACATGAACCTAACACAACATGAGGTATGAATGTACCCCATAGTATTAAAACAATAACAAATAAGATAAAAGTAAACAAAATCTACAGTGGTAAAGGTAAAGGGACCCCTGACCATTAGGTCCAGTCGTGGCGACTCTGGGGTTGTGGCGCTCATCTCGCTTTATTGGCTGAGGGAGCCGGCGTACAGCTTCCAGGTCATGTGGCCAGCATGACTAAGCCACTTCTGGCGAACCAGAGCAGCCCACGGAAACGCCGTTTACCTTCCCGCCGGAGCGGCACCTATTTATCTACTTGCACTTTGATGTGCTTTCGAACTGCTAGGTTGGCAGGAGCAGGGACCGAGCAATGGGAGCTCACCCCGTCACGGGGATTCGAACCACCGACCTTCTGATCAGCAAGTCCTAGGCTCTGTGGTTTAACCCACAGCGCCACCCGAGTCTAGTTTCTGATACTAAGCTCCAAACACACGGTCTATTCAGATATTTCCCCATCCTGCAATTCCTGAAGAATGAAAGGGACTCTGGAGAAGATGGAGCTAAGAAGCTCCCATTCTCCCCCCTCTCCCTAAAGCCCCAGCTCCTCTCCTATAGCATATCCCTTTAAGCATTCTTCATGTGATGGAGGAACTGTCCGAGAAGTCTGCCCTATCTCAGAGTTTCTGAACATCGTCTCTGAGAAAGAAGGTGCAACATGGAGCCCCTAAAGAAGAATCCTAAGCTTTCCCCCTAACAGCCTGCGCCCCATATTTCTCATCGCTGGCGTTCGCTCTCACATTTAGTGAGGGGAAATGCCGCTTGTGTAAATTTCGGATCTAGGAGGACCTGAATATTTCGCAGTTGGGAAGGGATGTAGCTCATTGTGAGAGGACCAGCCTTGCGTGCAGAAGGTTCAAAGACCAACATCTCCAGCTACAGCAAGGGAAGACACTCTGTCTGAAACCCTAGAAAGCTGCTATGGGTCAGTGCAGGCAATGCTAAACATTTAGTCTTTATTAGCATTTTTATGTAGTACTTTTCAATTTTGTGTATTTTCAACCCAGCCATGAATAATTAAATGCTCCGTGCACTAGCAGCAACAGAAGAGAGCTGCAATTTGAAGGGAGTTTCCAATTAGAGATCTTAGACTTCATAAGATCAGTACAAAAATGTTACAAATAAAAAGTCACAATATAAAATAGCAGCTCCATGTAATGTTCAAGTTTTACTCAAAGTGACCGTTTGATTCGTTCTTTTATGCCTCATCAAAGTTCTCCACAAGATCTGGAACTTCACGTCATCTTCCTCACCAGTAGCAAGAGGAGCCTTTCCATCCACAGGTTGTTTGGGCACAGCCTCTGCTAGTCTCCTCAAGCTGGTCAGACGGTCAGCACCAAGCTGGTCTAAGATGATAGCAGCATTTCAGTCAGCGGCTGAGTCTCAGCATGGCCTGTGATTGTGAAAGTGTTAGCTGCTAAAGATGCTTGAACTTTAGGGTTGTTGAAGTGGATGGCAGTGCCCTGGTTGGTAAACATGTTTACCTCTTCAATACCAGAGATGTTATTTATTCCAAGTTTCTTTAATGAAAACTGAAGCTTCCCAGTTAGTGATGTATGGAAGTGAGAGCTGGACCATAAAGAAGGCTCATCGCCGAAGAATTGATGCTTTTGAATTATGGTGCTGAAGGAGACTCTTGAGAGTCCCATGGACTGCAAGAAGATCAAACCTCTCCATTCTTAAGGAAATCAGCCCTGAGTGCTCACTGGAAGGACAGATCCTGAAGCTGAGACTCCAATACTTTGTCCACCTCATGAGAAGAGAAGACTCCCTGGAAAAGACCCTGATGTTAGGAAAGATGGAGGGCACAAGGAGAAGGGGACGACAGAGGACGAGATGGTTGGATAGTGTTCTCGAAGCTACAAACATGAGTCTGACCAAACTGCGGGAGGCAGTGGAAGACAGGAGTGCCTGGCATGCTCTGGTCCATGGGGTCACAAAGAGTCGGACATGACTAAACGACTCACCAACAATGATGAAGCTTCTTGTCATCTGCTGTTGCTGTTCTGTGAACCACCTTCTTCTTTCTACGGGCAGTACCCTTCCCACTTATGCGCACTTGAACTTGCAGCTTAGCTAGTTTTTCTTGATTCATGATAGTTTCTTTCATCTGCGGCCGCTGCTCCCACCTTCACCGCCTCCATGCCTACCTATCTCCCTCCCCCCCCCCCCCAGTGCATGCAATGCTGAGACCAATGGTGCAACTCAGCAGAGGGCAGCTTTCTATGTTCCTTCATAGACCAAATAATTGTTTGAGAGGCTGAGGCTGCATGACCTAAAAGTTCAGGGATCAGCATATGTACACGCAAGGGAAATGGAGTCCCGTCCCATCTCTCTATGAGCTAGCCAACCGTTTCCAAGGAGGAGTCCAACTTTCTCCATGTAATCTCCAGCGTTCAAACTTTAAGGCGGCCAACTTACAGCCACCTCAGCACTTATGTCTGCAAGTACTTTCACCTGATAGTCCCGGGGGAAGATAGAAGGAAGGGGAGGGGGGAGTTGGGAGGGGAGGGGAGGGTTGCTGCTCCATAGAGACAGGCCAGGGTTTTTCAAATAGTTCTGCTAATTTCACAAAGATGCGTGATAATGTCCCCCATATGGCTTTCTGCTTTTTAACAATGAGAAATTGAACCCACATTTTGGAGACACAAGTTTTGCTGATAGACAGCTGATAGTAACTATTGGCCTTTTGGTTTTAATTATTCTAAAAACAGCCTAGGGATCATTTACCCAGAGTTAATGGCCTTTTTAAGGAGCAAGATAAGTCCACAGATGTGACAGGGAGCAGCATGTGGGTCAAAGCTACTGCTGAGGTTAGAATTGGGAGTTGTCAGACATCCCAGAACCAGCCTGTACAGTACAGGAATGTGTCCTTCCAGTGTCTGAAAGAACTTTTCGTCCTCAGCATTGACTATGGGCTGGATCCAGACTTAGTCATGTTCAAGGGAGACTGATGGAAGTCAAGGGGGCTTTATTGAGTCATGACTGACTTACGTCCCACTGATCTCAACAGGTCTGCTCTAAACTATGCCTGGATCCAAACCTGTGTAGAACATTCTATAAAATCCTTTTGGGGTGGCTACACCGTGCTGATTTAATGTTCCTCCCCTGTTCATTCCACGTCCATCCATTTCCTACCTGTTCCACCGGATCAGATCCTCAATTCTGGATCGCATATGCAGCAAGCTGAAAGCGGACAGGACGTCTACAGCTTGAATCCAGGTGCTTAACACTCACCTGAGATCTGTACAGAAATTGTTCTTTGGAAACCTGGCAACTTCAGCCGATTGAACTACACAGCCAGATCCTGTGCATATTTACTCAGAAGTAAGCCCTGTTGAGCTTGACAGGCTTACTCCCTGGGGGGAAATGCAAAGGACTGGGTTGTTAATAATTATTTATACCCAACCCATCTGGCTGGGCTTCCCCAGCCACTATGGGCGGCTTCCAACAAAATATTGAAATACTGTAATACATCGAACATTAAAAGCTTCCCTAAACAGGGCTGCCTTCAGATGTCTTCTAAAAGTCTGGTAGTTGTTGTTCTCTTTGACATCTGGTGGGAGGGCGTTCCACAGGGCGGGTGCCACTACCGAGAAGGCCCTCTGCCTGGTTCCCTGTAACTTGGCTTCTCACAGGGAGGGAACCACCAGAAGGCCCTCGGTGCTGGACCTCAGTGTTCGGGTAGAACAATGGGGGTGGAGACGCTCCTTCGTTTGGATACAAAAACGTCAACGCTACGTTCAGACAATCCTGTGATGTTGTCGCCTCTTCTAATGGTGAACTCAGGTGGGGAGTGTCAGTGGGGCCAAAAGAGTGCCACTGGGAAAGAAGAGGTGAGGTCTTGACATACTCCAATATTTGCAAAAGTATAAGATTAAAAAAAAAATCAAGGCAGGCCATGCTCTTTATCCACAAGCCAGTGGCATAGCGTGGGTTGCCAGTGCCCAGAGTCACGCAGAGGGTGGGAGGAAGGGAAACAGACAAAGTATGCATGGGCATTCAATGACCTGAGGTATCTTCGTCACCCAGGAGATCTATGTAAACAAATAGCCAAAGCAAAATAAATGGCTTCAATATAAGCAACAGCCTAAAAGACATTTTGGAGGCATCTAAAGATCTGAGGTGGCTTTTACAAAAATGATTAGGCCAATTCACGGAGGACTGGCCAATTGCCAACTATTAGCCTTGAAGGCTAAATGGTAACTTCCGTGTTCAGATACAGTGGTGCCCCGCAAGACGAATGCCTCGCAAGCCGAAAAACTCGCTAGACGAAAGGGGTTTGCGTTTTTTGAGTCGTTCCGCAAGACGAATTTCCCTATGGGCTTGCTTCGCAAGACGAAACGTCTTGCGAGTTCTTGCGAGTTTGTTTCCTTTTTCTTAAAGCCGCTAAGCCGTTAATAGCTGCTAAGCCGCTAAGCCGCTAATAGCCGCTAAGCCGCTAAGCCACTAATAGCCGTGCTTCGCAAGACGAAAAAACCGCAAGACGAAGAGACTCGCGGAACGGATTAATTTCGTCTTGCGAGGCACCACTGTACCATATTCCAGGGATGGGAAACTTGTGGCCCTCTAGATGTTGCCGGACTCCAGCTCCCATCATTCCCAGCCAGTATGACCAATGGGAGCTGGACTCTAGCAACACCTGAAAGGCCCAAAGGGTTGCCTAGGCCTACCAAACACCTCTCAGGGTTGGATATTTGGAACAAAATGAAGACGTAGGCTGCACACAAGACGTAGGCAGAGTGAAACAGAGTGTGCCCCACAGTTTGTCCTCAAACCCCTAAAATAGCCTGAAGCCTCCCAGTGCCTTGGGTTGGTGCCTATCACATTGCCAGAGTTGGTAACAAGATTCAGCGGCCAGTCACTCGACTGCTTCTGCATGTGGGACATGTCCTTTACCATCTTGTCCTTTGCCTCAGGCAACGAAATGTCTTGGGTTGGGCCTGGACTGCTGTGAGGGGGGAAACCGGATTACTAAAGGAGAGAAAGGGAATGGAATATCCAGGAAGAAGGTATGGCTGGCTACTCTGAATGGGAGCCTTCCGCACCGCAACACTTGGTTGCAGTCCCCACTTCTAAATTGACGACAGCAACTTCTCCATTGCAGGAAGGGTGACGAGAGGCGACCGGCGTATTCTTGCGGCTTCTCCGCAGAGGAAATCTCCCTTCTGCGAGGGAAGAGCCTATCAATTTTGCAGAGCTTTTCAGCCCATTATCACATTACAGGTAGACAGTTGTCACAAGGCATTAGGCTTAAATGACTTTGACAGCATAACTGCGGGCTAGCTCCAGGCTTGGCAGCCTGCGGAACACCTGCAGCTCTCCATGCGCGGCAGCCACAAGGCCAGACCAGGGTGTTCCGCCCAGAGGCGGAAAGGCATGTTTGGCTTCCTACATCACCGGGAAGAGCTGCCCTCAACTGACAGCCAACATCGCAAGACGCCTCTTTAACACACAGAGAGAGAGAGAGAAACAAAGACCTTGACCAGACGTTGTCCAGAACGTATACCAGACCAGCACCCGCCATATTTAATAAAGAGAGGCCTCTTTATGGCATTTCTTGATGAAAACACTCATCAGAAAAAGCAAGAACACAACTTTTCCCATGAGGAAGAATGGAATCTCAGACTGTCCTTATTTTACAGAGACAGTCCCAGATTTACAGAAGCCGTCCTGGTTTCTGATTTGATCCCAGAATGTCCCGCTTTTCCTTAGGACGTCCCTATTTTCATCAGAGAAATGTTGGAGAGCATGGAGTTAAGTGACCCCTGAGCCAAGGAGATAAGTAACCAAACAACCTTTGGAAGATATCTGAAGGCAGCCCTCTATGGGGATGTTTTTAATGTTAAATGGGTGGCACTGGGGTGGAAGAGAAGAAGGGTTTGGATTTGATATCCCGCTTTATCACTACCTGAAGGAGTCTCAAAGTGGATACTGAGCCTAGGGCTTGCCGATTGGAAGGTCGCGGTTCGATTCCCCATGACGGGGTGAGCTCCCGTTGCTCGGTTCCAGCTCCTGCCAACCTAGCAGTTCAAAAGCACATCAAAGTACAAGTAGATAAATAGGTACCGCTCTGGCGGGAAGGTAAATGGCGTTTCCGTGCGCTGCTCTGGTTCGCCAGAAGCGACTTAGTCATGCTGGCCACATGACCCGGAAGCAGTACGCCGGCTCCCTCAGCCAATAAAGCAAGATGAGCGCCGCAACCCCAGAGTCGTTCGCAACTGGACTTAACTGTCAGTGGTCCTTTACCTTTACCTTTATATTTTTATATATGTTGGAAGTCGCCAGGAGTGGCTGGGGCAACCTAGTCAGATGGGCATGGTATTATTATTATTATTATTATTATTATTATTATTATTATTGAATAGGATGTCCCTCTTTTCATAGTAGAAATGTCAGAGGGTATAGAATCTGCCTTAAACCAAATCAGGCCATTTGGTTCACCCACCTAAGTACTGTGTCTTTGGTTGGAACTTCCATTTCTGCGCCTATAGTATCCTAGCCGCTGTCGTTACATACATAAAGATTGATTCTATATTTATTTATGCACTCACACACTCAAAACCAAGATGAGTTGTGCACTGCCATTTTTTAAAGCCAGAATTCTACCTGCTAGGACAAGGATGGAACAGCCCTAGCAGTTGAAGTGGGAAATTCAGGGCAAGCAATACAGAAATGTTGATTCTTCATCAAGTGCCTTATGGACCACAGCTGCTTAATGTCAGTGAGTGAGTCCCCCATACAGAACAGGCAGCTACCACTCCTGCATTTAAGTTCAGATGGATGGTCACTAAGTGTGTCTTTTAAAAGGCAGGAGAACACAATGTGGAGAACGCTGTGTCACAACCAGGGGACCATCTCTAGGTGGCCAGAAAATAATTTTGTTGTGGGTGCTCAGCACCTACACCGCAGGGCCTCCAACGCAACATCCGGTGCCTCGTGAAGCACCGGAAGTCACGTCTGAGACCTCATGAGACCTCGGAATCTGACTTCAGGACCTCACGTCACAACATGTTGGCAAGTTTGCACCCCTGATCACAACGGTTCGGTCGCCATTTTGCCTCAATCCTCTGAAATACACCACTGAGCAAACGATGCCAACTCGAGATGAAACAGCGGATCAGCGAAGAAAAGCTAAGTCAGTAATAACTAATTTATATCCTGCTCTTCTACGACAGTACTCATAGCAGCTTACATTAAAAAAAAAACCACATCAAATACAATAATAAAAATGCAATTAAAAACTAAGCAATTAGAAACAATACCATTAAAGGACTAAGAGCAGCAATTAAAAACACACACACATCTTAAAGGCTGGAAGAGACCTGCAGCAGCAGCAAAATATTTTTTTCTTCTTCAAAACAAAGACGGGGGGGGGGGGATGCTTGCCAAAACAAATTCATTTTTTGATGCTGATCAAAGGAGCTTGGAAAGGGGGAGGCCTGGAAGGGCATTCTGGAGATGAGGCACCCCCCATGGAAAGTCTTTGCCCTGAATGTCTCAAAATGGCACTGAGAGCAAGTCTTCCAAATCTGGACTTGGAGTCCAGTATGGCAGTAAATGGTCCATAAAAAGGCAAGTTTTAGAAATGTGATCTAATGTACAGTGTTACGGAGGCAGGACTGGCCTCAACCAGAAGTCCAGCATTTCACACATTTCCAAGACAGGCTGGGCAGCATCCCCACTTTTGACTTTCAGGCATCATTTGACAACCTTTCTATGCAGAAAGGCCTATGCAGCTGTTTAAATATTAATAATAATAATAATTAGAATAAGAATTTATATACCGCCCTATAAGGTAAGAGGGACATGGGTGGTGCTGTGGGTTAAACCAGAAAGCCTAGGACTTGCCAATCAGAAGGTCGGTAGTTCGAATCCCTGCGATGGGGTGAGCTCCCGTTGCTCGGTCCCTGCTCCTGCCAACCTAGCAGTTCAAAAGCACGTCAAAGTGCAAGTAGATAAATAGGTACTGCTCCAGCGGGAAGGTAAACGGCGTTTCAGTGCGCTGCTCTGGTTCGCCAGAAGCGGCTTAGTCATGCTGGCCACATGACCCGGAAGCTGTACGCCGGCTCCCTCGTCCAGTAAAGCGAGATGAGCGCCACAACCCCAGAGTCAGCCACGACTGGACCTAAAGGTCAGGGGTCCCTTTACCTTTACTATAAGTCTAGTCTATAAGTATAGTCTTTACTATAAGTTAAGTCTAGTCAAAGGCGACTATGGGGTTGTGGCGCTCATCTTGCTCTCAGGCTGAGGGAGCCGGCTTTTGTTCACAGTCAGCTTTCCGGGTCATGTGGCCAGTAGGACTAAACCGCTTCTGGCGCAACGGGACACCATGACGGAAACCAGAGCTCACAGAAACGCTGTTTACCTTCCCGCCGGAGCGGTACCTATTTATCTACTTGCCCTGGCGTGCTTTCAAACTGCTAGGTTGGCAGGAGCAGGGACCGAGCAACGGGAGCTCACCCCGTCGCGGGGATTTGAACTGCCGACCTTTTGATCGGCAAGCCCCAGGGGGCTCTGTGGTTTAGACCACAGCGCCACCCACATCTATACCCACAAGTCTCAGGGCAGTTTATTGTGCAGCCAGCCATTTTAATTATTGTTCTCTACTGCTTTACTTTTTATGTTGCTGATGTTTTGTGAGAGAGCAATAGCTAAATCCTTCTATCCATAGAAATAAATACATGAATAAATGACCAAGGGTACAAATAATAAATCAAAATATCGGAATACAGGTCGCTGCTGTATGAACTGAAATTGGGCATGGGAGAGCTTGCCCAGACCCCCTCTAAAAATTATTTTGTTTATTTAGATATTTCTATACTAACCTGCACCAAAAATGGTTACAAGGAGGGGTTTTTTCCGGGGGGGGGGACAAGGTAATATAAAAACACAATACATAATAAACTGAAATGTCAAAAAGAATTCTCACAAATAGCAGATTTGACTGCATCGTGCAAAGGAATTCAGGCATCAGCCCCTAGAAGCCTAACAAAAATGGTGTTGGTGATTGCTTTTAGTCTGGCATATAAAAGAATATAACGTTGGGGTGAGACACACTTCATTGGGGAGGCAATTCGCCCAGAAAAATCAGAAAGAAAACAGTTATTTCCTCGAGCCAATCCAGGAAGCTGAGAAAATTAGGATGAGGACACCTGCTTATTTGCAAAGCACCTTTGAACTCTGGGGACATAGTAATGGGCCCGGCACTGAGGGGAGAGCTACATTCTTTGGGATTTGTTGTCCTTCTTGTAGTCCCCATTGGTTCAAACTAGAAAACAGGAGGTTGGATGAGAGAGGGCACGATTGAAAGCCTGCCTGTCCTTTGAGGTGGGCTTTTAAAGAGCCTGGGAAATTTATTTCCGAGATAGCTTTAAGACATGTGTACACACAACTGAAATTGCCCTGTTGGTATTAGTCTGTAATTTAGTGACTGATATGTGATCATAACAATAAGAGCATACCCTCTAACATTCCTCCGATGAAAATAGGGACGTGCCATTCCAAAATGATAATTTTACTATTTATACCCTACCCATCTGACTGGGTTGCCCCAGCCACTCTGGGCAGCTTCCAACATATATAAAAACATAATAAAACATTAAACTTTTTTTTTAAAAAAAAACCCTTCCCTATATAGGATTGCCTTCAGACGGCTCGGGGGTTGGATAACTCCATACCCTCCAACATTTCTCCAATGAAAATATTGAAATATTGAAATACTTTATTGTCACTTGTACAACTTGTATACAGTGAGATTACACGAGCACCCCTCACTCAGCTCTCTTAGTCTTAATTCCCCTCGTTTACTGACGCACACAAACCAAACCTGAAAGTCAGTTGCCCTGTTGTTATCTTTTCATTCAGCAGCCTAACAGCCCACGGATAGAAGCTGTTCTTTACCCTGTTGGTGCGACTAATCATGCTTCTATATCTTCTGCCTGAGGGCAGGAGATCAAGAAAGTGCCGGCCAGGGTGTGAATCATCCCTGAGAATTTTCCTCACTCTCCTGAGGCAACGTTCTTCTGCTATTTCATCCAGCGGATTCACAGGACAGCCCATAATATCTTGTGCTGTATTCACCACCCTCTGTAGGCACTTCCTTTCAGTTGATGTCAAACCAGCATACCACACCGTGATGCAGTATGAAAGGACACTTTCTATAGTGGACCGGTAGAAGGAGATCATCAAATGAAAATAGGGACATCCCAAGGAAAAGTGGGAGGGACGTGGGTGGTTCTGTGGATTAAACCACTGAGCCTAGGGCTTGCCAATCAGAAGGTTGGCGGTTCGAATCCTCGTGACGGGGTGAGCTCCCATTGTTCGGTCCCTGCTCCTGCCAACCTAGCAGTTCGAAAGCACGTGAAAGTGCAAGTAGATAAATAGGTACCGCTCCAGTGGGAAGGTAAATGTGGTTTCTGTGCGCTGCTCTGGTTCGCCAGAAGCGGCTTAGTCATGCTGGCCACATGACCCGGAAGCTGTACGCCGGCTCCCTCGGCCAATAAAGCGAGATGAGCGCCGCAACCCCAGAGTCGGCCACGACTGGACCTAATGGTCAGGGGTCCCTTTACTCTTTACCTTAAGGAAAAGTGGGACATTCTGGGATCAAATAACAAACCAGGATGACTTCTCTAAATCTGGGGTGCCCCTGGAAAATAAGGACAGTTGGGGGGTCTATAAGAGGTATGGATTGCCTCTGGCCCATCCCTAGGCATGTGACCACCCCTCCATACACAGACCTGGAAAGATGGTCATGAGAGAATGAAGACCCCGCCTTTTAGTTTACCACAGCCGATGCCGTGGCATTTAGTTGACAGATACCCAAAGCTTTCACACAGGATTAAATAGCCTAGCTTTTATTGGCCTCCCTGTCAAATGGGCCCCCACTGTCACAGGCCTTCACCCCCACAAAACCCAGGGTTTTCTGGGCTCACTTGCCCCACATTTGCATGGCAGAAGCTGTTTTACAAAGAGACCACCAGCAACAAATGTCATTGCTGGTTCAGAGCTCGGTTTGAAGGTATTTAGATAGAACAATAATTGCCCAGGGATGTGGTTTGCTCTGAAGCGAACTAAAGACTGTGTTTATATGTCCCAAATTCCTAGTGACGCTAATAATTGCAACCTCCGGCTCAATAAAATGCACAAATAATGTTACTGAAATCTTTCCAATCAAAAGGTATTATTTTGGGTTTAAAAACAGATGCAGCACCCAGTATTTAGAAGAAAGACGACTGGGCGGGTCTACCTCTATTTCAAGAGAGAACCCAAAAATACTGGAAATTTGGTCAAGTACCTCTCTCTTTTTATAGCCTTTTTATTGCAGGGTTATTATAATCTTCAAACGTCCTTATTTTTTTTTCCCCTAATCAGCTAACACACTCCAGTTTCTGATCAAACTCTGCTGAAAGAAAGCAAATTAAAGCACAGAGAATATCAAGAGAATTCCCTTCATCCTAAAGTTTTTGGGTCCCTATCCTAGTAGAAGGGGATGTGGGTGGCGCTGTGAGTTAAACCACAGAGCCTAGGACTTGCCGATCAGAAGGTCGGTGGTTCGAATCCCCGCGACGGATTCCCTCCCATTGCTCAGTCCCTGCTCCTGCCAACCTAGCAATTCGAAAGCACGTCCAAGTGCAAGTAGATAAATAGGTACCGCTCCAGCGGGAAGGTAAACCGCGTTTCCGTGCGCTGCTCTGGTTCACCAGAAGCGGCTTAGTCATGCTGGCCACATGACCCGGAAGCTGTACGCCAGCTCCCTCGGCCAGTAAAGCAAGATGAGTGCCGCAACCCCAGAGTCGGCCATGACTGAACCTAATGGTCAGGGGTACCTTTACCTTTATCCTAGTAGAATGTTCTGAGCCTGGAAAAGATGACTGCCTACCTGGGGATGCCAGGGATCGGGACCTTGTGCCTGCAAAGCAGATGCTCGACCGCTGAACCATAGCCATTCAGCCTTCCACTGGAGCTCAACAAAAGGGAGACAAAACAAAACAAAAAACACATCCAGAAGATTTGTGGTATGGAAAGTTAACAGGATTTCAGCAGGAGGCCATTGGCGTGTACCAACTGGGAGTAGGGTTTCTGTCCCAAAGGCAGAAACAGTATTTGAAAGTGAGATTGCATTGCATAGACCCACACCTGAGCAGAGGCAGATTTAGGGGAACACATTTGATTTGCCCTCACGGGGCGCTGAGCCGAGAGGGTGCCACAGGGAGTGCCACAACAATGACTTAGGATGGAAGGCAAGACCCAGCGGGTGCCGAATTTTGGTGTCGCACAGGGTGCCCCTGAATTTTAAAAGCCCAAAGCCTGTCACTGCATGGATGATTATTATTATTTATACCCCACCCATCTGGCTGGGTTTGCCCAGCCACTCTGGGCGGCTTCCAACAAAATATTAAAATACAATAATCCATCATATATTAAAAGCTTCCCTAAACCGGGCTGCCTTCAGATGTCTTTTAAAAATCAGATGGTTGTTTATTTCCTTGACATCTGATGGGAGGGCGTTCCACAGGGCGGGTGCCACTACCAAGAAGACCCTCTGCCTGGTTCCCTGTAACCTCACTTCTTGCAGTGAGGGAACCGCCAGAAGGCCCTCAGTGCTGGACCTCAGTGTCCAGGCTAAACAATGAGGGTGGAGATGCTTCTTTGTGCACAAAGGAAGGTAAGTCTGGAAGAGCTCATAGTATGAAATGGCAAAAAGGGAAGGGAAGGGAAGGGAAGCGAGGGAAGGGAAGGGAAGGCGTCTAGAGGCTCTGGACAAGGGAAGGAAGTAGGTGGAAGTTAGGGAGGGGAGGAAGGAGGTAAATGGGTCATAAGGTTACCAGACGTCCCCGTTTCCTGGGGACAGTCCCCGGATTTACAAATCAGTCCCCATACAAAATTCATTGAAGTTGAAAAGTGTCTCTGGATTCATTGAAAAAAATCTGGAGACCTTAAAATAGGATCACGGTGAGGGATGGAGTGGAGCCCCCCAAATGCTGCTGCTTCCCTTTCCATCCTAGCGTTCCCTCCCTTTCCATTTTTGTGGGCCCCAACTTGTTTGTTCTAAATTAAAATCAACATTGCCTTCAAGTTAAACAGTAGTCGGATCTTGTTATTGCACTTAATAGACAGCACATCTGGAAAACATTTATTGGTGTATATATACTCAAGCATTAGATCCTCCCCCCTCCCCCCCCCATATGAAGTCAGGTTCATTTTTCAATCTTTGGTCATTTTAGATAAATGTGACTTAAACCCAGATTTATCTGGCTTAGCCTATGTTTTATATTTCTGATCTCACAGCTGTCAGCTAATAATTCAAGGCAGAGCAATTTTTGTTCTGTTCTCATTATGAAACTCAGCTTTAAAAAAATACTTCGTCATTACCTATTGGAGCACAAACCCAGCTAAAAAACAATTACCTTCCGTTAAGTTAGCAATGAACATTTGGGGCGGGGAAAATAAACAAGTAGGACTAATCTCTTTCTTTCAAAGTTTCTTCTG
The DNA here is from genome assembly GCF_964106645.2 of Podarcis pityusensis. Classification (NCBI taxonomy): domain Eukaryota; kingdom Metazoa; phylum Chordata; class Lepidosauria; order Squamata; family Lacertidae; genus Podarcis; species Podarcis pityusensis. The sequence continues at coordinate 127,436,838 of NC_138028.1, forward strand.
AGCCAAGAGTTGATGTTTCGATGAGCAAAGAGTTAACTGTTCCACATCATGAGAAGCAAGGATATGAGCACTCATAGAACTGCTGTACAAATCTGTTTCTATCAAAACTCTTTTTTTAAAAAAATCTAAGGCGGCAGTGCTTGCAAATCTTATGTATGTTTTCTCAGAAGTAAACTCAGAGGTTTACTCAGGTAAACTGAGAACAGGATGTTGGATAGATGGGTCTTTGGTTTCATCCAGCAGGGCTTTTCTTAAGAAAAGTTAAGACCTGCTTCATTCAACGATAGTGTCCTTTAATTTTTACATTCCTCAGCTTTCCCTTTTTAAGTATCAAAAACACATTAGAGGGGAAAACAGCCACAGCCCAGTATTCCTGAAGGAGCGTCTCCACCCCCCATCGTTCACATTCAAGGGCCTTCTGGTGGTTCCCTCCCTGCGAGAAGTGAGGTTGCAGAGAACCAGGCAGAGGGCCTTCTCGGTGGTGGCGCCCGCCCTGTGGAAAGCCCTCCCATCAGATGTCAAGGAAACAAACAACTACCTGACTTTTAGAAGACATCTGAAGGCAGCCCTGTTTAGGGAAGTTTTTAATGTTTGAAGTTTCATTTTGTTTTTAGTGTTCTGTTGGGAGCCGCCCAAAGTGGCTGGGGAAACCCAGCCAGATGGGAGGGGTATAAATAATAAAATTATTGTTGTTATTACCAGAAGATTGTAAAAATTAAAGTAGACTGTCCTCAGATGTAAGACTGCATGTGTCTGTGAATGGATGTTCGATGGAAGAATCCAGCTCAACTAATGCCGGTTCTGGAATTCTTCAACCTAGGTCCAAATGTGGAAAACTTCCAGTCTGAATCTATGGGACAATAGGAAGTCACCCTAACCTACACCACGGTTCCATTTAGCTCCATGTTGTCTGCATGGACTGCCCAAGGTTTCAGATACGGTGGTACCTCTGGATGCAAATGGAATCCGTTCCGGAGCCCCGTTCGCATCCTGAGTAGAACGTAACATGCGACTGCGTGTCTGCACATGCGCGGGTTGTGTTTCGCCGCTTCCACGCATGCGCATAACATCATTTTGAGCGTCTGCACATGCGCGAGCAGCGAAACCCGGAAGTAATGTGCTCCGTTATTTCTGGGTCGCCGCGGAGCGCAACCTGAAAATGCTTAACCTGAATGCTCAACCCGAGGTATGACTATACATGACTTGCCCAAGGCTACCTGCAGGTGCCAGGATCGGAACCCGAGTTCTGAGGAGTCCAGCCTGAGGACTCGTACAGCTGAAGGGGTATTTCAACTATCCCTTAAGTCTCATTAGCCACACTGAAACCTGGAAGCCCAGTTGTCAAAGTTGATAATTGGGGTCAAAGACCCCCGCAGATGTCACCATCAGAGCTCCTGTTTCAACTCCTGCCTCGCAATTTATCCCCCTCGACCCTGCCCATTTGGAAACCGTAATGAAAGCAGGCTTTGCCATGCACTGATTGAAACCGAACGATCCGTTGCTTTACAATCGGTGCTTCACCTCCTTGACCCCCCCCCCCGCGATGGCATTTCTGCCCTTATGACCAGGCATAAACCTATCCTTCAACATGGTGGCTTCCGAAGTCAAGGCAGAGTCGCTGTCAGTTTCCCCACTGACTCGGGTAGAACAGTAATATGGATTTATAGCAGTACCGATGGCAGAAAAGCACAACTCGCTCAGAGGTCAAGTACCTTTTAAGTGACTTGAAAAAAAATCAGTATTCTCGTATGCAAAAGGCAACTGGGGAGGAGGACAATGGCGAGGTGCTTTAAGTACCAACAAATGCACAGCTTTGCTGAAACACACTTCCTCCTGGCTGCACATTTTATCGATGTGCCCTTTTCCTTGAGGGTGCCTATATCGCATCCATGTTCCATTATGTTCTGAGGCGGTTTTACCAGCCAAGAAGACGAGGCAAAGCAGCCAACTCGGGCAGCTGGCTTTGGGCGCTGCTATAGAAAGCAGACTGGGATGAACTCTATCTTGAATGCGGCATAATCTACCAAGAGGATCTCCTGAACAATCTTGGTTAAATGAGAGCAAGATGTTTGAGGTCTTAGCGTTGCGTGGCCATTCATTTTCAGCTGAGAGAAAAGGCAAAGAAGAGCTGAAGGGGTAGAAGTGTATGAAATTATGCAGGGAAAGTGGGTAGGGGAAAGTTTTTCTCCCTTTCGCAGAACCCTAGAATTCCTGGACGTCCAACGAAGCTGAATGTCAGAAGGTTCACGACAAATAAAGTACTTCCTCACACATGGGCCCGGTTTAACTGCAGAATTTGTGCCCACAAGAGGCAGTGATAGCCACTGACTTGGATGGCTTTAAAATTATTATTATTATTATTATTATTATTATTATTATTATTATTATTATCATCATCATTATTACTGAAGTGTAGGTGGGTTGCCACGAGGCAAGACACAGTGATTATAGCAAGAACCTTTGTTGAACTAACAGAACTAGACCACAGGGGCAAAGCAACTGCTTTTATACATTTCTGAAGGCCTGAGGCACTCCCACCCCCAACGTGATTGGCTGTCTAAACTTCCAAGCTGCCAATCACGACTCAGAGTTCAAGAGCCAATGGCAGAGGCCCAAATCCTGAAATGTTCTGTGATTGGATATCATGTATCAAATCAGAACACAGGGCCCCAGAATCCTCAGTCCAGACTTATGCTCGGGCAAACACAGACCACTGAATACATAATAATAGTAATTATTTTATTTATATGCAGCGCATCTGATTAGGTTTGCCCCAGTCACTCTCGGCGACTCCCAACAAAATATTAAAACACAATAAAACATCAGCCATTAAAAACTTCTCTGAACACTCAGGACTGCCTTCAGGTGTCTCTTAAAGGTTATATAGCTACTCATCTCCTTGACATCGGTTGGGAGGGCATTCCACAGGATGGGTGCCACCACCGAGAAGGCCCTCTGCCTGGCTCCCCATAGCCTCACTTCTCGCAGTGACGGAACTGCCAGAAGGCTTTCAGTGCTGGACCTCAGAGCGATGGAGTGGATACGCTCCTTCGGGTATATAGGGTCGAGACTGTTTAATAATAATTAAAAAGAGGATCAGACATAGGAGGCTAAGTAGACACCATGCTTCTGAATATCAGTTGCTGGAAACCGCAAGAAGAGAGAATGCTATTGTGCTGAGGTCATTTTCATGTGCTTTCTATGGGCAGCTGGTTGCTCACTGTGAGACTAGGATGCTGAGATGGGTGAGCCATTGCTTGATCCAGCGTGCTCTTCTTGTGTTCTTATTCATATGGGAGGGGGGACCTTTTTTATCTTCCAACCCAGGAACCAAAGATTCATGGGAGAAAGCTACATTACACCCGAATAATTGCAGCTACTTGTATGTATTTGGAAGTTTCTCCTCAAGTATACATGAGGTGTGGGACGCAGGTGGCGCTGTAGGTTAAACCACAGAGCCTAGGACTTGGCGATCAGAAGGTCAGCGGTTCAAATCCCCGCAACAGGGTGAGCTCCCGTTCCTCAGTCCCTGCTCCTGCCAACCTAGCAGTTTGAAAGCATGTCAAAGTGCAAGTAAATAAATAGGTACCGCTCTGGCGGGAAGATAAACGGCGTTTCCGTGTGCTGCTCTGGTTCGCCAGAAGCGGCTTAGTCATGCTGGCCACACGACCTGGAAGCTGTACGCCGGCCTATAGAGCGAGATGAGTGCCGCAACCCCAGAGTCGGTCACGACTGGACCTAATGATCAGGGGTCCCTTTACCTTTACATGAGGTAACATTTCAGTTCAGGGCAGTGGAGGAGGGGAATGAGTAAGCAGCAGAGAAAAGGTGGAGGGGGCAGGAGAGGAGATAATGGCAGTGACCTACTAGGAGTTAAGAAAATAAAGTTTGCTGTTCTGAGCCTTTCTGTTTCATCCCCCGTTTTAGAGATCAGCCACAAGACGATCACGACCATTGTGTAACCAACTGAGTGAGAAATCACCTCAGAGTTGATCAAAACTAAAAGCTTTGTCCAGGTATGAGTTAGCTAAACATTTGTGACAAATATGCCTGTGCATCCCTTTGCTCTCATCCTGCGCTATTTGTTAAGAGTCGGTGCGCTTCTGATGAACCATTAGCCTCACTAATGTCTTTTATTTGAACGGGCCATATAACTCCTCAGCAAAACTCAGAAATGAAAGAAGGGAAAGTTGGTGGGATTGTGACTGAGGTTGTTGTTGTTGTTTAGTCGTTTAGTCATCTCCGACTCTTCGTGACCCCATGGACCAGAGCACGCCAGGCACTCCTGTCTTCCACTGCCTCCCGCAGTTTGATCAAACTCATGCTGGTAGCTGTGAGAACAGTGTCCAACCATCTCATCCTCTGTCGTCCCCTTCTCCTTGTGCCCTCCATCTTTCCCAACATCAGGGTCTTTTCCAGGGAGTCTTCTCTTCTCATGAGGTGGCCAAAGTATTGGAGTCTCAGCTTCAGGATCTATCCTTCCAGTGAGCACTCAGGGCTGATTTCCTTCAGAATGGATAGGTTTGATCTTCTTGCAGTCCATGGGACTGTCAAGAGTCTCCTCCAGCACCATAATTCAAAAGCATCAATTCTTCGGTGATCGGCATTCTTTATGGTCCAGCTCTCACTTCCATACATCACTACTGGGAAAACCATAGCTTTAACTATACAGACCTTTGTTGGCAAGGTGATGTCTCTGCTTTTTAAGATGCTGTCTAGGTAAAGACGCTCATTAAGGATTTCCATTCCCAAAGGCTCATTGACCCAAGCTACGGTCTCGTACTCCATCCCTTCTTTTCTTTGCTAACTCTTCATCTTTATCCGATACGATTTGGAATGCAAATACCTCATAAAATCCAGCGCAAACAAGCTATCGATACTCGAGAGCTGAGAATGTCCTGATTTTAGGAGAGGGGGAAAAGGGGAGAGGGATCAGCTCTACACTTTGCATCTTCATTTCTTCCCCTTCGTTGTTAATCTGCATTGCTTTTACAATGCAATACGTTTTATTTATCCATGGAACATATTGCCTCAGAAACTACTTTGTTGTGGGTGAGGTATCAGTTAATCATAAGCTAAATGGAAAAGGAACATTTTTTAAGAGAGAGGGGAAGTGACTCACTGCTTGAGAGGGAGGAGCCCAGGTTTCCAGATGGATGGGCCACAAATAACTTTTGCATATCTTTCCTCACTCCCAAGAAGCCTCACAGAAACTGCTGTGCTTAAGCACTCCATCATTAACTTCGTAAGAAGGTTAAAAAAAAACTTGGGTTGAAGAATCCCAATGCCACAGGGAGGTGGCTATTGCAGTTGCAAGAGCTGAATATCTGATCCCTAGACATAGAATCATAAAATCACAGAATCATGTGACAGATGGCCATCCCACCTCTGCTTAAAAATCCTCCACATTCAGCTGCTGGGTGACCTTGGGGTAGTCACACTTCTTTGAAGTCTCTCAGCCTCACTCACCTCACAGAGTGTTTGTTGTGGGGGAGGAAGGGAAAGGAGATTGTTAGCCGCTTTGAGACTCCTTGTTGTTGTTGTTGTTGTTGTTGTTGTTGTTGTTTAGTCGTTTAGCCATGTCCGACTCTTAGTGACCCCATGGACCAGAGCACACCGGGCACTTCCACTGCCTCCCGCAGTTTGGTCAAACTCATGCTGGTAGCTTCGAGAACACTGTCCAACCATCTCGTCCTCTGTCATCCCCTTCTCCTTGTTAGCTGCTTGTTAGCTGCTTTGGGACTCCTTCGGGTAGTGATAAAGCAGGATATCAAATCCAAATCCAAACTCCTCCATGTGACAGCCCTTTAGTTTTTTTGAAGATGGCTATCTCAGTCTCTGCTTTCCCAGGCTAAACATATCCAACTCCCTCAATCGTTCCTCATAAGGCTTGGTTTCAGGCCCTTTAGCATCTTGCAGTGGCGGACTTTTCAGCAATGCCCTGCATAATGCTAAAATTCGAGGGGGACTCCATTGTACATCATTGTTGTGGTTCCCCCTGCCAGTGAGGGCAAACCAGATGCTCTATCCTAAAACTGCCTCTGCACTTTGGTTCCCCTCCTCTGCACACGTTCCTGCTTGTCAACATCCTTCTTAACTTGTGGCACCCAGAACTGGACACAGTATTCCAGGTGTGGTCTGATCAAGGCAGAATAGAGTAGTACTATTACTTCCCTTAGGGATCCGGGTGGCGCTGTGGTCTAAACCATAGAGCCTAGGACTTGCCGATCAGAAGGTTGGCAGTTCGAATCCCCGCGATGGGATGAGCTCCCGTTGCTCGGTCCCTGCTCCTGCCAACCTAGCAGTTCGAAAGCACGTCAAAGTGTAAGTAGATAAATAGGTACTGCTCCGGCGGGAAGGTAAATGGTGTTTCCGTGCACTACTCTGGTTCGCCAGAAGCAGCTTAGTCATGCTGGCCACATGACTTGGAAGCTGTACTCCGGCTCCCTCGGCCAGTAAAGCGAGATGAGCGCCGCAACCCCAGAGTCGTCCACGACTGGACCTAATGGTCAGGGGTCCCTTTACCTTTACTCTATTACTTCCCATGACCGTGACACTATACCTCTGTTGATGCAGCCTAGAATAGCATTAGCATTAGGGCTAAATACCTGGCCTCACTGCGTCCGAGTCCTCTGTTTGGTGAGTAACACTCCGAAGAGGACTAGTGTCACATTAATGCAATCTTAAATCTGAGCAGTTCCGAGTCTGGGAAATTCAAAAGTAGGACCAAACAGGAAAGGAAAAGCTGGAAAGTCTTTTTTGAAGTCTAAAGGGAAAAAAGCCAGTTAAAATGAATGAAGAATTTTCATTCATTACCAAAGGCTCATTGACCAGATTAGAGTCTCCTGAACCTGGTAGGATTAAGGTGGATATATTTACTCGGGAAAAGCCAATAACCAATTAGCTGAATGGATTCTACTGTTCGGAGGACTCTCTGTTTATTAAATATCAAAGAGAACTGGGTCAATTTCTTAATATGCTCCCTAATATTTTCTCCGCCTTGTCTTCCCTTTTATTGTTATTACTTTCAGCCTTGCACTAATATATTTAGCACAGAGGATGACAAGGGCAGGGAAGGTGAGGTGTACGCAGGCAGCCAAGGCCACAGAATAAAACTTGGGGGATGGAGGCAGGAATGGTCCAGTCACAGAACACACAGGCAGGAGGGCTTTGGGTTCCGGGTTCAGGCCCACCAAGATTCTGAAAAAAAGCACATTCCCCAATTCTATGTGACCAACTCGAACACATGTAAGTTTTACAGGAAGTGGACCTCAGCAACAACACTTGGCTTGTGGGTGCAACTCCTTTGCTGTCTGGCAGCCTTAATGGGCAAGATCCACACAGTATCGTTCAGCAAAGCCAGTTATTATGACAGCAATCCAGCATATACAATCCAGTCCTTAAAATATAATGCAGCCCAGTGCATTTCCCTGTTCCCCAGCCTTACCGTACAATTATTTCCATTTCACAGAAAGAGGACTGAGGCTGCAAAGTACTTAGGCGCCCTGTGCCAAATTTGTTGTTGTTGTTGTTTAGTCGTTTAGTCGTGTCCGACTCTTCATGACCCCATGGACCAGAGCACGCCAGGTACTCCTGTCTTCCACTGCCTCCCGCAGTTTGGTCAGACTCATGCTGGTAGCTTCGAGAACACTGTCCAACCATCTTGTCCTCTGTCGTCCCCTTCTCCTTGTGCCCTCCATCTTTCCCAACATCAGGGTCTTTTCCAGGGAGTCTTTTCTTCTCATGAGGTGGACAAAGTATTGGAGCCTCAGCTTCACAGTCTGTCCTTCCAGTGAGCACTCAGGGCTGATTTCCTTCAGAATGGATAGGTTGGATCTTCTTGCAGTCCATGGGACTCTCAAGAGTCTCCTCCAGCACCAGAATTCAAAAGCATCAATTCTTCGGTGATCAGCCTTCTTTATGGTCCAGCTCTCACTTCCATTCATCACTACTGGGAAAACCATACTGGGAAAACCTGTGCCAAATAGTCTCTAGCAATTTATAGCTGTTTTTAATATTGGATAATACAAAACTATTTGGGGGGGGTGTTAAGGTTTTGATGTTGTCATGCAAAGAAAAACTAAGAAAGCCACACTTGAAACTACTGCAAAAGGTGACTTAATGGTTAGTGGCGTATGTTGTTAAATATATACAGGGAATGAAATGACTCAATTCCACCAATAGAACTGGCCTCTGGGGAATCTATTTTGCCAGCAAAACATACCTCTTTATCAGTGAGAAAATGAGGCAGAGGCTTAATTTTTTTATCCTGATCAGTGCACCTGCCCCATTAAATCTTCCTCCATGGAGTGAATGAAAACAAATCCACTTTCTACATGTAGAAAAGCCCACAAGGTATTACTGCATGCAAAAAAATAATAATTCAGGAATCCTATGGAAACTCGTACAGATCCCCTTCAGCACACACCCAGGCAAGTTCAAATCCCCACTCCCTCATTGACCACATCGGGTGACTTTGGGTAAATCATATTTCCTGTGTTACAGTGGCTGCAATTCCAATACCTCTTAGGCCGTTATCTTCAACGGGGTCTAAGCAGCCAAACTATGCAGAGAATGGTGGTTCCCTCACTGCGAGAAGCAAAGTTACAGGGAACCAGGAAGAGGGCCTTCTCGGTAGTGGCGCCCGCCCTGTGGAACGCCCTCCCATCAGATGTCAAAGAAATAAACAACTATCTGATTTTTAGAAGACATCTGAAGGCAGCCCTGTTTAGGGAAGTTTTTAATATTTGATTAATTATTGTATTTTAATATTTTGTTGGAAGCCGCCCAGAGTAGCTGGGGAAACCCAGCCAGATGGGTGGGATATAAATAATATATTATTATTATTATTATTATTATTATTATTATTATTATTATTAGAGACATGAGCAGACTGTCCACAAGGGCCAACACTGATGCTGAAATCCAGCATCACCTGAGCTCTGCGAGTACAGCTTTCTCCCAATTGAAGTGCAGAGTGTTTGAGGACCAGGACATTCGCAGGGAAACCAAAATGCTTGTTTACAAAGCTATTGTACTACCAACCTTACTATATGCTTGTGAAACCACTTATAAACACCATCTCCAACTCCTCGAAAGATTCCATCAACAGTGTCTCCGAAAAATTTTACACATCACTTGGGAAGACAGGCAAACTAATATCAGTGTACTAGAAGAAGCAAAGATCACCAGTGTTGAAGCAATGATTCTTCAACATCAGCTTCGATGGACTGGTCATGTTGTGGGGATGCCTGATGATCGTCTTCCAAAGCAACTACTCTATTCCGAACTTAAAAATGGAAAGCATAATGCTGGTGTCAACAAAAGAGGTTTAAAGACTGTCTCAAGGCAAATCTAAAAAAATGTGGTATAAACACTGACAACTGGGAAACACTGGCCTGCAAGCGCTCCAGTTGGAGAACAGCCTTTACCAAAGGTGTCATGGGCTTTGAAGACACTCAAACTCAGGACGCAAGGGAGAAAGGTGTTAAGAGGAAGGCACGCTTGGCAAACCCTCACCGTGATCAACTCCCACCCGGAAACCAATGTCCCCACTGTGGAAGGATGTGTGGATCCGGAACTGGCCTCCACAGTCACTTACAGATTCTTTGTTAAAACCGTGTTTATGGAGGACAATCTTACTCGGCTACGAGTGATCGCCAAAGAAGACTTCAGAGGCAAATGTGTATCTGTTATCAGAGAATTGCACAGCGCAAACACACAAAGAACAGGCAGCATGCTTCTTGGTACATGCTTCCAGGGGGCAGCCTTAACAGTCTGTTGCTGGGGAAAAAAAAGTGCAACTTTTAAAAAAAAATCTAATAGCATGCATTTTCGCAGGCTCTCTGGCTACTGCATGCATAACCCACCTGTACATGGGTCTCCCATGAAGCTGAGAGATGGTGGCTGGTCCAAGGTCACCCAGGGAGCCTCATGGCTGAGAGGGGATTTAACCTCAGGCCTCCCAAGTCCTAATCCATCACTCCAACCACTACACCATGCTGGCTTTCCAGCATGGAATAGATGAAAGATTATGCCATTGTACCCTTGTATGTGGAACTAAGGAAGAAGGTTAGAGAGAGAAACTTAGTGGCACAGAGGGAGGGCTCAGGTTAAAGGAACAGCTGTCTACCAGCTCCACCTGGTACACAGGCTAAGACCCTACCTGCCCGCGGACTGTCTCGCCAGAGTGGTGCATGCTCTAGTTATCTCCCGCTTGGACTACTGCAACGCGCTCTACGTGGGGCTACCTTTGAAGGTGACCCGGAAACTGCAATTAATCCAGAATGTGGCAGCTAGACTGGTGACTGGGAGTGGCCGCCAGGACCACATAACTCCGGTTCTGAGAGATCTGCATTGGCTCCCAGTACGTTTCCAAGCACGATTTAAAGCCCTAAACGGCCTCGGTCCTGTATACCTGAAGGAGCGTCTCCACCCCCATAATTCTACCCGGACACTGAGATCCAGCACCGAGGGCCTTCTGGCGGTTCCCTCATTGCGAGAAGTGAGGTTACAGGGAACCAGACAGAGGGCCTTCTCAGTAGTGGTGCCCACCCTGTGGAACACCCTCCCTTCAGATGTGAAGGAAATAAGCATCTATCCTATCTTTAAAAGACATCTGAAGGCAGCCCTGTTTAGGGAAGTTTTGTATATTTAACGCTGTACTGTTTTTAACATTTGATTGGGAGCTGCCCAGAGTGGCTGGGGAAACTCAGCCAGATGGGCAGGGTATAAATTATTATTATTATTATTATTATTATTATTATTATTACTACTACTACTACTACTACTACTACTACTACCAGGATAACCATCTTACTTAGTTCCATATACACTGATACAGCTGTAATAAATGAGTTTGCCTTTAAGGCAAGGGAAGCCCACCGTAGCCACTGATCAGGGATTATGGAAATTGTGGACCTTACAAGACATGGATATTTCTGGATCAAGCTTGTAACGACTCAAGCTTGTAAATGACAGACCCTCCAAGTGTCCTTATTTTCCAGGGACACTCCCGGATTTACAGAAGCTGTCCCGCTTTCTGATTTGATCCCAGAATGTCCCGCTTTTCCTATTTTCATCGAAGAAATGTTGGAGGGTATGGAGTTATGCAACCCCTGAGCCAAGGATAAAAACACATCTGAAGGCAGCCCTGTATAAGGAAGTGTTTTAATGTTTAATGTTTTATTATGTTTTTATATACCAGTATGTTGGAAGCCGCCCAGAGTGGCTGGGGCAACCCAGTTAGATAGGCGCGGTATTATTATTATTATTATTATTATTATTATTATTATTATTATCCCTATTTCCCCCCCTAAATTTTTAATTAAATTTTCTGTTTTACATTTTAGAATATCCATTTAAACAACCTTAAAATATCAATGACTTCCATTCTTCTCTTTCCATGGTTCATTTTGCATAACATAAATCCTTGCATATTTTATATAAACTAAACCATTCAGTATTCCATTATTACATCCATCAAAACTTATCTACACTGTTGAATTTATCTTAATGCTGCCACTGTTTTCAAATGTACACAATTCCCCCCCCCATGTATTCAATAAACATTTCCCAATCGTCTGTAAATGAATGTTCTTCTTGTTCTCTTATTCTATATGTCATTTTAAGTTGCCATTCTTCTTTAACTGGGGCTTCGCTCGTTTTCCATTTTGGGGCTAACAAAACATGGGTTGCCGTGGTGGCCAGTGCCAGATTTACGTATAAACTAAACAAGCCATAGCTTAGGGCCCCACTCTCTTGGGGGCCCCCAAAAAATTTAAAGGGAAAAAACTGGATGTATATTTCCAAACTATAAGATAAAAAACAAATAAAATAAAACCTACATACAGCAACAGTGTTTTGTGTTGTGTAGGCTCCTATTGGTTATGTGCAAATGGCTTTAGATACCTATTAGGTCCTTAAATTACCATATAGCATATATTCAACACAAAAAACAGCGACAAATTGTTGTTGACAAAGGACAGCTGGACATATAAAGGGCCCCATTACCTTCAGTAGCTTAGGGCCTGATCAAATCTAAATCCAGCCCTTGTGGTGGCATACCTAAATAACCTTTTTTGACACCTGGGAATTTGCTTCTGAGTTATAGGATGTCCCTGTTTTCATCAGAGAAATGTTGGAGGGTATGACGTTGCCATTAAGAGAGCTCCCAGTTGAGGTGACCTCTGAACTGTTAGGATCATCCTACTCTCATGTAGGACCCTGGTAGAGACACATGTCCGACTGGCATGTTCTCTCCCTCCTGGTTGATCGTTCAGGAGCTTCAAAAGCTTTCTTCTGCCCGAACATCACAGCGACTGATACCAAAAGGCATTAGCATGCTTAGGGATCCTGCAGAGTATTTGCAGTTAGCGTAACAGAACTCAGTAGCACAGCATTTTGGCTAATCTACTTTTATTTACATATAATACACTCGGAGCATTTTGCTTTAGCTCCTTCTTCTTTCTCATCAGACAGCAAAGAGAAAAAGAACAAAGGACAATAGTCCCACTTCACAGAACACAGTAACACAAACATCCTGTCTCTGTCACTTCCCACACTGTGGAATGAAAACATACACCGTCATGTGATAGAAACAATCCCATGACTGCAAACACGGAGCAAGAATCCTAACAGTTCTGTGGATTAATCGCAGGTCCATTCTGGCACATCCAGCCAGGGGGACATTGACACTTGCATCCTGCATTTCATCAGGTCCAGTGGGACTTACCCCGGGGTCAACATGCATAGGACTGCAGACTAAGAGCATGGCAAAGCTAGAACAGAAAGGGCCTTCGCCTGGGATGGAGTCACGGTGACGAAGCACTTTCATTAATGTCAGAGACAGGAGGCAAAGCTCCAGAAAAAAATTGAAGCCAGCTGCAGCCTTTATGGATTTGACATTGGCCTCCGAAACGGCTTGGCACAAAGGTCTTTCCGGCTGGCATTGTTACACATAGAAAAGAGCTACCGAAAGTGAGTCCCCTTAAAAAGTCTTGCCTCTTTAGGCAGTCAGGTGGTGGTTCTTCAGCACCGGCTAGGGAAAAGGGAGAAATCTGGTTTAACCTGCCTAATTCAGAGTTGCGTTTCCCAAGGCAATACATGCATGCTTCCCCTCAATTGTGCTCTGTGGCTCCCCAGACAAAGACCATTTGCACACACACACAAAATGTAGAGTAGTGCCCCGATGCGTGTACATAAAAATGCACGTATTAGCAAATCTTAGCATACCGATAAATTATATTATGGGGAATTTGCTTGCCAAAATTACAGATTAAAAGAAATGCACACTAAAATGCTGATTAATCATCATGAGGGCATTTGTTTCATTTTCAAATTGCAAGCCGACGCAGTAATGTGGCAAACGGAAGAGAAATGAGAAACAGGGAGAAAACTAAATGGACCGATTTGCCCATCCCTACCACAGACATCGGGACGCGGGTGGCGCTGTGGGTTAAACCACAGAGCCTAGGACTTGCCGATCAGAAGGTCGGCGGTTCGAATCCCCACGATGGGGTGAGCTCCCATTGCTCGGTCCCTGCTCCTGCCAACCTAGCAGTTTGAAAGCACATCAAAGTGCAAGTAGATAAATAGGTACCACTCCAGCAGGAAATTAAATGGCTTTTCCGTGCGCTGTTCTGGTTCGCCAGAAGCAACTCAGTCATGCTGGCCACATGACCCGGAAGCTGTACGCCGGCTCCCTCGGGCCAATAAAGCAAGATGAGCACCGCAACCCCAGAGTCGGTCACGACTGGACCTAATGGTCAGGGGTCCCTTTACCTTTACCTTACCACAGACATCACCCCACAGACTGAGCACACTTCCACTTGCACATATAAGGGACGCGGGTGGTGCTGTGGTCTAAACCACTGAGCCTCTTGGGCTTGCTGATCAGAAGGTTGGCGGTTCGGATCCCTGCAATGAGATGAGCTCCCGTTGCTTTGTCCCAGCTCCTGCCAACCTAGCAGTTCGAAAGCACACCAGTGCAAGTAGATAAGTAGGTACCGATGCGGAGGGTAGGTAAACAGCATTTCCGTGCTCTGGTTTTCCGTCACAGTGTTCTCTTGCTCCAGAAGCGGTTTAGTCATGCTGGCCACATGACCCGGAAAGCTGTCTGTGGACAAACACTGGCTCCCTCGGCCTGGAGTGAGATGAGCGCCACAACCCCATAGTCGCCTTTGACTGGACTTAACTGTCCAGGGGTCCTTTACCTTTTTACCTTACTTGCACATAACAGCTCTCATGATATGCGGGCAGCAGCAAACTTGTCTGTTAGAGTGCAGTCCTCTTAAAGTACAGAAGGGAAAAGCAGGATGTTGGTTGGTGAATTCTTCCCCCAACCCAAACCCCCAACTGAGAGAAAACGGGTTGGGGGGAAATTGCTGTTGGCAGGTGAAGTGCTGGCAGGGAATGGGTTTTTCCCATCCTCAGCTTTACAGTGGTACCTCAGGTTACATACGCTTCAGGTTACATATACTTCAGGTTACAGACTCTGCTAACCCAGAAATGATGCTTCAGGTTAAGAACTTTGCTTCAGGATGAGAACAGAAATCGGGCTCCGGCAGCACAGCAGCAGCGGGAGGCCCCATTAGCTAAAGCGGTGCTTCAGGTTAAGAACAGTTTCAGGTTAAGTACGGACCTCCGGAACCTGAGGTACCACTGTATAGGAATTCATTTGCAACCCAATTCTAAGATAGGGGTCTCATTTTTCCCTCCGTGACTTGTCTCTTATAGCAGTCTGGACATTTGTTCATGTTTATAAGAATCAGTAGCACTTTGAAAAGAAACAGAGAGTCGCTTTCCGGAAGATCTGAAAGAACACAACCCAGTACAGCTGCTATCATTATAGGCCTCACTTCGCTTAACAAGAGATGCTTAAATTATTGGTTGGTTGCCCATACAGATGACTGAACTACCTGGGGGCGAGCTCTGTCACCTCACGAGCGCTTGGTTGTTGTTATCGGCATCGTTCTGTCGAGCAATAATACCATATGCATTAACTGCAGCTGTGTGATCAAATGCAACAGGCGACGTCTGGCAAGATGGTTGTCTGCGTGGATTCAATGTCATATGCAATCGCATTGGGCATGGCTGATACTTTTGTGCATGTGAATTGCATGTTTGTTAAGAGGACAGTGTACCACTGGCAAGGCAGCCAGGACGGTGTGTTGCTCTGAAAAGGGATGGGGAATCCATGTTCCCTTCAATGTTGAGGGACTTTAGCTCCTAGAAGTCGTAGCCAGCATGGCCAGTGGTCAGAGATGAGTGTCAAACCTGGTTAGCTCAGTTGGTTAGAGGGTGGTCTGATAATGCCAAGGTTATAATAATAATAATATTTTTTATACCCTGCCTATCTGGCTGGGCTTCCCCAGCCACTCTGGGCGGCTTCCAACAGAATATCAAAATACAGTAGTCTATTCAACATTAAAAGCTTCCCTAAACAGGGCTGCCTTCAGATGTCTTCTAAAAGTCTGGTAGTTGCTGTTCTCTTTGACATCTGGTGGGAGGGTATTCCACAGGGTGGGTGCCACTACTGAAAAGGCCCTCTGCTTGGTTCCCTGCAACTTGGCTTCTCGCAGCAAGGGAACCGCCAGAAGGCCCTTGGCGCTGGACCTCATTGTCTGGGCAGAACGATGGGGGTGGAGACGCTCCTTCAGGTCTACTGGGCCAAGGCCATTTAGGGCTTTAAAGGTCAGGACCAACACTTTGAATTGTGCTCGGAAACATACTGGGAGCCAATGTAGGTTTTTCAGGACTGGTGTTATGTGGTCTTGGCAGCCGCTCCCAATCACCATTCTAGCTGCCGCATTCTGGATTAGTTGTAGTTTCCGGGTCACCTTCAAAGGTAGCCCCACATAGAGCGCATTGCACGAGTCCAAGCGGGAGATAACTAAAGCATGCACCACTCTGGCGAGACAGTCTGCGGGCAGGTAGGGTCTCAGCCTGCGTACCAGATGGAGCTGGTAAACAGCTGCCCTGGACACAGATTTGACCTGTGGCTCCATGGACAGCTGTGAGTCCAAAATGACTCCCAGGCTGCGCACCTGGTCCTTCAGGGGCACAGTTACCCCATTCAGGACCAGGGAATCCTCCACACCTGCCCGCCTCCTGTCCCCCAAAAACAGTACTTCTGTCTTGTCAGGATTCAACCTCAATCTGTTAGCCACCAGGCTGCAGGTTCAATCCCTGTGAGGGCCAGCTACATATTTCTGCATTGCAGGGATTTGGAGTAGATGATCCTGGGGGTCCCTTCCAACTCTATGATTCTAAGAATTGCTCCCTCAGATTCTAACGGAGCCGCCATCCAACAATGGCCACAGGTCCCGTGTTCCTAGCACCATCTGTGGCATCAGTTGTGTCAGGAGCAGGTGTCAGGAATAAATCACATGAAGTGAAGTTCCCTCTTTATTTGGAGAAACAAGGTCTGCTTAGGAGCGCTAGGCCTAAAGAGTACGGCAACTCTTCTCAGCGGGTCTTCCCCCTAGGAGGCAGTCGTGGAGACTGAAAGTCCCTGCCTTCCCACAGTTGTCTAAGTCTCCTCCTCCCCTGGTTCCTTTCCAAGCAATCTGAGACTCCGCCAACACTCCTGTCTCTGCTCCTCCCTCTTCATACCTCTTCTGGTTATGGGAGACCAGGGGAGAGGGGAGCTAGTCGCAGCAGGAGGAAGAGACCCCCCTGGATTCTTCACCAGTCAGATTCATCTTTGTCTCTTGACCTCTCCTGCTTCCACCTCTGCTTCTGAACTTCAGAGCCAGTGTGGTGTAGTAGTAGTAATAATAATAATAATAATAATAATAATAATAATAATAATAATAATAAAAATGGTGTAGGGTTAAGAGTGATAGACTCGTAATCTGGTGAACCGGGTTCGCATCCCCGCTCCTCCACATGCAGCTGCTGGGTGACCTTGGGCCAGTCACACTTCTTTGAAGTCTCTCAGCCTCACTCACCTCACAGAGTGTTTGATGTAGGGAAGGAAGGGAAAGAAGATTGTTAGCCGCTT
Source organism: Podarcis pityusensis (assembly GCF_964106645.2). Lineage (NCBI taxonomy): Eukaryota > Metazoa > Chordata > Lepidosauria > Squamata > Lacertidae > Podarcis > Podarcis pityusensis. The sequence goes on from NC_138028.1 coordinate 127,453,843, forward strand.
TGAGACTCCTTAGGGTAGTGATAAAGCGGGATATCAAATCTGTTATGTACTGAGCTGAATCCTAGAACAATAGGATCCAGAATGCAGCAGTCTGATTGGTCCGCAGGAGCCACACATCCAGCTCCAGGTGGAAGTGAATCAGCGACCTGATTGGCCTGCAGGAGCAGCCAATCAGTCTTCTGGAGGAGGTCAATCCACAACCTGATTGGCCTACAAGAGCAGCCCAGAATTAGCCAATCACGCGGGGCTCATTGTGTAAATAATGTATATATAGCTAGACGTTTTGGGGAAGGTTTCATTCATGAGCTGAATAAAGAGCATGAAATTCACACTCGACTCCGAGTATATTTCAAAATCCAAACTCTTCTTCTTCTTCTTCTTCTTCTTCTTCTTCTTCTTCTTCTTCTTCTTCTTCTTCTTCTTCTCCTCCTCCTCCTCCTCCTCCTCCTCCTCCTCCTCGCCACAAACTCTCTTTGTTCACTGAACCCTATTACCTCTTCCGACACCTCTTCCGACACCTCCTCCCTCTTCTCCTTCTGACCCACCCCCATTCCCCAGGCTCTGAGCCTTCATTCCCTTAGGGTTCCCCAGCTGATGTCTCCCGCCACCCCTCTGTGTCCAGCAAAGCAGATTTTTCTCCACCGAGGTCCTAACAGACACAACACTGGATCCTCACATGTCCAGGGATTACAAAAAATAATAATGTATGTGTTATGTGCCTCATTACTCGTACTCGCAAGTTTTAAAAATGTATTCTTGGCATCGCTCATGAAAGCATTTTAGTAATGAAAAAGAGGAGGGTGATGCTTAACATATCATTCTATAGTGGAGATCGCCCGCGTTTCCATTTTAGCTTAGGAAAGCTGCAGCATAATCAGGAGAGTTGACCAAAAAGGAACAAGCTCCACGTCAAAATAACCATCTCACCCTGGAAGAAGGAAAGCGTGTGCCATCTGCATTTTTCATCTGCATTTTCTGACATAGACTCTGTCACGTTCTATCAGGGAAGCCCGGTGTTTGAGTACAGCGGCTTTCCTCTTGGAAATATGATTCAGAACAGACCTCAAACGCACCTTCCGTTATAGCAGTGTTATGATTTTGTTCATTCCATCAATTAGTGTCAAAGCAGGAAAATGTTTTGCCAGCCTTCCACAGATAGATATATAGATATATTATACACAGAGACAGAGAGGGAGCTCTTCAAGAACTCAAAAGTTTCGACCCTCAATGGAGAGGGATGACATTTCATACTGGGGGCGAGGGTGGGACGTATCTAATTGATTTTAACCTGCAACAAAACATTTACCATTCTCAGCCACACTGGAATGCTGATTTTTCAAATGGGCATTGATCCATCTGAGATGTGGGTTTAGATCAATGCATGAGGGATAGGCTGGAAATAAAACAGTTTGGTTTAGTTCTCCAGAAAGTCAACCAGCATCAACATGTTTTGTGACAAGATGCCTGGTAAAAACTAATTGCAATCTTTTAGCGACCCCGGTTCCCTCTGCCACAAGTCATGTGCAGATAAACCTCCACACATTCCCAGGTCTCCAAGTCACAATGATGACAGCTGGGGATATATGTTGTTAATAATAATAGTACAGTGGTACCTCTGGTTATGTACTTAATTCGTTCCGGAGGTCCGTTCTTAACCTGAAACTGTTCTTAACCTGAAGCACCACTTTAGCTAATGGGGCCTGCTGCTGCCGCCACGAAGCCACCACGCGATTTCTGTTCTCAACCTGAAGCAAAGTTCTTAGCCCGAGGTATTATTTCTGGGTTAGCGGAGTCTGTAACCTGAAGCGTATGTAACCTGAAGCGTATGTAACCCGAGGTACCACTGTAGTAGTAGTAATTTTTATTATTGTTGTTGTTGTTGTTGTTAAATTTAATTGCTTCTGCAGCTGAGCTGATAGTTTTCCCCTAGAAAACTTTCAGCTCAAACTTTTCTTTTCGTCTTGGGGTGGGAAGAAATTAAACATAGCTCCCAAAACTGTAAGCAACCTGTGGGGGGAATTAGACTTTATTTCTTTAATCTGTATACTTCCCTATACCCGCAGGTCTCAGGGCAGTTCACAGGATAAAATCACAATATAAAAATACAATGTAAAAAAAAAAACAACCCACAACCCAATAGGGGCACTCTGGGGTGAAGAAATGGTCCGTCAGCTGCCAAGAGGAACTCCATTGCCTGAGCCAGTGAAACCACCTCAGACAGTGGCAAATATTAAATTAAAAGTAAGAGGGAAGGGAGGGACTGTCACTGCCAATGATAAGGCAGTCGATATCTTTCAACCATTGTTGTTATCTGAAAAGGTTCCCAGATGTCCTCACTTTTTACCATCTGCAAAATGGAGTCCTGGGGCAACAGTCCTGCCTCCTACACTTCCTATTATTTTCATGTGGATAAAGGTTAACTTGAAGGATATCCCTAAAGATCTTGTTATTTTTCTATCAGTTCTACCTTCTTATGAAAAGTAATGGAGAAAGGTGGGTCCAGGGACACTCAGATCCCACAGAGACCTATTGTGCTGGTCCCGGGGGGGGGGTCTAAGTCCGGTCCCAGGTCGAGGGTATGGAGGCTGTCCATCAAGTGCGAAGTGGGGTCCAAGGCAGGGAGGCGGGTGTGGTCAGGAACTCTGGAGAAGCAGGACAAGGTGCTGGCAGGAACAGGTTACCAACAATGTTGTTCCCTCAACCTGGGACTGGGGCTGGCTGGCTTTTATCTGCCCCGAGGCATAGGGCGGCCCCAGTCCACAGGTGACTCGCCTCTCCTGGCCTGGAAGCGAGCCCTCCTCCTGCAGGAACTTAGTTCCCTCCGCCTCTCTGCCCTGAGCCTCTGCAGCTCAGGAGAGGCTGGAGGGTTACTGGACCCAGAGGCAACCTCACCTTCCCCTGACAGGGCTGGGAGAGGAGCACCTCCAGACAATGGGTCCTCGGTCACCTCCAGAGCCAGAGCAGACTCAGCTGGTGTCTGCTCCTGAGGATCCAGCACAGGTCAGGGCCCTTCAGATTCAAGCCGCTGCCCCAGCTCAGCCGGACATGGAGGCGGGGACTCCTGTGCAGGCTGGGATTCCTCAGGTTCAGCCTCTGAATCAGATTCCCAGGCCATCACACCTATAGTATTCAACAAGAATATCCTGAACCCCTGGCCTACCTGGCAGCAAGTCAGTATGCCAAGACCCAAAGTACAAAGTCCGAACAGGGCCATCTTTAAAAGATGCGGCGCCGGGATGCAAATATCCACCCAGCGCCCCCAAATTACCACAGATAGTGTTGGGGTGTGCACTGCCAGCCATCGGGGAGGCGCAACTCTCCCCCATGCCGCTGGGGGAGAGCAATCCCCGCAGAGGCTTGGGAGTGAAGTTGCGCCCGTCCCAGGCCTCCTCAGGTGGAGAGCGATCCCCGCAGAGGCTTGGGAGGGAAGCTGCGGGCCCGCCAGCCATATGGTTGATGGTGTGCAGCTGGCTAGCGTGCAGGGAAAGGGGAGGCCATCGGCAAAGCTGTACAGCCTCTGCAGCTCAGAAGAGGCTGGAGGGTTACCGGACCCAGAGGCAACATCAGCTTCCCCTGACAGGGCTGGGAGAGGAGCACCTGCAGGCAATGGGTCCTCGATCACCTCCAGAGCCAGAGTGGATTCACCTGGTGCCTGCTCCTGAGGATCCGGCACAGATGAGGGCCCTTCAGGTTCAAGCCCCTGCCCCAGCTCAGCCAGCCCTGGAGGCAGGAACTCCTGTGCAGGCTGGGATTCCTCAGGTTCAGCCTCTGAATCAGATTCCCAGGCCATCACACCCGCTCTACCTTTGAGCTGTGGTTCGTTCCCCAGCAAGGCTGTCCTTGCGTAATGCAATGGCCCACCTCTTCCAAGCTGCTGCGATTCAGAACAGGTCCTGAATTGCAAATTGTGACTCTCCAAGGCAAACCGCCGCATGAGTAATATCGCGGGTGTCTCGGCTCTCCTTGATTGCATCGTAGGAGCTACATTGCAGGCTCTTTGGCTGTGCACCACAAATAGGGGTTGGCAACGGAGGCTGCCCTCCAGCCTTCCCGTAGAAATAGCTGGTGCCAGTGGTTAAGCAGGACTGGGAAATGTTCTTAATGCATCCATGTTACAATGAGGCTCATTGGATGGAGCAAGCAGCCTGCCATATGGCATAATTGTCCTATGGTTTATATCCTCTTTTATTGACGGCTCTGACAGGCCCTCTTTGGTCTGCAATCTGTATTTAGAGGAAAGTTTCAAAGTGGCTCTCCAAGCCAGCCAGGGATTAATAAGGACGCCTGCAGCTTCCTTGCCTTGCTGTTCTTTTTCTTTTTTGCGGCCTTTCCATGCGTCGTTTCCATGGGGCATTTTGTTTTCCCTTTGTTGTGTTTCGAGGAGGTTTCCTAAGGGATCTAACACAACACCTCCTTTGCCCTATATTCCATCACATTCCTTTATTGTTTTAATGAGCTGCGACAGTTCTGCACGGTTCCTACGGGAGTGGGGAAGATCGTAGACCTGAAGGAAGGCTCTTCCAAAGGCAATTTCTTTTTCTGTAATCAAGGAAGAGGCAGGACAGAAGACATCACTGGCATTTTGATGTGGCACGGATCTCCCCCAAATCAGAGAGAGAGAGAGGAAGGAAGGAAGGAAGGAAGGAAGGAAGGAAGGAAGGAAGGAAGGAAGGAAGGAAGGAAGGAAGGGTTGTTGTTGTTGTTGTTTAGTCGTTTAGTCGTGTCTGACTCTTCGTGGCCCCATAGACCAGAGCACGCCAGGCACTCCTGTCTTCCACTGCCTTCCGCGGTCTGGTCAAACTCATGCTGGCAGCTTCGAGAACACCATCCAACCATCGAGCTTCAAGAACACCATCCAACCATCTAACCAAAGGAAGGGTTAGGTAGGGTAATACATTCTTCTCCCACCTCTTTCTAGACCAGCGGTTCTCAACCTGTGGATCCCCAGATGTTGTTGGACTACAACTCCCATCATCCCTGAGTTCTGGCCTTGCTAGCTAGGGGTGATGGGAGCTGTAGTTCAACAACATCTGGGGATCCACAGGTTGAGAAAGGCTGTTCTAGACCCTCCAAGTGTCCCTATTGCAATGGCATAGCGTGAGAGGGTCACACCATTACCATGGGCAAATTTTTTTGAGCGGTACCCCCACAACAGGTTCCCTATCAAGGGAAGCAACACCCAGGCCCAGCCTTCAGGGCTGCGGCAGCAACAGCAGATCCTTTTCCTTAGGGCCACCCAAGGGCCAGCAGGGGACGTGGGTGGCACTGTGGTCTAAACCACTGAGCCTCTTGGGCTTGCTGATCAGAAGGTCAGCGGTTTGAATCCCTGCGACGGGGTGAACTCCCGTTGCTCTGTCCCAGCTGCTGCCAACCTAGCAGTTCGAAAGCACACCAGTGCAAGTAGATAAATAGGTACCGATGCGGAGGGAAGGTAAACAACGTTTCCGTGCGCTCTGACTTCTGTCACGGTCCTCCATGCACCAGTAGCGGTGTAGTCATGCTGGCCACATGACCCAGAAAACTGTCTGTGGACAAACGCCGGCTCTCTTGGCCTGAAAGCGAGATGAGTGCCGCAACCCCCTACTTGCCTTTGACTGGACTTTGTCAGCATCGCCCTAGAGCCAGTGCACCAACTGGACTCTTGCACCTCAACCCCGACTGGGCTAGGCGAGCTGGGTAGCACCGCCAGAGACCTCCTTCTCACAGGAAACGGTCACAGTGCTGTGGACTCACAGCTCAGAGCTGAGAGCACCGGATTCACTGTCTCAATAATACAGTCGTTGCGCAGCAGAGTTTTGCAGAGTCTTGCAGAGTATAAACCACTCGGAGAGCAGCTCTGTAGAATATCTTCCTTTTATTCTATAACTACAACTATGATACAAAACTATATACAGAGCTGAATATTCTAAGCATAAATCAATGCTACACTGAGAGTCTGCAGCTGCTCTTAGCAGCAATCTTATCTCTAGGATCTCTAACACTCTCACTCTCTCCGATACACTGACTGACTGACTCTCTCTCACACACACACACAGATATGTTGCTGGGCAGAATAAGTAGATAGGCAGGACACGCCTCCTTCTCTCTGGAGAGTCAGCAGAGACCATCAGGAGATGATCAGGAGATTCTTGTGTATGGGAGGGGTGAAATCTCCTCATCCTCCCCCATTTCATCCGACCATTTCAAGAATCTTTAACATAACTGCAATTTGCACATACACTCCAAAAGTTGTTCTCTGCTTACAACCTTGGTTAACATATCTGCAGGTATCTCTCTCCCGGCATATAAAACACTTTTACAATACCATTGAATAAGCAGCTTCTGGAAAAATCTTCACACACATTTCTTCCTTTCAAATACAAATTGACATTTCTAATTAGGTAGATTTGAACAAACCATTTTTCAGAACTCAAATACACGCTTTCCTTCAAATATCAGGTAAGGAAATAAATAAAGCGTTTTGTGCTACTACTCTCAGCACACTTCATGCTAGGTTTGAAAACCCCACCAGAGTTGCTCGTGACCGCAGTCTTTGCAAACTCTTCAGAAAACCTTTTCGGTGGTACACCCTTGGTTGTTCTCTCGGATCTGCGCAAAACTCTTAGATCCTCTTGTTCTGGTGCTTCCTCCTCTTTGGGAGAATGGGGAGCTAAAGTATATGAAGCTGCTAAGTCTGAGTCAGTGTCAGACTCACCTGAGGCTTTTGGGCTCTGATAATCTGTGCCATCATCTGGAACTACATTGGCATCAGGATTATCACCACCAAAAACACTTGCCTCCCTCTCAACTTTCTTTGCCCCTTTTGCACCACCATCACAAATGGGATGGCACTGAAAAACGCCAACTCTGTCCCATTGTGGATTGTCATCAATACTCCTGGTCAGCCTTATGGTTTTCGTGTCTGTGATCAGAACACGATAAGACCCTTTCTCATATCCTAGGAAAACACCATGTTCTCCACGCTTGCTCAGTTTGTCACCCTGCGAGGTGTGCACCCAAACCTCCGAACCAAAAATTTTAAAATGCTTTACACATGGCTTTCTTCCGTGAAGCATCTCATATGGGGTGCAATTTATACTAGACTGGTACCTCCTGTTATACACATGACAGAAAAACGAAAGCGCTTCGGCCCAAAAGGGATTGGGCAGCCCCGAATCATGTAACAGCGTTCTGATTCCTTGCTGCAGGGTCTGGTTTACTCTCTCACATAAACCATTCTGCCAGGGTGATCTGGGCGTGGCCGTCCTATGCTCAATGCCCTGTTCAGAAAGAAAACTCTCAAACTCTTCTGAACAAAACTCTCCACCCTTGTCTGTGAAAAGAAAACGTACATTCTCATTATGTACATTTCTGAGCCATTTACAAAACTGGCGAAACTTGGTAAAGGCTTCAGACTTCTTCTGCAGCATATAGACCCAAACATATTTCGAATAGGAGTCTATCAGAACCATGAAAAACCTTGAATTGCCTCTAGAGAGCGCTAGGGGCCCCACTAAGTCTGCATGAATGACTTCATATGGTTTCTTGGCCTCTCTCCCAGACTCTGTACCTTTAGGAGCTTGCCTTGCCTTACTCTCAGCACAAGAAACACATTTCATGTGGTAGGGACATTCTTTCAACTTCATACCCTGAACCATATCAGGCATTTTTGCCACAGCCTGGAAATCCAAATGACCATAAACGCGATGGTAATAATGAATACATTGGTCATGCAACTTCTCATTCTTATCCACAGACAAGTTGCAACACTCTTTCTCAGTTGCTTCTGCAGTGCCTGTACCTGAAACAAAAGGCAATTGGTACAATCCATTTACACATTTTGCATACAAAATGAGCTTGCCATCTCTAAGAATTTCACAGCGAGATTTAGCAAACACCACCTTAAACCCTTGACGATCAAGCTGGGAAACACTCAACAAATTGTCCTGAATATCAGGTGCATACAGGACATTCTTAATAGTTGCATTCAGGCTCTTTAAGAACACAGTTCCCTGAGCCACACTCGTGAGAACTGTCCCATCTGCTTGATGAATTTCTTTCTCTTGCTTCTCAAGCTGAACAAAGAGATTCTTATCTTTGGCCACGTGGTTTGAACAACCAGAGTCGACCACGAAGAAACTCCGCCCACGTTGACTGGAACAGCGAGAGATCAAAGCCTTTGAAGTAGCAGGTGCAATGGGATTTCGTCCTCCTCCCCCTCTGCCTCTGAAGTTTCCCTTCTTCTTTGAAGACTTCTTACACTGGAAACTCAAATGGCCTTGTGCTCCACACGAAAAGCACCGCTTCAATTTCAAAGCTTTAACAGCAGCAGTTTCACTTTCACTTTCCCCTGCTGAAGATTCAGGCACATTTTCAAGCACATTTTTAACAGCACAGTCCCGGCTTTCTCTAACAGCCTGTCTGCGATCCCACTCATTCAGGAGCACACTAGACACATAATCTTCTGTTAGCCGGTCAGAAGGCATTGTGGAAATCTGGGCAGCCACTCCATCATAAGACTCATCTAGGCTATTGATCATCAGCATTGCAAACACAGCCTCTGAAATAGCCAGGTCTCGCTGAACAAGGTCCTGTCTGAGACGCTTTAATTGAGATAGATGGCTAGGCAAATCACCACCTTTCTCCAACTGCAGCCTGCACAGCTTCTTAAAGAAAATCACACTGGAACCAGCATTTTGTCTAAGATGCATATCTCTCAACTTATGCCAAACAGCTTGTGCAGTCTCTTGACCCTCTAAGTTCACCAGCAAGTGGTCTGAAACACTCAAAATAATTGTCCCTCGGGCTTTCATATCTGCAGCATGCCACTCAGCCCAATCATCATCATCCTTATCTGGAGGGTCATCTTCTATCGTGTGAAATAGCTTTTCCCTCTGTAAAAGCGCTTTCATCTTTACTTGCCAAACTGAATAGGTTTCAGGCGTGAGGAGAGGAAAGGACAGAGCCATCTGGCCAGAATGTGCACAGGCCATGTCTGCTATTACTTAGAGCAAGACACTTCCCTCGTGCAACACAGATAAAGCCTTGACTCCCTCAGCCACTCTCTCTCCCACTCAGAGCGCAATTAACAGGCAAACAGGGATGCTATCTTCTTCCTTTGGCAGTCAGCAACATACCTCCATAAATCAAGCAGCAGCAAGAGCAACAGCGGCAGCTTGAACACTCTGCTCCAAAACAGCTCTGCTTCTGGGCACCGCAAATCAGTCCAGCATGCAGCGTCCGTTCCACCGTCCGGCAATCAGCAACAGAAACCTCTGGCGACTGGGACGCCTGGGATGACTGGAACAACGCCAGGTCAGACGACTGGAACAACGACTGGGCCCATAACCGATGTCAGCATCGCCCTAGAGCCAGTGCACCAACTGGACTCTTGCACCTCAACCCCGACTGGGCTAGGCGAGCTGGGTAGCACCGCCAGAGACCTCCTTCTCACAGGAAACGGTCACAGTGCTGTGGACTCACAGCTCAGAGCTGAGAGCACCGGATTCACTGTCTCAATAATACAGTCGTTGCGCAGCAGAGTTTTGCAGAGTCTTGCAGAGTATAAACCACTCGGAGAGCAGCTCTGTAGAATATCTTCCTTTTATTCTATAACTACAACTATGATACAAAACTATATACAGAGCTGAATATTCTAAGCATAAATCAATGCTACACTGAGAGTCTGCAGCTGCTCTTAGCAGCAATCTTATCTCTAGGATCTCTAACACTCTCACTCTCTCCGATACACTGACTGACTGACTCTCTCTCTCACACACACACAGATATGTTGCTGGGCAGAATAAGTAGATAGGCAGGACACGCCTCCTTCTCTCTGGAGAGTCAGCAGAGACCATCAGGAGATGATCAGGAGATTCTTGTGTATGGGAGGGGTGAAATCTCCTCAGACTTAACTGTCCAGGGCTCCTTTACCTTTACCTTACCTGGGCCAGCTGAGAGGGAGGGGAAGGGCACAGTCTTCAGGCAGACAGAAGCAGTGGAGAAGTGGGGGCAGCGTTGCCACCCCTCTCTGATGCTGGGATCTAGCACAGGAGGGAGCTACAGAGGCATCTTCCTCACAAGGCAACCCAGTGCTAGGATCAGCCGCAGCTCCCCCCGTCCCCCAGGTAACCCAGGGGTGGAAGTGTCAGAGAGGCAGCAGTGGTGCCCCTCTTTGACGCTGGGATCTGCCACGGAAAGGAGCTCCCTTGCACAGCGGCCCAACACTGGGATCCAGCCACAGTGTGGAAACAGTGGGCTCCAGAAGGTGAGTGTGCCACCCTCTGGCATGTGCCACCTGCTCCCAGTGCCTGCGCACACCACGGGCAGTGATCGAAGATGCTATACCTCTGCCCTCTTTTACAGGGACAGTCCTGGATTTACAGAAGCTGTCCCAGGTTCTGATTTGATCCCAGAATGTCGCACTTTTTAGGATGGCCCTATTTTCATTGGAAGAGACGTGGGTGGCGCTGTGGGTTAAACCACAGAGCCTAGGACTTGCCGATCAGATGGTCGGCGGTTCGAATCCCCGCAACGGGGTGAGTTCCCGTTGTTTGGTCCCTGCTCCTGCCAACCTAGCAGTTCGAAAGCACCTCAAAGTGCAAGTAGATAAATAGGTACCGCTCCAGCGGGAAGGTAAAAGGCGTTTCCGTGCGCTGCTCTGGTTCGCCAGAAGCGGCTTTGTCATGCTGGCCACAAGACCCGGAAGCTGTACACCGGCTCCCTCGGCCAATAAAGCGAGATGAGCGCCGCAACCCCAGAGTCGGCAACGACTGGACCTAATGGTCAGGGGTCCCTTTACCTTTACCTTATTTTCATTGGAGAAATGTTGGAGGGTATGGAGTTATCCGACCCCCGAGCCATCTGAAGGCAGTCCTGTATTTTAATGTTTATTTATGTTATTATATATGTTGGAAGCCTCCCAAAATGGCCGGGGCAACCCAGTCAGATGGGTGGTGTAGAAATAGTATTATTATTATTATTATTATTATTATTATTATTATTATTGACTAGGATGTCCCTATTTTCATCGGAGAAATGTTGGAGGATATGCTACCCGTTTTTCAGCGCCACAATGCTCTGCTTTACCCTTCAGCCTCTGCTCTCTAGCTGCCACTGGAGGCTATATTTTTTAGCATGGCTTTGACCCAAAGTTGCCCTCGTCCCAGTCCCTCCCCCCACCCCAGTCCATACATAAGTCAGCATTCTTTGGTGGGAAGTAGAATTAGCAAAACAACCCCAAATATGCAAATAGCCTTCATCTGCATAAGGTATTCTGATTTCAGATAAGGCCCTTTGGTGCACAGCTCACATAGCTCTCCTTCCAACCTCCTCTGAGGCAATTGTAAAACGAGAAAAGACGTTCTCTGCAGCCTGGCAGAGTGCCACCACCAACTTCGGCCTAAAGGGATTCCTTTCTGGCTTTCTGCGCCTACTTCCAGCGTCCCAGGTCAATTTGGTGGCATTCGCTAACTTCGTCTCCTGATTGCCACTGGCGTGGTGCGAAAGGCAAAGGAGATTGCTTTCACATGTTTCTGGACGAGGAGCGCCACTGTTCATATAATGCCATCCCCATTGTTTGCCAGAAATGTAAAGAGGTGTCTGGTGTGTGGGGAAAGAGGAATGAGCACCAGTGATCAAAAGGAGGGAAATGGGAAACAGCTTCCACTCAAATCGCTACAAGTCCGCTTGGCCCTTCTGAGTCAAGTTCACACACAACGTTGCCAACATTCCCTTCGCGATTTCTCTGATGAAAATAGGGACGTCCTATTCAATAATAATAATAATAATATTACCCCGCCACTCTGGGTGGCTTCCAACACGTATAAAAACAGAATAAAACATCAAACATTAAAAATCAGGGCTGCCTTCTGCTGTCTTCTAAAGGTGGTATACAGTGGTACCTTGGTTTTCGAACAGCTTAGTTCACAAACAACCTGGAACCCGAACGCTGCAAAATCAGAAGTAGGTGTTCCAGTTTTCGAAGTTTTTTTCAGAAGCCGAACATGCTCCGTTTTGAGCCCCCTTGTGTTTCCTGTTACGCTGCTAATTTGTGCTTCCCCATTGTAATTCAAGCCTTCCCTTTCCAATTGCAGTGTTCTGAGGTGATATTTGGAGCTTGTGTTTGGTGCTTTTGTTTTTGGTATTTATTTTGCTTTTTTTTTGTTTTGAGGCTTTTTGCGTTAATTTGTGTTTGTGACTGTGTGGATCCCAATTCAGCTACTGATTGGTTGATTGATTGATTGATTGATTGATTGATTGACTGATTGTGTGACTGCGAAAATGGATAAAAGCCCCCCATCCAAACAATAAGTATCATCAGTGCAGGTAAGAAAAAGAAAAAATTTAATTTATATCATCTACAATACCGTTTTATTTATTTTATAGTACAGCACATTGATTATTGCTTTCATTTTATGGATCAATTTTAGATACTAAAATACATGTTAAATTGCTGTTTCAGGGGTTGTTTTTAAAAGTCTGGAACGGATTAATCTGTTTTGCACACCTTGGTTTTGGAAAGCTTTGGTTTTGGAACAGACTTCCAGAACGGATTAAGTTCGAGAACCAAGGTACCCCTGTAGTTACTTATCTCCTTGGCTCAGAGGTCACATGGCATGTTGCAGACTCACTGTAATTCAGACATACCTTCTGGTGATGCCTTGAAGTTCCAGCAAGCAGCCTAAAGAAGAACGGCAACTGCAGTCCCAACGACAGCAGTTGAACAGCATCCTAATTCATTGTAGGATTTCGCACATAAGGATGCGTCCGTCTTTTGCCCCCAGTGACTTGCTTCCTGTGCTTAGGCTAGCTGGCAGGCAAATGCCAGCTTTTTTGCTCTGAAAGCTCTTGCTGCCTTTCCTGTGGCAGAGCTCTCTGTCAATCACCCACTCGCAGGCTGCTGGGCCTGGAAGGTCCATTCGTGGCCACATACAGAGGAAACCCAACCTCAGCTGGGGACACATCTGTTGGAAGGAGGCCCTGGCAGCCTGGGGCTTTGTAGGCCAAAGACAGTGGTACCTCGGGTTACAGATGCTTCAGGTTACAGACGCTTCAGGTTACAGACTTCGCTAAGCCAGAAATAGTACCTCGGCTTAAGAACTTTGCTTCAGGCCCAAAAAAGATATAAAACTATTTTTGTCTGCCACAACTGCTGCACGGATTTTAATAGCCAAAAAATGGAAAACACAAGAATTACCAACGGTAGAAAAATAGCAGATGAAGATGATGGACTTTATGGAGCTGGCTGATTTCACCGGGAGAATCCGCGACCAGAAAGAAGAAGAATATCAAGAAGACGGGAAGAAATTTAAAGACTATTTGAATAAATATTGTAATATTAAAGATTTGTCATTACTTGAAAGAACTAATTAGGCCTAGGATTAAATAAATAAATAAGAAATAGTAGGATAAGAAAAGTTAGGAAATTTGATTATAACTGGAATATTGTTATATGGAATAATGATATTGGAAACTGCTACATTCTGTTACAAGGAAATTCAGTTGGAAGAGGTTAGAGGAAATCAAGTAATATGTTTATGAAGTTGGAGTTTAACCAATTAATCAAGTCTTATTTATGTATGTGGTGGTATATTTGGGGTTTGTAACATTTTATTTTCTTCATTTTCTTTCTTCTTCTTTTTTTACTATTGCTTTTTCTTTCTTTATTATGTTAAAGTTACCGTATTTTTCGCTCTATAGGGTGCACTGGACCATAGGGCGCACCTAGGGTTTTTTGGGGGGGGGAATAAAGAAAAAAATTTATCCCCCCCCAGCCCAAAGAGCAAAGAAGCCAAGAGAGCCAGTGGGATCCATCCCGCTTGCTGTCTTGGCTTCCTCTTTAGCCACGCACAACCTCTCCAGCCGGGAGAGGCTGCACGTGGCTTTGGCAGAAGCCAAGACAGTGAGCAGGATGGATCCTGCTCGCTGTCTTGGTTCCTTTTTAGCCGCGGAGCTGGGGCGGGGGAAGCCCGAGCTTCCACCGACCCCAGCCCCGAGAACGGGTCCAGGAGCGGGGGAGAGGTTGCGCGCAACTTTGCCTTCGCTCCCGGAGCTTGCTGCTAACTGCAAGCCTTCTGAGTCCGCCGGGAACTCCTGCCGGGCTCCCAAGGCTTGCGGATATCTGACCGAAGCCTGGGGTGCGCTGCACAGCTGCATCAACAAGCTTTCAAAACTCCTGCCTTCTCCTAAAATTCTATCACCTGTTTCTTTCTTGACTTGTGTTATAACAGACTTGGGTCTTTTCCTTTGTTTTGAAATAAACTACATTGCCAACATTGTTGTGCGCTATTCTAAACGGAGAGGGGAGGTTTTTTGTAAGATGGTTGATATTATTTTTAAAGCCACTTTGAGACGCAATAAAATTCCAGCATTTAACAAGTCTGTGTCAGATATCCCAACCTGATCAAGCCAGAGAGTTTCGGTCTCTTCCTCTTCGTGTTTGCAAAAGTAGCACAAAGCTAATAATGAATTGTAGGTAAAAATAAAAATAAAAAAAAAGACAGTATGTTCACGACCATAATTAACAAAACAGTTCTCTGTTTATTTTTTCCACTCACGTTCACTTTAAAATGGAAATACATATGTCTCCGAGACTTAAATATGTTTGACAAGACGCAACAGCAGCAGGTAAAGTATGGTGAAATAGAAGCATGATTAATAAAAATATTTCTGCCATAGTAGCTACCAAATTATCATTTTTTGAAGATTTGTAAGAAGTACCCATATGTTTTTTTTTTCCCCAGAGCGCTTCCCTGTACAAACCTGCTCCTCTTCAGTGAAATCTGAAATGCAATAAATTCAAAGCAGCTATTCCTCTGGATTGCTTGAAATTTATAAGGAGGTTCAGTGTCGATGGCTTGGCAGATCCTTCCTGGCCCGTTAAAACTCTGTGGTACCAGAAAACTGTGGTGCTCATACTCGCACCACCTCTTTTCTTATGTATTTATTCAGTGCTTTTTTTCTTTAAAAAATGTTTATGGGTATTCTCATTTTGACTCAAGAAAATCACAATTTTATAATTCAAATGAGGCCGCCATCCGGGGTAGCAATGGAACTGATGATTCACCATGCTAGAGAAGAAACTACTTTTTTTAAAAAGGTTCTTCTCCCATTAGATTAACAAAATGTTTAGGGGTATGCGTACCCCCAGAAAAAAGCACTGTATTTATTCTCAACTAAGTGCAGTTCTCAGTTCTTGCTCAAACTGAGATGTTGATGTGTTGACATTCCTGTTTTGCAAAAGGGAAGGATCTCCTTGAAACCCCATTGTTGTTGTTTAGTCGTTTAGTTGTGTCCGACTCTTCATGACCCCATGGACCAGAGCACGCCAGGCACTCCTGTCTTCCACTGCCTCCCACAGTTTGGTCAAACTCACACTGGTAGCTTCGAGAACACTGTCCAACCATCTCGTCCTCTGTCGTCCCCTTCTCCTTGTGCCCTCCATCTTTCCCAACATCAGGGTCTTTTCCAGGGAGTCTTCTCTTCTCATGAGGTGGCCAAAGTATTGGAGCCTCAGCTTCAGGATCTGTCCTTCCAGTGAGCACTCAGGGCTGATTTCCTTAAGAATGGAGAGGTTTGATCTTCTTGCAGTCCATGGGACTCTCAAGAGTCTCCTCCAGCACCATAATTCAAAAGCATCAATTCTTTGGCGATCAGCCTTCCTTATGGTCCAGCTCTCACTTCCATACATCACTACTGGGAAAACCATAGCTTTAACTAAACGGACCTTTGTTGGCAAGGTGATGTCTCTGCTTTTTAAGATGCTGTCTTGAAACCCCATAGAAATCAGCACTGGGAAAGAAGATGGGCTGCTAGAAAATTCGTATCTGTTTGATTGGCATTTCGTGACTGATCAGTAATCGTAATAAATAAATGAACTGAGAATGGGCTGGTAAGAGGATTGTTCTCAAGTGCTTTCTCACAACTGCTTTCTCTTGCTCCCTTGCCTTCCTTGGTTGTTACAAATAGGTGCAACAAATCCTCTTAGCATAACTTGAGGCTAGTTAACTTTTGAGTGCTGTTGTGAACCTTTCATTGCATACACACCATACATCCAGGGCACCCACCCACCCACACCCAGATAAACTGGAGTTTGCTAAGGCTGCTGGGAACTGTAGATCAATGAAGGATAAAGTACCAAGGGTTTTAAGAAAAGAACCTTAACAGTCCTTATATGAATGAATAGGGGTTGTTAACATTGTACTTGGAACTCTGCCTTCAGAAGGTGGCACCTTGGGAACTCAAAGGAGAGGGACAGAAAAACAGCATGTTCAGCAATTGAGAGGAAGAGTTTGGAGATTCAAGCTAGAATTTGCTGAAACTATATATATAATGATTTTCCAATATCATTCCAATAGCAGCCTCATTATAACAATACCAATTTTATCCAATTAATACAATTATTAATGCCAATTATACAAATGTCAAATTATACAATTTGATTAAACTGGCCCCCTCGCATGCCAGAGTTGATGGGTTCATTATTCCACATTTTTTCTGCATTCCAAAATTTTAATAATTGCCATTCCATTCAAATATAATAATCCCTCATAAAACAGCTACAATCTTGTGATTTCTAGTTGTGTTGGCATATTAGATAAATTATAAAGTTTCAAGTGAGGAACTTTAGCTTTATTCTTTCCTGCGTGTGACAGTTTCTACCATGATGTTTTCCCATCCATATGTGGTGTTATATCCTTCATTCCTACAACTATTGGTGGTCCCTGTCATGCCTCAGGAGGAGCGGTTATCTCACTGTTTCCAAAAGTCACTGCATCACTTCCAATTTCTTCCTTTTTTCATTTGTACAAGAAGAAGAAGAAGAAGAAGAAGAAGAAGAAGAAGAAGAAGAAGAAGAAGAAGAAGCTTGCATTCTGGGGAGGGTTGCCATATCATAAGTGTAGAGAAAAACTTTGATATAAGCAAATTGTGGGCTCCCCTCTCCCCATCATCACTTTCACCGAATGAAATCCCCTCTCAATCCAAACCTTTTAAATCCTTGTAGCTGGGCTCGTTTTTGCAGTTTCTTATCTCATCATCTCTAGCACGCACCTGTAAAGGTAAAGGGACCCCTGACCATTAGGTCCAGTTGCAGACGACTCTGGGGTTGCGGGACTCATCTCGCTTTATTGGCCAAGGGAGCCGGCGTACAGCTTCCGCGTCATTTGGCCAGCATGACCGTTTCATGTGGCCAGCAAACCAGAGCAGCACACGGAAACGCTGTTTAACTTTTGCCGGAGCGGTACCTATTTATCTACTTGCACTGGTGTGCTTTCAAACTGCTAGGTTGGCAGGAGCAGGGACCGAGCAACGGGAGCTCACCCCATCGCGGGGATTCAAAACTGCGAACCTTCTAATCAGCAAGCCCTAGGCTCAGTAGTTTAGACCACAGCACCATCCGCGTCCCCTGCACACACCTGTAGTTTACTCCAGTTAAAAAAAAAAATTAGCAGGATAACCTGTGCTTCCAGGAACGGCGGGGGGGGGGGCGGGGGGTTAGGCAACAGTCCATGTACTCAATGCCTTTGCCTGCCCTCACATTCCATCGGGAAGCAACTGCCAGACCACCAGGTAAACTGCAGGTGAGAAGAGGAATGCAGATAATAAAATCCCCCCATCATTATCTGATTATCGCCGTCTCTCTCCCGTGGTGTTGGGAGAGACTACATTCCTGGTGCACCGGAAACAGGAAGCCTACAATTTGCTGAAACTTGGGTGCGATGCAAATTGCTCTCTAGGGAACTCATGCAGAGTTAGGGGACTCTGCTGCAAGGCTGCTTGTTTCCTTCCACTATTCTCTTTTCCTAAACTTTGCAGACCAGGCAATCCTAGGTGTGTTCACTTAGAAGTAAGTCCCACTGAATTCAGCGGTGCTTCCTCCCAGGAAAGTCTGTTTAGGAACGCAGCCTAAGTCTTCATTGTTCTTTGATTTAAAGTAAACATTCTGGTGTTGTACCTGGAACTTCTCCCAGACTTTGAAACTCCTTCCCTTGAGAAGCTAGACTCCTTCTTTCCTATTCTTCCATCAGGCAGGTGAAAACTTTCTTGTTCCAAAAGGCTTTCGAGAACTGACTGCTTTTAATTAAAGGGCTGGTGCTGTGCTGTTTTTAATTGCAACTACTGGTATGTTTTAAACAGATTTTTTATATGTATAAATGTGTGTTTGTGTGTATACTATACATATGCATATAGTTTCCATTCTAGCAATGTTTTATTGTACTTTAATAGTTGATTTTTCTATGTTTTTAGCAGTTGCTGTTTTTATCTGTAAGTTGCCTTGTCAAGGAAAAACGCAGGGTATAAATAAATGTAGCTACATCTTCTTGCTATGCAGAGAATAGGATAACTTTGCCATGAGTCTACTCCTCTCCATGCTACCGCATTGCCGCTGCCCCAAGTAAAATTGGAAATGGTGGAGATTCCTAGAAATTGCTTCTGCTACTCTGAGACATGATTCAATTGTTTTTGTTGTTGTTTAGTCGTTTAGTCGTGTCCGACTCTTCGTGACCCCATGGACCAGAGGACGCCAGGCACTCCTGTCCTCCACTGCCTCCCGCAGTTTGGTCAAACTCATGCTGGTAGCTTCGAGAACACTGTCCAACCATCTCGTCCTCTGTCGTCACCTTCTCCTTGTGCCCTACATCTTTCCCAACATCAGGATCTTTTCCAGGGAGTCTTCTCTTCTCATGAGGAGGCCAAAGTACTGGAGCGTCAGCTTCAGGATCTGTCCTTCCAGTGAGCACTCAGGGCTGATTTCCTTCAGAATGGAGAGGTTTGATCTTCTTGCAGTCCATGGGACTCTCAAGAGTCTCCTCCAGCACCATAATTCAAAAGCATCAATTCTTCGGCGATCAGCCTTCTTTATGGTCCAGCTCTCACTTCCATACATCACTACTGGGAAAATATAGCTTTAACTATACGGACCTTTGTTACACTACTAAAAAGTTCCTTAGAACCAGGGTGGGGAAGCAGTGGCCCTTCAGATGTGGATGGACTACAACTTCCATCACCCCTGAGCATTGGGCTATGCTGACTGGGACTGATGGGAGTCAAAGTCCAACAGCATCTGGGGGGAGGCCAAACGTCAATCAAATTTGAGCTGTGTCAAGTGGGTTACCGAAGAACCTGTATCCATGTAATGAAAGGGACAGACAGACATAACCTGAGACATACAAAATGTAAAAAGGCCTTGGGAGCCTCATTTTAAATTCAAATCTGCCTGTTCTAATGCAGCAAAGATGTGCATCATCAGCCATTTGGGGCTGAATGCCCATGTGGGAGGAGGGAAATGTCAGTTCAACCCTAAGGGAAAATGCTTTTGTGACAGGTCAACTCTTGTCCCTGTTAAGGAACTCACAGACCCTCCAAGTGTCCCAATTTTCCAGGGACAGTCCTGGATTTACAGAAGCCATCCTGGTTTCTGATTAGACCCCAGAATGTCCCGCTTTTCCTTAAAGGGACCCCTAACCATTAGGTCTAGTCATGACTGACTCTGGGGTTACGGCGCTCATCTCGCTTTATTGCCCGAGGGAGCCGGTGTACAGCTTCCGGGTCATGTGGCCAGCATGACTAAACCGCTTCTGGCAAACCAGAGCAGCGCACAGAAACGCCGTTCCTGCCGGAGCGGTACCTATATATCTGTTTGCACTTTGATGTTCTTTTGAACTGCTAGGTTGGCAGGAGCAGGGATCCAGCAATGGGAGCTCATTCCGTTGCGGGGATTCGAACCGCCAACCTTCTGATCAGCAAGTCCTAGGACCTTAGGACGGCCCTATTTTCATAGGAGAAATGTTGGAGGTTATGGAGTTATGCGGGCCCCAAGCCAAGTAGGGAAGTATTGTAACTATATAATCTTTAGAGGACATCTGAAGACAGCCCTGCAAAGGGAAGTTTTAAAATGTTTAATATTTTATTATGCTTTTATATGCGTTGGAAGCTGCCCAGAGTGGCTGGGGCAACCCAGTCAGATGGGTGGGGTATAAATAATAAAATTAGTGATCTTGTTATTGAATAGGACATCCCTATTTTCATCAGAGAAACGTTGGAGGGTATTAACTCAGTGAGGAAGGGTGGGGGAAGGCTTGGATTTTCTTGCAGGAGTAATAGAAGGCAAGAATGAACAGAAAAGACTTCTATTAGCCAGTTCTAAGATTGTTGTTGTTATTGCCTTTCACTGTATTTATCATTATTTTTTATTTATATTTTACTCTGTTTGCGGCATGTTTAATTTTATTCATGCCTGTTGCATATCGCCCCAGAATCCAGACGGAGAAAAAGCAGTTTAGAAATGTGTTTTTTCAAATAAATGAATGACTGTAATCTTAGCCCTGGAAGCCTTTGTGCAACAGAGAAATGGAATACAAGGAACTGCCTTTATGGATATTAGAATATTTGATGATGTCAGGACCTGCCCAGACAGCAAGACCCCCATCTACGCTATTCATGTAGAGCAGTAATATAAGAGTATAACTGTCATGGCTTCTCCCAAAACATCCTGGACAGACTCTGGGGGATTGAGCAGGTGAGACCAATAGTGGGTCCAATGGTCAAGAGGGAGTTTTCTGCATGTTCTGTAGAGGGAAATGAAGGGCAGATGGGGTTCGTCAACCTAGGAAGGTAGCCAATCTAGGAGAAGGAAAACTCTCACCCTAAACTTCTGCTGCCTTGCAGGATATATTTGGTAGAAGAAAAGGCTACATAAATCTTTAAGATGGTTGGATAGCGCCTTGTATGTCTCCTTTCGGCCACTCCTGCAGCCAAGATGGTACCCGACTAATAATAATAATAATAATAATAATAATAATTTATTATTTGTACCCCACCCACCTGGCTGGGTTTCCCCAGCCACTCTGGGGGGCTTCCAACAAAGACCAAAATACACTAAAATGTCACACATTAAAAACTTCCCTGAATATGGGCTGCTTTCCTTTGGACCACATCAGCTAGGCTGAGAGTATTAATAATTTGTCTTCCAAGGACTGGACTCAAACTAAAAAAGTAGTCTGTGTTTAAGACTTTGAGGCAAAAGGAACCTTTTCTCCAAATTATAGTTACCTCATTCTTTCTAGCATTCCATAGAGGATATTTTTCAGTGAGATATTTCTGCTGGAAATGGGGGTTTTTTTATGTCCGGGGAATGTGTGTTTTAAACTATAAACAGAAATTTTGCATTTTCTGCAATCTGATTTGCTAAGAGATAGCTAAATTTACTTTCCACCTTCACCCACGTTTGTCTGAGCATATATATCCATTTGCATTGCATGCATTTCAGGTAGGGAATAAAATATTTACCATTTGAGCCCAACAAAACATTCCCATCTGTATAAGCTGTTCATTTCTATTGAGTTCGACTTTGAGTTGTTAAGCTAACCTAAAGGATCTGGCCTCTGCATGTCCAGAGGAAGGCTTACTCCCCCAGCCCACCTCTGCAAATTCAAACCCGTTTTTTAAACATGTGAAACTTGAAAAGCAGTTTGCAAGATAACACAGGCAGGGTAAAACTGTACTTGCCTGGATCACATTTCTAATACAAGAAAGGGATTTATGTTTCATATCAATTCAGGGAGAGGGGAAGGGAAACGGAGGGGCCCCAAAGAATGACATTGCGAATGGGTATGTCATTTACTGAATGTGTTTTATTTCAACAACCAAAAAATTCTAACAGACTAACAATGCACATAAGTTAAAATTTAATTATCACTTAGTGATAACAAAGATCAAGTTGATTTACATGGAAAAAGAACATTTACAATATGTTAATCCTCATTCACATTGTTGATACCGCAATAACACTTTTTTTTTCTTTTCTCTTATTTCACAAAAAAGGCGGAAAATTGTGCTTTGTTAAGAGGCACTACGAGAAAAAAAAATTCTTTTTCCAAATAGATATTATATGATGAATATTGAATAAATAGACATATATGCATTGTAATTCGCAAAGATCTGGCAAGACCACAGGCGAAAATGCCCACAGATTCACTTAGAAGAACCACTGCAAAAGTTGGCAGTGTTGGGGGCAGGAAGGCAAGACTCAGCATTGGGGGGAAAATACCTACTATTTATTTGTTTAGGTTGAAGTGTTTTTAAAAAGAAACCAATGCTGATGCCATCAAAGAGATGAATAACCTTATGAGAGATTGACCAGTATTACATATACGTAGTGATTTCAGCAAGATTTTCTGATAACAGTTTAAAAAGAGTAACTCGAAAGAGAACATAAAGCAGCGCCTACTGAATTTCTGATTAAAGCTGCAGCGTACTACAGAAATAAAGGAGGAAAAGTTTAAGTTAGCAAGCCAACATTGTTTTTCAATGATATATGAAATGGATACAGATATGTTGTGGGTGTCAAATATTGATTTTGGAAAAGTCCCTTTAAAAACTCTGGAGGTTACTGAGTAGCTAGAATTAGCTTGTATTGCAACATGTCTTCTTCTCCTCCCTGTATGTTGTTACGTTCTTGGTAACTACCTATACAGAGAATTCTTTTAATGCCTGCCTTTTATACCTTTCAAATATATAAATAGTATTAACAGTTATATATTACAATGTCTGTGCAAGAAACATAAAACCGCTTTCCAAGTGATATCGCATGAGGTCTTTGTTAAGAGTTACAAAGCACATGTCAAAAGGAAGCCTACCAATGGGTTTAAGAGTCCAAATAGCAACCCAGACACAGAAGAAAGTCAAAATATCCATATATATATATATATATATATATATATATATATATATAGGAACAGCAACACTGCTGGTGTCACTACCAAACCACGACTTCAAAAACCTGTTGGAAACTATAGTAAATTGCAGCTTTAATGCTTGTACTATTGAAGAGTCAGTCAGCATTAGTTCTGCTTTATGTAATGGAATTGCTATGCTAGGTCACTGGGAAAAGGTTTCAGTTTATGACAAGTTAAGTGACTACACGGAAATTGCTTGGTTTACTCTTACTGTCTAGAACTGCAGCAAGTTCAGAAAATGTGTTCCCACCAAGTCTGCCATGCACCTCATGAAGCCCATACCTTGGAAGAGTGTTTGCTGAAAAGTGTTTAGTCTCGTTGAGATAATGAGCTTGAAGACTCTAGATGTAGGGAATAAAGGAGATACAGAAGGAAATTCAGCACCAGAGAACCATCAGACCCTATGACTGATTTAAGAACCAGCCAGACTTGCCCAGAGTGATCGATGTGATATAGTCTTACGATTTCATTTGTGAAAGCTTTGTTGAAGAGCAATTTGAGCATATATGATGAGTAAATTTCCAAACATTAATATCAGACAAACACTAGAGGAGCAAAGGAACAAGAACTACAGCTGCACAAGCCCCACTGAAATTGACATAAGTTGCACAGCAACAGTGTAGATGGTTTGCGCCTCCAAAACACATAACACCACTATAAAATGTGGCTCAATGTAAAATTCCACACATTAAATCTCATAAAAGCAACTTTTCATGAAGACTGCTTTAGTAGACAAAGTCTACTGTGCACTGATTTCCCCCCCCCCCCCCACTAAAAAGTCCATGAAAATCCACCTGGTTGCTACAGAAATGATAAAGAACAAAACATGCTCTGTGACTTCAAATGTGCATCATATACTAAAGTTTTTTTAAAGTTACTACTTGGTTTGGGATTTCATTTGTTAAGGTGCCCTGATTTTGTCCCCCATTTTCTCTCTCCCTCTCCTTCACTTTAATTTTTTTTGGCAGTGCTGCTCTAGGTTTTTCAAATGCATACCTCAAAAATTCCCCATCAAGCTGCCAAAGTGGAAGCCATAATAAGAATTTAAAAAATATATAACAGGGATAAACATAGAAAATAAATAGGTATTTCAAAATAGTAACCACACCCTGAGAGCAGGCAGCAGTTTATCTAAAAGCCAAAGCAACTCATTGTGAAGTGGTTTTTTTTATACATAAACAAGACTCATATTTTAACGAGCTCATTTCACAGTCTATACTTTCAGATTGTTATGTCCCATGCAAATTTCATATATGTGGGGATATATATATATATATATATATATATATATATATATATATATGCCGTAATAATTTCCTTCATTGATTTCATAGGTCTATTTCTTCCTGTAACTTGCTAGAAGGTCCTTTCATAAGTGCAAGGTTAACGCTGATGTAATCATACGTGAATTACAATTAACATTGTCTCAGTCAAACATAAAAGTGTAACACTCAAGTGCCTTTTACAAGGGAATGTCTGATTGGGCTATGCAAAATAATAGTTCGGTTTGCACATACTCTATGCGCACTGGGGGGAAAACCCAACTTTATGAGCGCTTTTGAAAAAAACTTTTTAAAAAGAAGAAGCCAAAAAAAAAAAAAATGGATCAATGTATTGCTTTTCCTGTGATGTTTTCACATTATCTCTGGTCAGTTTCTGAAGCAGTTGCCTTGTTTTTTTCAGGATTCTCTTCTTCGGTTTCCACTTTGTACATTTCCTCAGAGCCCTCCTCACTGTCATTCTCCTCTGACTCAGTCAGTAGCTCCTCGTCTTTGTATTCTGCCACATCTACCACGGTGCCCATGTGCTCTTTTAGTTTCCCATGATGCTTCACATGGTAACGCTGGTTCTGGAAGAATTTGATGATGGTGTGTTTAGGCAGATCCAACTGAGCAGATAAAGTGTGGATGGCCTCCTGATCCGGATAGAGGCCAACATCATGGATGAAACTTTGAAGGATGCCCAAAGCCTCTAAAGAAATTTTAGTACGAGATCTTGTTTTTTTGGTACACGTGTCCTCGGTAGGTGGAGGTGGGGCCTCTTCTCTCGGAGGTGAGTTTTCCTTTGCTGGTTGGGATTGCTGTCTATGAAGCACCTGAAAATTGAAAAAAGCATACCTATTTAAAGTAAGTCTGCCATGACACCAAATGTAATAGAATTAATACGTTACTAATTATGATTATTACATTTATTCAAATATATAAAATACAAACCAGCTTGTCAATAATTTAAAACCAAAGACATAGAAAAAATATAACACTACCCAAAATCTGTGCTTCAGCTTTTTTTATTATTATTATTCTCAATCAATCTCTTCTGTATAATGCAAGTTTGCAACATGTTGCATGAAGATTCTATAGCAGTACCTGTGTAGCAATACTGTACTAAAAAGTGTTCAAAAATAGTTCAAAACTATTTCCTAAAAAAACACTAAAAAGAGAAATACATTTTTGGATGATGGGGTGAAATTTTTATTAGGAACATGTAATTTATTACCAACTTAAAAGATGGCATATCTAAAGTTCCTAAAATCCCATTATTTGAAGAAGCTAGTTATTTCACTAAAATATTTGTTCTTTATTTCTGCATCTCCGCATGAGACAGAAGTGACATACTTAGAGTGTGTTTAATCAACTTCTGTGCAAACATTGCAAATAGTTCCAAATAAAGGTTTACTAAAGCTTCCATAATTCTCTTTAAACTTAAACTCACAGAGCAAATTAGATGAGGATTTTAGATCTGAGAAGACCAGAACTGTTAAAAAGGAGAAACATGGAACCATTTGTAAGGCAGAGTACACGTGTGTGCATGAACCACGAGAAACTATGGGTAAAGTGAAAGTCTTATCCTCAATTATCAGCCTTGGAAGATTCAAGAAATATATTTCTTCTCCTGTTATGATGGAAGGTGGCTTACGTCCTAAGCAATAAAAAGCTTGTGGGGCCTAGAAAATGTAATGAGTTGAAATAAATGTTATTGGCACTCTTGCTGCATAACTTTTCAATGATGACATGGATGTGTGGTCCAAAGCAGCATGCTGCCATTGAAGTGAGAAGTCCAGCCATTCAATTCCCTAACTTCATTAAGCAGCTACACGGTAGGTCCTGAATTGCTCATCTTGAAGGCCAACGTTTGCTCTGGTGATCTGCGTGTCTTAAACAAACATACTCCAGCCATGCTGTAGAAAGGAATGCTGCAATTATTTGCTATAAATAAATTGGCTCAGGAAAAACAACAACACAATGCGAGAGCAACTAGTCCAAATGAGAAATATCAACCTCTTTCTCTTATCAAAAGGAGCATTGTTCCAGGGCTCCACAAGATGATTCTTTTCAATATTTCTTTTGTTTTTGCTTTGCTTTGAGACTAGTTTTTCAGTATAATCTAAATGCTTGTACATTTAGCCCTAGGGGTACTGCAACACAGCAAGAAAAGGAGCAGTATGAACCCAACTCCCACCAACCCAACAGAGAGCAGCATCCAGTGTAAATTAGGTCTGGAGTCTATTTGCATGAGGAAGAGGAGCTGGCATTGGTTCTCTACCATGTCAGTTTAGTAACCCCATGGCTGGCTATATGTACTAGAGGGGAAAGAATGCAATCATACAATGGCTCCCTATCAACAGAGTTGCAGCTCCTCTGCAGTTGTCAATAGGCAAAGCTCTACTGATATCTGTCTTGTGTGTTCTCTTGAGTGATAGCTCCATTGGCTCGTGTACTCACAGCCAGATAAATCTCTGGTGTTGCATTTAACGCTCAGGAGGGGAAATTTCATGTGAGAAACCATCCTGAAAGCACAGGCACTTTAAAAAGGCGCATGTACAAAGCTTCTTGACGCAGCCTTTATCAGAGGGGTTGAAAGAACTGCAGCGACCACCGTACATCACAGAAGAGAAGAAAGGCTATCTGTTTAATTTCAGTTAAGTGGAACTAAGAAAACCAGAATCAAGCCAACCTGACAAGTATTAAATACCTGGGATATGTAAAACAATACACCTAAGACATTAAAATGTTTAATTTGCGATGAAATTGGCTTCAAAACGACATACAGTGGTACCTTGGGTTAAGTACTTAATTTGTTCCGGAGGTCCGTTCTTAACCTGAAGCACCACTTTAGTTAATGGGGCCTCCTGGTGCTGCTGCACCGCCGGAGCACAATTTCTGTTCTCATCCTGAAGCAAAGTTCTTAACCCGAGGTACTATTTCTGGGTTAGCGGAGTCTGTACTTAACCCAAGGTATCACTGTACTGGTTTGTTGAGGAGGGTGTTCATTCTGCTTTTATATGGCACCATATTCAGCGTTGCGACTAGAGAGTGTAAAACATTTTAAACAGGAAAATGCACCCAGTTCTTTGTTAACTTTATCTGAAGAACAGGTGGCCAATTGGTACAGGCCCTAATCCAACTGCATATAAGAAGTCAGACAAGTACTCCAGTCTCCATAACCATGAGCCTCAGAACTCACCAGCTTCTATTAAGACAAAGATCCTTGGGAAGTCCAAGTCAGGGTACTGTGGCTTAATGTCAGTTAACAAATAAGCCATCTCATGCACTTTGTAGAAGCAACATCTTAACTGAAAATGGCAGAGTTCTGTGAAGAGTCTCTTGTCATAAACATTGTTCCTAAGAAATAAGTCAAATGTCTTAACTTCCAAGTAACTGTGCTCAGGATCATAGCACAAATTTGATTCAGTTCTCTGCTTTCACTCCTCCCTTCACTTCGCCATTAGCACAAGCAAGTCTTCACTTCAATTTTGGCCATCTGGAACTGACTTCCTATTTCTTCCCCAAATCAGTTCCCATCTCCTTGCAAATCAGAACTGAAACATGTTTTTTTCCCTAGCCACAGGTCTCAAATGTTTCTGCTTTCTCTAATGCATATTCACTTTAATGTTGAAAAGGGATCTACATTTGTATAAGAAAGCTAAAGCACAAGACTGTTTTGTTTTTTTGAGGGGGGAAACTACTTTTCATAGGTATTACATTTTCACTTTTCTGAGGTATTAGTCTATTCAGATAGAAAACATACAGATATCTAATATGATGAAAGTTGACTTTGAAAAGATAAGTGACTCCTATTAAATCACACAACATTGCAATATGTTTTGAAGGCCACAATGAAATCCAGCTGGGAACCATGTGTAAAAAATAATAGTACACGCCTGCAGGGAAGGAAGTATGATATGGAATGATTAAGTTTAGGAAAATATATAATGTAGTATATCATTAAGGGAATGATCTGTATTACTTGTAATAAGCTACGGCAGAGGTTTCAAACTGTATTCCAGAGAACTCTGGAGTTGCTAGAAAACTGATCAAAGCCTCCTCAGTCAGAATATCAGTTAATAATGGACCAGCTTCTCTGAACATCAGTGTGCCTTCCACCATGGATTTTCCACTGCTTGCAGTAGCCAAGCGAGAGTTTTTGGTGTAAGGCTGGTATTTTTGTTTTTGTTTTAATTATACTGTCCAAGTGTCTTTAAAAGCTGCCTGATATGTGGAACGGTGAAACCTTTTCTCATCACTCTTTGATGGTAAAAGCCTCTGCTACATTTCTGCATTAAAAGATATGGATGGAGGAAGATAAGTTGAAGACCACTGAGCTTTCAAAAAAAAGTCCTCATAGAACTAAAAGCAAATAATTATATAAGGAATAGTGGGAAATGCTGCAGGAACTGGAAACTCCATGAAGATCAATTAAAAGGGTTTAAGTCACACTAGATGAAGAAGAACCAATCGGTGGCTCCCCGCCCCCAGTGGATTTGGCCCTGGGTGTTATATTCAGCTATTCACAGAGTGAAAGCCAACATTAGCAATACTCAGAGTAAACTCATAGAAATCAATAGGCTTAAATTACTGAAATCCAGAAATTTATAGAGCCAGGCTCCATTTCCACAGATGGGAGCAGACTCATCCCAGAGGAGCACACATTTGCAACTCCATCATTCTCACAGAGCAAGCAGGTCTTGTGAGTGAGTACATCACACCTTCCCTTTAAACTGGTAGACAGGGCATGGTAACTATTTGGAGAACTTTGTTGCTTCCATCCAGTTCTGAATGTCTTGCAGGATTCCTGAACTCCTGAATCGTGACTCCTGAACGTTTTGTCTGCCTCAGTAAAGTCCTGTTTTTTACTAACATGTAAGAGCCCCCGTGTGTGTGTGTGTGTGTGTGTGTGTGTGTGTTGGGCATGAAACAGGATATAGGGAAAGAGTCTCATATGAAGTGGCCCCCATGATTTAACAATTCGTGGAATTCTTGTAATGAGTCTGAATCAGGGATGGCCCGAGACGTTTGACTCTGCCACTGTATATAAAATGGCCCGGCCTGCTACTGCTCCCCGCTCCCCACCCCAGATCTAGGCCTCTTCCCGTGCTGCTGCCAGCCCAATCACCACAACTGTACCCTTGCCTGCACCCGCACTGCTGTCACAACACAGCAGCAGCAGTAAGGGTGCAACACCTAGGGCAACGGCACTGCGTCATTGGTATGGGAAGCCCCAATGGGGCTGGCAGCAACACAGCAGGGGCAGGGAGAATCAGAAGTATCTTTTTGCATCAGCCACTAGCCATAGCAATAAAATAAAATACAATGTACTGAAGACAGAGGTAAAAACTTAACTGTACAAAATTCATTATAGAGGTTTACATCAATAATCAAAACATAGGGAGGGTGGAAAGCAGCTCAGTTGCCTGAGGCAAATGGCTTCACCTTCCCTCATGCATGGGCCACCCTTTGTTTTAACAGCTGCAGCCAAGAAGGGTGACAAGTGTGAACCATTCATTTGCCAACAGTGGCGTTTCACCTGAAGCAGCAGGAACTGTGGTTCTGCCTTGCTCTTTCCTAGTGGGTAGGGAAGAGAAACCCAGCACATTTCAGGGAGGGAGGATAATGACCCTTCTTACGCGACATAAGAACAATCCTTCCATTCCTTTTACTGTTTTACAGAAACGTTTTATAATCCTTTTTATTTCTATGGCATAACAGTCATTGTGTGGAAACTGTAAGGGATTTATGATAATGTTATGTAAAGGTAAAGGGACCCCTGACCATTAGGTCCAGTCGTGACCGACTCTGGGGTTGCGGCGCTCATCTCGCTTTATTGGCCGAGGGAGCCGGCGTACAGCTTCCGGGTCACGTGGCCAGCATGACTAAGCCGCTTCTGGCGAACCAGAGCAGCGCACGGAAACGCCGTTTACCTTCCCGCCGGAGTGGTACCTATTTATCTACTTGCACTTTGACGTGCTTTCAAACTGCTAGGTGGGCAGGAGCAGGGACCGAGCAACGGGAGCTCACCCCGTTGCGGGGATTCAAACTGCCGACCTTCTGATCGTCAAGTCCTAGGCTCTGTGGTTTAACCCACAGCACCACCCGCGTCCCGATTATGTACGCTCTGGCAAACATTTTGTTTAAGTCTGCTGCAACACATTGTATGTGGCTACTTGGAAACTTTAGTTGGTTTAAAATATATGGCATAATTATTGACTGGAACCAGTCAAACGGAACATTATCTTGCCAGTGTGAACACAATTGCACTGGCTCCCAGTTCATTTCCAAGTGCTTTCATCCCTTAAAGTCCTAAGCAGTTTAGAATTTGTGTGCCTTCTCCACATGAATCTGCTAAGTACTAAGATCACCCTCAGATCCTTGGAAGCCCTTCTCTGAATCACAGAATCATAGAAATGTAAAGATGGCAGTCCAACTGCCTGCAATGCAGGGATCATTTGCCAAACACGAGGCTCAAACACAGCACCCTGAGATTTTGAGTTTCCTGCTCTACCAGCTGAGCTGAGCAAAGGTGAGTTAGATGGTGATGCCTTTTAGTGGCGGTTCCTCAAATTTCAAATTTTCAAATCTGGTGGGTTTCAGATCTTTAAATCTTTTCACTTTTTAACTGTGAGACTTTTGGTTACTGATTAACAATAGTGTTTGTACTTGTTTGGATTGCTCAGTTGCTTTAACTTTGTTGTTAGTTGCTCTGGGAGGCCTTTACATTGGTACTTTGGGTTAAGTACTTAATTCGTTCCGGAGGTCCGTACTTAACCTGAAACTGTTCTTAACCTGAAGCACCACTTTAGCTAATGGGGCCTCCCGCTGTCGCCGCACTGCCGGAGCACGATTTCTGTTCTCATCCTGAAGCAAAATTCTTAACCCGAGGTACTATTTCTGGGTTAGCGGAGTCTGTAACCTGAAGCGGATGTAATCTGAAGCGTATGTAACCCGAGGTACCACTGTACAGAGGAAAACAAAATAACAGAAACAACAGTAAATAAAATAATGTGCGGAGGAGAGAATTATCTGGTAGAAGAGACAGATGTGGCTACAGTGAACTAGGACAGCTTCACAGAGTTTGTAAGCTGATTCCAAATGCATGTGAAATTCATGACACGCCAAACTTGCTTCCATTTTTTGACTACTGAAATGTACAATACTAGTAACTTTGCTTACAGCAGAAAATATTCAGCCTAAAGCTGTCACTGGTTTAAAACCACTGAGTTTCTTTAAAAAGCACTGGACAAAATGACATCTCCCAATGTCAAATACCCATCAGCTGTTCATATATTCACTACTTTTCAATGTCTCATTCAGGTGTCTCAGACGTAGAGTGTATTAAATCTCTAGAACCTCATTTTAAATGCTGCACTTTGAAAGTGTATGTTTATGCTGAAGGGTGCACTGTGTATTTACATTTTTGAAACAGATGTTTGCAGATGCAATAAACGTACCCATAGAGAACTGTATCATACCATTCTACAGCCTCCAATTTATATAGAGAAGAGCACAACAATAACAACAAAGCTTGGGTAAATAAACGGCACCTTTCAACACAATCTTAGTCTGGGCGTCCTGTTGGCAAGAGTGTTAATTAGATAGAATTTTCTGCCAAGAACCTTTACTAGCTGCTAGGAATGTCTACATGAGAAACTGTAGCAGGAGTTACAATTTGCACCTGTGCTTGTTTTTCCTTTCAAAGCAGTGGTTAAGACTTTATTTTATTTTGCTGTGAAAGGTATTTGTGTCCTTTAGCTAAACAGGGCAGCACTACATTACAAAGCTCCAACAGAAGTATTTTCTTTGAGTTTGTTTGGAGCCGTGATTTAGCACCTTGATGCAATAAAACTCCATTAAATACTGTGATTTAGTTCCATCACTTTTCTTGGACTGCAGAGTATCCTAAGGTTACAAGCTGAGGAAAATTCAAACTGTTATTAAAAAAAAAAAAACCACACATACACACCCCAAAAAAACTGTCTATGAAGTGATGACAAATTACAGACTACAGGTGTTAGATTACATTTTGACTTCAGGCAGGTTTAATATACCTTGGCTTCCTTTTACAATTGCTCACAGCATGTACAGTTATGGACAGGGGAGTTTAAAAAAAAAATAGTACTCAATAAATGAAGACCATGTCAAAAGAAATCAATATGAGCGTGCAAAATGGTAGGAAGTCTGACATGGATATATATATGTTCACTTTCATCTAGCTTCCTTTAATATTGTAACCAAAATGCTACTGGCATTTTTCATGTATTGCCTTTTTTAAAAGGGTTTAATAATTGCTTCATGAAGTAAACACTGGTATCACAGATAATTGAACCACCAAGGTGTGATATACATTGAACTTAATTTCATCAAGGCTGAAATATCTCTTTTGAGTCTTTTTTTTAAAAATGACATTTATCTGAAAATGTTCCTATTTTTTCTGAGGATTTTAGCAAGGAACAGGATTATTTTTTTTCTGAGAATTTTAATAAGGAACAGTATTAAATGTATCTGCATGACTTTTAGGCACTAAATTGATTTTTCTAAGAGTACTAGCTAAATGACCATAATAAATGAATTAAAAAGCATTGCAAAGAATGGGAGGCTGAAGGAGAAAGGTCTTAGCTCAGTGGCAGAGCACATCCTTTGCATGGAGATGGTTCCAAGTCCCCAGCATTTCCAATTCAATGGCCACGTAGCAGATAATGATAGACAGCTTGAGATTTCGGAGAGCCACTGTCAGTTAAATCATGTAACTTGCTGGGATTCCTGTCCACTCAACGTTAGACAGGTGCTATCTCTGTTGTCCTCTTTCAACAAACCTCTTGAGATCTGTTCCAATGTATTTATATCATACACACACAAACACATTGAAATATGTATTGAAAAGGGTAACAGAGTAGACAACACCGGTCCAATGAATACATGGTTTGACTTGGTATAAGGCGGTGTAATGGTTCTAGGGGTTGCTCGTGCGTAAGCCGGTGCAAACACCTGGCTGGATTGCCTGAGTGAACCTTTTCTGTCCGGACAGCCACTCACCCGTGGCTGTCTCAATCGCTGGCAGAATCCGTCAGTGGGCGTTTCTTAAACTTCCAGCAAAGAAGCTCTTTGACGCCTAGTCTCCGCCTACTCTCTCTGCGCGGAAGCCTTCTGCGCAAGGAGGGCGTAGGCAGCGGAGGACCTTTACTCTCCCCGCTGGTCCCCGGCAAGGAGTCATGGGACCGCCTCGCCACTTCCCCCATCTGCCCCCCTTCTCCACTGGTGCTACGCTGATTCTCTTCCCCAGAAGATGGGCTGCCTCTCCCAATCCTGGGACGCTCTCCGGAATCCCTCTGGATTTTGCTCTCTCCCTCCGGCACTGATGGCAGTTCCCTGACAGGCGGCTTCATATGTCCAGAAAGAAAATAAAAGGGAATCAGTTAAGATACTACCACAGGAAAGTACTGATTTTTGATTCCAGTATATTCAGACTAAACGTGACTAATTTCTGCCATTTTCTAATGAAGGTATCACTTTCATCACTTCATTTTTCAAAGGCATAAACAAAACACATGATGAGCAAAGATTATCTTCAGTTTATCTGCTTGATTGATTTCATTACGCGACATTAAAATGTCTGCAAGATCAAAGTTCTGTCTTGTCTTTATCTATCTGCCTTGTTGTTTGTTACAATTAAGCAGTGTGCTTAAGAACATAAGAAGAGCCTCCTGAATCCAGCCAATGTTCTCACAGTAGGCAACCAATTGCAAACAGGATCTGAACCCAAGAGCACCCTGCTTTCCTGTGGCTTCTGGCAACAGGCATTTGGAAGCATGGATGCCTCCAGAGAGGGAGGAAAATGTTTCTCTATCCATTTCTCCATGCCATGTATAATTTTATAAACGTCTATCGCGTCACCTCTTACTTGCCTTTTCTCTTGTCCCAAGCACTGCAACCTCTCTTCACAGGGTATCGCTCCATTCCCATGATCATTTTGGTTGCCCTTTTCTGAACCTTGTGTTTTCCTCCCATCATTTTTGTAAAACTATAAAACATTCTTTTAAAATAAATAAATGTCAAAACTGTGCAGGGGGTGCTGGTCATGGGCTCCCCCAAGCTGCTCAATATACTTCCGAATATATAACATTTTAATCCTCCATGGCCAGACTTGCTGGTAAAATCACCCTATATTCTCAGCGGACACACACATTGCAGTCTAAATGCTAGGAATATGCCATTTCTTTGCAGCAGATGAGTGAGCTGATCTCCTCAACAGCTGAGTAACAACCATGCATTTGTTCCTCAATAAAGTGGAAGGCCATGACTTGAGCACATGTTCTCTTCACTTGCGTTTATATAAGCTGAGTTCTGAGTTATGGTTCTGAGTAATTTCACTATGACTTGTTCTTTATAATAAGAAATGATGCTTAGAAAAATAGCACTAATATTTCATTAACACTATTCTAGATTACCATATTTTTTGCTCTATAAGACTCACTTTTTCCCTCCTAAAAAGTAAGGGGAAATGTGTGTGCATCTTATGGAGCAAATGCAGGCTGCGCAGCTATCCCAGAAGCCAGAACAGCAAGAGGGATCGCTGCTTTCGCTGTGCAGCGATCCCTCTTGCTGTTCTGGCTTCTGGGATTCAGAATATTTTTTTTCTTGTTTTCCTCCTCCAAAAACTAGGTGCGTCTTGTGGTCTGGTGCGTCTTATAGAGCGAAAAATATGGTATATAGACAGAAAGGCACCATCTTCATGCATGACTTGCTGCACTATCTCACATAAACCTAGAACAGGAACCAGAACCAGAAAAAGGATACAAAGTGGCTCAGATATTTGTAGGAATCCCTGTTAAACCATGGTGTTAATCCTCAAATGCGGTTTGAACAAGCAAAGGGATTAGCATAGGTCTTGGGTGGTTTACAGGTGTCAAGCATAATGAATGTGTTGCATCTAACATCCATCCAAAAAAATCTGTTCTCTGGACAAGCCCTAAGGAAAAAATGGGTGTTCCTCATGTATCACAAAAACATATTCGTCCAAGTTAGAAGTTTCCTAGGTGAGTGAGCAATAAATGAGGCTGGCCTAGTTGTTGAACCACTCAGTCTCATAAAGAAACCCACTTTGGAACTAGTACTGGTGATCGAAATCTCTCTCTCTCTCTCTCTCTCTCACACACACACACACACACACACGTACGTTTGGGGGAAGGGGGTTAGGGAAGGAAGGGAAGGAGAAGACTGATTGTAGATTTATTTCTTACAAATTTCCCCATGCAGCCTCCCTGTCCCAAGTGAGCAGATGGTTTAATGTTAGTCAGGGTCAGGAATTGCCCTTGTGGCTTCCTGCCTGCCTGCCTTTGTAGATTATCTAGATCATATTAAGATATGCAGCCCCCAAAATTAGAGAAGCTAAGTAGAGTACTTAAAACACTAGGCAGCCACAGACTTTGTTTCTTGGGCATGCTGAACTCATAACTTATGAATAGTTAGATCTGAACTAAACATAAAAATACTGGCTCTTGGACAACATATTTATGTTATCAAGCACTTCTTTGTCTACATGCAGCCACTTTTTGCCTCCTGTACTTAATCATTTCCCCATTCCTTCTCCTTCTCTGGGCCAAATGAGCCACTAAATGCACATGAATCAACCACCATCCTTTCAATGTAGTTATTTGCCTGCCTCATTTCTATTGATGCCAACAATTTGACAGAAAATAAGAATGTACACATATTCACACAGACTTTACCTTCAGAGTCTCCCTATTTTGCATCTAAAATTCTGCTTGAAATGCTACCATGGATCAAATTAGGTTGTCTAACAAAATGTGGAGGGAGGTGGTGCTGCTATATTTGGGAATTTGTTTCATGCACCATTTGTGCATATAGCTAGAAACTTATATTCAAACAATCATCTGGGCGTTAAAATCGATATATGCACTGCCACCACCATGCTTCTTTCTGGTCCATACTACTCCCCTTACGAATTTCAAGCCAGAGTGCCAGAAGAAGGCACAACTGGCAGAATTATTCCCAATGCATTACCATAAAATAAGGTGTTTGTTGTATATGAGCATCAGATGGTCATTTATTTACTTGCAGGATGGTTTGCTATTTATATTTTCTGCCTACAACAAAACATAGCCCTGACCTTTCATTCTATATGAAGTCTTCTTAGTGCCTAGACTCAACAACTTTGTATTCCCTTAATTCCTTGGACCATATCCTCAGTATTTTTAATCCCCTCCCAACCCTGCAGGAAAGGATTTGCATTGCAATTTAATTCACAGCCCTGCCTTTAGCACCCATTGTTTCTCAGCTCCTTGCTTTTCATTCCATTGCTTGCCTGCTTTGTCTTACTCCCTTGAATGATGTTGACTTTTGCCTAGTCCCCTTGCCTGCCCAGTAGTCCTGTTTCAGCTCCCCTTTCCAGCATAAATCCTCTCCAGTCTTAGGTCATTTGTGGCTTTTCCCATCTACCTTTTTAGCAAGTCTCAATACCTGACACTTAACAGCAGGCACTGAAAAAGGCTATAGGTGTGCAATATTTTCAAAGCTTGTGAAATTATTGTTCTATATGTATTTCATGACTATGAATCAAAGCACCAAACTCTACTTTCTCACATCTCAGCAAAGTATTAAATTCCCTGCTGATTCTTCTAGGTCTAAACTAAGGAAAGTATTTTACTAAAGGAAATCTCCGAGGTCAACTAGCAATTAACTGAAAGGTTCTGATTGAATATACTATTGACTGCTCTCACATCAGGCAGCTTCCTGTTTATTATACCTTATGGGCTGACTA
Organism: Podarcis pityusensis; assembly: GCF_964106645.2. Classification (NCBI taxonomy): domain Eukaryota; kingdom Metazoa; phylum Chordata; class Lepidosauria; order Squamata; family Lacertidae; genus Podarcis; species Podarcis pityusensis. The sequence continues at coordinate 127,490,613 of NC_138028.1, forward strand.
GGTGCCAAGACATTAAGCTGTCAATAATGTATTAATAGTGAACTATCCCCCTCCCCCCATTTGCCCAACAAATCCTCACATATTAAGGCCCATGATGAAATGATGAAAATCCTCACAATTAATGTAAATTAGTTCTTTGGGTTATTAAAACGTGAAAAAAATAATGAACAATGTGAAACACTTCAGAAATTGAAATACACAGACCAAATGACCTGATTAGGACTATTTCCTAAAATCTTTGTATAATTTACATAAAGCATAAAGTTACTTTAGATATCTGTCCTAATTTAGTATGCAGATTAATAATTCACCTTGCTCAACATACGATGCATGGTATTGTGATTGTTTTCCTTTAAAATACGTTGTAGATTTCCAAAAATGTTATCCAGCACCTTTGATAACTTATTCAGAATACACCTAAACTGAACATACTGAACACTGTGTGCAATATACCTAACATACCACGTAAAATGTCATAACTGCTGGTATATGAATGCTGCCAGCAGTCCTCAAGATCACAAATCACTGCACATGGACATTTTTAATTCACAAACAAGTAGGTTTCACTTATAATATTTTCTGTCAACCTGACAGTTTCCCTTCTGGTGTATTGGGTGCACGAAGAGCAATCATATGTTTAAGATGTTCACAGGGAATTTGAACTCATAATAGTTTTTTCCCCAAAGCAGAGAACAACAGGTTGTGCAAACACTTCTTATATCATAACTGTGTGTTTAGTGAGCTGATGCGTCAGTTAGTAAACTAGTGCTGCCACATAAATTGCCACTGTCCTGTGCTGCAGATTCTTCACTGAAGAGACATGCTTGGATCCTGATTGCCATCAAACTGCTCCTGGCTCCACCACTTTAGTTCAACCCAGCTTTTTGAACAGTTAGGGAAGGCTGGGATTTTTTTAATGACAAGAGGGATGAAGCTACATAGATTGCGCCACTTCAAGTTATCCTGAATAACTCTGCCATACTTGCTACACCTGTTTCCATTTCTACCACTACAATGAAAAATCTCTTTGGATTCAGGCTTTCAATATACCCATAAATAAATTAATAAACCTCCCTTTCTCTGTTAGCTCTTTTAGTGTGACAAAGGTTTGTGTAAGTCAAACACTTGCATACATCATCATCATCATCATCATCTAAATTTGTATACCACCCTTTATCCAAAGATCACAGGGTGGTTCACAACATAAAAATACAAAATGAGAACATAAAATACATAATAAAACAAAAACAAGTCAATAAACCCCCTCCCACAAACACATTTAAATGACCATAGAATGTTAATCAGCCCAAGGCCTGGTTACAGAAAAATGTTTTCATCTGTCGCCTAAAGATATGTAACTAAGGTGAGCTTCTGTGAGAAGACACAAGTGGGAAGCCATCACAGAAAAGGCCTGTTCTTGTGTTGCCACCCTGACATCTCATGGAGGGGGCACACAGAGATGGGCCTCAGATGATGACTGCAGAGTTTGGGTCAGTGCATGTGGGGAGAGGCGGTCCTTGAGGTATTGCAGTCCTGAACCATTTGTAGCTTTATAGGTCAAAACCAGCACTTTGAATTGGGTCCAGAAACTAACTGACAGGTAGTGCAGTCAGGCCAGAAAATCATCCAAAGCCATCATTAGACCCTTTGGATCAAATAGACTCCAAGGGCAGACCATTCCAATAGGTCCTCTGCCTCTGCAGTGGGGAAAAGGCGCTGAAAATCTAAATCTCAGCAGGAAGTGATCTGACCATGACAAGGAATGGATGTCAATATCCCTCACTTTCAGATCACCCTCTTCCTGCCCAGTAGAGAAAATGAGGTCCAGAATGTGGCCTGCCACTTGTGTTGGGCTGGTGACATGTTGGGACAGCCCCGTGGTCATCACAGCAGCTATGAAGTCCTGAGCCACCCTAGAGCAAGTTGCCTTGGCATAGATGCTGAAGTCCCTCAAAACCAGCAGGCTAGGAGTCCTCAATACTGCCTCCAAGACCAGCTGTCAGCTCAGGCAGGGAGACTGCTGGGCAGCATGGCGGACGGTAAACCAGCAGAATCCCTAATCTGTCCCGTTTGCCCAATGCCAGGAGCATACTCTTTATCACTTTCACAAATAAAAAGTTTGTCTGATTTTTCATTTCCCCTACCAACATCAAGCAGACACTAAGTTAAATTTAATTAACGATTTACAACAAACAGTGAGAAATTATTTAGAGAGGACTTCAAGTCCTTAGCATTCAAGTGTCTAAAAAAAGTATTATATAAAGAAAACTTTTAATGAATTGAATAGAGAAAAGCACTTTAATTAAATGCTGTCAAAGAGGATTGTATTAATGACTGCACACAGAGGAATTTAAAGCAAGCCAAGTATATTTAGCAAATAGGAACTGGGCTTTAGAAGGCTGTAACTATTTATGCTTCCAGAACTGCAATGCATCTAGATCACGGTGCCAAGTGAAACCAGTTATGTTATTAGATATGATTTTATTTATTGAGGACTATTAAAATTTCAAATGTGACAGGGAAAACATTTTTCACTTTCAAAATGAAACAAAATTATTTCCGCTTGTAGGAGGGAAAATAAATAATAAATAGTAATAATTACTTAGCACTTAACTGCTGGTGGGCTGTCTATACACATATTTGAAAGGCGGTGTGGAAATTTCTCCACGTCTCTTCATAGTGCAATGCAATCCAATGCATTTCTTCTCAGAAGTACACCCCACTGAATTCAGTGTGACTTATGCCCAATGTGTACAGGACTGCAGCATTATAAAAAGGTAAAGGGACCCCTGACCATTAGGTCCAGTCGTGTCCAACTCTGAGGTTGCGGCGCTCATCTCGCTTTATTGGCCGAGGGAGCTGGCGTACAGCTTCCGGGTCATGTGGCCAGCATGACTAAGCCGCTACTGGCGAACCAGAGCAGCGCATGGAAACGCCGTTTACCTTCCCGCCGGAGCGGTACCTATTTATCTACTTGCACTTTGACGTGCTTTTGAACTGCTAGGTGGGCAGGAGCAGGGACTGAGCAACGGGAGCTCACCCTGTCACGGGGATTCGAACCGCCGACCTTCTGATCGGCAAGTCCTAGGCTTTGTGGTTTAACCCACAGCGCCACCTGCGTCCCAATAATGTGTCAGCATTATAGAGCAATCCTAAAGTCATAAGAAGGTTTCTTCTGGTACGTCCACTGAAAGTTCAGCAGCTGTGGGTGGTGTTCTGCCACTGAAAGGGTGGATCACCTTCTCAGGGATCTAAGCCCCCTTGTTTCCCCAATATACTCCCAAAAAGACTCTTTCAGCTGAGGTTGGCATAGTCATTTCCCTCCACAGGGACATAGGAAGCTGCCTTACACTGGTTGGAACACTGGTCCATCTAGCTCTCCTAGCTCTACCTGGAGATGCCAGGGATTGAATTTGAGATCTTCTGCATGCAAAGTGGATGCTTCACCACTGAGCTGTGCCCCATTGGAGTCAATAGGAAGGGAACACCTGATGACACACTCTACTATGGATATTATTTGTGTGCAGTCAGATACAGGGAGAAGCGATTCTTGAGATATGTTGGCCATAGGCCCTTTAGGAGTTTTTAAATTGAAACTTGCACTTTGAACTGGGCCTAGAACTGAAAGTAATAAACTTCCACAAATATAAATAAGCCTTTCCAACATGCTTATCAGATTATTAATAACCGAGCAGCTACTATACTTCAGTCAACCCATTCTACTAACTAGGAACACAGATTATATATAGAATAGATTCAACATGTTTTATGTTTTTAGATATGCTGTAAGCTGCCCAGAGTGGCTGGGGAAATCTAGCCAGATGGGCGGGGAATAAATAATAAAACCATCATCATCATCATCATCATCATCATACAGTGTCTTTCAACCAAATGGTTGATCTGCCCAAGAAAACTTACTACTTTGTTCCTTCCACTGTGCTCAATACTTTCTGCCCTCATCCCAGAAACTGTGTCCAACAGATGTATACTCATTTTGTTGTCTGAGCAGATCCTTGCAACTCAAAGACAGCAGCTCAATCTGTATTTTTGCATTGTGCTAAGGAGCATAACGTCGGGGACGCGGGTGGCGCTGTGGGTTAAACCACAGAGCCTAGGACTTGCCGCTCAGAAGGTCAGTGGTTCGAATCCCGACGACGGGTTGAGCTCCCGTTGCTTGGTCCCTGCTCCTGCCAACCTAGCAGTTCGAAAGCACGTCAAAGTGCAAGTAGATAAATAGGTACCGCTCTGGCGGGAAAGTAAACGGCATTTCCGTTATGCTGCTCTGGTTCGCCAGAAGCCGCTTAGTCATGCTGGCCACATGACCCGGAAGCTGTACGCCGGCTCCCTCGGCCAATAAAGCGAGATGAGCGCTGCAACCCCCGAGTCAGCCACGACTGGACCTAATGGTCAGGGGCCCCTTTACCTTTAAGGAGCATAACAAAAATCATGCACAATTTTTAGTGTTAGTTTTCTGACTTACTGATTTTGTTTCTATTCATATGGAAGATTCTGCTCAATTAATATCCAGTTATTAGAGTATATGATCTGTGCTGGACAACTTCAGCTTTGGCATTTTTTTCTCTAGAAATTAGTTTCTATGTTGTTTGGAAATTGAAACTGCTGAAAATGCAGTTGCCCAAGTAAGCTGCAAATAGCATATTATTACAGCACTGGAAAGTTTGCACTCGTTACCAGTACATTTCTCAAGCATAAAATTAAGGTGCTGGGTTTGTCCTTTAAAGTCTTAAATAGCTTGGGATCAGAACGTTAAAGAGGGATCTTAAAGAATTCTCTGTGAGTTTTGTTGAGGAGGCACAAGTTCAAAACTGGCAAAACAATCTGAGATACTTTTCCAATAATTAATTAAGTATAATACATAACTAAGGAAGTTTCTCCTCTTCCCAATGTAAGTTATAGTACGATTATAATGGAAGTTGCAAACGCAAGTCTTAATAAAAATCTGAAGCAAGTTCTAGCCACATTAGGCATGAATGTTAAACAGAAACAGCTGAAATGGCGTGATAGGTAGGTTTGGCTTCAACAGTAAAATTTCAGTGGCTTTCCACTGCAATTGTAATAACTATCTATCATAAGAAACGCTACTGGATATTTTAGATTCAAATATAAAAGGCCTCATTGCCTGTTGTGTGTAGCTTATTGGTTTTATCAAAATGCGTGCAAAGCTTTTAGGAACTAGGGTTCTAAGCTTCTATAAACTGTCATGAAACATCCAAATAGAGCTTATTAAAAAGTAAAGTGGTCAAACATTCACTAAAACTAAAACCACAGTGCATAGCCACACATTTCTCCAAGTGGTGAGGCATCAGTTTTCAAAAAGATGACAGCTCAGAAGGCAACTATTTCACTTCAAGCATTTGACTTAATTTTACACACTTTCATTAAAATAGCTTTATTTTTTGAGGCCTCAAATGCCCTCTCTCAAAAGCTTTAAGATGGACCATTCAATTAAGTGGCATGAATACTGTAACCAATATTGACAATGTACTTTGGTTGCATATTACTAATCAAACAAAAATTTGGGAAGGCAAATGAATAACTTTTGAAAGGTAGGGGTCATGCTGGGCAAGTTGGAACTTATGACAGGACTATCCTTTGGGGAAAAGGATATTTATATCTCCCTAACCCTCAAGAATGAGTCATACATACTGGAAAATATTAGACAACATTAAACTGAATGTACTCTGCCTTTAATTAGAACTTAATCTGTTGCCTAGGCTTTTCCTCTAAGTTTTAACTATATAATAGTTTCCTGCATTGTACTTTAAAAAAGTATTTTACAATTCTAATACAAATGAACACATGCTGAGACTTCTGTAGCTTTCCAGGTCTAAAGAGCAAACGTTATTGTTTTTGTCTGTTTTATTGTTGCAACCTGCTCGTGTATTTGGATGAATGGCAGGATAAAAGTTTTTAAAACAAATAAACTAAGTCATACTTAGGCACATTGAAATAAATGGATTTAAGTTACTTAAGTCCATTTTCTTAAGTGAGTCAGTTCTGATTATGACTATTACCAAGTAAAATAATATTTTCACCATAACTATGTTATATCAGCATTAACAGAGTTAGGGATCACAGAAGTTTTAGTGGCAAATTTTTGCTTCTGCAACCTCAGCACTAAGACTGGCACTAAGACAGCACTAAGAGTCAGCAACAGGTTAAATCAACTTCACCAGTCTCAGTGCTGGAACTGGTAAAGTTAATGCCCTAGTCTTAGTATTCAATTGAGTGGGGATTAGAGCTGTTAATCATGATAGAGAAAAGGGTGTGTTGTTCCTTCTCAGTGATATTATTCATCCCTTTAGATAGATGATCTCAATCAAGAAAGTTCTAAGAAGCCTGAAGGAGGGATGCTGTGGTCTAAACCACTGAGCCTAGGACTTGCCGAAGGTTGGCGGTTCGAATCCCCACGACAGGGTGAGCTCCCATTGTTCAGTCCCAGCTCCTGCCCACCTAGCAGTTCGAAAGCACATCAAAGTGCAAGTAGATAAATAGGTACTGCTTTGGTGGGACGGTAAACGGTGCTTCCGTGCACTGCTCTGGTTCACCAGAAGCGGTTTAGTCATGCTGGCCACATGACCCGGAAGCTGTCTGCAGACAAACGCCGGCTCCCTCGGCCTGTAGAGCGAGATGAGCACACAACCCCAGAGTCATCCGCGTCTGGACCTAACGTTCAGGGGTACCTTTTCCTTTACCTTTAAGATGCTTGAAACCAGGAAACGCAATCATTATTACAGAATGAAAGACACAAAACATACATTGATTGCAATTGTTGCTGTTATACTAACTTGATCATTTATTGTAGCAGTCTTCCTCCTTACCAGGTAAGGGATCAAAATGGATTTCAAACTCATCTTTGGCATTCATTATTCAACTTGAATTGTGATATCAATTAAAATAAAACAGCTACACATAGTTTCTAAAATTTTGATTACTGCAAGTATATGAAGAAAAGAAGGGGAAAGACAAAACATCTCTGCATATTAATAAGACATGTTGCTTAATGGACTCCTTTAACAGTACAGCAGTTACTGAAAACCCATGCATCCCAATGACAGAACAATCTAAGCACAGCAAAGTTTGGGAAGAATTAATATTAGCTTGAACAAAGAAAATAGTTGGAGTAAATGCATTTACTGTCACGTACAAACCCCAATCAGCATGAGTATGATGGCATCAATTTTGTGCATTTGATACTGGTTGTCACTGATTATTTCTGGTTAATTGTGTAATAGAGATTGTCACTGCCAAACCAATATCACGATTTAGCATCAGGTTAACAGAACACAGGAGGCTTATCAGATAGGCACAACAATACCTTAAGTGCAGCATCCCCAAAACACAGATCGAATGTTTCAACTGTGTTGGAGAGTCTCCGGAGTTTTGCTATTTATAGCTGCCAGCTGGTTCCAGTTATTTTTCTTCATTTTTCATATTTTGATTGTAATAAATAATTAATTCAAGGCTTTGTAACTTGCTGACAAATACAAATGCATCACATTGCAATGCAGTGTAACGTGTCACTAGAAACTACACACACTATGCAGAAAAGTAATGTGCTTGAAGAGTTTCAAAAGTAGGCTAAATTATCAAGGTCAACCATTAAAAAAACACTAGCGCCAAAAGACCACCTACATCGGTTACTGGAGCCTACTTTCAAGACCGGTAATTTTTATTTGAAATCAAATTTCTATTTAGCAGCCATCCGTGATTAAATATGGGTTAAAGGACTATACACGTCTGAAAAACATAGAATTTCATTTTTAAAATATGTCTTTAAAGAGAAAAAGGAGGAGGAAGAGGAGGAAGACAAACTTCTTCACATCCCATCACGTACCCTGCTCCTACTGCATGTTGATTAAAAAAATTGGGAAACTGAATTTGAAAATATAAAAGGGAGCAGTGCCACTTTCTAATCATTAGTCTAATGAATTGTGCCAGAAGAATACATAAAAAAGACACTGGACAGCGACCCAGGTACCAATGCAAAGACATAACTCTAAAATATTGTAGTCTCAAGCTAGCTCTCTTTGAAATAGAACACAGGCTCATGAATACACAAACACACCTGCTTCTAACATCACTATCTTGATCCCTAAGGCAATCCAGGAATCTTTTCACTGAAAAAGACACTGGAAGTTTTGTGCTTCTAGATCTGGAAGATGCTGGAACCATTTGTGTTTTCATTCTTTTACTAGTTGAGGTGGGACAAAGAATCATTTTAAAATGGACAGTTAAAGCACTGACCTGCACAGGCTCAGGGGTAAGTTGGACTACATGCTGCATACGTTCACTGTGATGATGCCTGGATTCCTCTTCATAGATCACATCCCTCTCATGCTGTGGAAGATTCAGGAAGCGCCGGATGGTGCACAGATTTTCCCAAAGTGTACGGTTCTCTGGACTTGGATTTTCCTTCCAACGGAGCAGCTCACACAGCCAACCCTGCAGTGGAAAGTCAAAATAACTGATGTTTTAAGTACTAGTAAACTGGTGAACGACATAATGGTTGAAGGGACTGCTTATTTTATTGTGCTGCTATGATTTATCACACGTGCCACTTCCAATACTTGCTACCTATTTAGCATAGCTTACATTATAGTGCTCAGAATCATTACAAACTGACTCACCAGTTTGGTAATTATAATCCTGCTGCAGAACATCTTCCAAGTTACCTAGTACATACATATCGTGCACTTGTGATATGTTCGCTAATGGCAAATTTTGACCTTTTTCTAATAGTTCAGGACGCTTCAGTTTTGACCCAGATGGGAGCCCTTATTCTTGCTCTCCTGGACAATAAAGGCAGCTTGTGGCACTTCCATGCATGTCTGATACTGAATCACCCAGTGTGAAATCTCATTCACACAAATCTTCCTTGTGCTAGATGAGGAAAAAACATGATATATATTTACTACGCCAGTTACGAGGGTGTCTGCATGCATCTGTGGTTTCATGGACTGATATGAGGGAACTTGGCACCCAGGCAGAATCCAAGAAGGTAGATTCATTGAGAGAAAGTCCTAAAACAATCAGAGGCGAAACCTGCACTCTATGCAGTACTGATCATTACCAGACAGACAGCTAAGGATGAACAAATCTGTCAATTTTGGTTTCTCATTTTATCATTTTCCAATCTAAAGTTCACTCCATTTCTGTATCAGTTTGTGATTTCGTATTCTTTATTTTTAAATGATATGCATTTATCCTAATAAACGTCTCTGAATGTATTACTGCCTGAAATATGCACTCTATTGTCGGATAACAGCATTGCAAATTTCATTAATGTACAAATTTCCAAGGAGAGGTGTGTTTTGCTTGCATATTGATTCAGGAAGGGCAAATTTGATGAATTTGCATTCAAAAGTGAACCAAACTAATTTCTCCCACTGCCCTGCAAACAGTTGGAAAAGCACAAAGGAGAGACACAGGGAGAGTCTGCCTGAGTTACAGTCAATATCTAGAAAAAAAGAAGTAGACCTGGAAAGCAGTGGACCCTACATTCAAATTATTTAAAGAATCTAGGAAGTTTCCTGGAACTATGATCGCCAGGATATTTTGTAGAGTTCCTTGGGAACCCCTACACAGCTAAGTGAAGATAAAGCTTAGAAGACACTGAACCAGGCAATCTTCTCCCACCTCTACCTCAGATTCACCTACTTTAATTTTTGATGGATTTACATGTATTTTATTGGGAAATCATGAACAGAACCTCCCTATAATAACCAACAGTTTGATTACTGCCTATGCCATTATATGAGGTGTAGGGGAGGGGTAGTACCTCTGGTGGAGGACACATCTGGCTCCTTTTGGGGTAGTTTGTCCACCTTTGGTCCCTACTCAGCACTCAGCTTTCACCTGTGGCTCCTAGAAACTGTCAGCATGAGACAGCGGCCACACCCTGGGAATGGCTTCGACTGGCCGGCTAAACCATGTGAGAGTACCTGATGGGTCGTAAACCCTTAGTGAGTTAGAGACTTCCTCTACATGCGAAGACAGGCTCTGGTGGATTGAGAGGACGAGACCAACTAAGGGTCTAACAGTCGAAAGGCAGTTCCTGCATATGCTGTAGAGCAGGCATAGGCAAATTCAGCCCTCCAGATGTTTTGAGACTACAACTCCCATCATCCCTGACCACTGGTCCTGTTAGCTAGGGATCATGGGAGTTGTAGTCCCAAAACATCTGGAGGGCCAAGTTTGCCTATGCCTGCTGTAGAGGGAAGTGAGGGGCAAGTGGGGTTCATCAATCTGGGAAGGTAGCCCATCTAGGAGAAGGAAAACTTTGATCCTAAACCTCTGCTGCCTTGTGGGATATCTTCAAGAGAAGAAAAGGCTAAGGAGTAGAGTCCCTAAGATGGTTGGATGGCACCTTGTATGCCTCCTTCCAGCAACTCCTTCAGCCAAGTTGGTGCCAAATATATTGCTCTGTTTTCCTTTCGACCACTTCAGTGAGGTTGGGGAATATTGTTTTCTGCCCAGGACTTTCATACACACTGCCTAGGCATGTACCCCATTGAGGTCATTTCGGTGCTGCTAATGCAACGGTTTGACCCCATTGTCTCTCCAATACCATTATAAGAAATGATTAATGTAACCCATAGGGCAGAAAGACACTACTTGTTAATAGGTGACAAACTTTCTCACCTTTATCCACTTACGTGTATAGAGAAAGTGCAATTATATTGAATGGTTTTTTAAATACACAGAACACCTGCAAACTTTGATGCAAAAAAATCTTTGTTAACACCTGTAGGCAACCTTGCATAGCAATGACTGAATCATCCCTTTCTTGTGGCTTTATGAGAGTAAATTCAACATAATAATGAAGCAACATACAAAACATGCATTTCCTAACTTTCATTAAGTAAAATATTTTGACAGTTCTACAGCCCATCATCTCAAGTGATTGTCTGGATTGTCTAAACACTGAACTAACCATATCTCCATCCTGTTAAAATCCATGGGGCCTGAGCAATTTCAATGGGGTTGTGTCAATTTAATATTTCGAGCTGGATCTTGTTTTCTTAAGGTTAAATATGTCTTTCTCCCTGTGTATGAAGGGACCTGACTAGAAAGGCTTTTCACAAGCCAAAAAAAGGAATTGAAAGATTTGGCGTAACAACCTGATGCAAGGTGCTATTAAAGAGACCTCATATGATATCACATCGTTGTTTGTCTAACTCTCCACTGTGTCTTCTGCCTTTACCAAAAAAAAAAAAAAAAGGAAAAGGAAAAGGAAAGGGGGGGGGAGGCAAGATTTGATTATCTCCGCTGCATCAGCCAAGACAGCAACACCAGCTGTTCTCATTGTGCAGCCTCTTCCTCACGGCCTACATGTTAATAACCTGATCATTCCATTTTCTCCTTCAACTGCCGGCTGCAGCACAGCGAAGAGACAAAAACCTAGGCCCATCTGCAGCAGCTGTAGGCACTGAACTGTGAAGCCACTGGGGATTTATAAACTAATCTGTAACACAACACTGCCTTGTTTTTACAAGTGAGAGGCCACATTTGTGCAGACCCAATCTTTTCTTGCAATAAGCTGCCGGGGGGGGGGGGGTTATGAAAAGGAGATATCTAATTATTTGCTTGGAATAAATATCTGCATTTGGTATTTTAGTTGGTATGTTGCTAACCACAGAATCAGGTGATGGCTGATTTTCCACCAATATTCTCTCGCCCACACCCCCAAATCCTGTGTACCTCTTTAATAACAATTTAAAACAAACAAACAAGAACAAAATTCTCGGCTCTAAAGTGTTTTCTCAGGGGTTCCACAGTACGAAGGAAATAATTTTTGAAATGTAAAATAAACCATCTGTGGTGGGGGGAGAAGCTGCTATTTCTCCATCCATTTTACTGATCAGAGTAAGTCTCCAACTGCACACTTTCAGATGTTTAAAGCAGGTATGGTTAAAACTTCCCAAGGGAAACTGCAAGAGAGACTTACAACCTTAAAGAAACTTTTTAAAGGGTAAGTAAAATCCCACACCTGTTCAAAGTCAACGTTCTGAGTGATCTAAACCCAAAGACCTACTGATCTGTCAGAGCAGGCAGTTATATTAAGAGAAGGCTCCATTTGAAAAGAGACCCGTGACAACTTACTGCTACCATTTTTGCTTGTGATCTTGGAATGCCTCACACATCAGTCAGCTGCATTTGATTGATAAGCACTGCTATAATCTGCACTCATTACAGTCACTTAGCCTGACACTATAGGCCTCATTATGGTCTATGTGCTCTCTGCCATTAGTCTTTAGGAAGCATAGTGCTCAATTTGCCAAGCAACTTGCAAGGTCTTGACCGTGGAGCTATTAAGGAGAAAACTAGACTGCAGTGTGACCATGTGTGCATATATGAGCAAACCAAATTAATTTCTGGCAAGGGAAGCTACCAGGCAAAGATCCCATCCTTAGGACACCTGAGAATGTCTCAATTCCCCAGTGGACGTAAGCTAATGGCATGTTTAGCAGAGCTCAGTTCTGAAGGTGAATCACATTCCTGTTATTTAGGGAAATATTAATCCAGTTTCCCCAGAAACTCTTTGCTTGGCTGATCAGATTAAGGGATCTAGCCTCCTATGGCACACACACCACAGCAGGTCCCAAGAAATCTGTGATACTTCACAGCCTCAGACATATTGCACCATGTATACCCAGCTGCTACAATAATTAGCTTATGAATGTATCAGCTGGTTCTGCGATTTTTATAAATAATAACTAACCTACAGAGCAGAAAGATTTTCATGAGTCTAATATTAGCAAGAAATTGCTAAGCCTTCCTAACTCCGTAATGTCATTGTGCTAAATGCCCTCTTCATGCTTGCAATTTTATACTACTGGGCCTCCCTCTGATGCCATTTATAAATATTTATTTGGCATCAGCATTGGCAATTCATTTGTGTCAGTTTCTTTCACAACAGCTATTACTTGTTTTCTCTCTGTTTCACAGCCTACTTGTACACTTATCTACAACAAATCTTTTAGTCACTGTTGTCCTCGCCCTCCATCTATTTACCCAAACTGTCTTTCACTCATCCATTCAGGACTATATATTCAGCTCGACTGAACAACAGATTTTAGGTTTCAACGTGGCTAATATTTGAGAGAACCCTATGCTACCACAAGGCCCATCTCATCAACGTACACAATGCCCAAACAAACAGAAACCACCAGGTAAGAAAGTGTGTGCACTCTGCTGCTGTTGTTGTTTTCTATTTAAATAATCTTAGCGTGCCATCCAAGAAAGTTTTGCAGTACCAAGCAAAAAAAAAAAAGTGTAAATGTCAAATAAAACAGTGACAGATGACAGTATTCTCTATTGAATAGCACCGTTGCTTCGTGCATGTTCGATGAGAACTCATGAATTATTAATAAATAAATCTCCCTTTTCTTTTTTTTCTTTTTGTTTAAACCCTCAAGTTGTGTGGGGGGGGGGTATTCAGGGAGGTGATAGCAGAGGGAGTCCATGTGTGTTTTATTGAGCATTCCAAGAGAATTGCTTCCATGCAAGAAATGCTGGTACAGTACAGAATTTCTCTGGAATGGAGGCATTCGTGTTGATTTCAGGCTTTTGGCTAATGTTCCTGGTGACATTGTTTTGGGGAAGGCAGGTTACTGTATGTAGAATTAGGCTGTTATTAGACATCCCACTCTTAAACATACTAGTGGCCCAGTTCTGTCACTCAGCATCTCTCCTATGCAAATAAGTCCAGTAACAAACTTCAAGATTGCTGTAAAGGGTGTGCTCTATTGCCGTGTGTCTGTCATGTGGGGGCTAATAAACTGAGCTGTATCCTGATACGACAGAAGTGCTGCAGATGGATGGTTCCTGTGTCCAGGAATTTGGCGCACAACCCGTCCTGGGAGAGGTTGCCTCTCTGTGAAGGAACAGGTTTGTAGTCTGGGTATACTCCTGGATTCCAACTAGTTACTGGAGTCTCAAGTGGCTTCTTCTGTAGCTAGCAGTTCTTAGTCCCAGCTCAGGCTGGTTCGCCAGCTATAAATGTTCCTAGGTTGGGATAGCCTTCCAGTATCCAAGCAGGCTTTCTGCTCCCTTTGGCTTACAACTTCTTGAAACAACATCCCTGAAACAGCTTCCTTTCCAAGGACCTGCTATGACCTCCAAAACAAACGCAAAGCACATTCCTAACAATATTTTTCTTCTGAACGCCCACCACGTATAAACCTAAGCTTCTTTTGGAGGCGTTGTCACCTGATTAAAGGACGGTCATCTGACTAAAGAAATCTTACAGCCCAGGCCTGTGCAGAAGACCTACTACATTCAATGGGATTTATTCCCAAGTGTGCATCGTATCGCCACCCTAACTGATTAAAACTCATATGAACCATTCATCCATCAAATCTGTATAAAATTTGCCCACAAGTAAAAACAAGTTTTGAACAGGAGAAAACATTTTTTTAGATGCTTCACATGTTTCACATTAGAATAGGCACTCCTGTATATGAGAAAATGGAGGATTTGAGTGTACGCCTAACCCCTAATTCCTCTACCCCCAGACGCATTATGTCATCTTCCCTAGCCTAATGGAAAGGAGCTGCAGCAGCTGCTTGTCCTGCTAGTGGTTCTCCTATAAGAAGTGTCAAGCCTTGAAATGGGGAGTTTGGAGTCAAGGTTGGGGCAGGATCTGCAGGATACTAGCCCCACAGACACCTCCCCCCAAAAAAACCAAGTGGCTCAAACCTGAGACCTCTCTGCTATGTCATACTGGATCTGGTGTAGTGAAAAGGGAAAGGAAAATCTGATCCCTTCCACCCTGGCCAGTGTAAATTGGCACCCCTTCAGGTGAAGCAGTGGATCCCCTGCTCTCTGACCCCCTTTAAGATTTCTTTTCTAAGATAGTGCCTGGAACTCTCAATTTTGATATTTATTTTTTAAAAAATAGCCTTGAAAAAAAATTTAAATAGGCTGCCTGATTTTTTAAAATAGGCTTACCCCTTTCTAATCAAATAATTTATTGAATTGTTTAATTAGATGGTTGACAGATTAATCTACTACATACTGAAGCACTATTTTAAAATCATCCTAATTCAGGCTGGTTTTTCGTGGGTAGAATCAAATTACAAAACATCTGATGCCGGAGCGAAAGCAGGGGCAATTGTAATCAGTGTCTGGGTGGGAGACCATTGAGAAACCCACTGAAGGTTCTCTGAGCCTTCCTAAGAAAGAGTGGGATGCAAGCATAATCAACCATCATGACAGGTTGGGTGTGGATTCTAGTATGTCATATGTAATCTGTTTTAATGTTTACTATATATATGTGTGTGTTTTTGATTACAAACAATGACACTGTGTAACAGGGTTACTAATGTAAACACAATAAAACAGCGGATAGCAAAACCTGACTCCATGATCTCATTCAAATATTCTAAGCAAAGGAAAAGACAATTGCCACAAATAAAGAGCTGGGATGCAATCGGGATCCGTTCCGGAGCCCCGTTCGCATCCTGAACAGAACCTCAGACGCATCTACGCGTCTGCGTGTGCGCGGGTTGCATTTCACCGCTTCCGCGCATGCACATGACGCCATTTTGACCGTCTGCACATGCGCGAGTGGCAAAACCCGGAAGTAACACACTCCGTTACTTCCGGGTCGCTGCGGAGCGCAACCCGAAAACACTTAGCCTGAAGCGTATTTATCCCAAGGTATGACTGTACAGTAAAGAAAGGCTGTAGTGATGGAAGCAAGGAATTCAGTTTGTAATTCTGTTTTGCATGCAATCCTACAGATTTGTATAAAGAATGCTACCAAGTCTCTTAAACTGTATTAAATAATGTGGATGCATTAGCATTAGCAATTTGGAAGTATCATATAGATGTCCTACTTTAAAACTTCTCTAACTCCAATCAAATGTATTTCCCAGGGCAAAAAGCAAAAGAATCTGCAGGGTAACTAAACTTTTGGCTGCTCAATTAACAAAAGCATTTCAGGCATGATGTACAAGGAACCCCCTAGAGGAAAAGGGAGGTAGATGAAGAAAGAAATGAAGCTCATTCCCATACTTATCATTGATCCTGTTTAGCCAGCTGACCTTTTTACTTCTGTCATATTTAGGTCAGCAGTAGCGGTCAACCAAAAAAAGCTATCAAAACGGTTGTTAAAAGGATTCATACATACAGAAACTCCACAAAATATTCCATGTGAACAGAATAGGATCAGGTACACTTGCCTTGTAGGTTTATTCATTATGTATTAGGGCATATCCAGACATTCATTTTCTGTGTCCTGGAAATGCCATTGTTATCCAGACAAACCCACACAGCTCTCATCAACTCTCGATAGTTCACAGTCCCAATATTAGCTTATGGGAATTTCCTGCTTTTTGAATCAAATGCATGGTGCAAAAGCACAATAAGAACAGGTTTCCTTTTGCTTCTTCTTGTGTGGGTACTTCTTTGTGAGAAGTACCATATTTTTTTCCTTAAGCTTGTTTGGTTGTGAGGATACACTGCTATGCCCTGAAGCATCAGCCAAGGAAGGTAAATTTTTGTGGGTTGGTGGGTGTAGATGAAACTCAGTGCGTTGCTTTCAGCTAAAGTGCAGTGAGCCAGAAGGGTCTTCAACAACACAAAACAGGGGTTGCCAAAAAGCTGGTGAGGTGAGGGCCTTGCTCCAAATGCTGCTGAGGACTACAAGTCATGCCTGCTTTGATCCAGTACCCAGGGCTTGGAAAGGTAGTGCAGTGAGCATTAACACAGACCTCCCCACCCAAGTCTTTCTGCTGAACTCAGGAAAGAGGAGCGATAAAAGGTATCTCTTCCTGCATTTGTGGAGGCATCAAAGAGAAAAAACACAAAACTTTGCCAGTGACACCAAAAAGACTGAGACAAAAAGGATGGGTGGTTCAAGGACACTGTTCAGTACATGCATCCTAAAGGTGCTCTGCTAGGTTGACAGCTTTTTCACACCAAATTTTGACCAAGTGGAGCAGACGGCAGAGGAGGTGTTTGAAAGACAGGTGTAAAACCTGCATTGATCAGGATGCTCATATGAATCACAAATGCCTCTAGATAAAATATACCGTATTTGTCGCTCTATAACACGCACCAGACCATAACACGCACATAGTTTTTAGAGGAGGAAAACAAGAAAAAAAAATATTCTAAACGAAATAGGGGATATATGATTTTTGTGGTCCATGCTGTGGCCACAGACATGTGATCTGACAGCGAGTTTGGAGTAGCCCAATGCAAAAATCCTGAGGATCCATGTGGATCCATGCTTTGTAACCACGGAGGAGGGAAGGAAGGGGAATCATGGATCCTCTGCTCACGACTGCAGCAGATCCCCACCACCCGCAGGCATTCGCTCCATAACACGCACAGACATTTCCCCTTACTTTCTAGGAGGAAAAAAGTGAGTGTTATGGTGCAAAAAATACGGTATATTTCACATATTAATGTAAGTAGCACAAGAGAGATACAGAAATGATTTGAACTTTGTATGTTCAAACACATTGAGACTAGAATTATTGGCAGAAGAAAGCTAGATTTTATTACAGTAACTGCTGTGTTATTAGAAAGCTGAAGGGCATTGATTTTAAGACCACTGACAATGTTCTATCCATGTATTAATGTTCATAATGGAAGCAGGGAATAAGCTGCCCAGGGTAATTTATCTTGAAATTATACTTACCACCACTCAAGCACTGACATCTGCATGGAAGAAAGTGTCTTAACCCTAACCATGTCTACTCAAAAATAACTCCTAATAAATTTAATGGAGCCTACTTCCAGAGAACAACCAAACACCAACACATGACACTAGTGTCAGAAGGCCTGCACTGGCTTCCTGTCTGCTACCAAGCCAGGTTTAAGGTTCTTATACTAGTGTACAGAGCCCTGAATCACTTGGGCCCAGAATAACTTAACAACCAATTTACCCTGTACACGCCAAATCAATCAATGAGATTGTCAGGGGAGCAATAATAGTGGTTCCCTATGGGCCAGAATCACAACTCATGTCAACAAGGAGTTGTGCTATAGAACAGGGGTCGGCAACCTAAGGCCCATGAGCCACAAGCGGCCCACAGAGGTCATTTAAGCGGCCCACGAGCTGCCCCCAAACTGAGCCACCTGCTTGGCAAGTCCACAGCGTGCTGTGCTAAACCAGCACGGCATGGGGACTCGCTTCTGTGGTGCCGAAAATCGCGTCTGCGCAGATGCCGGAAATGGCAGGCGCACGTGCGCGCGATCTGGCCCACAGAGGGATCTTCACTGGAGTGAACCGCCCCAGGCAAGGTAAACCTTGCCAACCCCTGCTATAGAACTCCCTATCACAAAAAGTTAGGCAACATTCCTACTGAGTTTCAAAGGCCTGGTCAGGAGGCTTTTGCCCCCTGAAAGCTTTTCAGATGGTTCTACATTTAAAAATAAAAATAAAAATGAGATTTTACATTATTGAGATGTTATTTTTAGAGATTTAATTAATGTTTTAAATTTTGCATATTGTATATTTTATTGTTACAAGGCACTTTGAGACCTATATGGTGAAAAACGGTATAATTTTTAAAAGAAATAAGTGGAGTTAGGATTGTAACCTAAGTCAATTAACTGGCCTTGAGCAGCAGCTTGGTTCATTTCATATTCTTATTTTTTTAAGGAATTGAATGTATCTGCACTGACATTTTGCAGGGATACCAGCAAATACGTGAGTAGGCAAATGAAGAGATTTTAGTGAAAATGATTCAAAAAAATCTCTACTCAAAGATATGTAAAAGGATATTTCCTCACCCACATCTTCAGTGCAGAAAATGTCAGCATCTGTGACAAAAAAGGCAATGTGTGATGTATGTTTTTAAAGAGACTAAAATCATGCTATTAACCACATAAAGATTACTTTCTAATTGTACCCATGCAAAGGTCTTTAAAACAAATGTTCAGTAGTGATTAACTCTCTTCATGTGATTGGGAATCTACAGCAGTAGAAAATGAGCCAGGTTTCTGAACTTGTTCTTTTCTTGATTAAAATAATCTTGATTAAAATAAAGCTTATTATTATTTAAAATAACCCAGTGAAGAAACCTGAATGGCTAGAAAACTGGCTATAATGGCAAGTTCTGCCATGAAGCTTAATGAAACCTTGACAAGCTGGCTTTGCTCTGTTATTCCTACTACCTTTGAACTGCAACATTCTCTACCGTAATGTTTGTGGGAGTTTAATCACCAGTTTTGCCAAACTATTCCTTGAATTCTTTACTTTATCTTGTTCCAGTTAAGGATGTAGATGACAGCCATAGCCACATGATATGAATCATCATAAGAGAATGACCGTTTTAAGTTTTCATCACACTGTGATTTAGTGGATAGACTCTTTGACGGCAAGAGCAGTAGCTGACATTGAGAAGGAACTGCACACTTGATGAGACTATCAACAAATGAATGAGTAGGGTTGCCATACATCTGGAATTTCCCAGACATAGCTGGTATTTGGCCCTCTTAAAAAGCTTCCAGGCAAAAATCGCTGAAATGTTCAGGAAAATCCAGATGCATGGCAGTCCGTGTCGGAAGTGTAGATTTTGGCAAATTTTGCCAAAAAAAAAAGAAAAGAAAAAAAAGCTCAACACCCGTTGTGTCCAGGTTTTTGAAATACAGTGGTACCTCGGGTTAGTACTTAATTCGTTCCAGAGGTCCGTACTTAACCTGAAACTGTTCTTAACCTGAAACACCACTTTAGCTAATGGGGCCTCCTGCCGCTGCCGGGCCGCTGGAGCACGATTTCTGTTCTCATCCTGAAGCAAAGTTCTTAACCTGAAGCACTATTTCTGGGTTAGCGGAGTCTGTAACCTGAAGCGTATGTAACCCGAGGTACCACTGTATGGCAAGTTATGAAAATCCTCTGAGGCTATAGCACAATTTTTGAAAGTCAGCTGTAGCTCACCCTCCCTGCTTTATCCTCCTCAAATCTTCTGTACATGAAATATGCATACAGTGCAGCTAAAATCCAGCCATGTCCTGAATTAGAAAGGAACAAACCATTTGCATGACCCAGGCACATATGGAACACTGTGTGCCAATGGAGATTGACAGTAGAAACAAGGCACAGGAGACCATTGGCTGGGTGAAATTAGGCCACAAATTTATTGTTTTCATATGTAAGCCAGTGGCAAAAGGCACTGGATAAGCATCCACCTTCAACCAAACCACCTGCAGGTTGAACCCGAGATGGGTGGACCCTGGCATGAAGGTTGCCCCTGGACATGGGTCAAATGTGACTTTCCTGCCAGTGCCTCCTCACGGAAGGGATGCTATGGCCCCGTTTGGGCTCCCAGACAGCTCTGCCACTTTAACGGGGTACCCTGGTTTTAAAGGACACTACCCACTGCCTTAAATGCCCAAGTTGTGGTGTTTGCTATGAGGCAGGCAAAAACCTGTAGACGGGTCAATCTGTCTGCAGGTAAAACTCCCCCTTGGCCCCAAATACAGCAACTGAGTAATCCATAGCAATGCCCATACACAGTTCAGCTTGCTCACCATCAGGCTGAAGCACACATGCAAATATAAAAGGGGCAGGAGGGCAGATGATCCAGTGACAATCAGATCCATGCAGGACAAGAGGCTAGGCACCAGGCACCGCACCCCTTCAAAGGAAGGCGCCAGTCCCAGTACCTGCCCAAGTCTTACCTCCTGATTGGCCAGGAGAGTGCCTGGCTTCCTGCCGGAAATGCGTGGCCAGAAGGGAAGGCTATGCATCCACCTCCGGCCACGCGCTTGGACCCCTCCTCCCCTTGCATCAGCCCCCAATGTGCTCTGCACCAGGCAACATATGGTGGCCACACGCAATCCGGTGGCAGACCTTTGTAGTTATCCTGTTATAACCCAGAGAGAAAGCAGAACGTGCATTTCAGTCCTATCTCATGGCCTCCCATTTGCACATGCCCCTGCATGTCTGGCAAAAATGAGAAAGAGTTGAATACATGTAGAGCTGATCACCAGTGCTTTCATGGAACCCTGTGTGGTGCTGTGAAGCCCAAACCATCAGCTTATTATCTGGGCTTCAAAGTACCATACATCCTACACAGTTTAATTTCAAAACATGTGGGAAGGAACAAGTCATGTGATATAATGTGACAGACAGATGGGCAGCCATGCCCACAGATGTTGGGAAAGATAGATACCTAGGTAAGGTAAAGGTAAAGGGCCCCTGGAAGGTAAAGGACCCCTGGAAAGTTAAGTCCAGTCGAAAGCATCTATGGGGTGCAGCGCTCATCTCACTTCAGGCTGAGGGAGCTGACGTTTGTCCACAGACAGCTTTCCTGGTCATGTGGCCAGCATGACTAAACTGCTTCTGGCACAACGGGACACTGTGCCAGAGCACACAGAAACGCCATTTACCTTCCTGCTGCAGTGGTACCTATTTATCTGCTCAGACTGGTATGCTTTCAAACTGCTAGGTTGGCAGGAGCTGGGACAAAGCAACGGCAGCTCACCCCATCACATAGATTTGAACCACCAACCTTCTGATCAGCAAGCCCAAGAAGCTCAGTGGTTTAGACCACAGCGCCTAGCCTGCCTGCCGGAACCAATTCCCCACTGCTGCTCTATGTGATTCTTTTTCTTTTATTTGATTATCTTGGGATAAGTACCAGAACAAATACTGACTTTAGCTCTGAAAAAAAATCAAAATGTGATGCAGTGGAGAACACTTGCTTTGGTACCTATCTTCTATGGAATCTGGAAGGAACAGGACATGTGTAGCCCTCAAAATCAGATGGTCTGGAATGAGTGCTTACATGCACTCTGTAGAAGCACCATATGGAGCTATTGTTTTGAAACTGCTTTGCTCAAGAATTGGTTTGGTGAGAAAATTGGGTAGAGTGACTAGCCATATAGTTAGTGTGTTACCATGACAGTTGCTACTAGTCACTGGTCCTATTGGTGCCCTTAGGGCATCCAGCTGCTCATGTTTGAAAATAGGATACTGGACGTGATAGACCACATTCTGATCCGCCAGGACTGTTCTTATGTACTTATGAGTTCTGGCTGTCAGTAGGAATTTATTTAGAGGCTTACTAGGTACTTTTAGACATGCTTCTGCGTTAAGTTGGATCTTATCAATTTTCCAGAGATTAGTATTTCTCTCACCCATATATGGTTGTTACAAACTTTATACTAACACATGGATGCTGATGATGACCCTATAAGAAAGTGGAAGTGCCACTGGTTCTCAAACTCTGTCTTAGCCTCCCCAGAACTCAAGTTGTACAATAAAGGCACCATGGCAACCAGGTATGGTTTGAAAATGTTCATGAAAATGTACACATGATATGCAAATTATACTAAATAGCAACTTCAAGCTCATAGTATATATTATTTTGATGTGGTTACCAGCGCTGACCAAATTTCCTATACCTACTGTAAACAGAAAGTCCAAGTGCCTTCAGGATAACAGTTAATATTAAGGCATCACAGAGTAATCAGTGCTACCTACTAGACCTGTGAAACAAAAGGAGCACATGCTCAAAAATGCTTATGCATGAAGTATTATTGGGCACAGCCACAGCAAATGTCACTTTCACACATTTTAAACCCTTCCTGCTTTTTTTTTCTATCTGGAGTTTCTATATGCTCACAGCAAGAACGTTTAATGCATTCTAGCTCTAGAGAGTAGATGGTGGCCGGCTCCTTTGGAATTTCTACATTCGAATTGGCACAGACGGAAGCTAGTGAGCCACCCAAATTATTTTGGGTGGCTCACAGTCTTTCTATTTCAAGACTCTTCTGTGTAAAATGACAGGAAGCTTTCAGGCATTTTGGAGCCAAACCTCAGAAAGAGCCTGGTAATTCAGTTTGTCCTAAAAGGGTCCTGATTAAGGACTATCCAGCCTTGGCCACACTGCACACATATCTTTGGTATTTGGTATTTGTATGCAGGCAAGGACGAAGGGCACGTTTGCAAAATCAATTGTGTGCAGTTTTTATATTTACTGCACTTTTACCACATATGTCATTTATTACACAGTGGAAAACCGTTAAATGCACAGTAGTTGTGCCAAGTGGCATTATGCTTTTAACAGCTTTATTCGTTTAACAGCTCCAGTCTCATTATATTTTGCCATGTGGTACATGAGATTTTTATTCATTTAACAGTGTAAGAGGGCTCCATGGCATTTTCCTTTTATGTATTTCATATTGTGCCTGGGCTCTTGCCTTTTCTGTGAGCATTAGCCCACAGGCTGCACTGAAAACAAGTGGTGCAACAGGAGACATGATGATTTAGAAGAGGAGGAAGAAAATGAGCATGAGAAAAATTTGGATCCTCCTCATATACAAATCCATGTAACACATTAGAATAAATTCAATATTTCTGTGAATGATGGTAACAGAATTACTTTCAGCATTTTATAATGCTTCCATTTCACATTTTTTAAAACTACAAGGTGATCAATCAATCTGTGGTTTTCTGTTGGCTTCCCATAAGACAATTGTTTAAGGAATCAAACAACTGTTAAGGAATCAAATCTGTTAAATGTGTACAACACTATAATTTCAGGGGTTCTTGATTTACTGCACCAGGTGGAGGACAGGGAAGCAGTTTATGGTCCCGTTTCTTTTTTTTTTACTTTTCAGTTAAAGGAAGATAATCTGATTTGTCTTTGCTAGCCATTCACTTTAAAGAGGCAGAAAGAAATTATTTAGGAGCAAAAAGACAAAGTGCAATGGATTCTCCAGGGATCATTGATGTTGTTACTAATGCTGCAACCGATATACTTTAATGATGGGGGGAGGGATGGGTCCAATTTCAACCTTGAAGCTTTCTCTGCTCTTTCAAAAAGAACCCTCTACTCACCTGACTTTTATTGGCAGCCACTTTGGCAAACAGAGCCTGAGACACCTTGGCCCTTTTCATCTCCTGTTGGATCTCGTCATAAATGGCAGCTGTGATGTTGATGTTGGCTCCGTCCACCTTAATGGGGAGGTCTGTTGTCGGTGTCGAGGTTTTGGCCTACCGAGAGACCATGAAAATAATAATTAAAAAAGTGCTGCTTTCAGCCCAGCCATCTGTGCAGAAATTATCAAAGGATTTCAGTCAGCTGATGCCAAACTGCATTAGCTACAGAGGGACACTTCCTGTCCATTATTCTAATCAGGTTAATTGTGATTGGAAATAATTGCAGTGCATTCCTATAGGACGTTCACAGTCCTCTCTCCCTCTCCCTCCCTTCCCCCCTCTCTTCACACACAGAGCTCGCTCGCTCTCAACACACATAGAAGCACATATACCAAAAAACTGAAAGGTTATATAGCAGAAGAATTAAATCCCAGGCAGTCACTTGATGGGGCTAGCCGGAAAATACAATATAATACATACATGAGTATTTGGACTTTTGCTTTTTCTCCCCATAAAACTGCATACCTTGGAGGAAGAGCCAATTCTTCCAGAAAAAATGAGTAAATGCATAGAGGTCTCTAAATAATAAATTATTACTCAATTTAATGCACTCCCTCAAGTCTCTCTCATCCTTTATTAAAGCTATATGTATGTCATTTGAGTATGTATGGTTTCCCATCATTATGCTGCCCAGATAGTCACCTAATTTCACCTAGGAAATCAGTGAGAATGAACAAAAATTCATAACACCAGGCTTCACAGTATGTGTGGTGTGCTGCCCTTGGTCTCCTAAACTCATATTGCAGTTCTGCATATTCCAGTGCACTCCTTTTAATTGAATGACTTCCAATCAACTTCTGGGACAAATGAAGGACAATAAACAGAGAATATTGGCACTTCCACTTACTAAGCCATCAGAGAACAAGAAGTTAGGAATGGAGGGGGAAAGGTCATTACCCCAAAACCAGAAACCAGATGAAAACCTGTTCAGACTGGCTGCTAGTTTCAGCAGTACAAGTCAGATACATCACTGAAACTGCCAAGTAACCTATATAGTGGAATCTTGGGTTGCAAACATGATCCGTGCGGGAGGCGTGTTTGCAACCCACAGCGCCGCGTCTGCCACGCACGTGACGCGATTTGGTCTTCTGCGCATGTGCATAAACCGTTCTGGTACTTCCGGGTTTGATGCGTCCATAACCCGAAAACACGCAACCCGCAGCGTTCGCAACCCGAGGTATGACTGTATTGCACAGGCTATTCTATCTAAAAGCAGTTATCTGCACACAGCAGCAATCTAGGACACCAATCTAGCAAGCTTTTTATGGAACTGAAACATTAAATTAAGCTAACGTGTATATAGAAAAAGACTGTAATGTCATTTCTCCCATGCTGGCACCTTAAAACAGCCTGATTTAGGGAGGTACTGAATATAAATAGTATGTTTAACCCAGAGATGTTCCCCTCAGCCCACATGCAGAACACAGCCAGATTTTATCCAGCCCTCTGGGTCTTCTTCCACCTATCAGCTGCTCAGCAGTGAGCAGCTGAGAGGGGGAAATGTTCTGACTTTTTGTGAAGTATGCAACTGCAGTTCCTTCCTCTGCAAGATCAAAGCAGAGGGGAAAGGTCTCAACAGAGGTAGACCTATATTGCCTAGAAAAATGCAAGATGTGTTCCTTCAGTTTGGAGTTGCATGCAATTTTGGAAGTATAATTGTAATTCCACCATCGGCAGTAAAGTGGGTGGGTATAAGGATCAAATCTTCTTTGTTGTGACACCAAGATTATAGAATGAACTCCTGAAAGAGGCCTGCCTGGTTTCCGGTCTCTGCTCAGTTTTCAACAGACAATACAAATATGTTTTATTTATTTCTCTTTCTGACAGAGAATGCGACCCAGTTTCCACATGCCCTGAATGAGTTCCCAGAGTGAATACTGCAGCTACCCAGGGCTAGGCCATGGTTTGGTTTGGGATTACCGTATTTTTTGCTCTATAAGACTCACTTTTTCCCTCCTAAAAAGTAAGGGGAAATGTGTGTGCGTCTTATGGAACGAATGCAGGCTGCGCAGCTATCCCAGAAGCCAGAATAGCAAGAGGGATTGCTGCTTTCACTGCGCAGCGATCCCTCTTGCTGTTCTGGCTTCTGAGATTCAGAATATTTTTTTCTTGTTTTCCTCCTCCAAAAACTAGGTGCGTCTTGTGGTCTGGTGCGTCTTATAGAGCGAAAAATATGGTACATTACATGAGCTGTAAACCTAGTCTTCTTCTTCATTTGTTGCATGTGGTTTGTCTGGGGGACAGATTCAGCTGCAACACGATAGCAAACATGGCTCAGTGCTGGGTAGGATAGCAGCAGCAGGACTGGGCAAAGAGCACAGTGGCCACAATCTTCACTCTGAGAGAATCTGCACATTAGTGTGTGCTAAGCCATGGTTTAGCTTAGTGTTTGAAAAAATTCTGGCACAGTATGCAAACAAGAGTTTGGTGGGGCTGCTACTTAACTTTTTTATTTCATTTGTTTCTATATGAGTTTTTGATTTGTATTTTTATAATTGTTAATTTTCAAATGCTGTTTTCAGGAAGTTTTGTTGCCATTTCTTCAAACAGAAAAATGACAGAACTAAATAAATGTGTAGAATATAGACATTAACTAAATAAATTTACCACAGAATAAAGAAAGCAGCATTTAAACCTTTTCATGTTCAATACCCCTGGACTCTTTTACTGGATTAGTTTGGCACAGGCCACGTAATATTAAGGACACATCTCAAAATAATAGTTTATCAATGTAAAGCTACAAACTAAAGATAACAACTAAAACAACAGGGAATACAATGGGGGTATTTACTGTATTTCTTGATACATTCTCAGATTACCCACCACACTGCAAAATCATATCACAGATTGGTATCTATGGAAACAACATTTTTTATATAGGATTAACTTTGGCACAGAACAAATTTGTCATTAATTTGTAATACATTTTCTCTTGTCTACCCATTTTGGCTGATTTTGAAGGCAGTCTCCTAGCATCAATATGTCCCTTCTAAGTGACAAGTCTTGGGTAGAAATCACATGTGCATTTTATAGCACTTTATAACTTAGGAAATTCCCCCTGTTTCAGTTAAGGTATACTACTAGTGCTGACAAATTATGTTTTTCCTGGGTGAGCTATCTTCTATATACAGTACACTCCTCCAGATAATGCAGAAGAAGGAGCTCCTTCACTTGGCTACCTTGGATGCAATTGACTCTTTATTCGCACATGAATATTCTCAGATATTAAGATTAACTTCTGGGACCCTTCAAGGGTACCCCCTTTTTCAGAGTTAAGGCGAAAGAACTAATACAGGTGTGGCACCTTCTCTGTGGCATGCTCTGCCAAGGAGGGCAGCCTGGGAACTAATCCTAGAGCTTTCCAGCAACAAGCAAATATTTTTTGTTTATTGCCACAGGCCTTTCACAATTACAATGACACACACAACTGATTGTTTTAAAAAAGAATCACTCTGCTTTTTTAGCAATTATACTAGTTTGCATACACACACACACACACACACACACACATATATATAATAAAAAAAATTAAGTTTTCAATTACAATCCAATAATAGCCTCATTATAACAATACGAATTGAAGGGTCTCAGAAGTTAGGCTTCCGGTTCCGCTCTGCCTTAATGGAGGCAGCACCCACAACAGCGGGAGATCGTTGGCAAAGGAAAAACGACAATGATTGAGGGTAATTATCCTTGCAAATTCCCCCCAGGGACAGGGGTGAATGGGCTTCACACACAGTTTGTCTCGGTACCTGTCTCTTGCTCCGGCATGGATTGTGG
Source organism: Podarcis pityusensis (assembly GCF_964106645.2). Classification (NCBI taxonomy): domain Eukaryota; kingdom Metazoa; phylum Chordata; class Lepidosauria; order Squamata; family Lacertidae; genus Podarcis; species Podarcis pityusensis. Next base: position 127,518,325 of record NC_138028.1, read on the forward strand.
GAGGCAGGGAGGCGCTGAGAACATATATATATTCTTTTAATTGTAAACCATCCTGAAAGTTGTGAAACTTGTTCTTGTTAGGTACTATGAGGATCTCAAGGCATCAGTGAAATGAGGAGGGAGGCGATTTTTCTCTGGCAGAGGGACTGTTGGAAACAAAATGCTTCCCTCTTGCTGTGAAGCCAGCAGAGAGGTAGGTCACAATGTGGCATGGAGATTAGGCCAACAAGGCCACAGGAAAAGGGCTGCCTTCAACAAGCATATTGATGGAATCTATTTCCCTGATGCAGATAAAATTCACTGGAACTAGGGCCAGCACATGCCACTTGTGTCCTTCTCAGCCACCCTCTGCTTTGGGGAGCAGTGCACCAGGCTCTGGGGTACCTAGACTTGCGCACCACTTTTGGCTCTAGCATGCGGCCCCCAAAGTTAAGTGCCACCAGGGGTACAGAGTCCTTTAGGAACCCTGGACGCGGACCATTTAGGGTATTAAAGCATCTTCACTTTGAATTATGCCCAGAAAACAACTAAAGTCCAGTGAAAGCTCTCAAATGCTGTGGCAAATCACAGTAAACGATCTAGCTGTTGTGTTCTGGATGAGCTGTATTTTCTAAATGCATTTTGCTACCAGCTGGTTGCAGTCACCTCAACAAATCCTTCATTATAACTCAAAAAAGGGCCTCTGCTGACTGCTTAAATCCTGGCTTGTCATTAGTTAGAAGAAGAACTGGATGACATTCCAATCAGTATGGCAATCATGGAGTAAAATCATAGACACTTAATGGAAAAGCTATGATGCTCACAGGCTACAATACGGTTCAGAGGATGCAGTGACTGCCTAGTTCTCTTCAAGCATACAGGGGAGATGTGTATGAGGAGCATTTTCTATCGCTGAAGAAACTGGAGTTACCCTCATTTCCATGGGCCTCCACATGCACATCAGTGTTGTGATGCTTTCAATCACAGTTGATGTGCACAACCTGCCCCGCATTTGAATTCTTTCATGTAGTTCACTGAATTCTCATTCTTTATATTTGCAGCATTAAATACTAACTAGTTTCATCTACAAAGTATTGCCAGAAGATAACATGACCCTGTTAGCTCAACTCCAAACCCTAAAAAATCAAGCTTCCAAGAAGCACTCAAGTGGACTGAATACCAGATGGGAAAATCCTAACAGGTCATCTCAAATGATGCCTGCCCGTCTGTTTCTGGATAACGGGACAATTGTGAAAGCAATTATAATAGGGTTGCACCTTACCTGGGGGGTTCTGGAGGAACTTGGACTGCTGGCAGCTGAAGACACCATGCTCACATTGGGGTTCATACTCCTCTCTCTCTCATCCTGATATATACGATCTCGTTCTGTCTCAGGCAGGTTGAGGAAATTCTGCATTGCCCTCAGATTTACCAGGAGGGACTGGGAAGCTGTTCTAGGGTCTTCTTCTTTACGCAGAATCTCTGATAGCAATCCCTGGTTCAAAAAATTAAAAAAAGGCCAAGTCTTTTTAAAAATGTGTTTATTGTAACCAGCCAGGTTGCAATGCTGAGACCCTTCATAAGATGTTAAAGCACAGGGAATGTTTGGTAGAAACAAACCTTGTTCTCTTGGGACTGTGGTTTATTTAGGAGCATTTCTGTTCAGATTCTATCATATATTTAAGATCAACCTGAACAACGAGGTGCCAAAGAGGCAGGTGGGTCAGTGTAAAACTACCATTATAGCCAGGTGCCTCCTGAAACTATTTTAAGAACTATTAGTGCTCTCACTCTTACTGCTTCAGGCTGGAAACACTTGGCAGCCCTGTTCATCTTCAGGAATCTGCCAAGTTTGGTAAATTTAGTTCAGACATTTAAACAGCACAGGAGACTTATGAAGAAAAATGTTTGGCAGAGTTTGGATGTTACAGTTCATTCACTGCAAACCTGTCAATTCTTTCTAATGGGAGAAAATGCTGCAAATATGAGAAATTCTCAAGATACTTCATCTTAGAAATTAATAATTTGAAAATTGCTTGCTGCCTCATTTAGAAAGCCAAGATATGGCAATGTCCATATTCATCAAATACATCAAGCTTTTCTTTTACATGAAAGAAGCCAGAGGTTCAGTTCTTCGTATAGCATGTAGTTAGGCCCGCAGAAAGCTAGCAAGGGCATAGGACATAAGATGTTCCTAAGCAATTGTCAGGGACTGGGCAGAGGAGGAATGGTGGAGACCTCCTCCCCATCCTGACCCTTCCAGGTAAGAGGAAGAAGAAGATAGTACAGTGGTACCTTGGGTTACAAACACCTCGAGTTACAAACACTTCGGGTTACAGAATCCGCTAACCTGGAAGTAGTACCTCAGTTTAAGAACTTTGCCCCAGAATGAGAACAGAAATCGTGCACCAGTGGCACATCGGCAGTAGGAGGCCCCATTAACTAAAGTGGTACCTCAGGTTAAGAATGGTTTCAGGTTAAAAACGGACCTCCGGAACGAATTAGGTTCGTAACCAGAGGTACCACTGTATAGATTTACAACAGGGGTTTGAGGAAGGTAGCATCTCAGAGGCAGATGAGAGGAAAAGCTGGGAAATCATGGGAGAGCCAGGACAACACCCAGCTGACACATTGTCATTAGAAAGCACCCCAGACCCTCCATCTCCCAGAACCTGGCGAGCCCTAAAAGTAGGAAAGCAAAGAGCTCAAAGGCAGAGGGCACGTAGCAGCACCCGTAGAGGAGACAGTGAGAATGACGAATGAGGAAATGGGAGAGATGGGGGGGTGGGGATTCACTCGGGACAACGCCATTATCCAAGAGGCTGGGTTCTATAGCCTCTCTCTGTAAAGATTGAAATAAAAAAGGACGGCAACCAGCCGGAAGCCACTGACAGCATCCTGACAATAATTGGGATATAAATATTACTGATTACTAAGTAATTTCAAATATTGCTTTGAAACTTGTGCTACCATACGCTTTATGTCTTTGCCTAGGAGAACAGATGATTATGTTTACTACAAAATTATGAAGTTTCTTCCTAAAAAGTCACACTATACCTAGTTAATAACTACAGTAGCTTTGCAAATAATTGATCAGACAAGAGACACCCAATCACTGCTTTCCTAATATTCTTCATCCTCCCTGCCATGGGCAATCTACTCCCATCCTCAACACCTTCCCCTCTGGCAATATTTTCAACAATGACTGCTTATGTATCCTTTTTTATATTTTAAATCCAATAGGGAAAGAGAAAGTATATGTGCAGCCTCTTCTTTACTATGCTTTTCTATGTTTCTCAAGCTAGGACAGCATCCTACGGAGTTATGGCACACGATACCACCACCCATCTTTTCTGGACTTACAGGGCTAAGTAGCCTACAGCATTTTGGAGGCCAGGACACAGGTATGAAGAGTAATATCCTAGTTAACAGTCCTGGTAATGAGTCAGAACAGAAATCCTTCAATTTTTATTAGTCTCGGGAGGCAGAGCTATATAAGTGGTCACCTTATTCGTATTTAAGAAAATGGCAAATAATTTTTAACTTAATTATTTATTAGTATTGGTTTGCTTAGGGAGCAATCCAAACCTCCAAAATTTGCTGTATATGTGTGTGATAGGATGAACAGTGAGTCCCTCTCCATCGGCTATGCCAGTGGAGAGGAGCTGTTGATGGAGGAAGGCTCTGCGGCAGTAGAGGCTTGTCATACAATTCAATCAAGTGGGAGCTACTTCCAGAGCTAGCCAGCATAAGCACCTGAAATGGGGTGTTTGGAGGAAAGGTCAGGGCTGCTCAGAACTATAAATGACCTGCTGGATCCTATGATGGCCCACTTTCCCTAAAGGATCCAGTGGAATCAGAAGACCATGAAAGCAGTTCAGCATTTTCCCGTTTTTATTATTATTTTCAACTCTTTCCCATGTTACATTTACAAGAGTAAGAAAGATGTGCAGAAGAACCCCAAGATGATTCAGACTAGGAAATAGTTGAATGTGACTATTTTTTCCATGCAAAATTAATGTCTTAAAAATGAAATCTATTTCATTGCAAGGTTGAAAATAGGTTGTACTGACAGACTATGCTGATAACCCATGGCAAATAGATAATGAAGTCAGTAAAACAAAATATCATGAGAGCGCTTATCATTTATGTTCATATAGTTCTGAAATGGTATATACAAATACTAACCAACAATCGGGATTACAAAAAAAAAAGAATAAAGTGATGCTAAATAATCTGTTCAGCTTTTTCTCACCTGCAACAAATTAGGCTTTCAATATGCAAAGCATCTTCCTTCAAGAAAAACAAACGATCATGATTTCATTTAATTGTAATTTAATGAGGCATAATTTATTTTTAAAGTGATATACACCAGGTGTGTGGTAAGGGAACTGGCCCAGCCAGACAAACTGTAGTGATGCTACTTTTGAGAAATGCCTGAAGATAGCTGGAGATTGTTTTCATTTCTGCAAAGCATGTTTCTGCTACAGAGGACAAGCAGGAGGCAAAAACCCACAACATTTGTAATTTGCTATAAAATTCCATTGGCTAAATTAGCTCATATCAACAGAGCATTTTCTTAAGGGGGGGGGGGGAATTATACAGTAATAGCCATGCAACTCTAGAGGTCCAATTCTGCATGTAGTTATGCAAGTTTAAGATCATCAGACATAAAAAACTGGGCAAAGGATCACTGCCCAAAATTCTACTGTATAGACCTAAACCTGTAACCATACCTTGTTTCTCAAATATTTATCTAATCTCAGGGAGACAACTCATAAAATAGCCGGCTATCTGGACAGGAATTGCCTTCCAACTTCAACATGACTGTTGTTTTTTTAAAGTGTTTTAAAAATGAGGGTGAGGGAATTTTTTTTTAAAGTGTGCTACATATAGGATTTGCAAATCTGGAATTCTACACTTTTACAATGAGTCTTCAAAATGCCAGGTATTTGGGGTTTTACATTTTACAATATGTAATGTATTCGTAACAAATGATTTAGTTGCTCCTGCTAACGAAACCTCAAAATAATCATCAATGGTTCAATTGTGAGAACATTCTCTGCAACAACCAAAAGTGATAATAAGTTTATATTATCACTTTCAGTTGTTACAGAGAATGTTCTCACAATCGAACCATTAATGGCATAAATTTACACATTACAGCAGAATTGTGGGAGCTGATTTTTCATGGGCTCATCCCACATCACTGTTGCAGCAGCTGCTCACAACCACATGGAGACCAACATTTTCAAGAAGGGAACGTGAAGAACTGAGGCAAATAGCTGTGACAGGAGATAACGATTTAAGTCTTACTGACAAATTAAAAATGAACAAATCATGAGATCCAACTGGTATCCCCTCAACAGTTCTTGAAGCACTTGGAACTTGAAATTGATGGCCTTTGGAATAAAAATATGCAACTTGTCCCTAAAATCAGTCTGTACCTGAAGACTGAAAAGCAGCCAATATACCATAAATTTTTAAAGGGATCAAGAAGGGAGACAGAAAACTGTCTGTTCCAGGGAAATTGGTGGAAAGTAACAACGATAAAATTGTCATGCATACAGAAGGATAAGGCTTGCTGAGAAAGAATCAGCATGGCTTCTGCAAGAGTAAGTCCTGTCTCACTAATTGCTTAGTGTTCTTTGAGAGTGCCATGTGGATTGATCTGGTAGACATTGTATACTGGACTTTCCAAAAAGCTTATGACACAGACCCTCACCCAAAACGCAGGAGCGAACTTAGAAGTCCCCTCATAGATTGGTAGCTGGTTAAAGAACAATAAGAAGAGAGTAGGAATAAGCTGACAGTTCTTGCAACTGGGTGATGTAATCAGTGGGGTTTCAAATGAATTGATTTAGGACCAGTAATTTTCAAGTTGTTCATAAATGATCTAGAGTGGGGGGCAAGCGACAAGGTGGCCAAGTTTACTGATGACACCAAATAATTTAGGATGCTGGCCTTTGACCACTACTTTCATGGTGTTGCTGTAACATGTGAAGAGCTAACTGCAGTCCCCCAGTACTGTCCCAGGGCTAATATCAAAATAGGGATTCAATTACATTCAAAAATAAGACACTCCTAGTCTTGTGAACAGGAAATGCAAAGATGATTTACTGAAAAATCTCATCATTTAGAATCAAATAAAGAAACACCATTTGAAGTTTCAGTGGAGGTGGAGATTCAGCAAGATCATTTCTCTTATTTTCCATTTTGGATTTCTATGTTTTCAGGTCTGTTTGGATATGTGACAAAAATGCTGGGTTTCAGGTTTTTCAATACATTCAACACAATTCAATACATTCAATACATTCAACACAATTAAGATGTTAGCATTTAGCTATAGAAAACACTCGTGTCTAGCTCACTGACATTTTCACAACACCCATATTTAAAGGACTAGTCTCTGATCTTATATAATAAAAGAGATAATTCTGTAACTGCTATGGAGTTACTATTATGACCATTATGTCTCGCAACATGTCCTCATTTTCAATACTGGTATTACTTTAAACTTTAATTCATTATCACATATTGGTTTGAGTCTGAATCTTAAAACTAATTTAACTAATGCTTAACGTATATATATCTCAGGAGATCTCTCCTTAGCCTTGGAACGGCAGCATTCAGGCTGATTTGAATAAAATGTATACAGTGTGCAATGATGGGAATTCAATTTTTATTATTAAAAATGAAATGTTTTACTCCTCAAAGAAAATGCTGCTATTACATTAGCTTAATAAAGTCTCTTTTTATTACAGTATCTCTTTTTAGGAAGGGCAGTGTGTGCTTGTGGAGCTCAGGGGAATTGTGAGGAAAGAGCAAAATAAACCACATGCAACTGCTAAGTATTGTATTTAATAAAGTAGACCGTTTTGAACGACGTCGCAAAGGAAGCAACATATATCCAAAATTCTTGCAACACATTTGCTTCCAAGAACCAGAATACATTTATGAGCTGGGAGGAAAGCAGAAGGCCATGTTCAGAAGGCTTAACTGTCCAGGGGTCCTTTTAATTTAAGACTTAATTTAAGTCTTTTAATTCTAACAACTTAAAAGGCTGCTATCCTATCTCCAATTTCCTGAGAATAAGTCCTATTGAATTCATACACCCTTCCCACCCACCCCCCTTGTGCCATAAAGCACTCAGCATGAAAAAAAATTCAGGCAATCAGAAAATTGCACAAAATTAGCTTCAGAAAATGGCTTTTGTAACTAATGTTAAGAGACATATGAACAATAACTATGGTGTACATTTTTATTTTAAAAAATACTAGAGGTGTAAAGCAGCTACAAATTGGGTTTATATCTGTCACTTTAGGAAGCAGTCCAATCTGTTCCGAGTCACTCTGTGGTCTGTTTGATTCAATTCATGTTTTGAGTCTGAAGCCGATTTGTTAAAAACAAAGCTCTGTTCCCTAACAATCACTGTTACAGGGAATAAAAATAATGGCTGTAAATTTAGAAATGGATGGATTTTGCAGGCATGGCAGTCCCTCCAATTTGGATTAAGCCCACCAAATTACAGGCAAATACAGCCAGAGGGTAGTGGACCTGACACCTTTCGCAAGGTTCACCTAATGAGTCCCATCAGCCCATGTCCTGCGTGAGAGCTTCGGGTTGTGCAATGGGGCTTCTCCCCCGCTCCTCCCCCTACACACCCTCAAAATTGGCTCAGCAGGTAGGGAGAACTCCCAGAACAGTGTATTTTACCTTGAGGAAAGAGATTTGGGGGGAGGATGCAGTAATAATCACCTTTTCTGAAGGCTTGAACCCTACCAAATTTCAGAAGGGTGGCCACAGTAGTTTTCCTACAAAGACAGCTGTTGCAGTTGGGGGAATATAAAAAAGGAATCACTTAAGCTCACTTAAGCTCACTTAGTATTTTGTGGGGAATTGGTCTGAAAATTTCAGACAAGAGAATGGTGCCCCTGTGTAGCAAACGTGGCAAACTGCACACAAATGGGTCCACGGACTTTTTGCTATGCACCTTTAAAACTGATTTTGAGCAGGTGGGGGCGTATAATAAAAACGGGATTTACTTTCCTGCATGTGGTTTTGTTTATATTTCTTTATCCCACTCCCAAATCACTGTGATTACAGAGCCATGGGAAATCTTTCCCTTTGATTGAAAACAAGATGTGTCAGTCACAAAGGAGGTTTTTTTGTCCCCACTCCGATGTTTCCTTTATGCACTCTGAGTTTTGCTTCTGCAAAGCTACACCCTTCATCCACTCCATCCTTGCATTTTCCTTACAGTTAGAGAATGAGACATAGTTTTTCCATGCTAAGGCATAATATTGTATGTACTTTCTGCAGTCTTGTTGTTTTATGCCTAAGTCACAAAGTGCAATGAGGTGTGCTGTGTGGTCTCCGATCTGCCCTGTCAGACCTCATAGGAGCTCTGCTTCACTCTGACAAGGCACAGATCCCCTGCCCCTCTGCTCATGAGCCAGGGTTCATACAGAGCAGATTCATACCCCTAATAAATACAGAAAAAAGAAAATGTTATCTTGCCCTTCTTCAAGCAGACAAGACAAAGGTCAGATAATATTTGGCTTCCAATGAGCTAGAAAAAAAAGACATTTCTAACCAAATCACTAGCCTTTTTACCCTTTTTGCCCAATGGCATCTTCCCTTTGTATACAATATGAATCCACTATATCACTTCAACTTTAGCATGCAATGCAAAAACTAACCAGCTTTCATCAAGATGGCACAATACATAATTTTACATGATCAATTTATTCTCCACATATCTATTGCAAAGGAAATAATCAAAAAAAGTGCTGTGCTAGTTTCTTCCCGACCCAACAATTCAGAGATTCATATTCATACATTCTTATTATGAAATGTATAGAAAGTGACCTTTACTTTGAAAAAAAATATATTTATATTCACAATATTTAAAAAACCTCTTTTTGCAATATTTCTTGCGTCCAGTTATTTTATACCTTGCCCTCATATTTCTAATCTTCTCTTCTAATCTTCTCTAATCAAGGCTACAGACTTACATTTTGTTACATGGATGCTGCCATTGTTGTGATTCTTTTGAAAAGAGATGACAGGCACACAAGAGCACCTCACAAGTGATTTAGAGCCCACAAGCTGAAACCAGCCTACAGATCCAGAAAAATGTATCTTTCTCATTGTCAGATTTTAAAATGTGTTTCCATTCAAATTTCAATGGGGAGGAAAGATATACTGTAACAAACAATAAGTGGGTGACAGCTGCTAATTAAAATTCTTGCATGTCACAAAGCAACTGGAAATAAAGTGAGGATCTTAAAAGATAATGCTTTCAACAATTATCCATTCTGATGGCCAATATCTATTCCACCTATATAAGCAAAAGACAAGTTTTATCAATAAGAAAAATCTTTAGCTCCATAGATATTCCCATTTTCTGTGTTTGTTCTATAAAACAAGTATTGCTAATCATCCAACTAGTTAAGGAAATCTGGCTACCGGGCCCAATTTCACAAAAAGGGAAGTCCTTTAAAAAAACCCGAACACTAAAATATATAGAGAGGCTTGATAAATTGTATCCCTGGAGCAAGAACATATCACCCTGCTGGTGCCCACAAAATGGGCTAGTCCTCAGTTTATAGCTGAAGCCTCAAGTGGGAGCACAAATACTTTCACTAAAAAGTTTGGAAGGAGAAATATGCTCAGTTTCTTGACATCACAGAAAGCAGTGCTTATGCATCCAAAGATTTCAATAAATATTCCACTCTCTGGGTTTTATTGTGTATTAGAAAAGCCAAACCATTCCTTGTTTCTACAATAGATATTTGGGGGGGAAGTATTCAGCAAAAATATTATGTTGTTGCAAAAAAGGAAGTATTTCCACTATAAGGATTCGTTCACACATAAATTTTACTTGTGTTATGATGATTTTCTAAACAAGCTTTTTTAACCTGATATAGCAATTTCTGGCACACTCCAATTGTGATCTACTGGTAGATCTCTGGGTAGATCACCCAGGACATCTAGGATTCCTGGCTCCCAATTATTTCACAATGTAACAACAAGATGTTATAGTGGTGAAATAAAGGAAGTAGGATAATTATGAGTGGATTTTTGTGTGGAAAGACCTGGTTTTGTTCTGTAATGTAGAGCCAATCCTTGGACAAAGAATAATACAAAAGGTATGTCTTTTGCTCTGGTTGGTGGATCTCAGAGTTCAAGTGCAATAAACTGGCACGTGAATAGCTAGGCTTATTTCTCAAAACTGCAGTGGTGACAGCAGCATTGTCATGACTTGCAATCCACGTGTCATTTACACACTCCCACAATGAACCGACATAATGTCACTCCAGGGAACATCAACTTAGCAGCTTTCTGCCTATCATGACCTTAGGTTCACACTCCCTTTCTTCAGGGGATAAGGCTGGGGATTCAGACTGGGAGAGGAACGTGCCCATAGGGCACCTAGCCAACCAGAATCACTTCTTTGTTTATATCCTGCATTTCTCCCAGTGCAGGACCCAAGACAGCTTACAGCTTAGGGTTAAACAGATACAAGTAAAACACACACTCATGTCTGCAAGAAAACCCTGTGGTGCCAGTACCCCTCCAGCCCAAGTACGTGATGCTGTCCTCCTCTGACACTGAGTAAACAACTGCTAGAACAAGCTGCCACTTCCTTTAAGGGAAGAGGCTCCTCTCACTGATGGTAGATCTAGCTGCAGCTCCTATTTAAGGCTCAGCCTGACACTGACTCTTGCTGAAGCAACACTTGAGCTCCACTCTCATGAAGTCTTCAGCCTCAATCTTCTATGGAGCTGTCCAGGGTACCATTTCCTCACAGCAGAACATTGCCTGCTGCCGCCACATGATAAATCCAAGCTGGGGAGCAAGTGTCAGTCCTGCTCAAGAACCAGCCCCCCACCCCCAATATTGGGCTGTCAGCAGCAGTAGCTGCCTCACCATACTGGGTACTGCCATTGGCCATGAAGGGGAAAGCTTATCTTGTACACAAACCTTTCTTAAAGTATGTGGGGTTTCCCTACTCATTAAACTAAGGGAACATTTTGTTCTGGATGCAATGTGAGCCCAGTTCCTGGATGACATCATTAGTACAGCCTTTTGAGGTGGGAAATGTTAAGTGCCAGAAGAGGAGCTGAGAAATCCAACCACTGTTGAACAACATAGTGAGTTCAGTAGAAAGCTGAAATGGGGAAGCAACAGAAAGCAATTTTGAGTAGTAGTAATTTTATCAGTTCTCTGAAATTCCATTAATAAGTAACGAGAGCAAAGCTCCCCCAAAATTTTTATTTATTTATTTATTTACAAAATTAAAACTCTGCCTTCAAATGATCTCCCAAGGCAACTTGAATTAGATTAATACAAAGAACTATTTAGTTTGTAAGCTCAGTGGACTTATTTAGAAAATATATATATATCCCATTGTACAACTCCCTGAGCAGTTTACGAACAAGAATAAATGCATACCAACAGTAGAGAATATTACTAAAAGCAGCAGGGCAAGATAAAAGTACAGCAGCTATAAAAACAGATCTAATGTATAACAGAGCCATTGCTGTTTTTAATGCCATCCCCAGGTGCCAAAAAAAGGAGGAGATTTGGCATCCAACAAGACTCCCTAGAGTACTACAACTGCGATGACCTTTTCTCCAGTCACCTAGTATTTGGGCAGATTTGTGAGGAAGTGGGCAGGTCCTTCTGATATAGTTACAATACCAAAGTATCCAGAAACTGGCTACATCCCTCCTTATATTGTCCGTGAACAAGGGGAAGGGGAAACACTATAGACAAGGTCCCCACACTACATCTAGGGTGAGATCTAACCACATTTCAAGATTCATTTTGAGATTTCTCCCTTTCCCCAATACACATGTGTGTCAGCAATTTGTTCCAATGGATTTAGCCTAGTTTGGATCAAAGCTTCCTCTACTTCATTTAACAGATTTACTTGGATGGAAGTTCTCAAGGGAGAAATAATGTTAGTAAAAGGGGTTTTTCAGCCTCCAAGTATGTAGGTCATTGGACTTTAAAATAAATTAGAGAATAGTTTATCTATTAAACAAGCCCCACAGTACATATTTTATGAAGCTGGACTTAATTGCAGGTTAATGTACAACACACCACTCACTATATAAGGATTAAATACTAGTCCATCATTTAGGGATTAATAAATTCTATTAGCTAGTTTACTGAAATGTTTTTTTTAAATAAATAAATATGTATTTTGAAGGTAAAATTTAATACTTGTCAGAGTATTTAATTTAATTTAATTTACTTGTCAGAGATATAAGTAGGGTGAGTTTGCAAATTAGCCTTTGCTCCTTACTTTTCATCCTTCTCTCTAGATATGATTGTTAATTCCCATGGCTCCAGCGGCCATATTTATTCCCCAACCTATATTCCTATCACAATTCCTCTCCTCCTGTTAAATACTGCATCTGCAAACATCATATTCTAACAATCTATCAAGGTCTCAAACTGAATATGGCATATATGGAGTTCTCTGCAACTTTACCACAGGTATACTGTTACCTCAAGTTCCCATCTTCTAGGCACGCTACCCACATTGATACAAATATCAGCTGTTTAGGTTGTGGTTCGAGGACCCGACCCCCGCGATGTAAAATAAATACACAAGGACATGTGATATAAGGTTAATGGGCAAGAAAAGGCCACAACTTTATTGATTACAGCAGTGAAAAGGTATTGGCTTAGGCATTGGATGTCTAAAACAAGGGGGTTTATTCACCAGTAGGTGGAGCCTGTTGATGCTAATCCAACTATAGGCTCTCCCCTGATGTCACCAGGGGTCGTGCCATGGCCTCCCGCCAAGCAGGCATCGGACAGAGTACACGACCGCCAGATTCCTTTAACGGAATACCCAAAGGCATAGGCGATGGCCACACCTAGCACTTCGACACAGACGAAGAGAGAGAATGAGACCGAGGAGAGAATGAGGCCGAGGAGAGGCTGGCGCCACCACAAGAGGCTGCTGGACACGCCCCCTCAGAGGCACCTGGTTGGATGCCTGCCGGGGGGGGCGTGGGCGCCAGCCAGGTGAGAGAAGGCAGGGGGCTAACGCCCCCTGCTAGGGGCGGTGCTCGGGGTCCCGCCCACAACCACTCCCCTCTCTTCCAGGGAGGAGAGTCTTTATCATTCTTTTGGCTCTTATTTTTCTTTTCTCTTTGTAAACCACTTTGAGGGGCTCTCTCCACCCCCTCAGCCAAGTGGTGTATAAATTTTATGAAATAAATAAACTGGCTTAATAAGTAGAGCTCTGAACAAGCTTTTGGCTGCACACAACGCACCTTTGAGCAAGTGAACAAACTAGGAAGACTGCATTAACTATAGTTCCTTGCTTTTTAAAATTATGTTGAATAGCTTCAGAACAAGCCAAGATATGAAGCCAACTTCAAAGCATGGCTTCATATTCTGGCTTGTTCTGAAGCCATTCACCATAGTTAATGGGAAGATTTCCCGATTTGTTCATTTTCACAAAGGGAGGATCAAAGTGGCTGATGAGAAATGATCATCTGAACCGAGCCCACTGTGAGCAAATTTGTTTGTGGCAGCCATCTGAAAGCTTTTATCTGGAAATAACAATGATTGAAACTGGGGCCTTGCATATATAATACACATGCTCATTAACTCAATTTAGAAAGTTATTGCCCTTCCAGCTCATGTAAACTCTCAAATAAAGGTCAACCCCTGCACCTCAGATTATTTCATGAGATAAATACAGAGGGAATAAGAACCCAAACAATAAGGGAGAGAAACAGCACTGAAGTAAGTTGACCAAAGTTACACCTGAAACAGGACCCAAAAATGTTGAGCTGTCACTGAACACTTAATGTCAATGTGATGGTGGAGTGTTTAATTGTTACAGAGTTCAGTCACATAGCAAGAAGAAGGGTGATACCCACTTTAAATGTTACGGACCAGCACAGTGCATACATACTTTCTTGGGGAAATTGTAGCAATGCTTGTTTTACCACTCTTCCGAATATTTGACATTTCACTGTTTCACTAATCCCAGTTCTGCACTCCACATACTATCTAGTAAAATTTGCCTGGGGTCCTCCAGGAGGCAGGATGGGATATAAAGTGAATAAATAAATAAATTTCACCCAGAAGCTTTTGACCCTGGGAATAGCTTTTGTTTGTTTCACTGTAGGCTTGGGTACTATCATTACAAATTTAACAAATTTGCTAAAATATAGTGTTTTATTCATTAACAGTAGTAGAAAAACTACAAAGCCAATATTACGGCTGACCTCTTCCTCAAGTTCAAAGTATTTTACTGTGTCAATACTGTCTATGTTTATTATATTGAGCATACATATACATATACAAACAAAACAGGTTAGAGTTCCAGAGGGATGAAATCCTTTTCCAAATTAAAAACAGCATTTTAAAAAGGAAATACTCATGCATTCCACTATAATTTTTATTTGATATCCTCAAGGCTAACCTGAAAAATTCAGTCATTTTGATTCAAAGTGAATGTTTTTGCTGGCTGTAGCCATCTTATAAATTTAATAGCAGAAAGGAAGTAATAAAAGTATGCTGCGAACGTTAATTAGTTCCCACATAACATGGCATTTTCAGCATGGTAGTGCCAAAAAAAATCATTAATCCACTAGAACAGACAACTGGCCTGTGCTGTGTGTGGAGCAGACCTCCAGGAGATTTTTTAAAAGTAGACAGTATTGCCATCTTTGCTACTACTCCTGGCCTACACTTACAATGTTGCAAGGTGCAAGGATGGAGCTGAGATATGCAGTTCTATGACTGCCTGGAACTGCAGCCATTTTTATGCATGCACACAAATATAGACATAAATGTTGGATGGACACACAATTTATTCAGGGATAAAGTATTTTGAAATAAGATTGCTATTTCACCATGAAATAACAGCATTTATATAGTGCACTGCAAGGCTGGGACGTGTTTCATGTACATTGCCTTATAATAGAAGTATATATTATTACATCAAAAGTAACCAAATCACATCATCCCTGACCACTGTTCATGCTAGTTAAAGGTAAAGGTACCCCTCACCATTAGGTCTAGTCGTGGCCAACTCTGGGGTTGCGCGCTCATCTCGCTTTATTGGCCGAGGGAGCCGGCGTACAGCTTCCGGGTCATGTGGCCAGCATGACTAAGCCGCTTCTGGCGAACCAGAGCAGCACACGGAAACGCCGTTTACCTTCTCGCCAGAGCGGTACTTATTTATCTACTTGCACTTTGACGTGTTTTCAAACTGCTAGGTTGGCAGGCGCAGGGACCGAGCAACGGGAGCTAACCCCGTTGCGGGGATTCGAACCGCCGACCTTCTGATCAGCAAGCCCTAGGCTCGGTGGTTTCAACATCATCTGGAGGACACTATGTTGTCTGTCTCCACTGTCACCTGCCATTCCCACACCCCACTTTTAACTCATTGATTTTCATGGTGCTGGACCACCGCTGTCTATTTTTCACTCAGAAGTACTGGCAAACAGCAACAGCCTCTCTAGATAGGCTTCTTCCCATCTCAGTGCTGCACCCTCTCCCGCCACATTTACTTTATTGGCCAATGTGAGGCCAGGCATGTCCAAAGTCTGTTTCAGGGGGCTAATCCGGCCCTTGTGGCAGTTTATTTCCTGCAGTAAAATCCTAAAAAAACCTCAACAACTTAGGTTGGCCCTTTGGTCAGCCCTCACGGCCCTTCACTTCATCAAATCTGGCCCTCTTTGAACAAAGTTTGGACACCACTGCACGGTATGCAATGGGACGTGGCCCACAGAGAAGAGGCAACAAATATTGTTCTCATAAACAAAGCAACAGGAAGTGCTGAAGATTTTCAAGCACTACACTACGGAAGCATTCATGTTTAAGAAAGTGGCAGGCAACTTACATGATGTGGTGCTACTACCACTGACAACAACTTTTTGCCACCTTTGGGCAATGTGTGAACACACTGGCACAGAACCATGGATCAGTCAATGAAAAGAATATTATGAGCAGCAAATTGTTGGCAGGGCGACCTTGGGAGGTTAGAAAAGACTTTGTGTAGGTGGGAAGGGGGGGGCACAGATAGGGTCCATAGGTTAGCCATCCCTAATATACATACTTACACTTTCCTGTCTGCCACCTTTATTCTGAACTGACCCAAAGATCTCCAAATAAACAAATAGCTCAAGACGCATTTCAGCTCCCACAACCATACAAAGAAGCCCATGGTAAGGAGGAGCATAATGATTTGGAATGGAGAAATAGTAGGCAGCAGAAAGAATTGTGCCTCCCTTCCTCTTCAGTTCTCTATTGCAAATTGCCACCTCACAAAACTGTCACTTTTTTTAAACACACATATGCATGTCACATATAGTTCAACCCTAAAATTCTGTGATTATTTCCTCCATGATTTTTTTTAACCTTTTGTTTTCTTTAGCAGACTAGGTAGATTGGGTATGAGCAGAAGAAGGGCACATCAAGACAGGCTCTTTAATTGTTTTCCCTGCTCCCCACTGCGAGCTCCAAATCACCTCCCTCAAATTGCCGAGTGGAAATATATGGGAACGATGCATCTTTAAAAAGCAGTTTGGGAAGGACATTTTTCAGCTGAAATGGGCCAGAGGGGAAAGGATAAAGTGGTTTCTCTTTGTCCACCCTTTATTTACTCATACCCTGGCCATAATATTTTATAACAGCGTGTTTATTTGGAAATGAAGTACTGTACTGAAAAATTAACGTATCTCAAAACATCTAACAATTTAAAACAGCAAGCAGGCAAGCAAACTATTACAGCCTGAGGAGATATTGGTTGAAGATCAGGACTGTCCTTGAGTTCTTGTTGTCTGTACTAAGAACCAAACAGACAAGGACAGAAGTACACAGATAGATTCTTTTGGGATAACTGCCATGCCTTTCCTCCTAGCTGGAGAGAAATGATGTAGGAAATCTGGAGGTTCTCTTCCTACACTCCCAAAATCATCTAGATCAGGCTTTAAGTAAACATTCAAGAGCCTAGCCTTGTGATACTAACATAAATGCTCCGCAATACACTATGCAAAAGAATGAAAGATCATTATCCCCCCTCCTTTTCCCGCCCCCTCTCCCCACAACCTCACAAGGCCAATGACAGCAGTGTCTCACCCCAAATGTAACTGACCTGTAGAAAGGACTCTATGAATTGAAATTAGAGATGTTAAATGTACCCTTGTATTCAATAAAAAAAATGATAATTTTGAAAGCCTATGTGTAACAACTGTTGTAAGGGAACACATTATTTCCTAGATGAGCTTATAATGACATGCAACCAATCTTTGTTAAAATGTAACCATGTTCCAATTTTGGACTGGAATAATAAATTTAAATAAAAATGTGATACCTGGGTGCGATTGAAAGCCACTCTTGCAAAGACAGCTTGGGATACACTGGCCCTCTTCAACTCATCCCTGACTTGCTGGTAGATATCTGGAGAGACTTCCACTGATGAATTTGTTGGCTCTGGTTTGACTGTTCTAGGGATGGGCGGATGGTTTAGAAACTGTTGGTTAATAGCCTGCGGGTGTTGATGAGCCAATAGCCGGCTTACTGCAATCTGCTGGTTTATCAAGTGAGCCATTGCTATCTGTTGCCTGACAAGTTGTGGACTGAGTTGAGGCGTAAGAAGACCAGGGCTCATGATTGGCTGCAAAGTTGGCACTTGGTTTCTGATCGGAGTGCTGTGGTGAATTTGACCGTGAGGAGACTGTTCGTTTGTTTTGCCCAAGGTTGCCAGCTGGTTGATATTTGGTAAGTGCATGGGACGCTGGCCAAGAACACAATATTCTGAGAGGTTGTCTCTTTCAACTCGTTCCACTGTTCAAAAAAATAAAATAACATAATTATATCATAATTTGAGTGGAACACATAGGATTTTTAAAAAGAAAAACCTGATACAACCAGCAATTCCAACCAGTCTAATGCAAATCAGCTAATGCCACAATATTCTACGCTGAGATAAAATTAGTAATGTCTACCTCCATAACTTTTACATGCAGTAAACACTATAGGAAAAGGATATTAGCAAAAAAATACTGAATTCCAGAACAAGAGTCACTGCCTGCTTCAGTCTGTTTGTGCCAAACAGTGGTACCTCGGGTTAAGTACTTAATTCATTCCGGAGGTCCGTTCTTAACCTGAAACTGTTCTTAACCTGAAGCACCACTTTAGCTAATGGGGCCTCCCGCTGCTGCCGCGCCGCCGGAGCACGATTTCTGTTCTCATCCTGAAGCAAAGTTCTTAACCTGAAGCACTATTTCTGGGTTAGCGGAGTCTGTAACCTGAAGCGTATGTAACCTGAAGCGTATGTAACCCGAGGTACCACGGTATTCCTGCAAGGCTGGGACTCAGCTAGGAAAGACACACACACCAGAAAAAATCACATGCAGTGCCCCAGAGTGCAATGTGCACCCTCAAGCCCTGTTTTCAGGAAGGGGGCGGATGCACATCTCTAGCTGCATGGTGCAGAAACAATCAGAATCACTCAAGATGACTTCCATGCATATTTGCATGGGCATATACATCCAGTCACATACAGTCATCCCCATACATGTCTGTTAGATTAGCAATGCATAGCAGCATCACATGGGAATGAAAAGTATGGCAAACTTCTGCTCTCCTGTCTTCCCCACTTCTTGCTGTTGCTTTATTATTTCTTCAACTACCCTAACACTCCTCAATAAACTCTTGAAGCGGTTCATAGTATTAAAACAATTTGAAACACAAAATATGAATATAATCAATACACCAATAAAAATCACTAAACCAATTAATAACGTAGACCACTTCACCAAATATTCAATAGTATCTTCTTCACTGGGAAAAGGTTTTTTTAGCTAGAAAAATGCAGAAATATATGAATAGTTCAGGATTCTATACACACAAGATTCCAACTACTGTACACAGCACAGAGTTAGTCAATTCAAAGTGAAATGTGGAACGTACACCCTGTCGTCTCAGTATTTTAGATAAAACATTTTTAGTAAGAATTCAAAAGTGAAAGTAGCTCTCGCATCTTAATCCCTGCTAATGTGTAACATCCGAATTAGCTCTAAGAAACTTTCAAGCCCTCTACTGAATTACAGCCAGATTTGATGGGGTACTTGTGAACAGTGAGGTATTTTCTTTAGAGGGTTATTTTGTTTCATTTTTTTTAGTTCTATCAAAACTACTATAAAATTAAACACCTGATATTTTGTTTTATTTCAACAAAGTATATAGAGAGCAAAATTATGCCTGCATTGATACAGCTGAAAAATCAAGAAAAGTTTGCCCCGATGTAAAGATTGGCCTTCTTTACTAATTAGTATTTAAGAATTTTAAAAATAGAGACCTAAATCTGTTAATTAATGCAGCCAAATATATTTCAAAGTTTGCAAAACTGAAAATACATTTCTTGGTTGATGCTATTCTTGCCAAGTTTCCACACAGACCCAGCTTTTGAGCCAAGTTATATACCCCTATAAAAATAACGTTTTGAAATGGAAATGTTGCTAGGCCATTAACCTTTTCATTGCCAACTCTTAAAGCAATGGTACACACACTATCCGGCTAGTATTCAGTACTATACATTTCCCTCATTATCAGGGCCCTTTTTTGCACCACCGCACCAGAAACATACTTCCAGCCTTTTAAAGCTTTCCCCAATGCATGGAAAATGTCATTACCAATAGGTTTTCCAACCTGTTGGCAGACTATGTCACTTTCTAATAGCCCAGATCATATTCTGCATTGCTACCATGGCATATATTTAAACCTGTGGACTTTGGACAGTCAACCCACCAATGGTGGCAAGGTTTAACAGAGCCATATTAGACAGGAAGTGAAATTGCCACATCTGCAATTGAATGTTTTATCAAAGAAATACTTCTCCACTGATCAACCACATAAAAATGTGGCTATATAGCACCATTTATAAAGCTGTAAGTTCCACATAACATAGGTATAGAAAAAGGCAATACCTTAGGTTCTGTCCAGGTTATAGGTTTTGAACCCGTATGTGTTTGGCCACTGGTATACAGTGGTACCTCGGGTTACATACGCTTCAGGTTACATACGCTTCAGATTACAGACTCCGCTAACCCAGAAATAGTACCTCGGGTTAAGAACTTTGCTTCAGGATGAGAACAGGCCCCATTAGCTAAAGTGGTGCTTCAGGTTAAGAACAGTTTCAGGTTAAGAACGGACCTCCAGAACAAATTAAGTACTTAACCTGAGGTACCACTGTAATGGGTTTATGAGGTCACAATACCACTACCAGCCTCAAGGAGGCAGTTTTGCTGCAGTCTGGGGTATGCTGCTACACAGACTGCATAATTACCGGTACTAGGCTCTGAACCACTCTATAGCCTGGGAGGTGCTTTTCATGTGGTAACTTATTTAAAAACTGTGATTATCTTAATTACTTATTTCTTTTCATCACAACCCACTTAACCCAATTATGAGCAAGGGGGTAATTTCAAAATCTCATTTCCAGTCAACATTTATCTTTATGTTTACCCCAACCTTCCATTATTGCTATTTACTCTCTCAGGTCAACAGAACCGTATTTGCACATCTGTGACGGATAAGGCCAAAGGGTTAGTTCCACCATAGCATTTGGCAGCCACGGGGTGACTCCTGGAGTGATCTCCTGTGACTACTACATGCAAGTGAAAAATTTAGCGCAAAATAGGTCATCACAACACTATGCATGCTAATGATCCAAGAAATCTTATTATCCAGAGCCAAGCTGTAGTTCACAGGAGCTTCTACAGGCAAGTTCCATTGATGGACTACTCCAGTAGCACATGGAACATGAATCAATCTAGAAGCCTTCCTGCGTCTGCAAGATGATGGCCAGAGAAACTGCTGATCACCAAAGTATTTGGGATTTAAATAACTTTCTACAGCTTAAAGACATAGATTTTCCCTCAAAGTATACTATTTGAAAAAAGAAGGTGAGCACAACACAAGGCATGTCATAATACTGAGCTAAGTTGGGGAGCAGTGATGAGTATCAAAGTTCAAGATCAATAAAAAAAGATAACATTTGAAAATAATTTCTGATATTTGAGAAGCAGCTGCAAAAATGTTAGCAGATATATCAAGGAACCTATGCCCCATTCTGCAGGCAATACTTGGGCACATTGGAGAGCAGTATGAATTTGCTCTGGAAAACTCCCATTACTTTTAGGAAATACATTTTCAAAGTTGAATAATACATTCAGATACATGTGCAAAACTACTGAAAAGTTGAGGACAGTCAAACAGCCAAAGATCAGCAGAGAGACTGAGTCAGAGAGACAGATTATATTTCCTTTAACATATTTAGAGAGCTATGCGCAGTGTGAAGAAGTACCATATTGTTCGCTCTATAAGACGCACCAGACCATAAGACGCACCTAGTTTTTGGAGGAGGAAAACAAGAAAAAAAATATTCTGAATCTCAGAAGCCAGAACAGCAAGAGGGATCGCTGCACAGCGATCCCTATTACTGTTCTGGCTTCTGGGATAGCTGCGCAGCCTGCATTGCTCCAGAAGACGCACACACATTTCCCCTTACTTTTTAGGAGGGAAAAGGTGAGTCTTATAGAGCAAAAAATACGGCACTTTCTTTTGTCAGTCCCGAATCTTCCAACATTCAGCTTCCTTGGGTGCCCACAGGTTTTAGTGATATGAGAAAGAGAGAGAGAGAGAGAGAGAGAGAGAGAGAGAGAGAGAGAATCTTCACTTTCTCCACACATCTGAAACAACTTGGGTTGGCATCTCCTTTATTATATGCTTACTCCAAAACTGACCACGGACTTCTGATTTATACACTTAAGATACGTCTTTGTAATGTCTCCCAAATTTTACAAGGAAACAAACTGCCTTGGATACCTTATTCTTCCCTGCACTAATAAAATGGGTGTGGAAGTTATTAGTGTGAAATAAAGATATGCAAACTTTGAGGCATGCTAAAGTATCTCCCCTATACTGGAGAGGTACAGAAGATATTAATATTAATATTAACTTGTTCAGGCTGCTTTAACAATTGCACTTTAAATATTTAGCCATTTAACTGCCTATCAAAACTGCTCATGGCACTGTGTAGGGGGGGAATGCTGTCTCGTTATTTACACAGGAAAAGACCAATTAACACGTGTCTAAAAAGTGATCGTGCACACACAAACCTGCACTGAACCTGGAAGTGACCCAAAAATGTCACTCAACATGTCATGAAAAGGGTGTGACAGGGGCATAGTCGGGCATAACTGGGTTGGGATCGCTTATATGCACTCCACTGACACACACACAGGGACTGGGAATGGAACCTCCGCGAGAATGGTCGTCAACTGTATACTGAAATTGAGCAGCATACAGCTAAATAAAAGAAATAGTACTCTTTCTGAACTGCACCCATCCTATTTTGTCCTGGAGATCAGTCGTAAATGGTGAATTACATTAGAAGGCAGGAAAAGAACAAGGGTATCTATCACGCTATTTCCAAAGCTGTTGTTTAAGCTGACTGTTGACTAAAGATTTGTTTACAAGTGAGGCTTCAATGGGCTTGTTTTTTTCATCTGAACAGAAAAGCATACATGAGGAAGGTTATACAAATTCTCATAATTACATGGCACACATAGCCCAAGAGGGATTCAGCAATGACTGTTGTTAGCATAATACTATTATAGGTACAATAATAATAATAATAACAATAAGAACAAAACTAACAACCACAAGCTCATCTTGCAAACTCACAACCTAAAAGGTAAAAATAAGACAGAGAGGAAAGGAAGAAAGGTAAAAAAGGACAAGAGGCTTACAACTGAAATTGGCAAGATTGTGTACATTCAATTTCTCCTGTGTATCTCGCTCAGCAAGTAATTCCAAACCCATGGCTTTTTCATAGACAACTGTACCCAAACTTCTTTTTAGAACTTTACATGAAGATGCAGATGCAGCTAATCAAACACCAAAAATCAAATATACATGGCGTAAAGACACATAGCCATGAGCTGCGTGAAAACCTTAAAATATTTCAAGCCTAAATAGTTCTGCTGCATTTGTAATGGGTTTCACAAACTATACAGCGAGCATGTTTATTTCAAGTTCTCTTTGCATAAAGCTTTTCCATCTGTTGCTAATGATATCAAATTATTGATTGTTCGGTTTCTTATATTTGTTTAAATGTTAAGTATATGTTCTGCAACCTAATGCTTTTCTTCTTCCAGGGAGTTTTTTAAATTTTTGCTGTGCATTAGTCATATTTACTTTGATCTTCCAGTATGTATAATTATTTTACTGTTTGTTTATTTCGATGGAGTGGGAGGGGGAAAAGGTTGACCAAAGAGATCTATATGTGGCAACTTGTAACAGAATCACATAGCTTATGTTTAGGAAATCATGGTTTTGATTAAGAAGGAACCAGTTAGTTCCCACTGCTTTATTAAAAGAGACATTAGTACATAAATAAGAAACACATTTCACACAGCAGATCATGTTCAACTGCAATGCCAATAAAATAATTTTGAAACCCTCTTCTACTTCCCATTTACAATAGTAAATTAGAATTGCTTTTTTGCTGCCTCAACTGGATTGACCCTGAAAACTTGGTAATCTTGCTGACCAGACTCAAAATCCCTAGGCCCCTTTTCTTTAAATTTCAAGGAATGCATTGAGATTGAAGTTTACAAACAATCACTGATCTCACACATGAAATAAATTCTTATTTCTAAACATTTTGTTATGAAGGGGAAATTAAAATCATAAGAAATTGAGAAGATGTGAAATTTTAAAAATGCCAAAATCATCCTTTGAGATGGTTTTAGATGACCATAATAAAGTTCTATATCTGTTTATTTTTCATGCACATTATACCTGTGGTTTTTTTTCATTGTTTTACCTCCCACATTTAGCTGATGCATCAACACCACTTGAGCCATTTTAGAGCAGCTTTTGTTTATTTCACACATACCTTCACCTTCCCTTCCTCCTCAAGCATATACATACAGACACACACACACTTCTGAGCAGCTACAAACAGGCAGAATCTCTTGAACACACACACAATTATCCATAAAATTATTCGGGCTTAGATCCTTGACCTTTTGAATGAAATCAAGGTCTCATTCTGCTTTCACTGCACTCAACAATTTAACTGTATACTTACTAACTAAAAAGAAAGAGAGAGAGAGAGAGAGTGAAAGAAAGAGAGAGAGAGCTTTAAAAAACTGAATGCTAAGAAAGTGGAAGCCCACTTAGTGGTTGTAGTGGAAAGTCTGAGAATTCCATATGGAAAGGCTTTCCAGCATGATTGAAGATGCTCTTACACAACAGTCCAATGGAATGGGAAAACCATCCCCTTTTCTTTTATAAGAGAAAGGGATCCACTAAACGGCCTTGAAGCTGTGCAGTTCCTTTGATTCTTTTTAAGTTAAGTGCATATATACAAAAACATTTTCAAGTATTCTTTTTTTACCTTGAGACAAAACATTTAAAGAATTTGTTCAAGTTCATACACTGTCTGCTTAAACCAAAGAAAGTCTTTGTATCTTAAAAATATTGATAATATTGTATACAAACCCACCTTTGGGTCACTTCATCATTTCACAATAAATTTCAAGCATTTGAAACCTGTTCAGAGGTATGGCAATGCATGGTAGCTATAATTTATTTACCTTTAATCTTCTTGTACTTTTTATACCATCTCCCAAATTCCTGGCACTTGGTTGCTGACACATTGGCATAGTATGTGCTATTTACAATGGATGATATCATACTCTGGAAGCAGAGAGAGAAAGAAAAAGTGTTTCCACAAAGAAAACAATCAAAATCCTTTCAAAACAAAATGATATATAAGTGCAGACTCAACTCATCAAATCTTAATTCTTAAACTGAACGGCACTCCATAAAACCTACTTCATAGCTCTCAAAATTGGCTTTATCTTCTATTTTGTATCACTAGATGTAATTACCTTCATTATTAATTACGGGGGAAAGATCCCGTATGACTTAAGACTTATGTCTCCAGTTTAGATCCACTTGTCACTTTAATTTATACTGGGTATTATAAAAAGAATCCTCTTACTAAAAGCATAACTAGAAGCACTGTCACAATAGGGAATACAAAGGGTAAGAAGAGTTGTGATTTAGGAACCGGATCCTAAAGGTAAGATTAGTGCTCCAGCATGCATAATCCAAATAATGCTTTTCAGATGTTTCTCTTCTGCTTCCAACTGCAACAAAGACCACACAGCCAAGAATCTGGGAACATTCGTGCTACTTGCTGCAGAACAACAGTTAGGCAAATAAGTTAAATTAATATAATTTATAGAAACGTGCCATTAATCCTTGTATGAAAATCCACACAGGAGACAAATTACAGTGCTACTGTGAATAGATGAAACTAAAAATAGTAGAATATCAAACAAGCATATGGATTTGAAACAAAGGGTACTTTTGGACCACTGGAAACTGACATTAGGTGCTAGATCTTTTTACCATTTCAGCACACACCACTAGTTTTGAGTCTGGCCACACAGAACAGAGAGTAATAAAAGGCGCTGCTCATCTGCTGCTCTTCTGCTTTTATGGAGTATATTTTTATTCATTTTATTTATTTCAGAACTTATTATATCTTCCAATCATCAAAATTCTCTCTAGCTCACATAAAAAGCACAATTTATTACCATTTCTCCTAAATATATAAAATGTATTCAAACACTATGGAACAATCCCTAAAATGATAATGTGGTAGCTGTCTATATATATTCTGAGTGATCAGGAAATGCTGGTCTTAAACCATGAGGGGTAGTTTTGGAAAAATTAGATTTGCTTGCGTTCTTTTGTGTCTTTTCAACATAATTGATTTCACTTCCATAACACAACACAATGGGTTCTTCATATATCTACCATGGACCTACCTCACTCCTTATTAACTGTCCCTAATTTCCAAAGTCAAGATTCTGGAATAATTGTGATCTACAGTACAAAAGTAAGAACCATATTCAAAAGGATTATCAAAGCAAGAAATCCGATATATTCAACATTATACTATATGGGGATTCTCAGTCCTATGGATCTGTAGTTTTTTTCACCATTGAAGATAAATAGATTTGGGGAAAACAGCTTGGGAAACTGGGATATTTAAACTCAAGGTTCCAATCCAGATCATCCTGACCCCAGGGAGGATGTTCCAGTAAAATATCCAGTTTGAAATTTTCAGACTAGCCACAACAGCACCCTCAGGAAGTTTTTGGCCTCTCAGAGAGTGTCGTATGTGAGCAGATGTTAATTCATTACTTTAAATGTCGCAGTTGTCTCTGAAATTTTTGATTCAGCTCAGCTGCAAACACTTTCCCCTGCTTACCCTCTAATCTTCATAAAGGCATCTTTAGCACTGCCACCACCAACTCCACCTCCCAGGCAGCACTTCCACAGCCACAGAACGGGGACCAGCCCTGCTAATCTCTTCTCCAGCTCTTAAAATGAAACCATTCTTAGCATGGACATATTCCCAACATGCAGACAACATTGTTAGTCATAGGCACACCCTTAGGTTTATCTAGCAGGTCATCTAGTGTAACACACACCCAAAGAGAGGTGGTGCTTCTATGTATGGGAGTGGGAGTGAGTGTGCTATACATTTAAAGCAGCATCATAGCTTCCCCCAGAGACTGCTGCAAAGTGTAGCTTGTAAGGGTGCTGAGAGTTTTAGGAAACCCCTATTCACCTCAGAGAGCTACAGTTCCCAGAGTTCCCTGGCCAGAGGGTTAAACCACTCTAGTACCATTTCAGGACAGAATCTTTGTATCATTTGTATATACTTAGCAGAGCTGAAATTAAATAGCTGTAACTTGTTTCCAACAGTATTTAGAGGGCAATAGTTATTGTTATTATTTACAGAGAAGCCTTGATAAGCTTCTAGGACAAGTAATAAGGAGACCCAACGTGTGCAGTTGCTGCAATAGCAGAACTTGAAAAACATTAACACAAAAGCACAATATATTAAGACTAGTGAATTTAGCTTGATGTTTTAAAAGAAATAAGATTAGACAAGAGAGGAGAGATGCCGCTCAGTGGCTTGTTTCGCCACAAAGCCATGTAGATACAAAGCTGGAGACAGGTTCAAGCTTCTTCTATTAGAGGATTTTGGGAGAACTCTACACTGGAACTGAAATGCCAGAGAAGTAGCAGGTCTAAGTGTTCAAAGCTCAGGAGTTCAGATAGTAACTTGTGGATACTATGGTTCAGTTGAGCTGATCACACATGAACTAGATGAAGCCTGTAGCTACACTGACAAATCACAATTCTCCATTAAGTGAAAACTCAGGGAACTGTGATTTGTTTCAACTAGTTAGTTAAAAGATGTCGTGTCATACTGTGGTCTGACATTGTAATGAGTTACCTGTAGCTAAAGAAAACTATGCTTCTACAAGTTATGAATGTAACATAAAACTGTAGCTTGTTCTAAAGTGAAAGCAGAAGCTTTATCCCCCATCCTCTCACACATAACGTAGAGATAAGTAGGACTGGAAAAACTCACTGTGGCTTTTTCACAGTCATTCTAAATCATGGTTATATCATCTGAATCAAGGCTGTGGATGTTTTATCCCCCTCACAAAGTGATGAAAGTTGGGGTTCTGCCATTATCATGTAAGAAATGTTCACACCTGAAGCAAAAGTTAGAAAAAGAACACCCTACTCCCTTTAGGCATGCTACTTTGGTGATATTAAAATGAAAATTGGAGGGAGAAAAATGATGTCTCATCTCAATAATTGCTTTGTTTCACATTATCTTGTGGTAAGGCTTGCCCTAGGTTCCAGAGATCACAGATATGGCATCTGACTATTAATTAACTGAATCAGTATTTATCAGTAAGCTGCTTCAAAGCTCTTAGCCAGTCCCACACATTATGTAATTTCCAAGCCACTACCTACTATAATAGTGGCAAATTTGTAATATATAGCCTGATCTTAGTGTCAACAAGACACGAAGCTGACTTTGTATACATATCTACATATATATGATTTTATCATGCAAATCCACATGTGGGTGGTGGCAGCTGAATGTTTTCCATCCCCACTTCCTTCTGCTCCATCACCATAGGCATCACAATCTCGCTCATTTACCAGGATGGGCAAAATATGAGTTTGGCTGATGAACCATAAGAAATTAAGGCACACACCCCTATTGCTGTTAAAACTATACCTACTGTACATACACACCTTCCCCTTTATACATGAACAAGGCAGTCATTGGAGTTAAAAATCAGCCATTACATCTAGTTGAATCCTCAGCCAGAGTTCCTTAGAACAAAAGCTGCAAGCTTTATTTATTTTTTAATTGTTTAAAATGTAGTTAGGTATTTATACCCTGCTCTTCAAAAGAAATAACTCTTTGGAGGAAAGCAAACCACGTGAACAAGTTTGAAGTAATTTACACAGTTTTTAGTAAGCAGGACATGGCTGGATAATACAATTCCATCCTTGGTTAAGGTGATTTCCTGTGGTTCTATTAACAGCCTAATACTAAGAGCTACCAAGCTACAGATACAAAATACATCTAATGGAGAGGGTTTCTTTAAAACGCAAATCAAGAGTTCACATTTTTTTCCTTTAATGGTAATCTGAATCCCCATCTGAACTGGAAGTAAAGCTCATGCACTAGAACAAGAGATAGAAAACTGTCACCAGTGGGAAAGGGACTCCCTGTGCTGCCTCCTTTCACTTCTCTACAGAGGAATACTTGATGCATTGTGAGCACATTAATAAACAGCAGCATTTACTCTGCAGTTTCACTCCTAGGAGACAGCTCTGTAATTTGCTGCTGTCAATAATATATTAATCACAAGGGGGTTGTAATGACATTTCACATTTGGCACAATATTTTCTTAAAACTGATTTGGGAGAAGGGATTGTGTTAGAGGCAGAGTCAAATGATGGCAACAGACAGCTTATCTAAAACAATTTTTGCACTACATGAGTCACAACAAAGAAGTGGGAAGGGGAAACTAACATTGTAAAACAGAAAGAGTGCCTTCATCAGTGCCATTGTTACATATATTAATCCTTCACAGAGTATGCTTAGTTCCACAGGATGGGACAGGGCCAATCTACACTACTTTACTTGTTTACTCTGTTTTGTGCTGAACTGACTGATACAATATGCAGCTGATCTACCATGTCTGTGGAGAAAACATCTGGGAACTGTGTTTCATTCTGCATTGTTAAAGAATTCAGATTCAACAGTGAACAAAAAGGTGATTCTCATAAACACAACACTGAATTCCACAACAGAGAGGCTAAGTGGATCGTGTCATACCTTGTATCATGACTCAGGGCCCTGGCCCTTAATCCTCATGGATACTGAGGACATGTTGGACCAGGAAGTAATTTGTCCTCAGAACCAGCCTTTGACATCTCCACCTGATATGGGGTTACAACATTAGAGGACCCTATGACACCAGTGCCTTTCTAAGGCTGCCACAATGCTATCCTCAGAATGCAAGGACTCCAGGTTGGAGATCATAGTAGAAACATGCCCTCCTCTATGCCACAGAACCCACCATTTCTAAAATAGACTAGATCTGCTTATCAGCTTAGCTGCTCAGTGGAACCACAGTCCTATTTGAGGTTCAGTCGGGGTTTGCTATACACAGAAGCCACATTCAGCCCTGCTTTGTCTAACTTCCAGCCTGGGCTCTACTCACTTATCTAGTGTGCTACCCACCTTGCTTGTTTGTCTTGTGAACTTTGACCTTCGGATTTGCCTGATCTTGCCTGTTAGAATGTAGCCTTTGCTTGACCCAACTTTGTTTCCAAGATCTGAAATTAGTCCTAGTAGGACAAGGCAAATGAGCTTGGGAAGCCAATCTGGTGCTCCTTCCAGTGCATTTGTACCCTACTGCCTTTCCCTTTCCCTCCCCCTTTGGTTAGCCGCAAAATCACAAAAGCCTCTATTTTACTAATCCTGTCTACAAGTATTGCCACATATACATTGTTTACAATGCAAACTGGAATGTTTTTAATCTTGGTGAATCAGTGCATAGTGTATGAGTGACAATATATTTGTGATTTGATTTTAATTTATAAACACTGACAATGCTAACTTACACATTTTATTTGTGTTTTTTAATGTTTAGAGGAAATACCTCCCTGTTTGAAATTTTATATCCTATATCTTAGATCATAATGTCAATATCAAAGATAGCTAGGCACATGCTGGCTGCATGGGATGAGGTTAAGAACACAACAAGCAGGAAGAAAGGTTAAAGGCAAAACAGGCAACACATGCTTCAAATCCAAACATGGGATGGAGTCCAAATAACAGTGATGAGAGCAATTATCTTCCGGCTTATACTCTTTTCACTCCAACACCACACCTGCCTATGGTCCTGTCCTTACAATCCCTACAACTTAGGGTTTCCTCTTTTTTTTAGGATGCAATATCCCCCCCCCCCCGAAATGTATCTGTGTGTGTTGTGATCCAAATTTAGGATTTCATAAAGATGAGTACCTCTGCCACTGATAGAAGCACTGACCTGAGAGAGAGGGCATTCTTTGGCTAACGTGCTCTGATTCATCTCTTTGAGCAACTCCTTTAAGGCATTGCGGACTGTGGCATGGTTCCACTGCTCTGCTGGCAAGTCTTCCAGCTTTGAACAACTGTGAAAACAGAGAACAGAAGACTAAAACAGATGGAAAACATCACCTGCAAGGATCGCTGCTCTTTACATGCAAGAGCTATAAAGCTCTGTGACGCAAGACACAAGTTAGAATCCCATGCTTGTGTCTTTCAGGTTTTTAATGTGAGCATTCCCTCCCATGGTGTAGCTATTTCCTCCAGCTACATTCTGAACTGAATAGGATTGAGCAAAGATAACTGAATGCAGGACTGTAGCCTGAACTTGGAACAATTACTTATCACATTCCCTACCTCTGATTGAAACTAGCTCTCTGCCATTGTGCTTTCAGCAAAAGGCAACATTACTCAAGTTTTACAGTCCAAATTCTAGCTCTGAATTTCTGAATAAGTCCAAGAAACATAAAAAAGGATTTATTTGATTGATATAATGTGCTAAGTATTTGATCAGGCCTGGAGGAACTACTAAACTGGGAACTGCTTAGAGGAAAAGCTCTTTAAATGATTGACTGAGCTTGTCTGTACTCAAATATCATATCAAAACAGTTAGAATATTGGCCAGGAAGAGCTGCCAGGTGAGCCACTCTTCCTGCATTTTGTTTTGCATTTCAACAAAAGCCCAGAAATTAATGAAGACAGGATGTGCTAATCTCAGTAGTAATGCTGTGATCGGCAGAGCAGCTCAGAGGAGGGCAGATGCTCAGAAATACCCACCTTTGTAATTGAATTTTCAATGTCACAACATGATAGACATCTTGTAACATGTCAGCAACTGTAGCATCAGGTGTATCTGTTACATAACTGAGCGGAAGAGGATTCCACTTCCCGAGTTTGATTATACCTGAAATGAAAGAATGGAACACACAAATGAATGTATATTTGCAGTTTACCTAGTCATCCAATTATTTGTTCAGGGAGTTGAGG
This sequence comes from Podarcis pityusensis, assembly GCF_964106645.2. Taxonomy (NCBI): domain Eukaryota; kingdom Metazoa; phylum Chordata; class Lepidosauria; order Squamata; family Lacertidae; genus Podarcis; species Podarcis pityusensis. The sequence goes on from NC_138028.1 coordinate 127,549,853, forward strand.
CTTACTACTATATTGGGCTAGTTTGCATATAATGCTAACTATGCATGAGCTAGAGCAAGCCAGAGTGAAGCCCTGGGCTCGGGCACCAGCTTCCCCCTCTCCTGCCTGGTCAAGAGAAATTTAGTTAATTAGTTAGCTAGTTAGTTAATCTCTATACCACTCTTCATGTGTAGATCCATAGATCCCTGCAATGTTCACTTCCATTTTCAAAGTATCCTGGCCTGTCATTATAAACAAACCAAAGATTAAAGTTTCAAACAAAATCTGGCTAGTTAAACAAGCAAATTTCAAAAGCCATGGTTTGTAGATGGCTTGTTTAGAAACTGGCCTAAGTTTATGTTAAACCACAGTCTCTAGTTCGAATGCAATGCTAAGCCAGGATACTTCGAAACTGAAAGTAAATGCTACAGACATCTTTCTTCCCCAGCCATGTGGGACAAAGAGGGAAGGGAAAATACATGAGCCCAAGATTTTGATTACGCTAGTTCTAGCTCATACACATAACAGTGTGTTATCCATGAGCCTGTCCATAGAAGTTTCCTTCTTCCAATTAGTTACAGACCTTACTCCACACATCTCGCTTACCCACTTAGGTCTGGAGAGTCTAACGTGTCTAAAGTGATATCCTAATTTTTCCTCTTCAAGAAATCGGGATATCACTCTAGACATGTTAGATTCTCTAGACTTAAGTGGGTAAAAGAAAAAAAGAAAAATGTGTGTATAACAATGCCATCAGAAACATCTACAAACTCGAGTACTGGTCCCTGCTGCTCCAGTACCAATTCTGCTTCATGCCTCTGTTAATCAGAGACAGACCAGTGCAAGCAGGGAGCAGTAGCCCTCCTTATTCAACCCGATAGCAGTCAATCTGCCTCACAACCAGAAAAAAACTGAAAGCATCCCAGTTGTGATGGCCAGCACTAAGATTCTGGGGAGAGATCAGTAAAATGTTAATAGTTCAGGAATGTTTTTACTCGCTCCTGTATAAAACTGGAACAAAAGGTTGCTAATTATGACATTTCAGAAACAACAAAATTAAGAAGAACAAAACTGGGATTTAGTTCAGTACATTCCATTGACACAGAAGGCTAAATTAACAGACACCTCATAACAAAATGCTTTGGAATAAACTCCTTGGTATTCGAGGGTCAAAACACTCCTGGAAGGACTGCCAAGGAGAAGAAAAACAAGTATCTCTTGCTTGACATAAAGTGTTTAAAACAGGCATAAAGAGAACAAAACATTAAAATCATGCCACTGTTCCAGTACTAAGGTTTCACAATCTGGTGCTGAATATGCTATAGTATAAATAGTGCCTAGACTCTGATCCTGCACAATAACACACAAAACTCATTCACAATACCGTATGTCTTCTGAGCTGGCTCTTTATACCATATTCCATTTGCCAACATAAAGCCTGCTTTTCTTAAAGGGCATCATTTCCTAGCACAGAACTTATTCACGTACAGGTGAAAGAATCCTCAAACTGGCTTTTAGCTTCTGTTCCTACCCACCACCCAAAAAACAGACAGCACAGTGCCACTTGCAAATGTTCCATATTGACCTACTTTGAGGACCAAAAAAAAGTGATACAAGAGCCCTTTCTACTTCTATTAAACCCTTGTCACTGAGAACCCTCCAGAGTTTTCATACCTAATTTTCCCAAGTACCGTATTTTTCGTCCCATAGGACGCTCCGTCCCATAGGACGCACCTAGTTTTTGGGAGGGGAAATAAAGGAATTTTTTCCCCTTTATTTCCCCCCCAAAACCAGGTCGGGGAACAGCGGGATGGCAGCGCTGCGCCTCCCCGCTGTCCCCCGAGCTTGTGGGGCTGGCCGATGTCTGCCCGGCACGAGGGGTGCTCTGCTTCAGGACGCCCTGTGCGCCGGGCGGCAGGCTGCTATCCACAGCCTGGGGAGCCCTGCGGGAACTCCCGCAGGCTCCCCAGGCTTGCTGATAGCTTCCTGAAGCCTGGAGAGTGAGAGGGGTCGGTGCGCACCGACCCCTCTCGCTCTCCAAGCTTCAGCGAAAGCCTGTATTCGCCCCATAGGACGCACACAGATTTCCCCTTCATTTTTGGAGGGGAAAAAGTGCGTCCTATAGGGCGAAAAATATGGTACATTGTTTACACTATGAGACTGAGGAAGATCTGCCAAGCAAAACAGAAAGCCATCTTGGTGAGTATGGACATGTGGTCTGTTCTGTACATGTTAAAGGTCTGGACTACAGACAACTATAGCATTTTCATAACTCAACATGACTATGGAAGAAAGTCCTTTGTATCTTGTTAGGGCAGTAAGAAATACATAAAACACAACTGTAATAATGTAATATGTGTATATGCTTCATTTATGACTGCTAAGGGTGTATACTATTATTATTATTATTATTATTATTATCATCATTCATTTCATTCCTATACTGCTTTAAATTTTTAAGAAAAAACATCTCAACGTGGTTCACAACCTACACTGAAACATCAAATAAAACAACCCAGAATAAAACTTTACTGAAGAAAGTAAAATACGAAGTATATGTTCAAAGCAACATAATTAGCAGGGAGCTAAAATATTATCTTAAAGATTTGAAAATAAAGCATTACTAAAGAGGTCAGCTACGGAATGCACATTTAGTGCAGCAAAGTTAACCAAAAAAATCATCTTAAAGATTTCAAAAGAAAACATTACTAAAGAAAGTCAAATATAAAATGCACATTTAAAATAGCATAATTAGCAAAAGAATAAAATATTATCCTAAGCGTAGATTACAGAGTACTTTCTTATTCTAGTAGGTAATAATCAAGCAAGATGAATATATTTTAATAAAGATGAATGTTGGGGGGGGGAGGGAAATGGACCTGACCAAAGATCAAGAAATTATGGTATTGTCTGACACCTATCTAACGATCCCTTAGCAACACACTTGGATATCTTTACCTAGTAAAGATCTTTTAAAGATGTAGCCACCCTCAACTGGTGCATGGCCAACAAGAATATGAAGCATAGTAGATGAAGGGCCCTGCATAAGGAGCAGGGAAGAGAGGATCTCCAGAATGGGATGCTGGGGAAAGAGGGGGAAGCTCCCAGTTAAGAGCTGGGAGGGTTCACTCTTCTGTGTGGGGAATAAGAGTTAAGATATAATTGTGATAGAGGACCTTGTATTTATTTTATTACTTCTTTTTATTTTCTTCTTGCTTCTTATTTATTTTCTCCATATTAGTTTGTCTTTTACAGTATTGTACTTTATTTTGAAAACTTTTCATCAAAAATATTTTTTAAAAAAGAATATGGGACATAGCCTATACAACCAAATTAATAAATGGGATAGGACATGTGCATAGATAAATTGAAGGTTTCAATTTCTTATTGGAATTATAAAGTTCAGCTTGAAATAATCCCTATACTTTACTGGGTAAAATATAGGTTTGATCTTGACTTTTAACAGGACAGAAGAAACAATAACATATTCTGTAATAAAAGTGTGCACTACATTTAAAATGAGATAGAACATATCTATGCACTTGTTACATTATATATGTCAACTAACTGACTTCCTAATTATTCAAGCTATTTTACTTTTTATGTTTGCTAGTTTGCTACAGTAAGCAACACAATATTTTAAGAAGTTCTACAAAGAATCATAAAACTGTGTAGTGCTGGAAGACACCTGACTTCCTATATTTAAAATACATAGTGTATTATTATTATTATGTGGAGAATAATATGCAGAGCCTCTGTGCTTATATGACTCAATAGGCTTTTCTCTTAAGTCAATAAAAGGAATTTCTGTGGCAATATTATCCATAAAGTTTAAAGCAACAACACTGGGGGAGAAACAAGCAGTGAAAGTTTCAGAACTAAGAGCTGTTTTTTTGAAATTAGCACAAAAGCAATGCAGAAAACATAATGCTAGTTTCTGTTGCTACCAGTGCTTTTCCTTTTCTTCCTTACAAATGAAGAAGAAATTGTATTGGCTAACAGTACAGAAACACAGGTGTTACCATAACGCTCAGTGCTTTTTGCGCATTAACACCTGCTCCAAGTCCTCTCTCTTTGTTACAGTACTGAAAATGCATACTATTCCTTCAGCCAGTGCTATGTGATTAGTGATTAGCTCACTGATTTTCAGTTCTGGTTTACAGGCTTTACTTGCATATCTTTTTAGGTATTTGACAGACCTTTCAAGGGCTCACAAGAAGAGCGAGAAAAAATATGAGAGTTAGGAATGTTTTTCCCTCCACCCTATAACCTTTTCAGGCACAAAAAAACCTTGCTTTTGAAATGAAAGAGGCAGTCATCAACAGGAGGCCTCACCTGCTCGAGTCAGAAAAGGACTTGCTAGTCCTCTTCTTTACTAGAAGTGATGCTTCTAAAACCACTCATCATAGGTTTCCTGTATCATGGGACAATAGTTTACTTGGCCCTGGAAGGCTAAGGAAAGTACAAATCCATGCTCTCTGGCAGGAAATCATGTTCTTGAACATGGGGATCTCCAGTTAAGCAGAGAGCTGTGAAGGCTTTGCCCATACCTAATAAGCCCTTCTTCTTACTAGGGAACCCCTCCACCTCTCCATTGTAAGACTTTTTAGTACTTTTGGAGTGGGCAAGGAACTGGCAAGAACAGCAGCAAATTCCATTGCAAGGAAGACGAACTCCAAGTCACCAGGCACAACTTGCAATGGAGAGAGGCCGTTTCACCTTGAGGTGTTCATATTCCAAACTCCTTTCATTCAAACTTTACTCCTATCACTACATGTGATACGGTGTGTGTGCGTGCTTGCATATTTTGGTCCAAATGCATAACTAACCTGTAAGAATTACGAAAAAGCTAGCCTGAAAGCTGGTTTTCAGCCAGTCTGCTATACGCTGTTTCAGTTGAGATACCCAGATTGTGTAGCTCCCTTCCTCATGAGACCTGATTTGCCTCATCTTTACTGAGATTCTAGCATGCTGTAAATACCTTTCTGTTTTGCAAGCCTTTTGATCGAATTCATTTTCTGCCATTCTCTGTAGATCTGATTAATGAACAGTATACTGTGATTCTCCATTCTGGATATATTTTGCTTACACATTGTTTTTCAAATTTTGTGGCTAGCTGCCTCTGAGGTTTCTTATTGAAAATCAGGGTACAAATATTTTAATTAAATAAATACAAATCAAATACCTGCTTTCATGACCTATATTAAGAAAAGGTCTGAAATTAGAATAGTAGTATCAGCATACTCAAGCAACAGATACAAGTTTATCAATGAATTTCAAATACTTCTTAATCAGCACAGGCCACTCATTACTGCAAATGATTCTCATAAAATAGCAGATGATCGCATGTCTTCATTCTAAGACTTTATCTTAGCAGAAGAATATACAAGTGATATTTTAGCGTATCTTGCCATTTCAAATTTGAAAGATAAGCAGATTGTATCCTGCTGTTGTACAAGTTTAGGCTAGACTACTCTGTTTTAAACTTTTGCTTAAGTCATAGTAGTACACTTCATTTTAAGTGTTCCCATTGATTATGTTGTTGTGTTTCCCTTGCAAAAGTACCATACATGTGAAAGTTCTTAAGATTAATATTAAATTCTCTTTGGGGAACTAACTTTTGAATGTGTTTGCTGTAAAATGGAATTCATAAATAAATAAATAACATAAATGTGGTTCAATAAGTGCAGCATTCAATTACATGGCTCTAGATACGCTACAAAAGAAGATTATGCTTTCTGTAATAACCTGAACACCCCAAAAGGTGTTGTTGCTTCTATAAATAATGTAGAAAGGATACTCTGTAGTTGATCTCCTTTGTAAGGTTTTATTTTGACATCTTTTAAGATAATACTCTTATGCCAGCTTCTCCTGAGCATGAGAGAGGAAGCCACTCCACGCTGCGCTCCATGCTCAGCCTCCTCCCAATGATGCAACGTCACATGCCAGGGCCCCCCAATCTTAGGTGCAAGATGGCACCTCTGATTCTAATAGAATCACATGTCAACAACATAACCAGCAGACACTACATGGCAGTACTACACCAAATGGTACAAAAACTAACTAAGGTTCATTATATCAGTTAAAGTACTCACAGTTCTAGAAGGGTTGATTACATACTATAAAATGCATAGCAAATAATAAATGTATACTACCTAGGCTCAGGTGCTGCTGATCAAGAAAGCAAGGGTTAGTATCAACTCCCTTCACCTACACTACAAAGGTTCTCGCTGCACTTTAAAGTGCCACTAGTTCTCAGCAAGGCACCCGATACAGTTTAGCACTTGTGTAGCAACTGAATGAACGCTACAAAGTATCTGCACTTGTATAATTCTGCATATGGCACTGTCTGCATGATAAGCAGGGCCAGCTCAATATATTTTGCTGCCTGAGGCAAAGGACAAGACGGCGGCCTCCCCCAGCACGCACAGAAGCCAATTTCACTGGTAGTTGAATCTTACTGCAATACTGGTGAAAGTAGCGCAGTATCTTCTACTGTACTTTAGAGCAGCAGGCTACCATAGGAGGTACCAGGCAGGCTACATGGCACTCATCACTCTGTCCCCTCTCTGCACCTCAGCATATGCCACCAGAGGCAGCTACCTCACTCTGCCTTATCATAGGGCTGGCCCTGATGATAAGGTAAGAATAGATGGCAGGGTTTTACTTCAACACAGCTTTGCTGTTCCAAACTGCTTTGGAACAGAGGATCTCAAAACACTTTACCAACATTAATTAATTAAACTTCATAATATCTCTCCAAGGAAAGCATTATGCTCACCAACGCATTGATTTATGATTATGTTTATTGTCCTGCAAAGTACTATGTTAATGTCAATACAAAAGGAGCCATCCCCACCCCACATTCACCACATAAGCCTCAGGTCTACTGTAATAAATAATTCAGTGGACAAACAGGAATAAACAATGTGATAACAGTGACATATGCACCTACAAATCACCTGGAAAACCACACATAGTGAATTACACTTTAACCAATGTGCTTGACTCGGAGGCTTCAATTTATGAACAGAACAGAAGGGTGACCTTCAGTTACAGGATAAGTATTTAGCATTCATTTCCTGGATACTTTTAGCTTTGTTGGACTGGGAACTTTGGTTCTCTTCCAATCACTAAATCGCTGTTCTAAAGTATACACTTATATATAGGCTCAATGTTATTGAGTAGAACTTAAATTCTAAGAATTAAAAACATGTCATTCTCCACTAGAACTATCAGTTTTATTATGAATCAATAGGCCTAAACTAGGCCCTTCACTTGGTTAAGCATCCCAAACTTAACATTTGTTTTTTGTCTTCTAGAAAAATTCTATTGGAGTTCACTTCTGATCCAAATTTCAATAAAAGATAGAACTGCTGCCAAATTGGCTAAAGATTGCTTGTGACAAGATATGTCGGCATGATAAGTTATCATGTTATAAACTTCAGAAGAGATTTAAATACAAACAATAAGCAAAGGGCTTGCCATATTGCTCAAACAGGTCAGTGCTACTACAAAATAGTTTCCTTCTCTGTATTTTCTCTTTTATTAATGGATCACAATTTAAATAATGACACACATAGATACAGGCCAGCAGGCAGCTCATGTGCTAAAGGGGCGTATTACAGACGCATTTGCGGGTCATAATCAAAGCAGCAAATTTTAAGATAAATCATGTTTATCATGATTGTAATAGCGCAGAGGGCTGTGTGCATGCATAGCCATGTGATTCTCTTTTGACACCTCCTCCCTTCCTATTGTAAACAATGAGACTTGAGCAGAACCAAAGCCTTCTTCTCCTAGACAACTTTGTCAGTCCATGCAAGAGAGATCCTGTTGTAAGTTCTGAGTTATAGTCCGATTGTGGTCTCATTGACTTTCCACTTCAAATAAATCTCCTAATATAGCTGTTACCCCTAGGTACCAAGAAGAAAGCTACAGAAAAATTGGCTTAGCTATGCAGGCTGCAACATCTCCATGTCATTAACAGAGTGAACTATTCCCACAATCCCACACAAATTGATCCATGAGCTGAATGAACAGCCCGCCGAGAAACCCAACACAGTTCTGCTGTGGTAAAACTAGTTCTGAAGCAGTAAGAAAGCTGAGTTCTGGTTTGCATATGGTTCCCACATAGCTCTATTTCCCTTATTTAAAGAAAATGCTCATTTGACAGTAACACAAAGCTGAAGAGAACAGAGTAGCCTGCTCATGTTAATATTCTGTGAACATATATAACACCTAGGACCACAGATCATACAGAAGGTCTTGCACTCAATTCTTGTAATCTCCACATAGGAATGGGAATGTGAAGTGCTTAACATTGCTGCTTTTATCTGATATATGACTTAGGTTGCAATCAAATATGCATTTAGCTAATAGTAAACTCAATGGTGCTTACTCCTGAGTAGGCATGTATATAAGATTGTATTATTTTCCTCCATCCCCTTCAACCAATGTATAATAATATATACTATCAGTCTCAGTTCAGTGCTGTGTAACTTTATATAGAAGTTTTGCGTTTTGTTGCATGTAGATTAGTCTCATGTAATAGATGCCGCTTCACATTTGGGAAATATTATGACAGAGCCCTAACTCAGAGATTATATTAAATTAATCTAATCTAAGTAACTAGACTGAATTAATAAAAACTCTATGAAGAGAACACAATTAGTCCAAGAATTAAATAAAGCTTTCTGAAGCTGATTATTTTAGGAGCAGTTATTTAATTTCAAAGGTTTTCTCCCAAAGAACAGTCAAAATATTGGCCCAGATATAGAGGCAACACAATTGATATTTCAGACTCTATTTTGAGACTTGGGTTACATGGAACAATCTCACCACTTTTAAAAGAATCACACAGGTTTCCCATGCATTTCTGGGCACAATTCAAAATGTTGGTATTTGGCTATAAAGCTGTACACAGTTTGAAACCAGGACACCTCAAGGATCCCCTTTTCCAATAAGACCCCACCCATTATGCAAGGCACCACTACCTGTGGGGAGGTTAGCCAGGCAATGACAGTAAAGCAAGCCTTCTCCATAGTGGCACCCCATCTTTGGAAGTCTCCATATTGTTCCATACACCCATTTCCTACTCCTGAGTTCATGCAAATATAAATTATATTATTCAACCTGGTTTTGAAAATTCGTAATGCATCTTTCTTTTATTGGTTGCCATTTTAGAATCTGAGGTTTAGCCAATTGATTTTATCTCTTTTAAATTGTATGCTCCAAGTTTAAATGCCTTGTTGCACTTTTTAATGCCTTCCTGGTGTTTTGTTTTGCTGTAGTTTATTGGATGCTTTTGGCTGAAATCCTAATCCGCTAATATTGATGCTAGAGAAGAAGAAGAAGAGTTTGGATTTGATATCCTGCTTTATCACTACCCGAAGGAGTCTCAAAGCGGCTAACATTCTCCTTTCCCTTCCTCTCCCACAACAAACACTCTATGAGGTGAGTGGGGCTGAGAGACTTCAAAGAAGTGTGACTAGCCCAAGGTCACCCAGCAGCTGCATGTGGAGGAACGGAGACACGAACCCGGTTCCCCAGATTACGAGTCTACCGCTCCTAACCACTACACCACACTGGCTGTCAGAGACAGTGGAGGAAGGGTAGAAAGCTGCACAGTTGCCTCCTTACCAGCCTCCACTGGTGGGGGGGGGTGCAGTCCACTGAGGTGAAAGTCTAACCTCTACACAAGTGGGCGGCAAGCTACTGTTGGTAGTCCTCCCACCAACAATAACCTACGCAAAGCCCCATAATCGGTTATTTGGGGACAGGGTGCCAGAGGCTTTGGATCTGTCAGCTCTGAAGCCTTGTGGATCCCCACAAGGGCTTCAGCTGTGCCCATCCTGGAGCTGGCACCACAAAAATTGGCATAAAACCATCCCCTCTAAGTTCTGCTCTACTGGCAGGAGGTGGACAAGGATCTGGATGCAGTGATGATTCCACTGCTATGATTGTCACTGGCCCCAGTTAGGATTACTCTGTTACTATTTACTTTTACTATTTTTAAGCCACCTCAAAAACATTCTTTTTTTCAAAATGGCAGGGTAAAATATATATATTTAATTAATGAATGAAACAAAAACTATTGTTAAAATGTGCATTTAATTTTAAACTAAAAACATTTTAATGGTTCCATGTAGCAATTGATATGCACTTTTGGTCAGAACCTATGTAAGAACATAAGAAGGGGCCTGCTAGAGCAAGTCAATGACCCACCTACTGAAGCATCCAGTTCTCACAATAGTCCACCAGATGCCTGTGGGAAGCGCGCAAGCATTTGAAGTACAAATGGTAAATTTCATTAAAATGTATCATTGAAATCAACCTTTTTCTAAATAATGGTTGAAAATTGCTCGTAAAGTATGAGATGGATATGGATGCCCCTGGGGGATGGACCGTGGAAAGGAAAATGTTAAGCTCTGGTATAAAGAGGGGGATCTTTGCTCTAACTCACATATGGATCTGGTCTGCATCTAGCTTAAACAGAGAACACCAAAATTCCAACTCTGGGAGGGGCAAGATTCAGTGACAGAGAAACAAGCAGAATCTGTCTGGTTAATTGTAATAAGCAATATTCCAAATTGAATTGGCTGCCATTCAAAAAAAGTACTTCTTTAAAATGCATTTCTCCTCTGCAAACTACAACTTCATGACATATAAATTAAACATACATACACACACACACAGACCGTACCCTCCAAGGAGCCAAGGTAATCACTTCTAACAGTAAGGCATATGTTGAAGGAAAATACTAAAGGAGGAGACTTCATTGCTCCAAAATCCCGAAGGACTTTTTTTCCCCCTTTTGCTCATATGCATCTGAACTCAGATGTTAATACAATAAATCCAAGGCATTTTATTTGAAATCATGACCATTTAGTTGATGAGAAATGTTCCCATGCAATGGAGAATGGATGAGATGGGCAATGCATCCCATCAACAACATACTTGGAGTGATAACAAAAGCAGGGGGAGAAGAATTCTGGAGATATGAATGAGCAGCCATTCTATCTGGCTATAGCAGAGGGAGAGATGGGACTGCAGAGCCTCTCCATCAGCTGTGCTGAGAGACCAGGATCTTTTTGCTCCTCTTCTCTTGAACTCTTTTCATTCCAGCTGGTCCTTACAAGACCTACATTTAAGAACTAGTATCTCAGTTTGCTTTTTCCTCCTCCCTCCCATCATTCATATAGCCCAGTATTGACGAAGTCAACTATTTGAGCTTTATAAAGAAAGCACTGTTTGGCTTCTCTTCAGTCATTCACAAAAATCCTGCAAACCCAATTGCGAAGCTACTCCTTATCTACAATGGAGTTTCAGGGTGAAAGAAGTTACATATTGCATTTGTTGTTGCAACAAGTTCTTCACACTTACCTTCAGTCACTCCCTACAGAAAGAATTAGCAAAAAACCCCAAAAAGACCACCCTAAAACTTGTATCCTAAAAATGTATCATAAGCAAAATAAATGTGATTCTATAAACCACTATACCTGCCTTGGTGATGCTTTGTACTGCTTATCCAGAAGCAATCATGTGGTCCCATTTTAAGGCTTGTGGAATATTTTATGCTGCTGTTTAGAATGCATGAATAAATGCTCCATCTTCATATGAGAGTTACAGAGGTGGTCTCCCTCAAATTTTAGAAAGCCGGGCATTGCAGTGTACTGACATCATATGGCATCACAAAGTCACATGACTTTTAAAGTGCATAGGGACTTTTCCTTCTATAATCATCTTGTTAAGAAATTAAACAAACTGAATCAAGCTGCCTATTTATGAACCATTTGAAAGTCTTCTGCTAAATACTTGCATTTTTTAAACGTCCGAAATACTACTCTACTTGTTTTGCTGAACATGGGCCTTTAGACCCACACAATGATTCAGTTTTCTGGGGATTGAGAGGGGTGGAGAGTCTGTACAAAAGGACAATCACAAGTCTACTTTACACACCACACTTATAAGTCTACACCTAAAGAATACAAAGCTGAAAACAGAAAGCATGTTTTAATAAGCTGTGTTCTATAGATACATGTCAATAAATCAGGAGCCAAATAATCACATCCATAGCCCCATCACTAATACAGAACCGGGCAAAAGGCATGGGTGGAGCATGCTCCTATTTCAAGCCTAGTGCTATCTAGTGATGGCAGTGGGGCCTGCTGAGCATCCAGTGGACCCTGAACTGGCTCAGACTCTCCCCCAGAACACCCCATTTAGGGGCTTTCCACAGGCTGATTGCCACCCAATCCATCACACAGGGGTTTGGATTGCAGGGTTGGGGCTCACCCACACTTCTACTTATCCCATGCCTAGAAAGTGCTGGTCTGAGTGGTTTTCCACTTGACCCGTGCTTGCTAGGGACAATCCGGGTGGTTTTCCCCCTGCCCCGCTCTGTTCCCAGGGAAAACTTGCTCTTTAGCTCTAAATTAGAACAAATTTTGTTACGGCATAAACTTTTGTGGACTAGAGTCCACTTTGCCAGATGTATGGTTTTTTTAACCAGAATCTCAAAATGCACCACAAATAATGTTTTTCAATGCCACTCTTATTGTAACAACATTACAGGTTACTGTCAAATTACCTATTTATTTATAAGGATGAAACACTAAACGCATGTGACTGGCATGCAAGGGAGGGGGTTGAATTGCAACTGCTTGCTAAAACAGCAATTTTATTTTCACTAAACAGTGTATAGATTAATAATTTATTTCAAGCCTTAAAAAAATTAATAGTAAAAATGTAAGATTGTCTCTATTACTCAGTTTGCGACTTGGCAAGCCCTCTTTGCCCAGAAGTTGATCTCTGCCAGATAATGTTAAAAATAAACATTTTCCCTCACCATTTTTCTTACAAGTATTTCACACAATTCACACAGGGTGCTGAAAAGCTACAGTCTTGGAAAGACAACACCCTGTTAACGGCTGTTGGGATGAACAACATATTTAGCATGGGTTTCCATTGGGGATGTAAGTAGGAAGTATCTACTACTTAGGCCACTAATGATTTTTGTCTGGAGCTGAAAGAGAACTCCGCCAACCATGCTTATGCAATAAATATATTATGAATTATTTTTTTAAAAAAATGGATTTGATATCCCACCTTTCACTCCCTTTAAGGAGTCTCAAAGCGGCTAACAGTCTCCTTTCCCTTCCTCCCCCACAACAAACACTCTGTGAGGTGAGTGGGGCTGAGAGACTTCAAAGAAGTGTGACTGGCCCAAGGTCACCCAGCAGCTGCATGTGGAGGAGCGGAGACGCGAACCTGGTTCCCCAGATTATGAGACTACCGCTCTTAACCACTACACCACACTGGCTCTCAAATATATAAATATATTTATATATTACGAAAACAAAATATGCAAAGGGAGGGGAGGAGACAAAGCTAAGAGTCATGAATGGCACACACATTTCAACCTCATGCATACAAAAAAAATATAACTGACCAAAAGTATTGTGATAGAGTGAATAGTAGTTGTTGCTAGCCCTTGTGCACTGCTTTCTATGACTGTGTGCAGGAGTAATGCTGCAAGCCTTTGGAAAACAGCTATGCCCAGATACCAGAGTTAACACACACTATCACTTAAAATTATAGCACACGTACAAAACTTCAGAGCTTAAAATTATATAGCAACATGCTGGCCCTGGCCAAACTACTATGTTAAAACTTCTCTGAACTCATATGAGTAAGAATAATGTACAATTAACATGAAAATATAATGAGCAGAAAATATGGTAGCTGAACAGTATTAAGACATTATTTTCCCCAGTGCGAGACCAACCTTTTTTCCATACTATCAAGTGTACAAAGATATTTAAAGTAGTAAGTTTATCTTAAAATTCTAAGCCATCCAACTATTTTTAAGCAATCTGTCAGGGAAATGCCTTTTAAATATGCATGTATTTAATATACTAATCTGGTGTTCAGCACAAGATCAGCATGAGAAATCTCTCATTTTCAAAAAAAAAAAAAAAGCTGTAGTACCTATTGTTAAGATCAAATACACAAGGTTAATTTCATGGATTATATCAGAAATTTATTAGTATTAGTACTGTAATTTTAAACGGATTACCCACTTCACACCTTCCATCCAGGGTGCATTATTACAAATGTCAATTAATGCATCAGTTTGCAGGGGTAGTGGGTAGTGGTAAGTGTTTTTTTAAACATGCTTGTCAATAAATTTCATAGAAGTCAGTTGGGCAGACTTCGCAAAAATTGTGTTTAAGTTTATAGTAAGAACCTACCCAACATACAGATGAGTATATGTTATAAATATATAGCGAGTGAACTATATACTGTCTTGCTACAGCGGAGAAGCCAAGTGGAAAAGAAAAGCACAGGTTAATTGCCTGTCAGTTGCTCTGCTTTAAGCTGCTCAAACACAGATACAGGAGGCCCGCAAGCTACACAGGGGTTATATTCGGGGGGGGGGGTCATGTGCAAAGGGAAAATTGCAGTCAGAAGGACCCCTGGAACCACCCCCCACATGACTATCCTTTTTTTGCTGAGCTCTGGGAAGGTTGCCGAAGGCCTCTGGAAGGTTCACAGGAGCATCCCACAGCCTTCAAGAAGCTTATGCGACCTTCCCAGTGCCCAGTAAGCAAGGTGGAGGAGAGTTTAAAAACTCTGCGGTAGGGAAACACAGTGCATAAAGAGCTTTTTAAGCCCTCCACCCTCCTTACCGAACTCTGGGAAGGTCACACAAGATCTTTGACGGCCCCCTCCAACTGTTTCCCTCAGCTCTCCATTTATTTATTTACCATATTTTTTCCGTGTATAAGACTAAGTTTTTTCCCTAAAAAATAATGTCTAGAATTTGGGGGCATCTTACACATGGGGGCTATCTCCCCTCATTTTCTTAAATCGGAGTCCCCAAAAATAGGAGGCATCTTATACACGGGGGCGTCTTATAGACGGAAAAATACGGTATGTATTTTTCCACCACCCGTACAAAGCTACAATCATGTAAGTCAATCACACATAAATTGCCAGTTTATTGTGAGTCTATAATCTTATACACACTTATCTGGCTGGGATCAAGTCCCACTGAAGTCTATGCAGCTGGCTTCTAAATAGGATTGTAGTGTGAATTACTTATACTACAGTGGTGCCCCGCAAGACGAATGCCTCGCAAGACGGAAAACCCGCTAGACGAAAGGGTTTTCCGTTTTTGAGTTGCTTCGCAGGACGAATTTCCCTATGGGCTTGCTTCGCAAGACGAAAATGTCTTGCGAGTCTTGAGATTTTTTTCCCGCTTTTCCCCCCCTTTATCTAAGCCGCTAAGCCTTTAATAGCCTTTTAGCAGCTAATCCGCTAAGCTGATAAGCCTTTAATAGCCGCTAAACTGCTAATAGCGCTAATCCGTTAAGCTGCTAATAGGGTTGCTTCGCAAGACGAAAAAACCGCTAGACGAAGACACTCGCGGAACGGATTAATTTCGTCTTGCGAGGCACCACTGTACTCAGGTGTATGCAGGATAGGAAAAAATATTTTTTCTTAGTTGAGAAAACTTTATAATTATTAAATAATAAATTCAACTTGAATATTGTATTTTACTAAATTTATAAAAAAGGCCCAAAATTGTTTAAGCAGTGTACATATATTAATAAGATAAGATAGTTCCTACCAGCAGGGTCACAGTCTAATAAACACACAATCCAAAAGAAAAAGGGAATGGGGAAGGAAGAGGGGCACAAGCACTGAAGCAGCTGCTCCTTTGCTGGCCAATGGTTGGGGCTATAACAAAGATCTTGTAAACAGCACATGAATAATCAAAGTTACTTCAACAAGAATTTATTTTAACATTACAAACTGATTTTATGATAAAGAAAAAGTCACAACTTAAAATTTTCTCTTCTGCACCAACAAATACATAGATGTCAAGTATAATCTTGCAGTAAAATAGATACAAGGACACCTGCAACATTCAATGAGGCTGAATGGGAACTTATAAGATTGTTTATAAATGGCTGTATGATTTTTCCTGAAATGATTTTCTATCTTTGTTTGACCATCAACAACTCTGGTTGTGCTGGAAAACAGAAGTGGATGTATGTGCTATTGAAGAGTGACTGAGTGTTTTCAAACCATTACTTGACTAGACAGGGTGTTAATAAAGGTGACTCTTCAGTCAGTGTTCATTTGATACTAAAATGAAAACAGTATAAACAAAAATAAAGGGATTTAACAACAGTACCCTTGTTGATCTGGGGGGGAGGGATCCCTGCTCTATCAACTGCTTGCATTACATGGTTAACACTTGAGATATAATTTCCAGAGAGCAAAGTTTATTATGGCAAGAGCTTTCATAGACTAGATTTCATTTGCATCTGATGAAGTGAATTCTAACAAAGTTATAATGTCATAGGCTTTCATGGATTAGTCTTTCAGATGCCACTTGAGATACAATTTCTTTATCCAGGCTCCGGTCGTAGTGTTATTGTGTAAATAAAAATGACTAGTATGCTGAAGCACTCACATATTTTTTCCCAGACTCATTCTCCATCTCTCAGATTCTCTTTACTGTACATGAACAATTATCCAAAGACATTGAGTTCTTTGCTATCGCAAAATCGGGTAGGGGTGGGGTAGCTGTGGCTCTCCAGCTGTTGTCAAACTCCAACAGCCCCAGACAGCATGGTCAGTTATCAGGTACTGTATATAGAAGCTGTAGTCCAAGAACATCTGGAGGGACACAGGCTCCCCATTCCTGGGCTGGATTGTAAGAAACTGGTTCCAATGCCAGTTCAGGGCATTTTTTCTAAGCAGATATAACAGGATGAAAAGGAAAATTGTGTGAAGTTTAACCCTTCTCCGTAACACTGGGAGGAAGGAGAATATAACAAAGACATACAAAATAATCTAAGAAATAAAATATACAAATGTAGCCCCATGAAAACATTTCATGGTTTATTTTGCTCCTTTCTTCTTATATTATTACATTACAGCCTATCTCTCTTCCCCCTCCCTATTAAAATGGGGTAAACGGATGAAAAATCTGGTATATCAAAATACAATGTTTCCTTCTGTTTCTTAATTTTAATTTTAAAATATTGCCTTTCTATTTATAAATGTGAATGCATAAAAAACCCCATAGTTAGGGGAAAGTGTGCCAGGGCATAAAGAAGATGCATTAATCCCCTTTCAGCTTCCTTCTTTACCCCACACCTTACTCCAGTCCAACGAAGGAGATCTGCATTGGAAATGGACATCCAAGTGTTGATCTCTTTAGCTGGATCAGGAACAGGCTAAAACGGGATGCAAATTAAATATGCATCCAAGCAGAGATGTCTATCCATTGAAAATACTGAAATGTGATTAGAGAGCATCTGCACTCAAATGCACATTGGGGTGTGTATCCAGTTTACGTCCTCTCACTTCTGATCCATCCATGTCCTTGAAAGCCTGATTCTACATGCAGAGCTTCATGGACCAGAGTACACAGCTCCATGGACAACCACTGCAGCCCCTCTTCTCAGGGGAGAAGCAGGGGGTTTATTATGTATTCAGTGTGTACCCTGCAAGACGTTCTCAACAGCTGTATGTACTACTCGCATATACAGGGTGAGTCTTTATGTGTATTCTGTATCCACAGGGCCTTTTTTAAAGGACTCACCCTGTATAACCTTTGTATGTGACAGCCTGCATGAAAGGAGATAATGATAATTCCTATTCAGATGTGTCTTCCATCCAGGAATTTCATAATATGTGAAGCAGACTTCCCTACAGAGATAGACGCAATTGCTTGGGATAGCAAAAACTCTTCACTGAGTCACTTAAATCCACATTTAATTTCTACCTAGATAGAAATATCAGACACCTGACCTTAAACATTCCCATTAGTACTGTCTGAATAGCTATATTATCCTTTACCTGCAGGCAAGTAGAACAAAAATCAGGACACCCCTCCAAGAGGTGAAGGTGCCAGTCTCACTCACACTGCCAAGCCCACCACAACTTCCCACCTAACTATTGGATCCTCTCCCCTGCACCATTCAAATTCTGTCTATTGAGACATCTAAACTGTGTCAATGGAGACATTTCCTGTCAGTGGTGATAGCTCAGAGGCAATGTAGGAATATAGGAAAAGCCTTATACTGAGTCAGACCATTGGTCCATCTCATTCAGTACTGTCTACCTTGACACGGGTGGTGCTGTGGGTTAAACCACAGAGCCTAGGACTTGCCAATCAGAAGGTCGGCGGTTCGAATCCCTGCGACGGGGTGAGCTCCTGTTGATTGGTCCCTGCTCCTGCCAACCTAGCAGTTCGAAAGCATGTCAAAGTGCAAGTAGATAAATAGGTACCACTCCGGCGGGAAGGTAAACGGCGTTTCCGTGCCCTGCTCTGGTTCGCCAGAAGCAGCTTAGTCATGCTGGCCACATGACCCGGAAGCTGTACGCCAGCTCCCTCGGCCAATAAAGAGAGATGAGCACCGCAACCCCAGAGTCGGCCACGACTGGACCTAATGGTCAGGGGTCCCTTTACCTTTACCTTGACTGGCAGGGGCTCTCCAGAATTTCAGACTAAAGTCTTACCCACCCCCATCTAGAGACGCCAAGGACTGACACAAACATGAACTCAGTTATTGAGAACCTTTCCCCAGTACACTCATAAATACCAGATATTGGTGAAAATCAACATGGGAATATTGCTGACTTCATGTTCTGCTTGTAAACTTCCCAGAGAGATGTTTGGCACCAGCCTACCTACCAGAAACTGCCTTCTGGGAAAAACTGAGACAAGCAGTTTGCCTATGACCACAAACCAAGTATCAAAACTGAAATATCTTCCCTTCTTAACCAGCAGCTCAGTCATATCACCTGAGTTTCTATTCTCTCAACTCCACACCTCATTCAAAAAAAGGTACTGAAATTTTGAAAGGCATTTGTCCATGGAAAAAATAGCATACAGTCCATTTACAGATAGATGGTGAGTTGGAAAGTCAGCTTATATGGTGAGCAAATGCTGCAGATACTCACAGCAGCTGACTGTATAGATGCTTCACAGAGGATGCCTAGAAGTAAAATGTTTTTAAAAGTGTGATGTGGTGGCAACTACTAACTGAAACTGCCTTGGTCGCACTGGTTGATGATCTCCGGCGGGCTAGGGACAAAGGTGAGAGCTGTTTCCTAGTTCCGCTGGATCCCTCAGCAGCGTTTGATACCATCGACCATAACATCCTTCTGGACCGTCTTGAGGGGCTGGGAGCTGGGGGCACTGTCATACAGTGGTTCCGCTCCTTCCTCCTGGGCCGTGTTCAGAAAGTGGTGGTGGGGATGAGTGTTCAGACCCCTGGGCTCTCACTTGTGGGGTGCCTCAGGGTTCTGTCCTCTCCCCCATGCTTTTCAACATCTACATGCAGCCGCTGAGAGAGATCATCAGGGGGTTTGGGCTGGGTGTTCATCAGTATGCGGATGATACCCAGCTCTACCTCTCTTTCGAATCAGAACCAGTGAAGGCGGTGACGGTCCTGTGTGAGTGTCTAGAGGCGGTTGGAGGATGGATGGCGGCTAACAGATTGAGATTGAATCCTGACAAGACAGAAGTACTGTTTCTGGGGGACAGGAGGCAGGCAGGTGTGGAGGATTCCCTGGTCCTGAATGGGGTAACTGTGCCCCTGAAGGACCAGGTGCGCAGCCTGGGAGTCATTTTGGACTCACAGCTGTCCATGGAGGCACAGGTTAAATCGGTGTCCAGGGCAGCTGTGTACCAGCTCCATCTGCTACGCAGGCTGAGACCCTATCTGCCTGCGGACTGCCTCGCCAGAGTGGTGCATGCTCTGGTTATCTCCCGCTTGAACTACTGCAATGCGCTCTATGTGGGGCTACCTTTGAAGGTGACCCGGAAACTACAACTAATCCAGAACGCAGCAGCCAGACTGGTGACTGGGAGCGGCCGCCGAGACCATATAACACTGGTCTTGAAATACCTACATTGGCTCCCAGTACGTTTCCGAGCACAATTCAAAGTGTTGGTGCTGACCTTTAAAGCCCTAAATGGCCTCGGTCCAGTATACCTGAAGGAGCGTCTCCACCCCCATCGTTCTATCCGGACACTGAGGTCCAGCACCGAGGGCCTTCTGGCGGTTCCCTCACTGCGAGAAGCCAAGTTACAGGGAACCAGGCAGAAGGCCTTCTCGGTAGTGGCGCCCTCCCTGTGGAACGCCCTCCCACCAGATGTCAAAGAGAACAACAACTACCAGACTTTTAGAAGACATCTGAAGGCAGCCCTGTTTAGGGAAGCTTTTAATGTTTGATGTATCGCAGTATTTTGGTGTTCTTTTGGAAGCCGCCCAGAGTGGCTGGGGAGGCCCAGCCAGATGGGCGGGGTATAAATAATAAATTATTATTATTATTATTATTATTAGGCCCCGGAATAAAATGTAGCACTTAGCCTTACCTCCGAGTATTTTTTCTAAGTCACTCCAATGTGCGCAGAAGCATCTGGATTAACACAGAGCAATCTCTGGACCATGACAGATGCAAAATATGCAAGCCAAGAAAATAAATGTTTAACCTGTTAGCCTAGCTACTGTTTCCTAAGGATGAAACAGGCAGTAGCCTATTTGAGTCAATCTCTCTTCCTCCACAGTGAAATGCTCAGCAAGTGTGTGGGTCAGTGAATGAAGCTGCATGCCTGCATAATGCACCCTTTCCTGGGATCTCCTTCCCTTTGTAGATGCCAAGAATGATGCCTTGGCTGCTTAATTCAGAATGTTCCACATGTTAGCTCACAACATGTTAAGCAACTGTGTTAACCAAGATGGATAGTGCTGTCAAAGAGGAAGCTGGTTCAGCATGACAGAAGCAGTGGGATATAGTGACCTTTATATTCAAAAAGAAATGTCCTTAAAATGGCATGAAGTGGTTCTTTTAAAACACTTTTCTTGCTTTTTTATGTTTGGTAACTGAGTGCAACATTGCTAGACTATTACTACACATACGCTTTATTTCCAGTTAGACCCTTAAGCTTGCTCATAAAGCTGGTGATGATTCACATTCTTTATCACACTGCTTTGATTTTTTAAAATCATTCAAAATTCTGATACCTAGATTTTATTGACAACTGAAACTCTCACAGAATATATCCAAATTTGTCAGGTGCATTTTTATAGTAAATAATGAAAATACTGGTTTGTGCCCCAAAATTATTTAAAAACCACTTGTGGTCCAATTCTAACCAGCTTTGCTAAGCAAGAATGCCTACTGAATTAAGTGAAATTAATTTGCAAGTAAACATGCTTAGAATCACAGCCTTAAATTAGTACAACTGTGCAAACCATCCAAATTATTTATCAAAAAAAAGCAAAGACCAATGATTTTTCTTGACTCAAGAAGTATCATTCCACTCCTTTATAAAGAATCTACTAAAATGCAGAGATAAATAATTTCAGCAACTTCCTCTTTTTAGGGTGGGGTGATGCTGGTTAGGGCTTCAACATTTCAGCTGCAATCCTAAAAAGTAGAGTAAGTCCCGTTGGACAAAATGGGACTTACCACTAAATATACATGTAAAGGATTGTACTGTTAAATGATTAATCATTTAGATTAACTGAATAAACAGTACCTATGGTCTACAAAAAAGGTACTGTGAATAAATTGGGTAGCAGACTTTTAAAATATATATTAAAGTACTTCTAAAGCTACAGATTAAAATAAACATTTTCTCTTTTCTCACTCATGGAAGGCAATGTCTTTTCTAATAGGATGCCGGCTATAATACACATATACATCTATACATCGTCTAAAAACTAAGTATGCTTCTTGTCATTGCTTTCACTCATTCAATTTATGTAAATTTAATGAGTAATCAACTAAAGCTCATGTGAACAATAAAGATATCTTTAACTGGGTGACAGATGAGAGAGAGAGAGAGAGAGAGAGAGAGAGAGAGAGAGAGAGAGAGAGAGAGAGAAGACATCTAAAACTGTAAGAGAATGTTCAGCTTCTCTCCAGGTAAACCCATAAGCTGAAAACAAAAGGCACATCAAGCTGCATAACACATAAGGTTCAAAACATTCATCTGTTACAACAATTAATATATTCAGTTCTGGACTGTAAGTTTAAAAGTTAGGCTTTGTTTTTTAATCATTTTTTCCTTCATAGAAAGGTCTCTCAATCTAGCATTTTTATAATCAAAATCTAACCAGACAACTGAAGCAAATTTCCTTAATTTGTCTCACTAATTGTTAGGAAACAATTAGCTATAAAATTTCTATTGGAGGAAGAAATTATTGTTGTTATAAAGTCTTTATATTTATCAGGAACATCTGCTAATGGCTTGGTCTGCATATCATATAAAGCCAAACTTTGGCTTAGCGTGCATGTGTGGGCTCCTGAAGAGACACTCACAGTGACTTTACTCATTCCAGTCCTTTTTGCTGCCACCCCCAGCTAAGCCAAGATTTGGCTTAGCCTGGACCCATGGTGATGCCCTCTCCAAACTAACCACATGTTGTACCCAAGAACAAACGTTGGTTAACAGCTCGTGGTTAGATTGCAGGGAGCTTAAGCATGAGCCTGGGATAGGATGACAAACTAAGCCAAATGCTGGCATAGCTGAGCTTGGCACAGCAGCAAAAAGGAGCAAAGTGGCTTTTGTTCAATGGGATTTCCTCCATGTAATGTAAGCAGGTTTAAGGTTTACTATTAGCTTCCTTATTTGCCTTTAGAATACATCCTGAGACTATGGAAGAACTTACTGCATGCTAGTGACTAAACAATCAAATACTTTTATGCAGTACCTTGTGCCTGAGCAGCAGAGCTGTGAGAATATCCGAGAGCCAGGAGTGCTGTCTCCACCAGCTGACTAAAAAGCACATCTTTGCGAACCAGAACAAACTCTGCATGTTCTTCTCGATTATCATATTCGAGAGATGTGTCCAGCTGCTCCACCACACAAAAGACAGGAATCATCAAACCTGGAGGGGAAAAGATGGTTGAATCCACAATTAGAGACCATAGCTATTGGATCAGACCAAAACTCCAGGTAATCCAGAATCCTAGATGCCTTTGGGAGGCCTACAAGCAAGTCCTAAAGGAACAGCCCTCCCTTGCTGTACACCCAGAAGCACCGAGGTTTCAGAAGTGCACTGCCTCTTAACAGTGGAATTTCCACTTAGCTAGCAGACCTAATATCTATGGATTTGTCTAACCATTTAAAAAAGCAATCTAAGCTAGTGTTCATCACCAAATTGAAATAGTCTTATTCCACCTCTCAGTCAAGGACTCCCAAGACAGCTAAAAACATTTTTATACATATCTATTAAAATTATACAAAAGCAGAACAATAAACAAGAAATCAGTTCAAACAGCCGTAAGATCAAATTTCATTAAAATCTAGAAAGAATAGAAATGTTTTAAAGTGTTGGTTAGAAGCAGCTAGGGTGGGCACTTGACAAACCAATAGGGGCGGGAAGCTCCAAAGATACAAAGGTACAACAACTGAGAAGACTACATTGCCACCTTCAAAAGGACAGAGACACTCTGAGGAGCACCTTCCAAGAGGGTCTGAACAGTCAAGTAGGCTTATAGGGAACCAGGTGGTTTTTCAAGTACACAAGGCCAAGCTTATAGGAGTCACCACCACAGAATAACTGTGAACTACATGAAATAGTTCTTTTTCTCTCTTTGCTAACAAAGCACACACACAAATCCTTCAACATTTATTAAAGATTAATAAATAGATTATGAAACGGTCTTCAGAAGGAGATTATGTCATTGAGTTGTTTCAAATAAATCATCAAGCACATTATAATCATTATCACTTTGCTCTAACCACTAACTTCCTAGGTCCAGTTTACCATAAATCAAGTATATTATTCATCATGTCTATAGTTTTTAATTGTGTAAAAGTGCTTTTCAATCCTGAAAAACTCATCTTCAGAACAATCCAATTATATACACCACTAATTTTCCTATTTTACATATAGGGAATTAAAACTGAATTAGCTAAAAATACCCACAAAATATATTCCTGAAACAGGACATGAGCTCAGGCTTTCCAATGCCTTAACACAGGAATTAGCAACTGGTACCCAGGGCCAGTCAGAACTTGTGTCACCCCAGGGCATCTGTGTCTGGCAGCAGCTACAGCAAACAGATATTTTAAAATTTCCCACATTAACCCCAATAAAGCACTTGTAGGGAATTTAAATGGTTGTCTATTCTTGCTGTCACCAAGTAACTACACAGCCAGGAGCTCGCCAGGATCAGAAGGGACCCACCAGAGGTTATTTTGTTAAGCGATCTCCCAGCCTTGAGCACAGGCCTGCACAGCATAAGGTGCACGGCCAACTGCAGTCTCCTCTTTGACATTTGCCGCCTCCTAAGGAATTCCAACTACCCATGGTTTGTTGTTCTTTCCCACCTCTTTCTAGAAATATATAAGCTCTCCCAAGCCCATAAAAACCTGGAAATATAAAAATGTCTGCATATTTGCATTGCTTCTCCTCTCACTGGATTCAATGGCTCCTCCTGAAGTTGGCACCAGTTTTTTCCAGTTTGTTGCAGTCAACTATGCTGCACAATCCACATGTATCTCAGGCACTGAGGTACATCTGAGAGAGCAAGTCTTGTGTAGTGCTGCCACCAAACTTAGAGAGAAGAAGCAGAAATAGTGGAGAACACACAGAACAAGATGAATAGAAAAGGTGTACTGAAAAAAGGGATGGGGAAAGAAAGAAAGCACTCTAGCATGTAAAGAGAGTTGGATAACAGAGCAAATGAAGGGGAGGTAGGCAGAAAAAAGGAGGTAAACAGAGAATGGGCTGAACACATAACACAATGGCAGCAAAACCTACATGTGCTGGAACAAAATGAAGTGAAGCCTCAGGCTTACACACTTTCCCCGCTCTTCTCATCCTCCCACAGATCTGGGAAAGACTGGGTCAGTGTTTCAATCCACTTTCCCCCCCATCTGAGATTGCAGTGGTTTATCACAAACACTGGTCAGTTTCTAAACAAGAAATTTCCAGCCACGCATTATAAAGCTTGGTCAATGGCTCCCTCACTTCTGCTGCATGAAGACATACTGTAGCTTCATGCTAGTAAAATGGCCAGTGAAAAGTATTGAACCATGAGATGCTATCTTCATTTGGAATGGAGATGCTCACAATGCTGATTTGAGAACCTCGCAAGAAGAGCAACTAATTAGGCAATGCTCCTTTGTTCTGTCATTGCAATATATCATATTTGTACTCCCACCTTTAGCCCTATGGCATGAGAGGTTGCCTGTTCTCCTAATTCAGTATGAAAATCAGCAGATGAAAGTAGGGAACAACATAATTATTTCTTGCCAGATTAAAATCTATTTCAAAATAAATACGTTTTGCACTCTAACAAGTGTCACTTACTCCCATACAAAAGCTTGGTTCATTCTAACAGTGCAGTATTACAGCAAGTGAAGCCCATCAAAATTATTAAAAATTGGGATTGTATGATGATGTAGTAAATATTTTTTGTTAGTCCTCCCACATCCAGGAAAAAAGTTTTAAAAAGCAGGGGAAGGAAAAGTAATTTGTCTAGAAAACAAATCTTTTCCTATTATAGTAAAGGTAAATGGACCCCTGACCGTTAGGTCCAGTCACGGATAACTCTGGGGTTGCGGTGCTCATCTCGCTTTACTGGCCGAGGGAGCCAGCGTACAGCTTCCAGGTCATGTGGCCAGCATGACTAAGCCGCTTCTGGCGAACCAGAGCAGCGCACGGAAACGCCGTTTACCTTCCTACCGGAGGGGTAGCTATTTATCTACTTGCACTTTGCGGTGCTTTCGAACTGCTAGGTTGGCAGGAGCAGGGAGCAAGCAATGGGAGCTCACCCCGTCGCGGGGATTCAAACCGCCGACCTTCTGATTGGCAAGCCCTAGGCTCTGTGGTTTAACCCACAGTGCCAACCGCATCCCTTTTCCTATTATAAACAAGGCCAAATTTCACATATGAGGATGTAATCCAGCCAAAGTTAGCTTTTAACAGAGGACAACAGGAAAGAAAGCTAAGCACATCTCTAGCTCTCCCACTAAAATCAACGGAACTTAAATATGCTTAACATTGGCATGATCTTATTAAGTAATTCTATGTAGTTATGTTCTCCAAGTGTTACTAGTATCAACCCTTTCCCTTTATAATTAATTCAACAAAGCAGATTAGAAGAAACATAGTATCAGTAGAATGTTATCAACATAGTGACTGAACACTGACATTCATCATGCATACAAAAAAAATTATTAAGCTTTGCAGATTTACTTAGACTAAATCTCATTAAGCTCCGTGAAACTTGCTTCTGAACAAACTTTAAATTCCACTTGCTTTTTCTTTTTGTGTCACAAAACTTTACTGTACCCGATTAAATATAGTTTGTTATATATTTACTATGTTCTAATCTACATCCCCTTTGTACAAAAAGTGAAAATTACTGGTTACTGCCGTATGAGTCTTGGGCTCATGTACTATCTAACCCCTTTCCTCTGGTGCAGTTGTGAGAACATCAAAAGCTTCCATTTCCATTGCTATTTAATCACAGTTTAACGTTATATTCAGAATATGCAGACCATAAAAATGGAATTCCAAACATTAAATGAGCACTGACTACATTTGCTCAGACTCATCATCAGGATATTACCTTGTACCCAATTACATCTGGGAAAGAGTCTAGAAACTAGATAAAAAGAATTGGTTCTCAGTACAAAGCCTGTCCCAGCTTCCTAATACAGCAGTACTCTAATGGCCACTCAAATGAACTGGATTGTCCAAGCTCTACAGTACTTCAGATCCAGCAAACTTTTCACATCAGAGGCACCAGCTTGTGAGGGCCATTGGGAGGGAGTCAGTGTTGCACACCTGACATTAGGACATTGGGAGGAGCTTGGGGAGAAGCTGAACGGGGGGGGGAGCACATGACTTCAATGGCCGGCGGCTCCTCCACCACCACCTCCTGGCACTACCAGTAGAAGGCCACTTCCACTCTCCTTCTCCTCTTCAGGAGGAGGAGGAAGAGCCGTCCACTGGAGCCACACTGTGCTTGGCTCCACACTTTACCTCCACACTTTTTGGACATGGGGGTAGCCCCCACACCAAAAATATTCAGGGGGCCAAAAGGGCTCCATCCCCAGGAGCTGGTGCCCATTTCACATTTTTGTAACAGAAAATTTTGCTGTTACTATGTTGAAGCCTATAGTTCTGTACCTCCTGCCAACCTAGCAGTTCGAAAGCGCGTCAAAGTGCAAGTAGATAAATAGGTACCGCTCCAGCGGGAAGGTAAACGGCATTTCTGTGTGCTGCTCTTGTTTCACCAGAAGCGGCTTAGTCATGCTGGCCACATGACCCAGAAAAACTGTCTGCGGACAAATGCCAGCTCCCTCGGCCAGTAAAGCGAGATGAGCGCCGCAACCCCAGAGTCATCTGCAACTGGGCTTAACGGTCAGGGGTCCCTTTACCTTTATAGTTCTGTACATTTACATTTAAATGTATGGACATTTATCAGAACCACAAGAGAAAAGCTTGTAACTATAAAAGTTACACTTAGGTCAGTTGTTTTCTGTGGCTCCTAGCAGGGAGGGGGCACAGTCCTTCAGGGATGGAGGAGGAAATGGTAGGATCCTGAGGCAGGATCTGCAAAGATCTGGGTGGGTTGAATGTCTGGCAGGGGTCTTTCACTGATCTGGGGGTGACTGCAACCCCATTGCTTTGCCTTCTCAAATCAGGTTGGGAGAAATAGACCTCAGGAAGGGCTGCTACCTAGTTCAAATGCTAGTCCCAAGTGTATGGTTTCAGGAGGAGGTTGAAGAGGTCCTGATTGGTTCCTCTTCTACTCTTGGTCTTTCATTACTGACGCAAACCACAGATCTCCACATGCAATTGTGCATAATAGTTTCTACACACTCACCTACAGCAGTGATTATTAATGTTGCACTGATACGAGTTCCCACAAGGAAGATAAGTTAAGACCCCCAAAAATTACTTTGAGAAGTCTGACCGAAAAGATCTTGGAAGACATACAGCTTAGACAATCCAGTCCAAACAAACAAAAACAAATGCAAAAGAGGAGGGTGTTTGTTTTGATTTTTAAAAGATTTGGAATGTGTGTGTGTGTGTGTGTGTGTGTGTTGTACCCAATTCTAAAATTATGTGTAATACCAATGTAATTTAAGACAAATACAGAAGTGGAAATGTTTGCCTAAAGAGAAGAGATGTTAACAACAAGAATTTGTAACAGGGTCTCAGTTTGGAATAGGAGCAGAACCTGAAGATGCCTCAACTAACACCACCATCACCAGTGTGGCTTCCTTAAATGATTGCCCAAAAGCTTTCTTGATCTATCATAGGTGCCAACTCCCTGAAGCTCTGAGTGCCCGAGCACCCACAAAATTCCCCATGAAGGGGCCAGGCACCCACTCCTGTCATCTATTGAGTAAGTTATCATTCCTTATCATTTTTCTCATAGGAATTCTGAAGGTCAAAATCATGTGTTTTCCATTAAATCACACCTACCCTTTTGCTCTAGAAATACAACAGCCAGAGATTGTACTGGCAGTCCACTGCAATGCTGGTCCACATTTTGACACATGACATTAGGGGTACCGTCCCACATTAGTCCCACTGAACTCAACATAGCATACTTCTGAGTAGTCATGGATAGGACTGCACTACACAACAACCATATTACAAAATTATTTGGGTCAACAATCTGTAATATGAACAAGTTATTTATCAATTGGCAAATTAATATGGTTGTCATATTATTTGAACAAGTTTCAAGTTGAAACAAATGCTATGTGTTTTCTAAAGACTCTTCTGTCTATAAAAGCCAACACAAAAAGATAATCACAAGCCAAAGGTAGATTGGGAGAGCATAGGAATAAAGGGGATACAACAGGCTCCACATCTCAGGAAATGATGATTTTCCTGTTTACTTCTGGGGGGGAAATATAGTCATCTGGTGTCTAAGCCAGAATCAGAGAGGGTAAAAGAACTGACTAACCTGCACTAAGTAGATAAGAGGGCTGGAGGGGGCAATAGGGGGCATATAGAAACTTCTCAATACACCCTTAGAGCCTGTCATTCTCACTGAATACATATGGGCCAGAGGTGAAGATGGAGAAATGACTGAGCAATGTAATCCTATGTGTCTAGGTGTTGTATCCACAGAGTCCAATGGCTTTAGTTGGAAGAGATGAGAAATACAGACATTAATGTAGTTGGCTACATTCAGGTTTTACTCCTTTTAAAAAAATACACTTTCAGTGCAATTCTGTACATGTTTACTCAGAATTAAGCCACAATTCATTTAGTGGGACTTATTCCCAAATAAGTGAGTCTACAATTGTAACTTTAATGTAACTGAAATGGGGGGAATGTTTTTCTTTCTAGTATCTTTAGTGTATGTGTAGTTATGAGAAGCAGCCAAAATCCAAGGCAAGTAATAATTCATTTTGTCCAGTAGCCTGATATTGCAGTCCTATAAACCTGGGAGTAAAGCTCATTTATCCAATGGGATTTGCTTTTCTCCCTTTGGTTCCCCCCCCCCCCCCGTACTGTAAAAGCAAAGAAAAACACAAAACAACTCAGTAAGTACCAAAACAAAATGGACAAAAAAAGGTAAGACAATAGGATGGCACTTGTTAGTGAAAAAACACTATTTCCTAGGATAAAGAGAAAATTCAGTGTAAAATGATTAACTCTTATCTTCTATTATTATTAAGATTCATATATTTTCTACCACAAAGATAAAAGCAAAGAACCTGTAAGAGCCAAATGGAGAAGAGTTATTGCCTCATGATCACAGTTGCATTGTCCACCACAAGTAGACAGTCATGCATAGCACTGCATAGTAAGAAAGTGACAACACTGTAAATGATAGTCTCAGTTTTCCTAATTATTTCATCCCTGATCAAAAGCAACAGCAATGTTCAGCTGTTTCAAGCTAATCAACCTCACAGATAAGCCATAGCTCTTTTAAAAAAGCAAGCTCATAGACAAATGGTTCACAAACTGAAAAGTTGTTGCTCTGTCTAACATATACTTCAGTATCTGAGAAAACACGCACTCATGATTTTTTCCACATGACTAGTGCAACAAATCTTGTTACAGTACTAGCTCACTCTCTTCCTTCCCCTCACCCATCCTCTCTCTCTCTCTCTCTCTCTCTCTCACACACACACACACACACACACAGAGAGAGAGAGAGAGAGAGAAGAAAATACTGTATATCCAATGGTTCCACTCAGTTGATACTATGAGTTCCATCAGCGGAAGAGATTGAAGCAATATTCAGCAATACGTCTCCCACCTACAGCCCTCCACACTTCCCTCACCAACTCCAGAGGGTTGCAAGATGCTCTAAAACAGAATCTGGGGGCAGAGGAAATTGCTAAAAATTGCATGCCACCCCAATCTGCTAACAGAAGCCTTACAATCAGCTGAGCTACAACTTTGGATAAAATACATCATTTTAAAGAAAAGATAGCATACATATTGCTACTATCTTTATTTTCCTCTGAAGATGTAATTCCTTACCAGGAGAAAAAAGAACCCTGTCAAACCCAACTTTTCCATTTATGTTAAAGGCAGGCTATGGCTCTGAAAAAATGCATATTAAAAAACAAAACATAACATAACTAGTTATTTCTTAATACAACTTAGCCATTTCATTTGTTGTTTTACAAATATCCCACACTACTATATATAATAACATGAACTAATGGAAAATATACTAATATTTCACTTCAAAAGAGTGACGCCATTTTAGAACTAGTACCTTAGATGTTTTTATAAAACCACCTATTTAATACATACTAGTGCTTTTGATGCCCGTGGCATTTTTAAAAATGGTTCAGGGTGAGAGAATTAAAGAGAATTCCCTGCACAGCTATAATTTTTAAATGCCAATTTCTATGCCAGATTCCACCCACAATTAATTTTAATGGTCACGTTACAATGTCTTAAAAGTGAAACTACAAATAGACCTTGTACTGAAATATTAGGATGTCATCATATGTATGTTTACAGTAAAAGCTTTTTCCAAAAGGAAGAAAAGTGAAGAAACTACTGTATTCACATCTTAAGAGACTAGAAAACCCTGTTGATTTTAAAAGGCAAGTTTAGTGAATTATTATTATTAGTGGATTTTTCTACTATACAATATATTATATTGCAGGGTTGGAAAAACCTTTGGCACTCCAGGTATTGTTGGACTAAAATTCCCATCATCTCCAGCCAGCATGGCCAGTGGTCAGGGAGGACAGGAGCTGTAGTCCAACAACAAGTGGACAATCTGGGGGACTGAACTACCAAACTGCTCAGGCAAATACTATGTCCTGGCTCCCACCCAACAAATCCAGACACAGGAGCTTTACCTGAAAGATCAAAACAAATAGATCTTTATTCAGGCAAGTGATGGCACAAGCTCAGCAGCAAACACAGTGCACTCAGGAGGACGGCAGGAAGTTCAAAACTGCAGGGAAATGACAAAGATGGCCCACCAAGTTTCCCCATCCCTCCTGCCAAGCTTTTAAAGACAAGGTATGACACGTTCGCAGACTCTCCTGCCTTGTGGGAATGTTGCGTTTTCAAGTGTGCCCCTACCAAGGTGGGTGGGTCTGCTCCCATCTGCAAAGGTGGCACCTGGTTCCAGGCAACAGGACTGCAACAGCCTCCCCACTCCACTGATCAAAGCCCTCTCAACTCCGCGTGAAGGTCAGAGGGGGAGCCAGCATCCCTGCTCCTCCTTCCAAAGCAACTGAAATGGAAATTCCCCTCTTCACCAACCCAGGTCCCACAATTCACACACAACACCCCACACACATTCTTTTCATCCTTGTCTTCTATGGGGGCCTGCTAACCCAAGTCCAAGAGTGTTGCTCATGATGTACTGTAGTTTGATGGTATTTTATCTTGTGTAAATAATCCATGAGGTCACAATGCTCTCATATCATTGGTGCCTAATTATTTATTTTTAACATGATATGACCTCAACAAAGGCAGGATTAAGGGCCCCTTGCTTTCCATACCCACATGAATCAGGGTATGTATACATGTATACACACTTTGTTTAGGAGCAGGCACCCTCTGCTCTATGCCTTAAGACACCATCACATTTAAAAACTGAAGCCTTTTATGGATGTTGTGTGCTTTGTTAGCTGAATTTCAGTTGAAATAAAATTGCAGCTGTTTAAGTCTCTCCTACCATTCTAATAAAAACCAAGATCTATTTGCTACAAAAAATGTAAATAACGGTTGATTACAAAAGCACAGAAATTTGATTTCATTGTTCCAAAACAATCAACTTTATTTGGCTTTGCAACTCATATCCTTTGTAATAATTATTTTTAAATGGTGGTTTCAATCAGGGGTGGCTAACCTTTTTTAGTCTAAGAACATTAGTTTTTGACCAACCCTCTGGGTGCCACATGCAAGGGGTGGGTATGGTCACACACAAACAAACACACAGGTAAACATACACACAGGGACACAATCCTGTGCAAATCAGTTGAGGGGGCAATTTACTCAATCAATCTGAGGGAGGGAGAGATTTACAACTGCATTATGGCCCTGATATTAGCACACCCTACCACTATGTCTACTTTTAAAATAACTTTTTCTCACTGCCACCAAAATTGGGATGGGAGGCAGAAAATTTAGCTGAGGGGGCTTGTTAAGGCTCCAAAACTAAGGGTATTTTATTTTATTTTTATTAAACTTCTATCCTGTCTTTCTTCCCAAAAGAGCACACAATGGCAAAACATGGTGGTAAAACAGTACAAGTAAAAATAAAATAAAAACATATTTAAAAACAATTAAGGACTTCTAAAAACACTCCTGCTTTAAATACTTGATTGTATTTGACCAATGATAACAGAGACCCCAGCAGTAAAATAGAACCTAATGAAGGCATATAGCTCATGAGAAGGAAATGTAAGTGAAGTGATGAAGGAAAGCACTCTTAATTTAGACCACTGTGGGCCATTTTAAATGCAACAATAAAGCATGATTTGGAGCATGTTGGTACAGTCATAGCTTGATGGCTACAGAGCTTGATCATTAGGCTATAGTCAGCAATGTGGAGTGGAAGATTTTCCAGTGCTAGGGTTGCTATACTTTGAAAAAAGAGAACATATTTACAGACTTCTACGTTTAACTACGGATTGCTATGATGACTCTCATTTTAAATACCCCTACTATATGTAGGCTATAGAAACTGAGGTATATTGTTAGTAGCAATGTTCTTAACTTTAACGAGCCTGCCAGAGTAGAGCCGTGGGTGCCGCAATTACAAACACCCATGTGACCACAACACTGGCCTACAGCCGCTGTTCCTCATTGGCCCTAGGGAGAAGGGTGCAGACATGCTGCAGAGTGCTCCCATTCCATTCATGAAAAACGAGGGCTGGGAGCACGACGCATGGGGCTTTTAAAATTGTTTCTATTTTAACAAATTATTGGGTTGTTGTAAACAAAACAAAAATCCAAATAAAAAAACCTGGACATTCTGCCAAATTTTAAAAATCCCCCCCGACAGAAATTTTAATCCTGAAAAAGAGGAGGTGTCCAGGAAAAAGAGGACATATGGCAACTATCCAGTGCTTTATTCTGTTTTATAAATTCATTAGTAACAATCAATGGGTGCCAACTTCAAATAAAGCATAGGCAACCTTGGCCGTTTCAAAGTTTTTAGCTTTGTTTACTGAATACAAGTAAAATAAACATGCTAAATTAGTTCATGCTCTAGGGCATCAGAAAAAATTCTGATGCAAACTAAAAAAACTTATGGTGCAAATTACATTAATTATATTAATTTGAAAAGAAAGGTTTTCTGGGATTTTTCTCTATCCAAAAATTCCCAGAAAACCCACATCATTGGCCTTAGCACATGTGTCCCCTTCTCTCTTTACATACTCCAATTTTCTCCCTCGGTTCCAATTTAGTGTCAAACCAGAGTCTGCCATTACATCCAAAGTTGGGCAACCTATCAAAGGGAAGAAAGAAGCACACAAGCATAGAGCTTGATCACTTAATGCCATACTACGATTCCCCTCCCCCCATTTCATTTCTATACCGCTTTATATTTTAAATAAAAAAATCTCAAAGCAGTTTTGTTATTACATATAAACCAACCCTCTTAATGTATTAAAAATACTAATTATTTTGTTTTGCCCCTTGAGTTGCTTCTAAGCCATCTGAACTGAATGGTTACCAGGGTCTGGCCCTGAGTTGGGCAATAATTCTTTATCTCTTCCTGCTCTCCTCTCACCATTGCTCCCAAGCTTATGGCTGCCTTGGCACAATTCAGATATACATATGTAAACTAGGTTATATTACCTAACAGAGAAAAGGGAAACATGGGAAGGCATCAAGAACAGAAAAATAAGGGAGGAAGCCTCCAGGAGCACAGAAGCTTATCGAGCCCAATGCATATAAAAAATAAATCCACATTCAGGGGCACTCTTGTATATTTTACCAAGGTGAGTCTTAGCCCTGCATGCTGATGGTGCCAAGGGTGATCCTGAAGAATTTATATTTAAAAAACTTTTTACTTCAAACATACATCTCTGTATTTGCTTATCATTCACTATACTCTATGTCTACTTACCCAAAATGCAAAAAAAAAAGCAGCCAAACATTATATAGAAGCTACTATAATCAATTTCCAAGACTATTACCCTATTTTCCCTATAGGTAGAATGGTCTTGCAGTAACAGATGTTAATAACATTCATTTCACACCGTGTTCATTTAACTTTTGAGAGTCCTTGAATTTGCAAACAAAGGTTTATTAGTTAACTTTTCATCAAAGAATTTGAAGTATTATTGCCTTTCAGTTCTATGCAAGCTGAATGAACAGGAACATACATATTGTAAACTATGATATGTACATGAATATTAAGAAAATCAATTTGCTGGTGTGTGCATAGTGCTGTTGCTTGTAGAAATATCCTCAATTTACTGTGACTAGTTTGCTCACAAAGTACTGCCATTATGATTTGAATCATCTGCACAATACATTAACAATTCTGTTTCTAGACTACAGAAGCTCCTAGCCTGAAATGTAAGGATAAATGTTCCATGAGATCACCTTCCTACTATACAACCTGCCTAGTCTCCACCTGAACTGTGCTATAAAGATCTTGGATTACTGTACAAGGAAATTGGTAGTCTGAAAGGCCTCATTTTACATCACAAGTAAAATATGGTTCTATACTCTGCCAGCTTAGAAACCAAGGAACGCTACACTAAATCATATTCTGAGCCACCGTATATTCTGCAGTCTAAACATCCAAATGGGAAGGCTCCTTTCTTCCTAATCTTGCCCTTTCATGGCACCATTTTTCTAAGCGGCAGGAACACTTAAAAGTCAATTCAGGAAGAAATCAGCATATACCTCACCTTTCAATATCTCCCAAGTCAAATACATAATTATGGAATCACTAGTAATATATGGTTCATTGTGAGACTGCAAGGTGCTTGAAATAATAATTCTGGGCAATCAAACAATGCATTAGGTTGTATGGATAAAATTCAAGCTAATTTGGAACCAACAATAAATTCAGATCAAACAAAATGGAACTTGCAAAAGAAATGCAACAGGAAATCTGAAAATGGATCTGGGAAAATGCTTATAAACTTTCAGGGGAATTTCCACACATTGTTATTTAGTTAGTATTTAGACCAACACAATTAAGCACAATATCCCCAAATGTCAGTGATAAATGTTGACACTCTAGGGCTTTGAGGGCAATTTTTTACATTTTCGGACATACCCCTAGACTAATACATTGAAATTTGTCAATAACAGAAATCCAAAATACTACTGGATATAGCATTCCAAATGATCCTCTTGTAATTTCAAAAGGGATAGTATTGGAATATAAAAGACTCATCTCTCAAAAGCAACATGTATGGCAATCTCTTAGGAGAAAAGCAAACGCTATTGATCTGATATTGATTAATAGTTTATAAGAATTTGGGATACAGTATGCATGTCCAAACTAAAACACAGCAAAAGTCAGAGAAAGCAGGCAGCAAGTTGTACATTTATAGAGAAACTGAGCCTTTTTATTTTGTATTAGAATAACGAAGTACAATAAAGTAGAAGATGTACTATATCCTTATGTGGTATTAATAGAATCTGTTAGTAATAAGGTAGCTCTAATATCTTTCTTTTTTCCTATTTTATCAGAAATAATCACCATTTATTTCCACCACAACAGTTTTGTTACGCTGTATGATATTGGTAAATTATTGTATCATAATCGAATATTGCACTTATTACAATTTTCTGATGTACGTTTGGCAAATACTATTTTTAAGAGACTGGGGAGGATCATGTCAGTTTTAAGGGCTTACAGAGTTCAACAAACAAATAAGCCAAAGCTTTCCAAACTGTCTGTCAAGACACGTTTGTCTGTCGGCTGCAGTGTGTAGGTGTGTCGCACGAATGCTCCCCGTGCTCCTCCTGGGGCTGGAAAAGGGTTAGTGTAACCTCCGGTTTGCTAGTAAAACTGAATTACTATGTCATGAAATGATGCATGTCTAAAAAATGTTTCACCAACATGAAAAATTTGGAAAGCTCTGAAATAAGCAAGCACACCCACTGTACTGGGAAGTTTGCAAATAACTTCATCATAACAAAGCTTACAGTTTGCCAGGGACCTTACTTTATCTCTAATTATTAATTCACTTGATCTAGATGCAGGACTTGTTTATAGTCACCACTTTGAGAGCTTTTCTTCTATCCCCACAGAAGAAAAATGCAGGTAGTCACTGGTGAAGAGATCAGCTGAACGCTACACGACAGGCAGGCCCAGCTTCTGTACTTCAACAGTTTGCAATAGCAAACTGGGAACTGAGGCCACTCAGACAACAGTTTTCACACTGTGCATTCGTGGAGATAAAGGTTGCAGTGGTGGGGTGGGGAGATGGAGCACAAAAAGTAGATGCATGAATTAGGACAAAGAGCTGAGAAAAGTGTACGGTGGTTTACATCCTAGTTGCTCCTCTGTTTGTGTAATAAGGATAAGTTTTTATGAACTCTCCATCCATTTGTAGCTTGCTGCACCAAATCCTGCACCATCCAACAACCAGGATCATATTTTCAGGGGCCTGGGGCCTGCGGAGGGATGGGTAAGGCAGAATAGCCCCGCTCCATGAATGTGAATTATTTTCCATTCATGGAACAAAAGTTAGGATCCAAGACACATTTTGGGAAGAAAACTTCACTGTCTCCACCACTCAGATATTCCTTCGATTTCATAAAGCTGGCATATGACAAACGGATCAAGTTGTAATGAACAAAGGGGAGGGGGAATTAAACTGGCAACAGGAAGTGCTTCCTCTCACTGAATTTAAAAGGCATAAGCCCAATTATTTCACCTCTACTTTAAAATCTTAATAACAGCAGTTACTAAAAACTTGTCCATGTCTGTGAGCACAAGTTGCATATTTTCTACCATAAATACAGATTTTAGCTAACAAGATGAAGTAAACTAAACACCAGTTCAGTTACTCTGTATTTTCTCAAAGTCTAAAAATTGGTAGACTATGTGACAGGTCCATCTCATTTTTCTTAATGATGTTTTTATTATTCTTTCACCCAATTAAAACAGAAATGGATATTGCATCTTCTGACTGTATAATTGTTATTGTAATCTGTTTTCGATCACTGCTTGGGAAATTGGTCCAAAACAACATAAACTATCCACAGCCTCAAAATTCAAGTCATTTTCTTTTACTACGACACTTAAGGAGACATCTATCATGTTGCTCTGCTAGCATGTGAGTATTATGGCAAAAAAGTTATTTGTAAGTTGGGAAAAGACATTATGAAAGGCACCTTTTACTGCAAAGTAATGCATAACTCATAAGTGAGATTTTTATTCCTTAATAGCCAATAAAATACAAAATAGCAAATCTAAGAGATATGCATATTCAGTTGTAACATATAAATAATGGAAAGGCACATCACATAAAAATATGATTTTATTTTCCATTTTAAAATATAGGTTATTCAAAGGGCATGCTTCATTTGTAATATGACTGCATCAGCAATATTTATCTTTTAAAAGGAAGATCCTAAACATAATCCTAAACACCTTTACATGGAATGAAATAAAAACCCAGAAACCTATTGACAAATAAATACGCTAAACAAAAAAGAAAATTTTCTCACAATACTATTATTATGTTGTCTCATATTAGTCCAACTAACAGTGCAATCCTACCCACATAAACTCAGAACTAATGCCACACTAATTTCAATGTGTCTTACACCTACGTAAATGTGAATAGGTTTGCAGCCTAAACCACGTATCTTAGAGATAAACTTAAGTAGCTTCTAGGCCCAACACTATTACATGTTATGAAAAACTGCAAATCAAGTTATTGAAGACAAGTTTCTTTGTTTACCAAAGAAACAGTGTCATGTAACAAGTAAATATTTGCCAGTTAACAATGACACCTTGTGTCTTTAAAAATGTGATGTGGGAACGTATTTCCATTGTTTTAAATGG
This sequence comes from Podarcis pityusensis, assembly GCF_964106645.2. Classification (NCBI taxonomy): domain Eukaryota; kingdom Metazoa; phylum Chordata; class Lepidosauria; order Squamata; family Lacertidae; genus Podarcis; species Podarcis pityusensis. Next base: position 127,588,340 of record NC_138028.1, read on the forward strand.
AACTAACTTCCACCTATACGATTTTAGGTTATGATCTTAAACATATTTCCTAGGACTCAAGTTTCTTTTCAAGCCTGCATACATCTCCAATTTTACTATGCAGAATACATTTGTTCTCTACGTACAGACTGCCCATGGGTCCACATTCGCATGGATCAACATGATGACCACAGCTTGGCACCACATGGACAATCAGGAAAGAACCTAAGAAAAGTCTCAGGCTCAAATGCTTTCTTCCTTCTTTCTCCCTTGAGGTTGGGAGAAAAAATTAACAGAGTTTAGTTTCACTTTCCACTAATCCTAGCTTGCCATATCATAGGAACCAACGTTCATGGTTTAAAACAAATTCTGGTCAGCATCAAAACAAACCAACTTGGAACTATGGGGTTTGAAGCTGGCTTGTTTAACTAACTAGAGTTTGTTTTAAACCACAATCTCTGGTACATATGACACAAGTCAGGATAAATTGAAAGTTGGAACTAAATACCTGTTAAGTTCTTCTTGCAGTTGAACAGGAGGCAGGAAGCGAGGAACTATGCAAGAGCAAGGTTCCTTCCTGCTTATGGATATAACTCTAAACCATGGTTTAGCATTATATGCAAACCAGGCTAATATGGGAACAGGGCAGTAAACCAGTTAGAAAAACTGCTGGAAAATGAATGTCTTCCATATCCATAACTACCTGATTCACATCTGGAATCATTGTATCATGTATACAATGTATACACAATACAATCATGTATTGTGTCAACCAGACATTATTAAAGGAGTAGAATGCAGCAACATGCTTCTGTTAGCAAATGGACTTTCGTCTATGCAACAAAACTCCCCCGCTGTGTGCACTCCCTAAATGTGTACCAAATTTGGGAAGGGTACATGGGAAGTGGAGAGGGAAGGGAAGTTGTGTTGCATGAGTGGGAATTACTGTACTAACGGAAGTGCATTATTGGATACCACCCTAAGACTCCTTTTGTATGTTTCATCTTTAACTGAATTTCTATTTTGCACAGATGCAAAGATTATATTATAGTATGCATAATCCTGCTATCTCTAGATACAACATAGGAACATTTGACCACAGTTTCAGTAATAACTACTGAAAGGCGTGAATGACTGCTCATAAACTGCAAAGAAGCAAGTCATATGATAGCAAGTATATTTCTAGTCCTACTGAACACACATAGAATTATTAATTTCTAACAGCACAGCAATCTTTAACAACCTAAAACTTGGGGAAATGGTCCAATTTATTTTTTAATAATAATATTTTTTAAAGCCCTAAACAGCCTCGGTCCAGTATACCTGAAGGAGCGTCTCCACCCCCATCGTTCTGCCCGGACACTGAGGTCCATCGCAGAGGGCCTTCTGGCGGTTTCCATGCTGCGAGAAGCCAAGTTACAGGGAACCAGGCAGAGGGCCTTCTCGGTTGTGGCACTCATCCTGTGGAAAGCTCTCCCACCAGATGTCAAAGAGAAAAACAACTACCAGACTTTTAGAAGACATCTGAAGGCAGCCCTGTTTAGGGAAGCTTTTAATGTTTAATAGACTATTGTATTTTAATATTCTGTTGGAAGCCGCCCAGAGTGACTGGGGAAACCCAGCCAGATGGGCAGGGTATAAATATATTATTATTATCATCATCATCATCATCATCATCATCATCATCATCATCATCATCAATTGAGATATGTAAACAATTCTAACTGCATCATCAAACATCCACCAATAAATGGTTTGCATCTCACAGCGGTACACAACCAGTTTACTGCATTTTTCCAGTGAATGCCATAACTTGAAAAATGCTTGCATTAGCTTCACTACCACTAACACACAATGCTAATTGTAGCTCTGCACAGAACATGCACATGTGTGTACACACACACACACACACACACAGCTGTCTTGCACTTTACATTTTACTCACTAAAACATGTGGTAAACTCATTCATTTCCATAGCCCGTTACATGTAAAACAGTCCTTAAATTCTAAGACTTTTGTGTCTAAGACTGCACAGATTTTTGTTAAATTATTGACATTACTGTAAGACAGTTGTGTTAAATCCCCAAAGAGCAGAGCACCTCTAGAAATATCCTCTACTTGTCTCATTAGCAAAATTAATTTTTAATCTTAAATATTTTTGCATCAAACACTTTTAAAAATTAAAAGTTATAGAGGGGGGAATTATTTGGTACAAAGTAAATATTATATCACTTGGGGAATCAATTTGTTGGACAATTCATGCATTGCTATGAACAATCAGAGATAATACGTTCAAAGCAATCAAAGTAAGTTTAGAGAATAGAAAGCCTACTGAACTTATTTCCCCAATACTGTTGTAAAATTGACATAACTATACTAATTTTAGAATTGATATTGTTAATACAATGGACATAATGAAGGCCCTAAAAGAAAATATTAGTGCTAATCTTTAAAAAGATACAATAATAGAGAAAGCCTTGCACAATGCTGATCCTTTTTTTTCTGCACTCCAAATTAACTGAAACTTATTCTTCACAAACACAAGATCAATGCTTAGTACTCCCTGATGAATGCTCAGCTTAAATATGGTGAGAAAATGCAGCACGGGAGAGATAATTAAGTACATTTCTCTGAAATCTTCAGTTTCTCAAATGTTTGTCAGTTGTGGCTTTAGCTCTTAAAACAGTTTCACTTGTAGAATGTCTTCATATGAAAGTGCATCTGTTTCTGAGGAGTTTATACAGTAGGAATCAATTAACATAGGATTGATTCATCATTTATTGGGGGGGGCAGCTAAGCACACACTATAGTTCAAAGTTAATATTCTGTGTTGCCAAATGAGCACTTTCTCTTTCAGAGGGTGCTGTCACATACACACATTGTGTCAGCTGAGCACTATCTTGGATTGTAAAGCACCATTAGACAGGCAGGAGCTGAGCCCTAGTACCCTAAAAGATGGTATTTTAATCTTAAAATGCTGTTGACCGTTACTGAAAAGAACCCAGTAAATAACCCGTATAAGTTACCCAACGTTATATGATATGGAACTAGATTAGTCTGCTTAATGTCTTGGGTTATAATGGCCTAATGCTTTCCTAATTTTCACTTATTCCACATAATTTTCAGTTATTCCCAAAGAGAAAATGAATTTCATTAACAATAATGATGATGCATTGTTTCATTGTTGCACTTTCATGCTTACTATACTACCGTCAGGGGTTTTTTCTGTGGCTTGCTTTGGTAACAATAAATTAGCTGAGAATTGTATCAGCATACATTCTACATTATATTGTCATTAACTGTCGCACTTTGCCCAGCTCTGAAGTCCTACAGAATATAAGTCTGTCAAAATAGTATACAGTATACCTTTTACAAAGCGCCACTTCTTTTTCTCCAACTTCTAAGTGCACAGTTTCAGTGTAAAAAATTAACATCAAGATTTATAAAGCGTTACTGAAATACATTTCTTGCACAGGTGATACAATGCATTCCACTATTACCAGTTAATGTGCATTGGAGAAAATGTTACATTTTGTATACTTTATTGTATACACAGATAGGCTACATTGACCATAACCACTTTTCAGCAGATAAGCTACTAATAGATTTAATTTTTTTAAAAAAACCTATCATATATCAACATTTAGTACAAGACTGGAAGACACAGAGTTAGTCTACTCCATGTACTTCTGCTGACACTAGAGCCCCAGTGCTATGTAGTAAGAAATCATTTAAACTTGGTTTCTAGTAAATAGATGTTAGCATCAGAATGCATGTACAGTACAAAACATAAGAATATTGGCTCGTCCAAAACAGATTTAATTGGAAATGAATCATACTGTTTTGTTATTTCAAATAAGTAGACTTGGACTCCTTACTCCTCATCCTACAGCTATCCATACAAAAAAAAAAGCCTACAGATCTGCTCACTTTCTAGGGAAATATGGTCTATATTAATGTTACATTAACAGAAATAAAGGAGCTAATGGGCCCTGATCAACAGAGAAGTTTGGAAAAATATTATAATGGTCTTGATCCTAAGCATGCTTCTCCCAATCAACTCAGCTACACTTCTAACCAAGTAAATTTAATGCACATGCAGATAGACAGGCAATGTAAAGCCTGACTAGACAATTTACTCTGCACCTAAATCCAAAACATGACTGTGTTTCTCAAAACATTAACAGTCATGCATTCTATTGAAATCACTGGGATTTACTTCCAAGTAAGCATCTGATCCAATTTTTCCAAAGTATAAACAAACATGCATAAAAGACTTAGAGCTAATACTGATGTTTCAAATCTCTTATGGTTACAACTTTATGAAGAACATTTCAAGTAAAATGTTCCAAAATGATCCTAGATGACTCCTCATTGGATGATATTTTATATTTTTGTGGATGCTGAGCTGCAAATATTTTGAAACCAAATCAACTGCAGATTTGCTGTTAATACAGAAATCACAGAAGACTATTCTCTCACTGGGAGAAAGGAGATGGCATACTAGGTGACTCCAAGTGTATGCAATGTTCATGTTTAAAAGACAAAGACGGATGTAAAAAAGTATAAAACTCATTATACTATCTAAAGAGCAATACTGTTCCTCAAATTTTACTTTAGAGGGTTTAGTTCTGTAACATATATATATATATGAATCAATACTTTTAAAAATGTTAACATGCACTTTTTTTAAAAAAAAGTGTATTATCCAGCATGTTATATTATATAAAATTTGTGTAATCCAAATTTGTGCAAGAGAAAACCTGTCTTTGTCATTTGAACTAGCTTTTGTTATCAAGGTATATTCAACCTTTACAAATACAAGGAAATGCAATATACCTCTCACACAGTTACAATGAATAGAAGGAACAGTAATGAAATACAAAGTATTATTCTCTACCAGTAAATCACATTAACAGTTGTCACACACAATATTCAGATGACAACTTATATCAATGCTCTGATCAATGTGTCCTATCTGAATGCTTCAAACATTAACCTTGATTTCCCATCATTAGATTTGTCAGCAGTAATAAAGGGTCACAACATACTCCTACACCTGGTTCTACTAGTAGTAGTAATTACTTATATGTTACTGCTGTCAACAGTAGTACGCTAGGCCTCAAAACAAAGGCTGTAATTCTACTTGGATGTAAGAAACACTGAATTCAATGACACTTAAAGAAATATTCATAAGACTGGGCTTCATGTTTGGTATCTAACACTGCAACCATGTTCGAACTTCTCTTGAAGTAACTCCCACTAAATGCAATGGGCCTTTTATTCTGAGTTAACACCAATTAAGGCCTAGCTATAAATTATTCTGCTAGCTTTTAAAACACAATTATCATTTATCTGATAAACACTGAACCAGATTAAGAAGTGTACCTATATTTAACTTCCAAAAAGACAGAAACTGAATATTTTATAATCAAAACAGCTGTATCAAAACATGCGTATTTCTCTTAACATTTAAACTGTATAGGTTATCATTTATTTTATATAGCCCATTGAGAAATAGCACAAAAGGTTGGTCTTCCAATAAAATATTAAAATATAACTTTGTTAAACACGCCGCCGCCCCTCAACTTCTATTTAGGTAAATTTCTAATAGTTTTTGAATCAGTATTAAAATCATAAAAAAGATGCACTTCAAGCTTCTACCACCACTATGGGAATCAATTGGTATAGGTGAAATATCCTACTATTATACTAGATTTTAGCATGTGGCGCTAGTGGATTCTATATTTCAGTTTATTTCACCAAAGGACAAAATAGAAGATTTGTTTAAAGTAACCCCCACTGATTTTAACACTTCTAAATCTGTAAAATTAGGATCATAGCCTTAATTATTAAGCACAGTTTTTACTTGAGTTCTTCAAACTGATTTTCCATCTCTTAAAGACTAATAAAATGTAAATGCACATGAGAATTGAAGAATCGTGAACACAGATACATTTTAATCAGGATTTTTACAAATCTGAGTTTCCTGGCCATTAATCATCCTTTTTCAAAATCCTTATGGAGCGAATTACTAACTGAGAGGGGACGCCAATTCTAGTAAGTGAATGTTACCCAGCAGGGATATAAAGCTGTCAACACCACAGAGCTCTTGCTTGCTTTAACCTCTCTCCCAGGCGTCATATGTGTTTTAAAGAGATATTCGCCTTTTTCTCCCACAGTCTCACTATAAAAACTGCCAATCATGAGTATCACAGCACTTCTGTTTTATTACATAGATGTTTAAAACAGACTACTTAGGTAACTGCAGGAAGTGCTAGAATACCTAAGGCAAAAAAAGTTAACCCTGACTACTTCAACTAAAATTAACACTGTAAATAGTAAAAGGTTTTAAGTCCCCAGGGGAACTTACTTCTACCACACCCTGCTTAACATTTGTTTAGGATTTTTGAAGACTTTTATCTCTCTTCCCAATGTCAAAAAATGTTTCACTCTAGAACAGCTATTATGCCACTAGTTACAGAACAACTTCCCGTAAAATCTATTTTACCATGCCTTCCCCTCCCAAAAAAACAGTGAAGTACAATTGCATATCCTTGCGAGTTTTTGCCTTTACTTAGAGATATCATTATAAAGAATAAGGAATTCTAAAAATAGTAAGTCTACCAATATAAGTTCATCACTTGGCCGTGTCTTCAGATCTGTTAACTCATTATTTAATCAAATAGAACATAGTGATAATCCATGTATTATCTACTTTCACCCCCAAAGAGAAACAAGAAAAGTAGGGTTCTATAGTCATGCTATTTTTAAAGCAACTGATGTGACATTCAGGAACTTTCCTCAGCTTTTCATTAAATATCAAACCCACCATACAAGAAAAATCTTGGAAATTCTTTTAACTATACTACATGTTGAATATTAACGTAACTAGATAGTATCTTGTTAACTAACTTTCATAGGCCAGAGATTTTTACATATGGCCTTAGTTTTCCTTGCTGGTATAACTATTTTCACCTCTATAAAAATCATATTTGAGTGTTACAGTTACAGTAAAGGTACAACTTTCATACCATTGCAATACAGCTTTTAAAGCCACATTGTGATTTGTACTGAAAAGTGTCGTCGTTTTAGAAAGGGATGTAGCAAAAAGCCATTCATGAGACAGTTAAGCTAGGTATCCTAAAAGATTTTAATATAAAATGACGATCAATTTAAAACAAACATTGCCCTATCAAGATAGTAGGACTTAAAAGTACTTTAAAAAATATGTATTGCTGAGTTGAGAAATCAAACATTTTTTCATTCTTACTTAAAAATGGAACACTAGCCAACAAGTACAAGGACTACAATAAACTTTATGAAACAAGAAGTTAACAGGAAAAAATGTATCAGCAGTTCATATGAAGGTAACCCCTTAGGAGCTGGCCTTGAGTAACGAAAGTCTCCATGTAAAACTGAATAAAATCCTCTACCCAACATCACACTTGACTGAACGTCTACAGTTTGAACAGTTTGATATCACAAACTGTTGTGACCTTCTTGTGGCAAAGCACTGAAGCAATTTGGAAACATACATAGGCCAAAATTTAAAAATAAGCCTCCCACACACACCTCAGTGTAGATTAGAAACCCAAAAGACATTAACGCAAACCCGCAAACCCTTTCTTAAAAAGCAATAATGCTTCAAATAGCCCCCAGCTACTGCAGGGCATATCTCGAAATATTTACAGAAAGATTTAGTCAGCAGCAAATCCACAAGTACTCCATTATTACTTTTTAAACTTTCTTTCTAGCGTAATATTTAATTTAACACTTTTTCTTTTCTTTTTTGCCTCTAAGAACAAATCAATAAGAGCAACAGTGAGAAAAAGGTTCATTCACCAACTCTCTAAGCATTGTCTAAACTCTTGTATCCACTATTAGCTGTCTTTACTCAAGATTATCTTAGAATACACAGATAACTAACTTAAGGGAAGAAGATAACCTCAACCTACAGCTTCTTAACAATCTTTGGCAATTACTAATCCCACTGATCCCAAGAAATGTTTTGTTAAAAGCAGTGCAATGGTATTATGCTGTATTTTCTTGCATTTCTTCCTATGCAATAAGATTTTTGACATATGTAATATGTTACATATTTTGCAGAACAACCTGTTTTGTATGTATTTTTTCTTCTTTAGAAACTGTGCAGAAATATTAGATCCTGCACTTATATCTAGGTCCAAAGATAAGGTAAAAGAAGTGAGAAATCATGACATTCAGAACTAAAGATCTTTAAGCAGCTGCGTGTTTGGGATTTTAAGTCATCTACTTGAGACACAGAAATCACACCACAGAAAGAGTATCTAGAGAAGAAAGAGTATCTAGAGAAAATGATATATACACTGTCCAACAACTCTATCAGTGCATTTAAAAAATCACTGTAGCAACTGTCCATAAAAGGAAAAAAATATCCCATTTTGTTTCGGAGAGTATTCTTTAAAGTTATTATCTTGTACATTTACTTGGTATTATATCTACTGATTGCTATGAAAAGTTTTCTTCCAAGTAAGCGTGTTGGGATCACAACCCTAGAACATCATTAAGCTACTCAACTAGATTCCATAAATCTCAAATAAGATAGACTAGTAATAGGTACAGTAACAGTACGGCAAATAAACTAGACTCATAAGGTGTATAGTACAGCAATTTACCGGTACTCCTATTTAGAAACAAGCCATTCATAAAATATTGAAGAATAAATTCTTTTTCTCCATGCATTCTTAGCAACGAAAATGACTAGATTTTCCCCATTACAAGACTAAAAAAAAACCCCAACCCGCTTTCTGAGATACAAGATAAGCTTAACTTTACAATTCCAAAACTTTTATAAAATATTCTAAATTAGCTCCCAGTTAAACTGTAAAATACTAGGGATATAATTAAGATCCTTTTTAATTGAGTTAAAGAACTAATATCTTTGTCCCATGATGCAAATACAGTAACAGTGCAAAAAAGCCACGATTTAGAAAGCAACCCAGAACAAAAGCCAAACAAAAAACCCCAAAACATTTTATATGTCCTTCTAACACAGGGGCAGAGAATGGAACACCTTTTAAGCTTTCCAGGAAAAGCTAAGAACTCTAACAGTGACATAACCAGCTAACACCTCATACACAGTGGCAACATGCCCAAAATATGCCACCTTCTGTATAAACCACTTTCCTGTTTAACCATAATGAGGCTGTTGGTTACTGATGAAAGAAGCAAGAGGGACATTAGCAGTCTGCCACTGACTTTCTTCCTGTAACCCTACACCAAGAGACACTCAAGCTTCACCAACCTGAACCCTGACACCCTGTGCCATTGTAACACAGCCGTCAGCCTGTTATGTATACATTAGTTCAACTAGGTTTGTTACCTCCCACTGATTTGGTGACAGAGCCATTGGGCCTCCCTCGGGCTCCCATAGGGCTGCCATTCTGTTCAAGTCTGGCCACCTTCACAGGGGGAGGACCTTTGACATCAGGGCTGCCGCTCCCTCTGTCTGGGCTATCCCTTAGACAGGGACTCTCACTTCTCCGGTCCATACTACTTTGAGTTGGAGACAATGTTCCCACAGGCAGATCACAATAAAATGAGCAAGGACCTAGAAAGAAAGAGAGAAGAGGAAGAAAAGAAATGAGCAGTACCACTTCAGAAGCATCCAAACTGAATGTATCAATTAATCACATATACATTAAAAAAGGAAGAGCACTTCAAGCCAGAATTAAAACGATCTGCATAAGCATGGAGGACCTTAGCCAGAAGGCTTCGCTTTTGCACCTGACTTGTGAACGCGCTTCCGACGTTGCTGCTCGCGAGCCGGCAGCTAACAAGGAAGGGTCACGGAAGTTGATCATTCATTCAACTTCAGCTTTATAAACCAAGCTATTGCTAGTACCGAAGCTATTTACAGGCTACGGTTTTCGTCTTTGGGGTCGAGTGCAATTTAGAAAAGCAAGGGACTTGGGCAAACAAATCTATTTAGAAGCAAATATGCAGTACACTTTATTCAATAGACTAATGCATTTCAGATGGTGTGTGCACCAGTAAAGAGGTTCAATTAGGTACCTAGTAATACATTTAAAAATGGGTCCTGTACCGGGAAAACCAGGAAGAAATGGCAGGCAGACCTATTTTGGCACCTAATGACACTTTAAAATGTAACCCCACTTCCAAACTTAATTTTTAAAAAGCATTTTTTTAAAAAAAAATACTACGTGCCAGGCATCTTCCTCTCTGCTTTTAAACACACTTAGAAATCGATGCCTTAAGTCTATTCTTTGCCGCTTCTTTCCCGCTTTGTTTTGTTTATTCTTAGGCAAAGGAATATTAAAGTACAAATTTGCTCGGCAGGGAGGGGGGAAAAAATCCCTGCATCCTCCGGGATTTCCCCTTTGCTAGAATGTGCATTGGCAGGTCGGTTCGATATTTTGTGCCGAACTGCTATCTCAAGCAGATTGAGTTTTCAAGCTTGATTACACAACGTAGCGCAGCAAAAACCAAAAAAGAGAGAGAAAAGCCACGGCTAGAGCAGTTTGCGGAGTCACGCAGAAACAAACAAATGGGAGCGTAATATAGAATAGCAACATTTCAGCCAAAAGCACCTCCGTCACAGCGAGAGACATCCGTAAATTATTTTGTTTGCTTCGATCTAGCTGCTGAAGAGAAACCTTTCAGGACCACCGCCGTGAACATCGGAGAGCTTTCCTGGCGTACTTACTGCTTATAGTCTGTCCGTAACTTGGCTGAGTTGGGCTCTGTCCATGGATCAAAAGTAGAGAATCCAGGGTGGAAAGTTTTCTGGGTTCCTCTCTGCACGTTATTATTCTCTCCTCGTCTATTTCGTCTCCCCCAACCCACCGCCACCTCAAGTCCCGATGGTTTTTGGGGGGTGGGGAGGCTTGCGCTCCCAGGTCAGGATGCCTCGCCGTCTTGCGCCAAAGTGGGCTTTGGGTGCTTGGAGGAAAGAGCTCTTCCCCAAAGGGCACCCGAGGTGGTTGTGAATGCGAAAGAAGAAGCGAGAGAGAGCCCTGGGATCGACGAGGAAGTAGAGGGAGGGAAACACTAATTTCTCTCACCTTCAGCAAAAAAAAAAAAAAAAAGGTGGGGGGGAGAGAAATCAAAGAGGGGAGGGGGAGAAAAAAAGGGGTGGAGAGGCTGCCTCTAAAGAGGGGAGAGGGAGAGATGCTATCCCGAACGAGCAGGAGAAGAAGAGGCAGCAGGAGCCGGTGCTCTGGTGGCCGCCGAGCAGGCAAGCAGCGCCCGATGTGTCACTTTCAATCTCTCCCTCCGCCAGGCAGTGAGAGCAGCAGCAGCAGCAGCAGCAACAGCAACAACACGAGGGATTCGCCAGAGAGGAGACAAATGATTATTAGTTGCGTTGAGTCATCAAGCAAAGTGAGTCCTTTTCTGGGGTTGTCCTTCCTCGCTTTGGGGTTTGTTTGTTTTTTTGTTCCCCACCCCCCACCCGCCCCACTTTAGGGTTGGTGTGGTTCTGGTGGCGATGCCTTCCCCTCCCTCCTTCCCTCGCTTCCTCCTTCCCTCCTCTTGGAATCCAAAATAACAGCTCAGCTTCCTCCCTTCTTCTTCTTCTTCTTCTTCTTCTTCCCCTCCTACTTTTCTTTTCTTTCCCCCCCTCCTCTTCTTCCTCCTCCTCTCTTCCCTAAAAATAGTCTCCCTACGTTAGCTTAGGGGCAGGATAGAGCCCTGGCAAAAAGAAAAAAGGGGGGGGGTTGCAAATTGCGATTGCTGCTGCTGCTCCGGCCGCCAGCACTGCCGTTTTGCATGCATGCATGCAGGCGGAGGACAGAGAGAGAGAGAGAAAGAGAGAGAGAGAGAGAGAGAGAGAGAGAGGCTCGCCTGGCAGGAAATTAAAGCCCAATAAATATATAATAAATGGGAGACACGCGGCGGTTCGCGCAAGCACACGGGCGAGGCAGAAGAAGAGCAAACTTAAGGCGCCGGGCGGGGAGAGGCGGGAATGGTGGGGAGGAGAGAAGAAGGAGCGAGGGAAGTAACGCGGAGGGAAAGGGGGCCGGGTTGGAGGGAGGAGAGGCGTGTGAAATGGTGGGGCGGCGTGGAGTGGGGGGGGGGGAGATTGCTGGGTCGGCAGAAGGGAGCGAGTGAGGAGAGAAGAGCAGCCGCCGCCGCCGCCGCCGCCGAGCGGGACACCCGAGGAGGCGGAAGGGAAACGCGGAAGGGTCCATTCCGGGCGCCTCCTTCCCCGGGTCCGCAGCGACCCGAGGCCTCAAAACAAGCGCCCTCACACAAGAGGGAGAGGGAGCCGCCACCGCCCCGAGTATATGAGGGGGAGAAAGAGCGGGAAACGCCTCAACCGCCGCCTCAGTCCTGAGGAGAAAGCGCGCGAGCGAATAACCGCACACACATTCGCCGCCGCCGCCCGCTCCTTTCCGCTCTCCCCACCAAACCGACCCCCGCTCTCCTCAGCCTGATAACGGTCTATCTCGCGTGCCGCTTTTCGGCGCGCGCATCCCAGGAGTCCGGCACGGGTGGCGTGAGGGGTGGGTGGGGAGAGGCTCGTGAGGCGGCCGAAAACCTCCGGGGTCGCGGAGCCGCTTTGTTGGCGGGGGGGGGGTAGGGGGTTTGGTCTTTTGTTGTTGTTGTTTCGGGGGCGGCCGTGAGGAGAGGTCATGGTGGTGCCGCTCAGTGGTTAGAGAGCTGAGGCGACGCTTCTGCCGCTCGAAACGGCCATCCCTGAGGGACGGAAGAGGCTGCGGTGCCCCGTGAAGGGGAGCCGTTGCCCCCCCCCCCCCGCCAACCCCTTTTGGGGGGGTAGTTAATAGACTGGGGGGGGGAGAGAAGCCGCTCAACACCCTCCTTTTCCCTGAGGGGGGCCGCCGCTCCCTTCGCCTCCTCCGCCCCACCCAGGCCAGGCCACTGGGACCTGCTTATGCCTCGGAATTGAAGAGGCACCCGCGCAGCATTTAAGGTGGCGCGGAAGGAATCCCTCCCCTTTTGAAAAAAAACTTCTCTTCCCGCATCTTCTTATGGAGACGGGTAGCCGCTCACCCCCGGCCCCTCCTTCTCTCCCCACACCCTCCAAGTCGTCCCCCTGCACCGCGCCTAAAAAAAACAAAACCCCAAAAAAGCTCGGTGCTTTTGCCGATGAAGCTCCGGAACTTGGCGCGTCCACCTTAAGAGAGCCCGGCTTGTTTGTTTTACGGTGGCGCTAGAGGGTCAAAATAAACCCACCCACCCTCTTCGGAAGCATGCGTGGGGTTGTGCGTTTATGCGCGTTGGGGGTTTTTTGCGGCCAAAGAGCGACGCGTTTCAATCTTGCGAAGGGAGCGGTTTAGTCCGACCTTTTGCCCTACAACTTGTAATACATTTAAATGTTTTAAATGGTGGCGCTGTGGGGGGAGCAGGACATGGCAGTAATTGTGACCGAACCTCCGATTCGGGATCCTGCAGCGCAGACGAGACAGTTTAGATTACAACCCAGGGGCTGGCTTGCTTGATTTAATTGTTATTGTTATTGCTGGTTGTATTATTATTATTATTATTATTATTATTATTATTATTATTATTATATTTGTACCCCGGCCATCTGATTGGGTTGCCCCAGCCACTCCGATGGGGTTGCACTATCAGTTTATTATACCAAACTAAAAAATAATCAGAATTCGATTGTTATGGAACAGGCTCCAGAACATCCTCGCAGAGGAAGGAGGGGTGTTGTAAATCAGTCTTTCCCTCTCGTTCAGTCGCTCCGAAATAAGCGCGCAGGGACCCTTTGCAGAGCTAGGTGCGCCCGCACTCGAAGAGCCTAACTTCTCCTTGTTGTTTGTCCATGGAGTTTTCTTGGCAGGGAGACTGGAGTGGCTTGCCGGTTCCTGCCCCAGGTGAATCACGTTTGGTCCAAACTCTCCACTATGACCTGTCCATCTTGGGTGGCCCTGCACGGCGTGACTCATAGCTTCTCTGAGTAGTTCAAGCCCCTTCGCCACGGCAAGGCAAGTGATCCATGGAGAGCCTAACTTGGCCCTCCTAAATCCGAAGTTCAGAAAGTTGAGAGAAGCCGAAGCGCCCGGGCTTTTGTCCCGCAAGACCTCCCCCCCCCCCCACACACTTGGGGCAATCGGAACCCCAAAGCAGCCGTCGATCCCTTCGATCTCTGCCGCGAAAGCGAAGCGGGGTGGGTGGGTTTTTGTTTCGTTTCTTGTTTTCCTTTGCGCTTAGGTGCGTGCTGCTCCCAAGGTCAAGTTGACCCGCGAGCTTCGCCCTGGAGATTGTCGAGAAGAACCGCGACGATCTGGGCCCGAGGCCTGCCCTGCCTGCCTGCCTGCCTTCGACGGCTTGGAAACAAAAGCTGGAGCAGCTCCCCGCTGCCACGCGCCCGCGCGCACAATCGCAAAGGAAAAGAAACATAGTAACAGTCGCCCGCCGATGCCTGGGCTTCGGTCAAGGGCGCTTGTTGTTTCTTTGGGGTTTGGGCTCTGCTGGAGCTCGGAGCCTGGCGCAGCAAGCGGAGCGGCGGCTCTTGCTCTCTCGCTTCTCGCGTCTCCAAAGGATGGGAATCATTATAGACTGCAGAGGGCTCGCCACTCTCTTTTCCTCTCTCTTTTCTTCTCCGGGCTTCGGCCCGCACTAGGAAGTGCTGTTGCCTGGCAGTCTGGGAACCACGGAGAAGCCCCTGATCCGGGTAAGAGATGAACTCCAGATCGTTTCCACTTGAAATCGGAGTAGGTTGCAAGAGGGCCCCACCCATCCCGGGAAAGGCAGCGGTTCTGCAGCAGAGGATGAACTAACTTTCTCTCTCTTTCTTGCTTTCTTTCTTTTCTTTCTTTCTTTCTGTATCTTAAGAGATCTTTTCTTGAAAACCCTCGTCCAGACGTCTTCATCTGGCGCGGGCGGGGGGAGTGGGGGCGAAGGTCGCGTGCGCGGTTGAACTTTTGGGGCACGGGCGTAGGCTTCCGACGACTCAATGTGAGGGTTATGTCTCTTATCTTCTTGCCCTGGTCCTGGACATGTAGTTCGGTGTCCGTAGTGTTCTTTGCAAACGACTGGAAGTTGGAGCATTGGCAAAACCATGCCCGAACTAGCGGAAGTAAATTGTGCGGATTTGGAAAAGGAGCGAGGAAAAGATCTGAATGTGTGAGAACTTTAAAAAAAAGAAGTTAAATCTAGTGGGATTTTCCGGGCGGGGTAGGGGCTGTTTTAATTTGCCATGAGGCGTTATCTGAGAAGCCGGTGGGTAGTAGGAGAATGCCAATGGTCCTCTTACCTTTAGGATCCGGACTGGTGGCCAAAGTTGGAAGAACGCGCGGTTTTTAGGGCTGGAGTTGTTCTGATGGTAGGATTAGGTTTAAAGGAAGGATCTTCCCCTTTCCCCGGTTGGTTCGTCACTCTTCTTCTCACCGATGGCTGGAGAGAGTCAGCCCAAGCTCCTTAAATGAGCGATTTCATGTAGCCCACGAGCTGAAGATCCTGACTGCCATTTGGTCCCTGATCGCGTTTCACGCCGCCGCTCTGTGTGAACAGGCTGATCGCAGGACGGTCAAGTTCAACCTCCTTGCAGCGAATACAACCGGATTGTTAACTTATTCATATTTTATAAAGTGTTAATATTTTATAAAGATTTTAGGGAAACTATTGATTTTAAATTATTCAGCCGCTCCTGGGATCATTTTGAATAATGCATACAATTAAATACGTGCATAAAATTGGTCGCAACGGTTTGCGAATGTAGCTTCTATTCTTTCGCCATTTCCTTCCTCCTTCAGTTTGGATTTCTTTTGACGTATTTAAACTCCCCCCCCCCCGGAACCCCTTATGAAAAGTAAACCCTTGTGACTGTCCGAGCGCCAAAAGGTTTTAAGCGTTGTTATTCCTAAACTCAGATTATTGTAAAACTGCATGAAACTGAATTTATTGCCTTTTAACATCTACCAAGTGGCTCTTACGAAGTGTTTTGTTTTTAATAATAATAATAATATCGTATGCTTCAGTTGCGGAAATAAGCACATTTGCATGGGGTGGAATAAATGGATGGGCACAAGAGTTTTTAATAAATTTACAAATCCTCCCCGCTCAATAAAGGCGTTTTCTGTTTCAAATTATGTATGGTTTCTTAGTTGATCGTTTTCACATATTGTCTTTATTTGAACAGGAGGAAAAACTTTCCCCCCTCTCCTGCTAAATATAAAATCAATTTGCATTATCTAACAACGTTACTTTTTCAGCATTTTTTTTAAAAAAATAATCCAACTCGAGGAGGCATTTATTCTTTGGCATATTTGAGTAGTTGAAAAGGAAAAAGGAAAACCAAGACAGAGAACTCTTTAGTTCAGGGCAAATCCAGTGGCATAAAATGGAGGTTGTCCTTTAAAAGAGTTCTCAATACATTTCGGGTCAAAACGTCTTGTAGCTTGATTTAAGCCAACTAAGACCCTTTTAGGTTGGTGGGGGTCTCCCTTGGCAGTCAAACCACTCACAGCATTTGCCATTCTTGAAAGTACTTTTGCAGCATCGTTCCTTCCGTAAGAATCGCGGGGGGTTCCTTTTTCTGCGCCCCCTTTCCGATCTGGATTTAATAACCCAAAGGAGAGCCTCTCTGATGCTTTCTTTTGACATCCGAACTCTTGTCTTACAGAGTCCGTCTTTCTCTCCATCTCCTTTGGAGAGCCAAGCGCTCAGACTTCGGAGGTCTGCAGAAGCAACAAGCTCTGGAGCCAAGGTCACGCAAACCCTCCAAATTATTTGCTGGCTTCGGCTCCCAGCGCCCTGGCTGACGAATTGCGCCTTGAGGCGCCTCCGTCTGACTAAAAAGAGTCTCTTATCTGCCCGGGGAGAGGATAATAGTTCGCCCAAAGGGCTTACAGCCTATTTAGTTTTTTTAAACCTCTGCGAGAGGTAGTTCCACTGCCTTTCTTAGGGGAGGCGAAGAAATCCGCGACGGCCTCCTCCTGGAGCCCGGCCGCCATGGAAGTGAATTAACATCGTTCCAATGAACGGGCGGAGACCCGCAGCCTCAAGCCACCGGCTCTGCGGAATGGGCCCAAGAATAATACCGTCCAGGCAGCCGCAGCGGCCTCCGAGGAAAGGCCCAGGAAGTGGGAGAGGAGAGGCCCTTTGACTTCTATGGAGAGCAAGAGAATATCTGTAGCCGGCCGGGCCCTGCGCCTTCGGCTGCAACCCTATGCCTGTTTACCTGGGAGTAAGGCCCATTGACCCAAGTGGGGTTTGCTTCCGAGTAGGTAAGGCTAGCATTACACCGTGAGACTTCTCAAAGAAGTCCCGCAGTGACGACACTGGCAGGGCAGCGACACCGGCTGAGTTTTAGAGGCTGTGGCTGCAGAACTTTCTGGGAGTAAATAGGCTGTGAATCGCAACCTGGAGGTGCATTTAGCAAAGAAGGGTCTGCGCGCAGTGTGTGCGTGTGTGTATGCATTCCTGGGAAAGACCTTAGGTTTTCATTAGAATTCGCGTGTGCGCGTGTGTATGTGCCAAAGTCATACAGGGAAAGTGCAGAGGGGGGAAATGGACAGTCTATGGAAGAGGGAAGCTATGTGCTCATACGTAACTGGAGGACATATTTAAAAGTGAAAGGCTGCGTGCGAGAAAGGCAGCGTGTCTATGTTTTACCCAATTCACACGTTTCACTTAAGATGCTTGAAATATACACCTTTTATATATATATGTACACGTTTTGTGTGATTGTATATGTGTGTATCTATATACACACACATGTCCGTTTCGAATGTGGAAAGTGCCCGCATCATAAAGACGCGTGCGCCTCAGGCACCTGAGACTGGCCGCAACTCCCAGTTACCGGCATATACTAAATTTGGCTCGGTGTAACGTGAGAAAGGGCCCGAACGTCCCCTCTTGAGATAAAGGGGGGAAAACACTTCTCAGTTGCCAACAAAGCCGACTGAATGAACTTTCCCGAAGGTGAGAAGCGGAGGAACGCCTCCGTTTGTCCTAGTGGAGAGATGGGCCCTCCGATCCTAAACATAGATCCGATGCGCGTTTAAATTGCATTTTCACTGTCTCGGAAATGCCACTCCCTCTAAATTCCACGGGACTTAACTCCCAAGGAAGTGTCTGTAAGAGACTTCTTTTAATGGGCTGGAGAGGGCTGTGGGAAATAAATGCCTGCTGGACTAAAGTATAGGAGACGAGGAGGAGATAACGAGGGCCAGTCCTGCTCTTGCTTCCAGAGAGGAAGGCTGTGAGTTTTGCAGGCCTTCCTCCTCCTTCTCCATCTCCCTTTGGCCAAGCGGGAGGCGCCCATCCTGAACTGGAAACGAGGATCAACACACAAAAACAGAAACACCACCGCGGACTCCTGTTGCTCATCCGCTGGGATGCGCTGGCAAGGACAGCCGGGAAAGGAGGCTTGCTCTTTGCGCACGAGATTCCTTTGGATCGCGGCGTCATAAGGGCGCAAAGGGGGCTTCCTTTCCCCGCGCAGTCCCCAGCTTAACTGCACGGGATCCCCGTGCTTCCCCTTTCAGAGCAAACGGGGCTTGGTCCTCCTGGTCCCGAACCTGCCTTTGAACAATGCAATAATCCGGAGGGAAAGACTCTGCGCTGCAAATCGGAGGAGGCGACCAGGCTGCTTGGCGTCCCGGGCGTCCGGCTCTTGCGCGGCTTTCCAAAGGCTTCGCCTTGGAGCAGCGCCCCCGCGCGTTCAGGCCGGGTGTCGCGCGCCGAAGGACGAGGGAGCGTCTCTCGGGTTGCGCGCTGTAGTAACCTCCTCCTCGCCTATCTGCGCTCAGCTCCAGAGCCCGAAGGATAAAGTTTCCCTGGTGTTGCCTACCTGCCTCGCTCACCTGCCTCGCCGCGACCGCATTCGCACTCACCGGGAGACGTAGCGGGACACGGTTGCGTAAAACCTGCAAATTCTCACGTGCTCTGTTGCGGGGAGGGATGGAGGCTGCATTTAAAGCTAAAGTGGTCAGAGATGAGGGGAGCTGTAGTTATCCAACAACATTGGAAGGGCCACAGCTTCCCCATCCCTGGACAAAAGTGTGCAGATGAATTCCGTCCCTTCTCTTCCTCGAGCTCAGATGAAGCAGCGAGGGGCCTAATAATAATAATAATAATTTATTTATACCCCGCCCATCTGGCTGGGTCCCCCCAGCCACTCTGGGCGGCTTCCAACAAAACACAAAAATACAATAACCTATTAAACATTAAAAGCTTCCCTAAACAGGGCTGCCTTCAGAGGTCTTCTAAAAGTTTGGTAGTTATTTTTCTCTTTGACATCTGGTGGGAGGGAGTTCCACAGGGCGGGCGCCACTACCGAGAAGGCCCTCTGCCTGGTTCCCTGTAACTTCTTCCTTACATCAACCCAATGGGACCTGTACATATTCAGGATCCCAGTCCGCTTAAGAGCTACTTGTTCAAAGGTTAGGAGACCCAAGCGCTGGGGGGAGGGAGGGAGCGAGCGGGTCCACATACTGAGCTGGGAATCATCGCTCTTGTACCGAGTAGACCACCTGCATGCAAAGCAGCGGGCTCCACCGCTGAGCTCGGGCCCTTTCCCTGGCAACAAACCCCAGGCTCAAAACTTCTCTCCTGCTATTCTATCACTAACTCGCTTCAAGCAACACAGTCATAAATACCAGCTGCGATTAAGCAGTAGTAGTATGGCCTCGAAGCGCTTTGGACAGATGCAAGCGCTATACAAGTCTCATTCGTCGGATTTGGAATGTCATCCTATTCTGCGCTTTCTCTCGGAAATTGAGCCCACCAAGCAGTACAACCTTTCAACGGTCGAAACAGGCCGAAAGGGTGGGTTCGCCCTTGGTGGAAAGGAATCTGGTTTGCTCCGCCGATAGTTACATTCCAGAAGGAGCCAATCTCCAGTCTCACGCGGTCAAATTGGATTACTGGGAACACTTCGATTCACACCCTGCATTGGGCGCGTTTTCCATGAGTCCTTAATGGGAGTTTATCCCAAATAAACGCATTTTTAATATCATTTTAATTTCATTTTCTTACATTTGTAGCCCGCCTTTCTTCTTCTACCAGGGAACGCAAGGCGGCTTACATGTGGGTTCCCAGGCACTGACCAGACGGGCTTAGCTTCGGCAAGGTAGAAGTCTCACGTGCCTAACGCAGTCGGTCTGCACATAGGAGAGAATGCCCAGCTTTTATCGCGTCTCCCTCTTACTGCTAAAGTTCTCCAGACGGCTTTCGCCTCCTGGATGTGCTTAGGAAACGGGTTTGACGCAGAAGCCCCCACCCCACCCCTTGAGATATAATAGGTATAATAGATAATAAGGAGACTCGGTATTCGTTTGAGATTTTATCTGTCTCTATTATTTCGAAATAAAACTCAGCTGAAATGGATTGCGCTGATCTCCCAATAAAAAAACAATTACAATCCCACCCAGCTCCCCTGAACTTAAACGAGTTTAGGATTAGCCGCCTCTTCCTCTCCCCGCCCCATCCTAAACCTATTTCTGCAAGAGGGCACGCCGAATGGTTTGTGGCAGCTGGGGTATAAAAGAGGCCGTGGACGCCTGCACTTTAAAGGCCAAATGCCGGCATTGAGCTGAACGGTGCGTTAAACGCGAATTTCAAGGCATGAACACAATTAACACAACTTGGCCTCGCTCACACGCCTTACACCCATTCAGGGACGCAAAAGGGAGCACTCATTGCTGGAGAGGACTAAAGGGTTAGGGGAGTCGCGCGCAAACTCCTGAGAAACGTCTAAGCAGCGCAAGGAGACAAATCTCCTCCTGGCCTGCCCTCGTCTGCTCTTGTTATAACCTGTATAATCTGAGTTGCAGCATCCCGTGAACTGCGCTCGCTTACACCCCGAACTGAATCACGTTTGTTTAAGATGTGTTAGAACCCTTTTAAAGGAAGAAGGGAGGCCTATTGACCCACTCCTATAAGGAAAAAAAAAAGTTATGGAACGAGTTTCTAGAGAAGTGTGTCAAGTACTGAATGCGTCTGATTTGCAAAGGAGACCGTTTAAAAGGGGATTAGCGCAGGTGATAAAGAAGGAAGATTCTGACTTAACCGAGTACGAATGGGCAACCTCTTATTAATCACAAATTTGGGAAGAGATTCTCAAAGACTTTTATTTATTTGTTTGGGGTATTTTACACACCTCTTTGTCTCCGAAGAGACGCCCAAGGCGGCTTACATCGTTTCAGCAAGCAGCCCATAAAAAGCAAAACTGTTTCCATCCAATTGTGTTATGGATCGCGCGGCCTTAACTAAAACAGAACAGAGAGGAGGAGAAAAGAATGTTAAACATTAACTGGGGGGGGGGGTGCCGCAGGAGCCTGTTTTCATTATCAGAATTTTATTAAATTCTGCTTTTAGATCTCAAAGGAATACCTCTGCCACACCATGGGATGCAATCCCACTTGCAGATCAGTTAATCCCATTGTGTTCTATGGATTACTTCCATGGAAGCACAGGGATCGGGCTGTTTATCAGGCATGCGGCAACTGTGTGCGCGATTTCGGCGTTTCGGAGAATTTGAAATACACACGCATCTCGCACCCAACTCGATCTATCAGAACATTCCAGAGCTAGGGAACTTTGGAAAGGGAAGTCGCCTAATCCGATCTGAAAAGCGAGGAAGACCCCCAAACCCATCACATAATTTGCCTGCGCCTGGCAAAAGTTGTTGTTAATGTTAATTATCACCACTCAGCTGTTTAATAAGACTTGACCCGGAATCCCGCGTGTCCATTAGCTTGTTAAGTAATTTCCATTGGTTTCATTATAAAGCGTAAAAATAAAAGCTAGATATTCCCGGCCTAAGCACACTTGTTTATCTGCGCGTGAACCACATATCTATGGTGGTTCACGCGCAGGTAAACAAGTGTGTCTAGGCCGGGGAATATCAAGTTTTTTTTAATTTTTACGCTTTCTAATGAAACCAACCTATTTAATTCAGACTTGGATGTTAACAATTTGGCAGCTCGTATTGTTTTATTTACACGCCAATTGGTTTTAAATTAATTGTTCCCCGTCGACCAGTTTTGAACATCATTCAGTTTGCCCTAACTGGTGTTGTAAATCCCACAAATATTTTATACATTGCTATCATGCAGGTAAGCGATTATGCTTTTAAATGTGAAAGATGGGCTAGAAATGCTATAAATAAACATATCATTGTATCCTCTCCGTGACTGCACACAATTAATGTCTCAACAAGGGTGTGGCGCCAGAGATCTAAATGGTTTTTATTTTTTAAAAAGCTGTGGGGGTGTCATTTCGTTTGTTCCAACTCTCACTGTTTAATAGACGCCCTTGTGACCGATAAAGCAGACGCCTTCGATTTTAAAAAGCACGCCGACCCTAGTTCCATTCAAATTAAACTCCAATTCAACAGTTGGCTCTCAGACCTGGAGGTCGTAGCCGAGCCTTGATGACGCACAAACTCTGCTCTCCCTCAAATGACCCTGGAAGCACAGCACAGGAAGCTAAGAAATCCACGCTGCCGTTGCATCGCCTGGAGACAAAAAGGCGAGATCCTAAATTTGTTTTCACGCGTCCGCGCAATTACACCAAGGGGGATATCACGGCTGGAATATTATGGACATTTAATTAGTAGGTCGCGCGCAAACTTTAAAAAATCAAATTTATTAAAGATTTTCAGTATATTCTCACACTCTTAATTATCTGCAGGGGTGAAAGAAAGCAGAGAGGGAAAGGGGTTTTGTTTTGTTTTGTTGTTTTGCACCTCGATTTCATTTCAAAATCGCGTCTCAGCTACCCTAGCTTCTTCTTATTTTTTAAAGGAAAATTAACAGGTCGAAACGACCACTACATGGATTTACCGGTACATTAGGAGCGGGTGATGTTGAACGCACCCTCGTTTTGCACAGGACGCTATGCACCCAAGCACGTGTTGATTCGGTATCTGAACCCACATAGCGGATTCCCTGAACTGGGGGGGGGGCGTCCCCTTTGCCGTCCCGATGACCGATCTCAACCTATGACCTTGCAAATATGTTATTTTCTTAATTAGATTTGCACCGATAATTATCTCCGATCGCTCATTACTGCCTCCCCCCTCGCCACACACGCAAATCGATAAAATAAGTTTCAGACACAGCACAACAACAAAAACAGCAATATTTTGATTCAACCCCCCCCCCGCCGCCGCATGTGCTTTATTTTCTCCCAGGCACATCACAAAGATAACGTTAGGCTTAAAAACAAAATTAATCTGTGCGACGGTGGACGAAAACATCTCAAAGCAAAGCGAAAAGCAAAAGTCGAGCTCTCGGTTCGCCTCAAGGCTTACACCTAATCTCAAGGGACTTTGCAGAGGAGAGTTTGGAGAGGCGGCTGGCCAAAGTTTGGGACCTCTGCACGCATCCCTCCTGGATGTTTTTTACGGCCCAAATATATGGGGTGTTGCCAGGCAAATTGACCGCCACCCGCTAAGAGAGAGCGCGAGAAAGACCTTGTAGCACTCTGTTTTGACCCTGGATGTTAAGACGTGGGGAAGAATCAGCTGGAAACGGAGCAGTTCCAAGAATGAAGTTCAAAGGTCCACAGGTGCGGTGCAAAGTCTGCTTAGATCCTCACACCCCCACCTCCATTTCAGCCTCCTCTCCCCTCCCCCCCACTGGAAGACACGCGAGTATCTCCAAGGGTGAGGAAAGGCTGACGGGGCAGTGACCAGGGTGGGGAGGGGGCAGTGGCCAGGGAGAATGACCGGGCCGGCTTTTGTCAAGCGGGGGAGAGGGTCCGGAAACACCCCCTCCACAAATGCCGGACCCTTGTTACGCGTGAGTATTCAGAAAAGCCCTTCCTTGTGCGTCGAGAAGAGTACGCGCGCTCCCGAGCCTCCTTTCCGAACCTTCTTTCTCCGGCTCTCCGCCCCGAGGGGCTCCCAATGGTGGCGAAAAGCAGAGGAGCTCGGGCGCCTCCTCCCGAGGAAACACCCCCCCCCCAGCGCCCTCTGTGCGCTTGGCTAGCAGAGGCAGGCGACGGAGCCTCCCCCGGACGGCGCCTTCCACCCACCCACTCGCCTTTGGGGGCTCACCGGTCGCAGGGCCTCCTCCTGGCGCGCGCTCTCCGGGACCCACGCGGGACTAGGTCAGGCCGCGGCCGCCCGCCGCTAGTCCACGAAGCGCCCGCCTCCTTCCCCCTTCGCTTCTCTCCCGGGAAGCAGCGAGGCGAGAGAGCTACTCCGGTGTCCCCATCTCGCGGCGGGGCTCGTCTGTTGCTTTTCTTCTCCTCCTCCTCGGCTTTCTTCACTCAACCTCTCCCTCTCTCTCTCCCCCACCACCTCTTCCTTCTTCCTTTTTTTTTTTAAGGCGAGAACTCCTTGGCTCTCTTCCCTTCGTCGGCAATTATTCTGCCTTTTAATGCCACACCGCTAAAGAGACCAACCCCCACCCTCCCCCAGCGACACCTTTATTGCTTCTGATTGAAGAAAGAGACCTGATAGACAGGTGAGAGAGGCGGCCTGGTTTAAGCCGGAACGTTTCGGAGGGAAGTCGGTTTAGGGAAGGCACCCCCAGCTCCGACACACGCGCACACCCCTCCCATACCTGGAAGAAAGTTCGGTTGCAATCGAAGCGAGCAAACTCCCCATTGAACTCCCCAGGGCTTACTTCCGAGTAGACATGGCTAGGCTTGCTCTGAGAAGATTCAAAATTCTACCCGGATTTGAACTCCCCGGGACCTACATCTGAGAAAGCGGAGACAGGATTGCTCTGCCAATGCTTTCCTGCGCAAAAGACCATCGCGATCCTTGGGCAGGAATTTGCCGAGAACCCAGCTTGGCGGAGTTTACACTCCAGAAACACCCCAGCAGGGTCTCGTTGAAGCCAAGGACGCTTACCACCAAGTCAGCGTGCTTGTGGTCGCGGGGCCAAGGGGATCTGGGGTTGGGCGTGCGCGGGGTTTGCTCATATCCTGCCAAAGTCTCACCTTCAAGGCGGTACACCACATGGAGGCAGGAGCGCCGGAGTTAAGGCCGGGAGTCCCGTTTAAATCAACCGGGCTCCGGAAAAGCCATTGCCGAGTCCGTAAGCGTGTCTCTTAAGAGGTTCCGGACCCGGCACGTGTGAAATCTTCATCCGTGCAACAAAACGGGTCATCGCACCTCTCCACACACCCGGGCGCCTGCCATCTCCGACACCTTTTTGCTAGGAAGTCGCCTTCCTATCTTGCTAGTGAGACTTGCTACAAAGTGGCCTTTCTTGGGAGTAAAGCTCTATTGACCTTTCTGCGTGGCCTTTCACTCCCAAGAAAACCTGCTTCTGGTCCGCCCCGCATCCAGAAGCGACGCCTTTGAGCAAAGGAGCCAAGTTCGGCAAATTTATCTTCTCTCTTACCTTTTCGCTGCTCCCACGTTTTCCAGCGATCTATCGGACGGGGAGCGCAGGCTTGCTTAGGCGACGAGCAAACATTCCCCAACAGGAAGGATCGCCTATTTGGACACGTGTCAAAGTCGTGGCGCCTAGTGGTGCGCGCTGCTTGCGCGTCTCTCCCAGTGCCAACAGGGCCACGTGACGGCGGCTGGAGAGAAGGGGACGGGAAATGAGAGGGAACGTCTATTGACAAGCCCGATCCTATATCTATCTATCTATCTATCTATCTATCTATCTATCTATCTATCTATCTATCTAAAATCACATTACTGGGACCCAAGTCCCTGCGGGGCTTTTTAACCTCCAAGGCCGCGCGTCGCCTCACCAAGCTATCCTATAGGAGACTGCTCCGAAGTCGGTCCTACTGAGTTCAGGTAGGATCGCAAGAAGAAATGGAATTGTATTATTGAAATAGATAGAAAACGGTGCTGGGGAGAGCAATCTGGCTGAGAAAGGGGAGCAGGGTCTCTGCCAGTAAACCGGAGTAACTACTCTGGATTCATGGAAAGGCCGAGCGCAGCCCTTGCCTGTTGAAATAACCACGGAGGCGTCTTTTTTCTCAGTAGGCGGGCTGAGGGTCAAGAGGTTGCATTAAACATAACCAGTTAATCCGGAGTGCCAGGATTTATTTTAAACGGGTATCCCGCTCTGGGAATTAGTTAAAAGCAAAAGAGGGTGTGTGTGTGTTGATGGTTGCTTACGCTTTTGGTGCACGCGCGAAGACCTGAAGTGAAGCGCAAGCACGTGTCATGCTGAATGGACGTCGAAGCCATAAAGTAATGAATGTGCACGTGTGAACCTAGTATCCCACGCGGGACAGTACCAGCGCTCTACCTGCTACAGGGCATGACTTCAGCGGGACGATTTACTTCCAGCACTGCAAGCCTATGTATGTCTACAAGAAAATAACCCCCATTGAGTTCATTCTCAGATTAAGTGGGTGTACGTTTGCCGCCGAAGGTCTTTAAATTCATTGAAGTAAATGGCGTGGATTTTTAAAATATGTGCCTGCCGCTTTTCCTGGAGAAGCCCGTCCAAGGCGGCTTACAATAATCGAAAACGACAACCGTATATTAAAAACTCAATATTATGGAGAAGAAAAAATAAAACGGATGCACAATTTGCTTGCTGTTTCCCAGGCTGCTTCCCTCTCCGGGTAGTTCGACCCGGGTTTCCTGTCGGCTTCGCTGGGCGTTTTGTGGGTTCGCGTGCAAACAGAGATGCGACTTCGGGAAATGGAGACGCTGCGCCGCGCTAAGAAACGGGAAAAGGCGGCAAACCCAGGAGAGGGAGAAAGGAAGGGCCCGGGGCGGGAGTTGATAGGTGCGTAGTAGCAAGATTTGGTGTGGAAGCTGCTGGGGCAACATGCACAGAATAATAAGATTGTTAACTGCAAGGGACTCGATCCTCCTACTTCTACCATTAAATCGCCGTGTGGCCGGAGGAAAGCTTCTTTTTCTCTCCTTGCCTCAGTTTCCCTGTATATTCATCTATCAGTCCCATCGATGACGTTACAAGGTCTTCGCTGGAACACGATACCTGCGCCTGAAGGATGAAAGCGCTGTATATAAATGCTTATTACAATTATTCGCCACACTGGTTTTTAAATTGTACTTCTTTATTCATATCCCCCATTTCTTCCAAAGGAGCTCCAGGCGGCTTAAGTGGTTATGTAGCAAGTCTTCTTTTGTCCCAACAACCCAGCGAGGTCGGCTACGAGGTTGTGATTGGCTCAGGGTGACCCAGAGAGCTTAGTGGCTATGGGGAGGCTGCGATCAGTATCAATACCCTGGCGTTATTCGTACCAGCACTGTACTGTTCCCAGCATTCGTGCTATAATATTAATTAGCCTTAACAGCAATTAATACTATGGCACACCTCTGAGACAGAAGGGTGCAAAGCATCCGTTAGCTTCGTTAAAAGTCTCTAGGAGTTTGCATAATTTCCATGCAGCCTCTAAACAACGTTGGGCCGACCCATTGCAGAGCTGGAGGCTCCGCGCGAGATGCTGGATTTCATCTCACGTTCATACGCCGCTGGATCGTCACAAAACCTCAAAGCCGAAGTTGCTCGGCTGTTAAGCCCCACTCGGGTTTCGAGGGATTTGCGCCCTTGTAAGGATTGCAGGTGCTTAAGGCCCCAGTTATCCGCACGCAGGTCCTGCGGAACGCAAGGGGACTTGATCTGACCGAGGTAACGGCAGACGGAGGATCGAGCTGCGCCAGCACACCTCTTCCACCGAGTGTCCAAAGAGCCGGCACGGTGCATGCCTCTTCCACGTGCCTTATTCCCCCTTTAGAGCAGACAATGCGTGCCCGTTTGATTGTGCCCATACTGCAGACTGAAGCGGGGAATCGAGAAGGCAGAGAGAGAGAGATTGTGAAGCTCACTCCCAGCCTGGGTGAAGCCAGCCTAGGACAGCTTTGTCACCGCGCCCCGGGCACCCTGCCCGCTTTCTGCGCCCTCTCTCTGGCGCACGACCTCCCTCGGGTCCTTTCTGGGGAGGCAAGCAGCCAGTCAGCCACCAGCAGCTGGATCCCATTGCGCTGCAGCCTGCGTCCCTCTGGCGGGAGCTGCTCCAAGGGTGACTGGAGGGTGGGCAGCGGCTGCGCGGAGCGGAGCCAGTGCCATGAATGTTCGCGTTTGCCTGCTCCCCGGAGACGCGACGGAGCGGAGAGGTGACTTTCATCTGCCAGCGGCCGCGTCGCCGCACGCTGCTCTCCCGGCTGCGGAGAAAGACCAGGTCGGACGCGAGAGGCGCCTCTGCTGGCCTCCGATTGGCTGCCGGCTTAGCAGGGAGTGTGGCGCTCACCGCTGAGACGGCAGAGAGCCGCTTGCCCTTGCTGGGCAGCAAGCGCTTAATACTTGCTCTTTGCGCGCGGTGCAGAAGCCGCGCAAGCCTCTCTTTCTTGTCCACTCCCCGCCCACCCCCCTTTTTAACACCCAGGAAACTTTAATTCTGAAACAGCTAGTCCCTCGAGCACGATTCAGTCAAAGGAAGTTAAAGCACTTTTAAAAATCACATTAAATTCAATGAGAGGCTCCAACGTTCTCCCATTGAAACCAACAGGGTCGACGAAACGCTTGCTTTTGGCTGAATAGGATCCCGCACCTGTGAACGTTGCCGATCCAGCTGCAAGATCCCGCCGGCGCGCAATCCACAGGTTCCACTGGAATAAGCCGAAGCCCTAACGCAACGATAAATCAGTGTTGCGAATATCTACATGCTTGTATTACAACCCATCACTAACTTTATGGGGTCAGGTCATTTTGCCACTGGCTTCCGCGCTTTCACTTGTTTTTTGAATGCAGTAAGTGAAATCCCTTCCCATCCCCGTCAAGCGGAGAACATGGGGTCGGGGTGTGACTTGGAGGGGAAAGTCTGTTTGGAATGAGTGGAATCGTGTTCATAGGGACCCGCGGAAGCGGCGGAGAATAAATCAGGAGGCCAGCAGGACAAGCCACTTAAATTTGCCTAGCGGGGCGCTGAGATTTAACAGGTCAGCGTGTTAAATCTCCACCTAATGAGGAGAAGGATCGTTCTCTCTCCACAACATGCTTGGTGTGGGCTGCTGAGTTCACCTCGGTATCAGCAGCTTACTCCCTTCTTAAGCATTGCCCTCCAGGATCAGATGGGGGGGTGGTCTCCGACCCAGCACAGCCTTCCCCGTCCTGAGGTTTTCAGGGGGTACGCTGCCCCTGTCCAATGAGGTTCTTTCAAACTGTTTTGACCCATGGCCCTTGAGCTAGAGATCATTTTCTCTAGGGATTATTAAAACAAAACAAAACCAAATATTGCTAAATTAAGGTCACCAACATCCAGCGGCCACCATCATATTCTGCAAGCGTGTGAAGAAGCGCGGAAGAAGAGCCCGGGGTCAGATCCAGGCCCATCTAGTCGAGCATCGGTTCTCCTCACCTTGGCCAACCTGTGGGAAGCCCGCGAGCAGGGGCAGAGCGCAAGAGCAACTCTCCCCACCTGCGGGTTCCAGCCACCGGTACCTTTCTTCTGCTCCAGCTCCCCCTCCCAGCGATCACACCGAATTGGGAGACCTCCCAGACCCTGAGTTAAGAGAATGGAGGGCGGCGTGGCTTGCTCGGATTCCAGGAAACCCTTGCTCAGAAACCCCTCTCTCCCCGCCCTCGCTACATGTCTGAGGGTTCCCAAAGGGGTCCCGGCGGCGTGTCAGAGATGCCGCCCCCTTCCCCATCCTTTTGCCCAGGCTGTGCCCCACTGCAGGCGACCCACACAGCCTCGCCGCCTCTTTCCTCTCGGCTAGAGAGGCATCTGCGCTTCGTCAGCACGCGGGGAAACCTGACATCTCCAACGAGCTGCAAATGCTCCGCTTTGGGCCGCGCGCCTTAGTTCTGCGCGCGCGCGCGCCTTCTCCTGGCGCAGGGCGCTTGTTTTCGCTTTGGTTTGTGAACGTAGCCAACTTCAGCGAGCAAGAAAGATGGGTAAACTTCCCTTAAGACTTAGGACTTCGGGCCTGTCACAATGGGCACAGCCAGGATTTATGTTGGGGGGCGGGGTGGCAGGACCCCCACCTCTCATCATCTTCTGTCTGGCCCCGCCTAGCAGATTCGGAATGAAATGTCTCAACAACATTTGATTTAATTTGCTTTCTTTTGACCCCAAGTGCTCAGAAAAACCTGTCTCTTCAATTTCAAATATTCTGATTGTTTATACTTTTAGTTAAGTATTTTTATTTATTTGCTTGATTTAGGGAGGGTCAGCTGCCGCCCTGATTATGCCAATGTCTGCCATCTACGAACAGGGCTTTCTGAGGAAAAGATGGACAAACTTTTAAGGGTCGATGCCCTGTGGGAAGAAGGAAGAGAAACTCAGGAGCCCTGATCGGAAAGGAGAAGGGCGCTCAATCCGCCTGAGTGGGCGCAATCAAGTCAAAATGAAGCACTTTCACAGCGCTGACTCGGAAATCAGTCGCATGGAGTTCAACGAGGCATGTGCTTATAGGATTGCAGCCTGACTCCCCGTAGATTCACTTAGAATAATTCCGCACCCACTGCCATTCTCCCCGCATGGTCAGGATCCGGATGGGGCCTACGTACAGATCCTGTCCACGCTTTCTTAGAAGTCCCCACTGAGCTCAAGAGGACTAATCCTACGGTAATTTACTGCCCATAAAATCGCAGAAGCCGCTACTCCAAAGTAAACGCCAGTGGGTTGAGCCTCGAAGCGAGGGGTCATAGAGTCGCCTGCTTGCCCCTTGGGCTGGATCGGGCCCTTCCTTGGTAGTTAGCTGGACTTCTCCAGGTCTAAGTGCGTTTAAGGGACTGTGCGGTGTGTGCATCACAGAGAAACAGTTTGAAAGTCTGGGCGGAAGATGCTAAGCAGAGCTATTTGGACTGGCTTGGAAGCGTCTCTGAAAGAGGCGAGCGTGTCCAAGAGTAGCTGCTGCCTTCCTGGCGAAGCACGGCTTTTCCTAGAAGTAGGTTGCACAGAGCTCCTCGGGGCTACCTCCCTGTTTTGGATCAGATGTGAACAAAATCTGCAAGCCCAGAGTTTCTCTTAAGATGCCCTAGCCAGGCCCTTTAAACTGCATCGCCGCCGCTTCCTGGATGAATTTCTTGCTTGCTTGTGGCTGCGTGGCTCCTTCCAAACCGAGAAAGGAAGAGGCACGTGTGTGAGGGAGGGAGGGAGGGAGGACTGGTACAGCCAACCGGCCTCTTAACTTGGATAACGCGATCGAGAAGTGACCGCCTATACGTTTGTGAGCTGTTCAGTGTCTCCTGCTTTCAGCACCAGCAAGGCTAGACCAGGGAGTCCCGTCCCTCTTGCCCTTCCAAACCCAATTTTAATGGCAATTGTTGTTGTTGTTTAGTCGTTTAGTCATAGAATCATAGAATCATAGAGTTGGAAGAGACCACAAGGGCCATCGAGTCCAACCTCTTCGTGACCCCATGGACCAGAGCACGCCAGGCACTCCTGTCTTCCACAGCCTCCCGCAGTTTGGTCAAACTCATGCTGGTAGCTTCGAGAACACTGTCCAACCATCTCGTCCTCTGCCGTCCCCTTCTCTTTGTGCCCTCCATCTTTCCAAACATCAGGCTCTTTTCCAGGGAGTCTTCTCTTCTCATGAGGTGGCCAAAGTATTGGAGCCTCAGCTTCAGGATCTGTCCTTCCAGTGAGCACTCAGGGCTGATTTCCTTAAGAATGGATAGGTTTGATCTTCTTGCAGTCCATGGGACTCTCAAGAGTCTCCTCCAGCACCAGAATTCAAAAGCATCAATTCTTTGGCGATCAGCCTTCTTTATGGTCCAGCTCTCACTTCCATACATCACTACTGGATCGCAATTGTAGCGACTGCCAATAACGGACCTGACCATTTTCACGACTTCTTCTAACCCCGTTTGGCAGACTTCGTCCCAGTTCTGCAGTTCCCTCCTTTGCCACAATCGTCGAGGCTTCGCAGATTGTTTTCGGGGCGGTGTGGTCGAGTCTCCTTGCCGGCCTTTCCATCAGCGACATGATTCTCTCTTCAGTGCTGCCACTTTAGCCGCCGCCGGCTTGGGGAAAACCGAGCCTACCCCCGGATTTCTTCGTGGGAGGGGAGGCGGGGAAACCAGTCCATTCTCAAGCGGAAAAGTTTGCGGGATTCTGATTTGCAGCCTCGCAATGCGCAGGAGCGCAGAGCGCGCGCGCCTTTTGGCTTGGGAATGGTCGAAGCGTCGCCAGCCTCGGAGTCACGCTTTAAGCTTCGGTCCTTAAGCACAAATACCTGGAAATCAAATCCTGGAGCGGTGGGTGTGCCGGGAGTCCCCCTCCACTTCATCAACCAAACAAGTCCCTTTGGAAGGGAAGGGAAACTTTGTTTGGCACACAGTGCTGCGACCTGGGAGGAAAGACCACATGGGCAGGACGGAGCCTTCTTGGCAAGGCTGCAGCTTCCGCAAGCCCCAGATCTCGGTGGCTCGCTCAGCTGGGCTTGAAATCGCTATGCCACGCAGGAGAAGGGCTGTGGTTTGGATCCGGCTGCCAGCAAAGCGGGCCTCACCTGGGCGAGCCAGATTTTTGGACACCAGTTCGCCGAGGCGGCTTCAGACAGCCGCGTCAAAGAGACGCGCGGGCTCTTAGAGCGGCTCAAAGGCGCTTCTCTCTCTCTCTCTCTTTGTGCGGATTGGGACCGGCTGCGACTCGCAGCGTCCGCCTCGCTGGCTTTCGTGAATCAGATTCTTCAAACAACGAGGCGCCTGCAATATCAAGGGACGGCAAAAGGAGACTCCAATCGGCTCCTTTGGCACAGATGCTGCGAAGGCCAATCTGATCTTGAGCTCCCAGATGGCTTCTGAGCAGACAGCATCTTGCCCCAAGTTTTGGTCCCCAAACATGCTGCTACCGATTTTAATGAAATCAGGTTCCTTAAACTGGTGGGGGATGGGGAAGACACCCCCCCCCATCTTTCTGAGTGGGTCACTTCTGTCGGGTGTTCGTTTCCCTTGATCAGTGAAAGAAACCAGTTTGCAATACACCATCCACCCGCTTTAACTCACCCACCAGGGAAGTCCAGATCCAGAACCACTCCCTTTGATAAGTGGGCATCCTATGACATCTGTGAACTTGTGGCTTGCAAAGTGCTCTCCTCATTCTTCCTTTCCCGCTTTAATCTGGTGCTTTTTGAATCCGGTGCCCTTTTCCGTCACCTCAGGGCGACAGGAAAAAAAGTGCTGAATTCTACCAGTGGCTGGAAAGGAAGAACTAGCTAGCAGCACCCTTAAGAGTGTACTCCAGAACCTTCCTTTCCAGGCCTCTTCTGGTTTACTTGCACCTGAAGTCACATGACACTGGGCAATGGGCAGTTGGGCATGGCTTGGGCCTAATGGGGATGCCTAGCCGGCCAGAGACTCCCCATTGTGGCTCTAGATGTTGCTGGACTGCAACTTCCATCATCCTTGATAGTTGGCTGTGCCAGCTGAGGCTGATGGGATTTGGAGTCCAACAACTTCTGGAGGGTGGCAGTGTCACCATGCCTGTTTTAAATCATGAAATGGGCCTAAATGAAGCATCCCCAGCCTTCGGCCCTCCAGATGTTTTGGACTACAATTCCCATCATCCCTGACCACTGGTCCTGTTAGCTAGGGATCATGGGAGTTGTAGGCCAAAACATCTGGAGGGCTGCAGGCTGGGGGTGCCTGGCCTAAATACTAGGCATGGATGCCAATGACATAGGCACACACACCCTGTCCATATAACATTGGTATTGTATCATTACGCCGACTCATAGCTGAGTTTCCTGCATTGCAGGGGGTTGGATGGCCCATGGGGTCCTTTCCAACTCTGCAATTCTGTGATTCATTACCAGATATTTTTAAAAAGCAACTGCAACCGGCAACCTACAAAGTTCACAGCAGCTACACTTAAGAGCAGTGGTGTAGCGTGGAGGCGGGCCCACGGGGCACTTGCCCGGGGTGCAAAATTGTTAGAGTAGGCATGATTTTAACACCCAGTGCTGCCTCAATATAACTGTGCACTTCTGTTGAAAACAGCTTCTCCTTGCAAACCAGGAAGTGACCTCTCCAGGGAATGGAACGGCTCTTCTTTTCTAATCTCTACAGCTGTGATCTCCTGGGTGATGTGAACATCGTCAGGGAGTTGAATGTGCTTTGTACGCCATCGGTTTTCCTCCCCACCTGTGCAGCCCTGGGCGAGTAGGGGGCGGGCTTCATGGTTTGAATCCTCCTTTGTCTACAAAATTTCCTGCAGCTGACATACTGGGTGATAACCTTTGCCCCAGATGTTCAGAGCTTTTAATGAAAGTGAGGTAGCTGCCTCAAGCAGCAGATATTGGGGTAGTGGTAAACAGTGGCAAGGTGCTGGAAGTGTAGTATGTGCTAGGCTTGCCCTGTGTCTGCTAAGCTAGCTCGATGACCTCAGATGTGAAGACCTACATGGGCTCCCTGTACGTTTTTGAGCACCATTCAAAGGGTTGGTGGTGACCTTTAAAGCCCTAAACGGCCTCGGTCCTGTATAAGTGAAGGAGCGTCTCCACCCCCATTGTTCAGCCTGGACACTGAGGTCCAGCTCCGAGGGCCTTCTGGCGGTTCCCTCACTGCGAGAAGTTTGGTTACAGGGAACCAGGCAGAGGGCCTTCTCGGTAGTGGCGCCCTACATGTGGAATGCCCTCCCATCAGATATCAAAGAAATAAACAACTATCTGTCTTTTACAAGACATCTGAAAGCAGCCCTGTTTCTGGAAGTTTTTAATGTTTGATGTTTTGTGTTCTTAATATTCTGTTGGGAGCTGCCCAGAGTGGCTGGGGAAACCCAGCCAGATGGGTGGGGTATGTATGTATGTATGTAAAGGTAAAGGGACCCCTGACCATTAGATCCAGTCACAGATGACTCTGGGGTTGTGGCGTTCATCTCGCTTTACTGGCCGAGGGAGCTGGCGTACGGCTTCCGGGTCACATGGCCAACATGACTAAGCCGCTTCTGGCGAAACCAGAGCAGCGCATGTAAACGCCGTTTACTTTCCCGCTGGTGCGGTACCTATTTATTTACTTGCACTTGACATGCTTTCGAACTGCTAGGTTGGCAGGAGCAGGGACCGAACAACAAGAGCTCACCCCGTCGCGGGGATTCGAACCGCCGACCTTCTGATCGGCAAGCCCTAGGCTCTGTGGTTTAACCCACAGCACCACCCATGTCCCATGTATGTATGTATGTATAAATACTACTACTACTACTAATAATCCTCTGAAGCAAATGCAAAATCCCTGGCAGGCTGGGAAGCTCTGTGCAGCACAATGAAATCTTTCAATCTGTAGGATTGCTGGATAGAGCAAAGAACCTCAGTGGTACCTCTGGTTACATACGCTTCAGGTTACAGACTCCACTAACCCATAAATAGTACTTCGGGTTAAGAACTTTGCTTCAGGATGAGAACAGAAATCGCGCTCCAGTGGCGCAGCGGCAGCAGGAGGCCCCATTAGCTAAAGTGGTGCTTCAGGTTAAGAACAGTTTCAGCTTAAGAACAGACCTCCAAAACAAATTAAGTACTTAACCCGAGGTACCACTGTATTTCACATCTGAATCCCCAGTATCGGCAGAGTGCATGTTGCAATCACATTAGTTCATCTCTGAAGTCATGAGAGTTCATTGTTGTTGTTTTTTAAAATGGAAGGTTGACATTTGTGCCATTTCAGGCCATGTGCCCCTTCCTGCGTAACCTCTGGGCATCTCCAGATCACAACAGAACGATGCTGCAAAAGATTCCAAGTACAGTGGTATCTCAGGTTAAGTACTTAATTCATTCCGGAGGTCCGTACTTAACCTGAAACTGTTCTTAACCCGAAGCACCACTTTAGCTGATGGGGCCTCCTGCTGCTGCCACCGGAGCATGATTTCTGTTCTCATCCTGAAGCAAAGTTCTTAACCTGAAGCACTATTTCTGGGTTAGCGGAGTCTGTAACCTGAAGCGTATGTAACCTGAAGCGTATGTAACCCAAGGTACCACTGTAGAATTGGAAGGCAGGTTACTTGGGGCTGCAAGCCTGTGTGTCTGAAGGAAATCAAAGGCACTTTTAATGCCCCTTCAGAGAGTTTTGCTTTTCACATGAATCTGCTGACATCATGCCTTAAATATACCCCCAGCCTAAAGAATCAAATGAGAGTCTTTCAAAGAAAGCCAACCCACATCAGCGCCATAGTGACTTAGGCCATGTTTTTTTAATCATGCAGTTGTCTTGCTTTTGAACAATAAATATTACTGGTACGTACTGTCAAACACACACACACACACAAAACCAAATCCTGGAAAAAGAAAAAGGAAATCTCCCTTTAAATAATGAATGCTGGCCACCTGTTTTAGACTGACTGTCACCAGGCCCTGAGACAGCAGGATTTCCGAAAGCATCGCAATCCCCAAACTAAGTCTGGAGTTCAGCCAAGTTGAAATTATCACCCAAAACGCGTTTGCTCAGGGGCACAAGAGTTCCTGTGGTTAATAAGTAAGATCTTGATCCATTTACTTGAGTGTAAGCAACTTTGAACTCAATGGGGCTTATCTTTGGGTATTCACACAGAGTTGAACCCAAAGTTAGTAATACTCAAGAGTAGACCAACTGAAATTAATGGGCATGATGCATTTGCGCCCAGTTGTTTCACAAGCCTACACTGAGTAGAACTGAGGCTGTGTACACCATACATTTAAAGCATACCCACCCCAAGAAGGATTGGAACTTGGAACGGGGGTTTCCCCCTCCCAGAACTACAATTCCCAACACCCTTAACAAACTACAGTTTCCACAATTCTTTAGCAGCTGCTAAAAATGGTTACCAGTCAGATATGCTTGTGTTCTTAATGCAGGGTGATTCCTGTTGTATCATGATTTAAAGGTTCCGTTTTATCAGTTTTTCAGCCCATTCTTAGAAATGTCCCACTGCATTGAATGAAATTGTGTGGGGTTTTTTTTAAAAAAAAATCTGAAAAATTCTATGTAGGATTGCAGCCATAGGACTGCAGGGCAGGGGCCTGTTCTAGCACTGCTCCTCTTTTAGCAGGAACTTATGTTCGGTCCCTGCTCCTGCCAACCTAGCAGTTCGAAAGCACGTCAAAGTACAAGTAGATAAATAGGTACCACTCCGGCGGGAAGGTAAACGGCATTTCTGTGCGCTGCTCTGGTTTCGCCAGAAGCGGCGGCTTAGTCATGCTGGCCACATGACCCGGAAAAACTGTCTGTGGACAAACGTCGGCTCCCTCGGCCATTAAAGTGAGATGAGCGCCTCAACCCCAGAGTCGTTCGCGAATGGACTTAACTGTCAGGGGTCCTTTACCTTTTTAACATAGAGAAATGTACTAGATTGTGTTGAATCTTGCCTGGACATGAAGATAAATGGCAGAAACAACTTCTGAGTAGGGCCTGTTAGAAACATCATACCCTCCAACATTTCTCCTATGAAAATTTTGTTGTTTAGTCATTTAGTTGTGTCCGACTCTTCGTGACCCCATGGACCAGAGCACACCAGGTACTCCTGTCTTCCACCGCCTCCCACAGTTTGGTCAAACTCATGCTGGTAGCTTCGAGAACACTGTCCAACCATCTCGTCCTCTGTCGTCCCCTTCTCCTTGTGCCCTCAATCTTTCCCAACATCAGGCTCTTTTTGAGGGAGTCTTCTCTTCTCGTGAGGTGGCCAAAGTATTGAAGTCTCAGCTTCACGCTCTGTCCTTCCAGTGAGCACTCAGGGCTGATTTCCTTAAGAATGGATAGGTTTGATCTTCTTGCAGTCCATGGGACTCTCAAGAGTCTCCTCCAGCACCATAATTCAAAAGCATCAATTCTTCGGCAATCAGCCTTCTTTATGGTCCAGCTCTCACTTCCATACATCACTACTGGGAAAACCATAGCTTTAACTATACGGACCTTTGTTGGCAAGGTGATGTCTCTGCTTTTTAAGATGCTGCCTAGGTTTGTCATTGCTTTTCTCCCAAGAAGAAGGCATCTTTTATAATAATGATAACAGCAGCAATTTTACAATTTATACCTCACCCCTGGGTTGCCCCAGCCACTCTGGGTGGCTTCCAACATATAAAAACACAAGAAAACACCAAACATTAAAAAATTTCCCTGTCTTCTAAAGGTTATATAGTTACTTATCTCTTTGGCTTGGGGGTCTAACAGCTTTTTGCCTGGTGCCTAAATATGAAGTGATGGTGCCAGGCAAGCCTCTCTGGTGAAAATACGGATGTCCCATTCAATTATTATTTATTATTTATTATTTATTATTTATACCATGACCATATGACTGGGTTGCCCCAGCCACTCTGTGTGGCTTCCTACATATATCAAAACATATTAAAACACTGAACATTTTTTAAAAAACGTCCCTATACAGGGCTGCCTTCTGATGTACAACCTTTAGAAGTTGCACACTTACTTATCTTCTTGGCTCCAAGGCTGCACAACTCCATACCCTCCAGCATTTCTCTGAGCTGTTGCAGCCTTTCTCAACCTGTGGGTCCCCAGATGTTGTTGAACTACAACTCCCATCACCCCTAGCTAGCAAGGCCAGAGCTCAGGGATGATGGGAGTTGTAGTCCAACAACATCTGGGGACCCACAGGTTGACAACCACTGTCAGATGTTGCAACTGTTTGAGGCCTTTTGACCTTTTGTGAAAAAGCAACCTTTTCCTTTTCTCGCAGCGTGCAAAGTGTTGTATGTCACAGGAAGAACAAGCACAAATGTGGTCCTCTGTATGCCACAGGGGCCTACAGCAGGTCAGAGCCCACTGAATGAAGCTATTCTGAGGGTGGCTCTGCTGATCTCCTCCATACAAAGGCCGAGCACCAGTTGTGACTGGAAAATGCGAACTTCTGTTGTCAATTGTTCTTGTAGGCACAGATGAAAAGGTTACTTGTGAGTCGAGGACCTTCCACCTGCATAGGATTATAATAAGACACACAGACACATTATTTTAGGTTAATGGCCAAAATTAGGCCACAACCTTTATTGGTTACAGCATGTAGTAGTATTGGCTTAGGCATTGGATGAAACAGCAATACCAGACTCCACCCCGCACAGCCGGGAGTCATATCAGGGTTAACAACCAATGGGAGGAGCTTGTTGATGCAAATACAACTGGAAACTCCCCCGTGACGTCACCGGGGGTCGTGCCATGGCCCTAGCCACCAGCAGGGCATCGGACAGGATCCACGACTGCCGGATTCCTTTAACGGAATACCCAAAATAGAAGAGGCTGTTGTAAACAAAAATTGCCCTTTTCCCTTATGGAGTATCCAAGAGCCCATATAGAGTCCTTACATAGGTTCCCTATTGGTAGGAAAAGATAACAGAGGCCAGCCAGAGAATATTGA
Source organism: Podarcis pityusensis (assembly GCF_964106645.2). Taxonomy (NCBI): domain Eukaryota; kingdom Metazoa; phylum Chordata; class Lepidosauria; order Squamata; family Lacertidae; genus Podarcis; species Podarcis pityusensis. The sequence goes on from NC_138028.1 coordinate 127,627,479, forward strand.
GAAGCAAAGCAGCTAGTAAGCATGATCTTTATTGATCTGTTGCAACAGGGTGCTCCCCTCACCTGCAGGAGAGAGGAGGAACCCAGAAAAATAGTGTGCAAGGCCTTATAAAGACTTTTGAAATTGGCACCCTGTAGATCAAGACCACCCCCAGAAACATCATACATACATCACAGAAGGGGTGTAACCTAAGACCACCCCTCAGATACATCATACCTACATCACAGAAAAGGCGGTCTAAACAGAAATTTGAATGTTGTTTTTCTCCTGTCCTTGTTTATCTCCTGTCTGGCAGGTTACTTGATTGGATTGCCTGGGTAGCCTGGCCAGTCTTTTGTAATGATAAATACTTAGTTCCTGGGCCATGTCACAGGCTCACATCCTATTCAAATTACAGATAGGTAGCCGTGTTGGTCTGCCATAGTCAAAATAAAAAAAATCCTTCCAGTAGCACCTTTAAGACCAACTAAGTTAGTTCTTGGTATGAGCTTTCGTGTGCAAGCACACTTCTTCAGATACACTGGATCTGAAGTGTATCTGAAGAAGTGTGCTTGCACACGAAAGCTCATACCAAGAACTAACTTAGTTGGTCTTAAAGGTGCTACTGGAAGGATTTATCCTATTCAAACACAGACATACCCTCAAGACAGGATTTGTGAAGGAAAAGACAATGGGGAGGCTTTTCCACTTTGACCTTGCAGAGAAAACATTTGCTCAGTCTAGGAATCAAAATGGCTTCAGGTCGGTCTTCCTGTGCTGATCTTTGTACGTGTGGTTATGAACATTACCATATATCTAAGACCTCAAAATTCCTATCACAAGGTAGATGATGGCGCATACCCAATCCTCCAACACAGCACACATATTCCAATGCCTAACCGCCAAAACCAGAAAGTTGTGACAAATTGAAAAGTTGTGACCATGCCTGAGCACTTTGTCCCTGGTGACCCACTTGTGAAGGCAGCTGCTTCCCTCAGAGCTGGTGTGTAGGCAGCCTATTTCTGTGTCACACATTTCTCCACTCTGACCTCAGGCCCTCTTTTCATCACGGCTTCTCCCTCCTACTTGCCAGCTTTTGTTCCTGCCTGCGGCTGTTTGCAGACAATGACTCACGGAGAACAGTTTTTTAAAAAGCTGTCAACAAAAAGGTGGCTGTGGCGTTTGCCTCCTAGATGGGTCATAAGGAAAGGGTTAAATGAGTGTGATATGATTGGCCAGAGAGAAACTGATAGGAGGAGTTAGAGTGAGAGTCGGAGCTGTGTGTGGAAGTTAGTTGAGAGTTGGGAGTTGAAGAAGGAAGAGGGAGGATATAAGTCTGTGGGTCGGTCGAGTTGTGTGGTGAGGGAGTGAGAGGAATTGTTAGGTGGAGTCAGATAGATAGTTGGAATAATCAGTTTGAAGTCGTTAGGAACGCATAGGACAGTTAAGGAACTAAGATTAAGAAACTGCCAAGGAAAATTAGCTGAAACCATAAGCTTGTTCATGCCTATAAATAAACTTGATTATTTGTTAACGTTAACAACTGTCTGGACTCCGTGATTACCCGTGAGAAACGGGTTGGTGGCAGCGAAGAAAGCAATCACAGTGGTGGCACAGGGTCAATAGACCGTCAAACGTCCGGGGACCCTGTGTGATCGCCACAGCGGCAAATGCCAAGGTGAAGGGATAAGGATGGCTTCCTCGCTCGCCGTGTGGCTGGCACCATTCTTTTCCCACCCACCCCGGATGTTTGGCATTTCATGACCACGGAACATGTCCGTTCCTCATTGGGCTGTGCTGGAGATTTTTTTTGGCCCCTTAGTGTTGCCCCCTTCTCAGTTTCGTGTGGGTACTTCTGCAAATCTTGAGCATGCCGATATACCTATGTCTTTATTCTCAAGCTATTTTCTATCCATTTTGGCTGCTCACAGAGGGAAAGATTCCACATCTATGGAAGATACTTCTCTGCGGTGTAGCTGATCTTTATAACTCATCCATTCAGGCCCTGAAACAAAGGTCAGTTTGACATTGGCTGTCTTATTTATTTAAGGGGAGGGGGAGATGTTTGAAAGTCCTCTGAGACAGAGGTCTGCAATACAGAGACAGGCTGGAAGCACGCCACAAGCCAGCGGGCAGCGGCTCGTTTGCATCCGGCTGGGCTATAAGAAATAAATAAATAAAACCGTTTGCATGTTTTTTGCATCAAGTTGGACAGTGCCAAACCTCAGGCAGAAGGCATAGGTTCATTGCGTAGGATATATCCTTATGTAGGCTTCAGATAAATGAAGAACCTCCATAAATCATAAGATGAACTTCAGATGCCATGAGACCCGAAAGATTCCGAATTTCCTTTGGTCTTTCTCATACATTTTGGACAAAGAGAAGCACCATACTGTGTTTTTAGGGGCACCTGTGGTATTGCTATTTTCGGCAACCTCAAAAATATGGCAAACTTGCAGTGCAGTCCGTAACATGTCTAATCAGAAGCAGGCATCGCTGAGTCTAGTAGGACCTACTCAGTGCTGGATTTACATTTGAAATTTACAGATTGCATATTATTGAGAGAGAATTATATGAAAATGATGTACAGATGGTATTTTTCACCTGTTAAATTGGCAAAAATGTATAAAAACGAAAAGAAAGAATGTTGGAGATGTGAAACAGAAGGTACGTTCTATCATATGTGGTGGGATTGTAAGAAGGCAAAATCCTACTGGGAAATGATATACAATGAATTGAAGAAAATGTTAAAAATAACTTTTGTAAAAAAACCCAGAAGCCTTTTTATTAGGTATTTTAGGCCAAGACATACCAAAAGAAATGAGGACTTTATTTATGTATGCCACTACAGCAGCAAGAATGTTGATTGCGCAGAATTGGAAGACTGGAGAAATACCAACTAAAGACTGGCAAGAGAAGTTGATGGACTATGCAGAACTGGCAAAAATGACAGAAAGACTAAGAGAAAAAGACAACAAAGACTTTGAAAAAGATTGGGAACCATTCATATTATATTTGCAGAAACAAAGAAAGGAAATAGACGCAGGATTTAAATAAACACCCACATTATTAGCATCAGAAAATGTTTGGAAGATAGTGAAATAATATGATGTATTTAATTTTATTTTTATGTTTTTAAGGTTTGATGTTATGTTATTAATAACTTTTTCTGTTGAACGATAGCAAAGCGGGTGAAAATAGAAACAAAGCAGAAACGCAAGTCTTGGAGGGGAGGGAGGGAGGAATATATAGTAAACGTTAAGAATTTGAGATGTATGTAATGAGCAAAAATGAAAAATGAATTTATTTATTTTTAAAAAGTGCTGGATTTACATATAAGCTAAACAAGCTATAGCTTAGGGCCCCGCTCTCTTGGGGCCCTCCAAAAAAATGAAAGAAGAAAAAATCTGGATGTACATTTCCAAAATTTAGATGAAAAAACCAATAAAATTGTTGTTGACAAAGGACAGCTGGACATATAAAGGGCCCCATTACCTTCAGTAGCTTAGGGCCTCATCAAACCTTAATCCGGCCCTGGACCTACTCCCAGGTAAGTATTGTTATGAGTCTGCAGGTGCTAGAATGATATGTTCTCCGGATCACGCAAATGTCAGAATTTAATTAAAGGCTTAGGGTGTTGCAACTGAGTGATGTCCCCAGCCAGAAAGGCCCTTCCCTCAAACGTATTCATGGGCCTAGGAATTATAGCGTAGAGATGGAGGCCCCAATTGAAGGACCAGCCAATTTGACCAAACCATCAACAATATGCCTCTGGTGGATCAGTGGAAAGTGAGGCTCGTGAATCAGTCTGCATTTGCCGCGGAGCTGCTGGAAGTGGCAGCACAGCAGCAAACATGGGTTGGATTTCAGGCTGCCCACCCACACCCCAATGAATGAAACACGTGAGAAGCTTTGTCAACGGCTGAGGTCTGCTTGAATCCTCCATGGTGACCTGGCCAATTCCAATCATAGTGTTATGAGAATTATAAGGTCTAAGATATAAAATAAATGTTCATAAATGTACCAGGCAAACACATACATACATACATACATACATACACACACACACAAACCACTTGTCTGAAACAGTAAAGGAAAACAGTCCTAAAGCCATTTTGACTCTTTCAATGACCTCAAATATTCCTCTGCAGTTTGGATAGAAACGGGGGGGGGGGGGGGGGAGCCTCTCCATTGTCTCTGTGCTCACAAATCCTGCCTTAAGGGCACATTTGTGTGTGAATTGGGTGAGCCTGTGACCTGGACTCAGGAATTAAGTATTTATCTTCCTTCCTGGAAGGAAGAACAGCAAAAGAGGCTTGAGCCAAGGAGTCAGCCTCTTTTCTTTTGGCCTTAGGCCCACGCCCGGCCGGCCGTCCATTGTCCTCCCTGGCTGAGGGCAGGTCAAAGGCTGGCTCAAGCAGGTGGGTGGCACCCGCCCAGGTGAGCCCTGCTCCCTGCTGCAAACCCCGCCCATCTGTGGGGAAGGGAGGGCGGATATTAGCATCACAAAAGAATGGCCAGGCTGCCCAGGGAAACCCATTAACAGGTTTCCTGCTAGACAGGATTCCGCTGCAGACTGCCCCTTCTGTGATGTATGTATGATGTATGGGGGGGATGTCTTGAGCTACAGGGTGGCAAATTCAAAAGTCTATATAAGAGCTTGCACACCTTTGTTCTGGGTTCCTCCTCCCTCCGGTGTTGGGGGTTGAGCACCCTGTTGCAACAGTTTAATAAAGATCAGGCTCACGAGCTGCTTTGCTTCTCAATATTCTCTGGTTGGTCTCTGTTATTTTCTCCTACCGATAGAGAACCTACATAAGGACTCTGTACAGGCTCTAAGAGAAAAGGAGCAGTTTTTTCTTATGACAATAGGAATGCTTAGCATGCACACTGGTGCATTAGAACATAGAAGCAAAATGAGAGATGATGTTTGGAGCCTTCAAAGTGCTTCACAATGCCTATGACAATTTTGTAACTTAAGTCGTTACTTCTAATTGTGTAGGCTTGCACCAGTATTGGTATCTCCTGTTGAGCAGGGGAAGAGTAGGTCTCTCTCTCTCTCTCTCTCTCTCTCTCTCTCTCTCTCTCTCTCTCTCTTGTATATAATTTTTTATTAGTTTTTTAACATATCATTTTCAACAATAATTAAACATACTTCTACATCTTATTCAAATTTTTGACTTCCATCAATCCTGTCTGAAAATTTTCCAATCTAATCTCTCAGTATGCATTTCTTATCTTCCCTATTACATTTCAAACTCATAACCAATATGTCTATCTTTTTCTACTTTGTAACACTTCGTATATTTCTCCTTTCAAAACTTCTTGCAGTCCTACTAGCGTGATTTGTTGATTACAGTTGCTCTTCAAATAATTCATATACTTCTTCCAATCTTCTGTAAATCTCCGGTCCCGCAGGTTTCGAATCCTTCCTGTCATTTTGTCCAATTCTGCATAGTCCATTAATTTCGTCTGCCATTCTTCTTTCGTCGGAATTTCTTCTTGTTTCCATTTCTGGGCTAACAACACACTTGCCGCAGTTGTTGCATATAAAAACAATCTAACATCTTGCCTATTAATGTCCTGACCTATAATACCAAGAAAAAATGCTTCTGGTTTTTAAAAATATATCTCTCTCTCTCAAGAGGAGCTCAAGACACAAGCATGCTGCTTCTTGGTCCAGTGCCTTTTCACTACAGTTTTTAGAGTCCTTTCTCTATTCTCTCTATTTTATTCTCCTCTCCTTCTTTCTCTCTGCAAAAACAAGTAGGGAAGGGGCTGGGGCCATAAGGAACACAAGTAACTTGCTACGCAAATTGGTGGCAGAGGTGAGATTTGATTTCCTGGGATTTCCTGGTTCAGCACTCGCACACATTACCTCATATGTTATAAACTAATAAATGAAATGAATGAATCTCAATAACTGGTTAAGACTGGGTGGCAGTCCCTTGCTCATTTGAGTGAAGGATTTCACAGGTGATGCTCTGAGCAATCACATGATCCACACCAATTAGGTAGGGTAATCTGGCCTCTGAGAGCTAACCTATGCATCCAGATAAATTTTGCAATGCAGAGTTTACTTCTGGACCATTTCATACTACAGGTTAGAGGATTTCATGTCTGACTGGTTTCCTCACGATAAAACAAACGTCCTGCATATTAAAATACAAAAACCAAAAGCATGGACCAATGCTAGCAAATAGTATGGGAAACAGCCCTACTAGAAAAATTAACCTGAAATAAACTGAAACTGACACGGGGACAAACAGAAGAAGACGCCTTTACCCCGGTATGGCTCCCCTTTATCACATACACAGCCCAACAAGACAATGACAATCCACCAACAGCATACACATCAATATGGCTAACCTGATCCAAAACACCCACCCACCTCACTCACACACGAAAACAAAGATCACCACAGCCAGCCACAAACAAACAACCACACCCTAGGCCAACCCCAACCTCTCTCACCACCAAAGGAACACAAATGAACAGCACAAGCAACGCTGACACCAAACCCTACATAAATTAAGCATAATAGAAACATCGCCATCCGACCCGAAACCCCCCATCTTCCCCCCACCCCCTTTTTTTCTTCCCCTAATGTCTCAACAAATGAAACGGATTTGTAAAAATGTTACATGGAAAAAATACGAGAGACATTACACATACTTCTGTAAAACAAGAAAATCTTTAATAAATAAATAAATAAAATACAAAAACCAAAACCTAATATGCCGGAGGGAGAACTAAAACCCTCTCCTTGGCAGGGAGATTCTGGTATTAAAAAAAATAAAAATCAAGCGTGCAGGTTCTCACCAGCATTTTGAAATTCACAGGAAGTCAGATTATTTATCTATTTTGATGCAGAAGTAGGGAATTGGTGGTCTCCCTTAGGTCCCAGCAAATTCAGCCAGCATGGTTAGCGGTCAGGGAAGGAGAGAGCAGTGAATGTTTATGCATTTAGTTACCTGATGATATTTCTTTGCTGCTGAGCATAAATATAGCAATCTCAAAGCAGTTTACAAGGATGAAAATTAAAACACACTGAATTGTGTTCAATAAACACACCACACACACACACACACCACCCCAGCATCACAGATGTCAACAGCGACAGCACAGGGAAGTTGTGTCAGTGCTAATGGTCAGGGGAAGCCTTGGGCAAACAGGTAGCTTTTCGAAATAAATTAATAAATTAAAAAATTGTCCAGTAGCACCTTAGAGACCAACTAAGTTTGTTCTGGGTATAAGCTTTCTTGTGCATTTATTTACATATGCTAAAGCTATTTTTGGTCATCTGCAGACCATCCCTTGCTTTTTCCTGTAGAACTAATTGCAGTCGTTAACAGTCATCAACAGGTTTACTATACCCATCTCCTACTAGCTTCTTAGAAAAACCCCACCCCACCCTCCCACTATATATAAGGGTCTGGTGACTTCTGTTTCAGTGTATCTGAAGAAGTGTGCATGCACATGAAAGCTTATACCCAGAAGAAACTTAGTTGGTCTCTAAAGGTGGCGCTGTGGGTTAAACCACAGAGCCTAGGACTTGCTGATCAGAAGGTTGGCGGTTTGAATCCCCACGACGGGGTGAGCTCCCATTGCTTGGTCCCTGCTCCTGCCCAACTAGCAGTTCAAAAGCACGTCAAAGTGCAAGTAGATAAATAGGTACCGCTCCGGCGGGAAGGTAAATGGTGTTTCCATGCACTGCTCTGGTTCACCAGAAGCGGCTTAGTCATGCTGGCCACATGACCCGGAAGTGGAGGAACAACAAGATATTTTTGCGGCATTCATCTCGCTTTATTGGCCGAGGGAGCTGGCGTACAGCTTCCGTACAGTCTGTAACCTGAAGCGTATGTAACCTGAGGTACCACTGTATTTCAAAGCCAGGAGAATGTGGACTTGGAAATTAGAACAAGAGTCAAGCAGAGTTCTACATAAACCCAGGACATGAACAGTACACAAAATGTATTTTTCTACTCACTGACTAACATAATTACCTCTCAGACAATATCGTGGGTGTTTTTGTGTGTGTCCGTCAGCTGTAAACAGAGGCCATCTTTGAAATGCAAAGCTCTCCTTCAAGACTTCACAGTGAGCTCTGCCAAATTGTTTTCGAGGGGCTTGGACAGGTAGAGAGAAAGTTCTCTTTCCCTCTCTCAAATCTCTCTACAAAGAAAAAGAAAGAAAGAAACCGAAAGGCATTTCCAGGCAGCGACGCCTGCCACTTTTCCAAATGCAAGATCGTACACAAAGGAAGCGGCGCAGCAGGAGAACGTGTAGGAGAGCCTGATACAATTGCTTTACGATGACAGACCGACGGGTTCGTAATGGGCTGCATCGCAGCTCTTCCTAAACACATGGAGGAGGCTGGCTTGCACACAGTCTCTGTCTGGTGATGATCTCCTCTTTGTTGAGCATGTGCCATTGAGAGCATGTTATCCACATCTGGGGCGCCTGAACTCCTATTTGAGCACCCAGGTTCACCGCCAGGTGTGTAGAAAGGTAATCTCTAGCAGGTTCAGGAAGGATCATGTCTACACCAGGGACCACATCTGACTAAGTCATACTCAGCATAGACCCATCAAAGTCAATGGATGCAACTGAGCCACGATCAAATGAAGTTCATTTATCTTGATGGGTCTATTCTTGAGCATGACTTTGTCAGCTACAGTCCTTTGCGGCTGCACAGGGCTTCCCCCATTAAGGGTGTTGGGAATTGTAGCTCTGTGAAGGGTAAACTACAGTTCTTTGGGGGAAGTTGTGCACTTGAAATGTGCTTTAAAAGTACAGTGTGGAGACTGCCTAACTCGTAAAATGTGTTTTTTTTACTCCTCCTCCTCCTCCTCCTCCTCCTCCCCCTAAGTTATTATTTATACCCCACCCATCTGGCTGGGTTTCACCAGCCACTCTGGGTGGTTCCCAACAGAATATTAAAAGCACAATAAAACACCAAATATTAAAAACTTCCCTAAACAGGGCTGCCTTCAGATGTCTTCTAAAAGTCAGATAGTTGTTTATTTCCTTGACATCTGATGGGAGGGCGTTCCACAGGGAGGGCGCCACTACCGAGAAGCCCCTCTGTCTGGTTCCCTGCAACCTCACTTCTCGCAGTGAGGGAACCACCAGAAGGCCCTTGGAGCTGGACCTCGGTGTCCAGGCTGAACGATGGGGGTGGAGACGCTCCTTTAGGTCTACTGGGCCGAGGCCGTTTAGGGCTTTAAAGGTCAGCACCAACACTTTGAATTGTGCTCGGAAACATTGTTGTTGTTTAGTCGTTTAGTCGTGTCCGACTCTTCGTGACCCCATGGACCAGAGCACGCCAGGCACTCCTGTTTTCCACTGCCTCCTGCAGTTTGGTCAAACTCATGCTGGTAGCTTCGAGAACACTGTCCAACCATCCCGTCCTCTGTCATCCCCTTCTCCTTGTGCCCTCAATCTTTCCCAACATTAGGATCGTTTCCAGGGAGTCTTCTCATCTCATGAGGTGGCCAAAGTACTGGAGTCTCAGCTTCAGGATCTGTCCTTCCAGTGAGCTCGGATACATATTGGGAGCCAATGTAGGTCTTTCAGGACTGGTGTTATATGGTCTCGGTGGCCGCTCCCAGTCACTGTGACAACTTCTCCCAAGGAATCCTGTAGGTTTGTGGCCATGCTATGAATTCATGATGTCTCATCCAGAACTCCAGCTCCCAAGGCAATAGAATGATGATCGAGCTACCAGTTTGTACATAGATGTGGATATGTTCGGGGAGAGGGGGTCCACAGTCCTATTCCTCCCCTTGTTTATTCCACCTTTCTCCCTCCCGTCCCCTGTGAGGAAGGGGATAACAGAGAGAGAAGATTTGGCAGCGAGGAGAGCAAGACTGTGGCTAGGGGCAGACTTGGCTCTGGGACAACCAGTTGCCAGTCTCTAACTGGGCCAAAGTTGTTTGCCTCAACACCGTTCTCCATCCACGTACAAGGAGAATAGCATGATCGCCCGCAGGAAGTCTGTGGTGACTGCAGAACCAATTAAAGCCTCTCTCTTTGGTAAACAACCCATTCTCCCCTCCGGTCCATTTATATGCTAGGATTTGGGAGAAAATTCTTTGCGACATACTCCTTGCTTGTAGCTACATGAAAGCAACCCGGGACTCTGGCATTTCCCTGGTGACTTTCCATGCCTTATTTCCACCCCCCGCCTCCTATTTAGTCTCTTTATTAGCTGTTGTTTCTAATTTCTTTTAAAAGGATCAGGAAGCCTGTTGCAGCCACAGTAAGTAAACTGTCTTTGCAAGAAATGAGGAAACTGTTAGAAGGGAGTAGCTGCCACATTGTGTGGGTTGCTTAATTGTCTTAATTGAAAATCTACGAACAAAAATAGACCTCAGACTTCCTTTCCTCTCCTTTCTTTCCCCCCAAACTGAAAAACATCCAAGGCCGTAATAAAACCAATGGATGTTTTGTATAATGGGAGGAGAAAGGGGAAGAAGAACGGAGGGAGGGGGACTTATTGCTTGAGGATTTCAGCGTTCGTCTTTTCTGCATCATTATAGCAGGAGTCAGTGGGGCCTTTTCCTCCCAACGCCATGAGGGACACTCAATTTCTGGTCTCCTTGGCGGATGATTGCTCTGAAAATAGCGTTATTTCAAGCAGAAGGGACGGCTCTTTGTGTTTACTTTATGGGAGTGAACGGGTTTGGAAGTTCATGGAAATTTTACTGTCTGAACGTTTCTGAAGCATTGTAAATAGGAATGTGTGCGTGTGCGTACACACACACACACACACACACGTCCACTATAGGGCCACTCATAAAAAAAAAAGACCATATAATCAGCCTGGAAATTGAGAAGATGATGGGTCAAGTTCTTTTCTGCTCCCCTTTCCAACCTCAAAAAGCATGTTCCCTATACCTATACCTTTATCTGTTTCTTTAAAACACAGTGACCTATTGGGCAAAAGCAGTGTAGCTGATGCTCAAAGCCAAAGGATAGGAGAACAAGTTAGCATGCTGGGAAATGACCAAAGCCCCTTGCCTTATGAAACAGATGACAGGCAAACCTGACAATTTTGGTACCTCTCTTTTTCTCGTTGTTCCAGTCCTATGCTCAGTTTCCCACATTTCTGTGTCAGTTTGTGATATTTTTAGGTCCTCATGAAAATTCACAAAGCTTTCCCCTCATACTTGTACAGTGGTACCTCAGGTTACATACGCTTCAGGTTACAGACTCCGCTAACCCAGAAATAGTACCTTGGGTTAAGAACTTTGCTTCAGGATGAGAACAGAAATCATGCTTCGGTGGAGTGGTGGCAGCAGGAGGCCCCATTAGCTGAAGTGGTGCTTCAGGTTAAGAACAGTTTCAGGTTAAGAACAGACCTCCGGAACAAATTAAGTACTTAACCCGAGGTACCACTGTATACGCATTCTTGTAGGCAGTTTTGCCTCCTATACACATTTTTGCAGGCCTTGCCCCCCCCCCCAGCATAAAACATTGTTTTGTATGTTATTGTCAGTGATATATGCATTTTAATGCACAGTTTACCCTAGTACACTGAGCATATAACACCAATCCTGCGTCACAACTGCACTGGCTGCCCAGCCCAGTTCCAAGGATTGGTGTTGACCCTTAAAAACTTACACAGCTCAGGACCTCAATACCTTAAGGTTCACCTTTTCCCATATGAACCCACCAGGACCCTGTTTTTGTCATCTGAGGCCCTTCTCTATGTCCCCCATCCCTGTGAGGTTCAGAGGGTGACAACACAAGAACGGCCCTTTTCTCTGGTGGCTCCCTGATTGTGGAATGCTCTCCCCAGAGAGACTCGCCTAGTGCCATCACTTCATGTCTTTCGGTGCCAGGCAAAAATATTCCTCTTTACCCAGGCCTATGGCTATTCAATAATCTATGGCCTGTGAAAATTGTGGCTGGAGAACTGTTATTATGATGACTATTTTATTATTAGGCTGTCAGTATGCTTTTTAAGGTTTTTTATCATTGATGTTCTGTAATGTGTTTTTAATGTGGTACACTGCCCTGGGATCTTCTGATAAAGGGTGGTGTATAAATTGTAATAAGGGGCGCGGGTGGCGCTGTGGGTTAAACCACAGAGCCTAGGACTTGTCGATCAGAAGGTCGGCGGTTCGAATCCCTGCGACGGGGTGAGCTCCCGTTGCTCGGTCCCTGCTCCTGCCAACCTAGCAGTTCGAAAGCACGTCAAAGTGCAAGTAGATAAATAGGTACTGCTCCGGAGGGAAGATAAACGGTGTTTCCGTGTGCTGCTCTGGTTCGCCAGAAGCGGCTTAGTCATGCTGGCCACATGACCCAGAAGCTGTACGCCGGCTCCCTCGGCCAATAAAGTGGGATGAGCACCGCTACCCCAGAGTTGGTCACGACTGGACCTAATGGTCAGGGGTCCCTTTACCTTTGCTTTATAAATTGTAATAATAATAATAATAATTTATTATTTGTACCCCGCCCATCTGGCTGGGTTTCCCCAGCCACTCTGGGCGGCTTCCACAGAGACCAAAAATACACTAAAATGTCACACATTAAAAACTTCCCTGAACAGGGGTGCCTTAAGATGCCTTCTGAATGTCAGGTAGTTGTTTATCGCTTTGACATCTGATGAGAGGGCGTTCCACAGGGTGGGCCCCACTACCAAGAAGGCCCTCTGCCTGGTTCCCTGTAGCTTTGCTTCTTGCAATGAGGGAACCGCCAGAAGGGCCTCGGCGCTGGATCTCAGTGTCCGGGCAGAACGATGGAGGTGGAGACGCTCCTTCAAGTATACAGGACCGAGGCTGTTTAGGGCTTTAAAGGTCAACACCAACACTTTGAATTGTGCTCGGAAACATAATAATAATAATAATAATAATAATAATAATAATAATAATGTGCATGTTTGGTACACATTCTTCGGTTGGGGAACTGCATTGCAAAATTCAGAGGAGGGTGAATGTCAGTGGATGGCTGCGTTTTTGGTTTGCATATTTTTTCAGCAACGGCAAATTGGGTAGGTTTGCCTTTAAGGGCCAACTGTACCAAACCTCTTCCTCTCCCCCCTCCAATATGAGACTCTGAGTGCCCCTCATAGCATGCACTCCCATAGCTGACAGCAGTTGCTATGCCCCCCACTGCAAGAATAAGCTTTATTTTCCTTTTTGCTTTTTTTAAAAAATGCTTTTGCCTCTGTGGTTCATCCAGGCTCACACATATGGAAGAGCTGGAGAGAAAAAGAAGAGGAAGTCTGTGGTCTGTTTTTATTTGCATGCTTGCAGCTGGATCACAATTTATACCGTTTGTTGCCAGGGCAGTACTAAGCCGGGGTTCCTAAAAAGAGGTGCCTGATAGTGGCTGGAAAAAGGACATTTTGGCAGACGGGGCGAGGGGGGGGGAGGTACAGAAGAAAAGCTGGAAGACAAATTATGAAGGCTTTCTGCATCACCACAAACACAGTTGAAGGTACGTGGCTAAAGGATTCTAGCTCCTGGCTCCTTATTTGCATGGAAGTTTGTAACCGAGCTAATGAGGAGCGCTTCTAAAAGAAACTGAATTGTGTATGTGGCTACACCAACCCAAAACATGCTGCGGTTCTCTCTATATCACATATCTCTTTAACTGGGAGGAGGGAGGAACTGCACACCGCAGTTCTTTGTTGCTTTCCGTGTACATTACAGTGGTACCTTGGGTTACAGACGCTTCAGGTTACAGACTCCGTCAACCCAGAAATAGTACCTCGGGTTAAGAACTTTGCTTCAGAATCAGAACAGAATTCGTGCTCCGGCGGCGCAGCAGCAGCAGCAGGAGGCCCCATTAGCTAAAGTGATGCTTCAGGTTAAGAACAGTTTCAGGTTAAGAATGGACCTCCGGAACGAATTAAGTACTTAACCCGAGGTACCACTGTAGTTATTATTGGCACAAAGGCACCAGGCTCGATGGTGATGCAATGCCATCTTTTACACACACACACACACAGAGAGAGAGAGAGAGAGAGAGAGAGAGAGAGAGAGAGACCGTGTCAACTTTAAAGAAGTGGGGGAAGCAAAGGGGGGAAAAACCAGTAAAAATATGTACTGTCAGCTCACATTAAGCCAGCGGTAAGCAAACCTTTTCAGCAGGGGGCCGGTCCACTGTCCCTCAGACCTTGTGGGGGGCCAGACTATATTTTGGAAAAAAATAATGAACGAATTCCTATGCCCCACAAATAACCCAGAGATGCATTTTTAATAAAAGCACACATTCTAGTCATGTAAAAATTCACCAGGCAGGCCCCACAAATAACCCAGAGGTGCATTTTTAAAAAAGGACACATTCTACTCATGTAAAAACACGCTGATTCCTTCACCGTCTGCGGGCCGCATTTAGAAAGTGATTGGGCCACATCCGGCCCCCGGGCCTTCGGTTGCCTACCCATGCATTAAGCGGTGGCAGACTTTGGGCTTTAAAATTTCAGCGGCGCCCTGTGCATTGCCAAAATTTGTTACTCCCACCCACCTCTCACCTTCCATTGCTCGTCGTCGTTACAGTATCCCCTGAAACACATGCTCAGCTTGGTGCCCAGTGCGGGAAAACTGGTTGTGCTCCACTAAATCCTGGGCAATTCGGCTCCAGGGACCATGCATTAGCTCCATAAGACACACAGACATTTCCCCTGACTTTTTAGGAAGAAAAAAGTGTGTCTTATGGAGTGAAAAAATACGGTACCTCCATTCTCCACTGTTCCGTAGTCTCTGAAAGGGAATTAAGTGCCAGGGGTGAAAAAGGCTGCGAGTTATCTGTTGATCTTGCCATCTTTTTTAACATAATGATGATGATGTCATGGCTTTACAGGCCTTTGGGCAGGATGCAGTTTGACTTACTTTCCTTTGTATAAAACAAGCCTGAAGGAGGCCCCCAACCCGCTCACAGGTCCTTGTATGATCAGGGGAAACAGTTGGTCCTGGCAAGTATTAACTACTCTCATTTCCAACCTGATAATTGCCACCTGCCCAGATTTTAACTTGCCTGAATTAATTTTAAGATGTATTTTAATTAATTGATATCTGTTTTTATGCATATTGTGTTGTTTTTGTGATGTTAGCTGCTCTGAGCCCAGCCTCGGCTGGGGAGAGCAGGATACAAATAAAATTATTATTATTATTATTATTATTATTATTATTATTATTATTATTACATGCTCCCCCCTTCACCTGCAGCTGTCCAGGGTATAGAATCCTAGCTATGGAGGGCCAGCACTGTATGGATTATACACGTTAATGGTTTTCGGCAGATTTGAGTGATTCAGAGAGCAACAGCAGCTTGGGGATGTTGTCGATTCCTTTCCCTCCACCTTCCTCTCCCTCCTTCCAAACTCTATTTTTATCCTCTAGCTGTAAAGGGTGGGTGGGGGAAAGAAATCAATACATATACAGCCTACACTTAAATTGATTGAACATTTTATGGCCTCTTTTAAGTCTATTAAAGCATATCCTTATTTCTTTAGTTCACGGTTAGTACCATATTTTGCCTTGTATCACCCGGTACATGTGAGTCATACAGCTAATTCTTCGGGTTTTATCCGGCTTGCTTTATAAACTGCAATGATGATCTCTAATGAACAAACAAGGTGCTCCCGTCTTGTCGCTGAAATGGAGGGGCGCCCACTAGTGCAACTTTTAGGAACAGCAGGCTGAAAGGTATCGAGCTGGAGAGAGCGTCTCTGTTTTTGCTGTGTCGCTGGGCAGCATCAAGTTAGGGCTGCAATTCAGAAACTCAGAATGGTCAACCAGGAAAGTATAACATTCCTTCGCAATCTCACCTCAATCATGCACCGGTCATTCTTTGTTAGCATGTCTCCATTAACTGGGGTTTGGTTGTGCTAAAATGGAAGGGAATCGTTAGGGTGGCAAACCTCAGCGAACTGAATGTCAAATTAATCTATTAAATCTCTAATCACAGATTGAGATCTCCCTCTCCCCACGCTCCAAGTTATCAGCACACCTGAGGCTGCACAGGCATGTCAGCACTGCAATACTTAATGAAATAGAAACTCTTCGGGCCACATTCAACTAGATTGTTGTGACAGTGGAAATCAAGGCTACAGTTCCTGCCACCTCAATGAGACTTTCCCCCTGCATGTCCCCTGTGCCCTCTCAAAATCTGTTCCAGAAGGTCAGGAGAACCCTCAGAGCCAGTGTGGTGTAGTGGTTAAGAGCGGTAGACTTGTAATCTGGTGAACCGGGTTCGCTTCCCCGCTCCTCCACATGCAGCTGCTGGGTGACCTTGGGCCAGTCACACTTCTCTGAAGTCTCTCAGCCCCACTCACCTCACAGAGTGTTTGTTGTGGGGGAGGAAGGGAAAGGAGAATGTTAGCCGCTTTGAGACTCCTTCGGGTAGTGATAAAGCGGGATATCAAATCCAAACTCTTCTTCTTCTTCTTCTTCAGAGCAGGGCATAGGAGAGAAGAGCAGAGATTGTCCTTCAAGCCAACAAAAATGTTTGCATGACAGAATGATCTCCTTGGAACTACATACACTGCAACCCTGAGTTTGTATCCATGGCTGGTAGATATTCTGAAGCCACCATGGGGCCTTTGCAACAAAACTGCCAGCATAGTTGCACAGCTAAGCGAGGTCTGGTGTGGTTTCAAACTGGATGGGAGACCGTGTGCTGAGATTCCTGCATTGCAGGGGGTTGGACTAGATGACCCTCGGGGTCCCTTCCAACCTGATGATTCTATCATTCTATGAAATAGGAACCACAGGCGTTTAGTTTTAACCAGCGTCAAGCCTGGCTTTCAAATGATGTCATGTGTGAATGTATTCACTTGTAGGGTTATCTCCTCTTTGAAAACATCCCTCCAGAACTACAGTGAGGTTCTGACTAAATGCAAATGAATTGATTCGTCCATCACGTTGGATGTTTAATCTACTAAAACATTTGATTGGCGTTCCATAATTAAGAAACCACAGTTGCAGTTGTGGATATTGCAGGTGTGGATGACCTTTGGCCTTCCAAGTGTTCCTGAATTACAGCTCTCAACATCCCTGTTCATTAGCCATCTTTTCTAGGGCTGATGGGATTTGTAGTTCAGCAACATCTGGAGGACGCGGGTGGCGCTGTGGGTTAAACCACAGAGCCTAGGACTTGCTGATCAGAAGGTCGGTGGTTCGAATCCCCATGACGGGGTGAGCTCCCGTTGCTCGGTCCCAACCTAGCAGTTCAAAAGCACATCAGTGCAAGTAGATCAATAGGTACCGCTCCAGAGGGAAGGTAAACGGTGTTTCCGTGCGCTGCTCTGGTTCGCCAGAAGCAGCTTAGTCATGCTGGCCACAAGACCCGGAAGCTGTACGCCGACTCCCTCGGCCAATAAAGCGAGATGAGCGCCGCAACCTCAGAGTCAGTCACGACTGGACCTAATGCTCAGGGGTCCCTTTACCTATAACATCTGGAGGACCATGGTTTCCCCACGCCTATACATGTATGAAGCAGTGGGTCAGATGCACAGAGGCATCACCCCAAAGGCAGATTCGGGTGCAAGCCAAGCTCTGGGCTGAGAAGATGCCTATCTTAGGAGGAAGCTGGAACATGGATGGTGGTAGGCCTTGCAGTTAGCAAGTGGACAAGGGAGCTGGTATGGGGGGTTAGGGAGCAACTGGCAGTGAGAAAATGAAGAAAGAGGCCCGGAGACCTCCCAAGCAAGGCTACCAATCAATTAGTTGATTATTTGGAGCGCCAACCAAACCTGGCACGGATTTAGGGCTAATGCACCAACTGGAAGTCTGGCCAATGCGAATGCTTCCCTTGATGAAGTAGCACAGTGGGGAGGAGCCTGAATGCCGATAAGCTCCTCCCCTCCTGCCTCCCCTTTGCTCTCATTAAAGTTGAATGATTAACTCCTCAATCCGTCCAATGGCAGTAAAATCATAATAGCCCTGCGTTTATGACGCCTGTCAACACAAGATCAAGCCGAAATTGAAGATAGGCTGGGAATGAACAAGCCCTTTGTTTAAACACCAGTAGCTTGGGAAAATTAGTAATCATGTGATGGAAAATTATGAAAAACTATATGAAAGGTAAATGATGGTGGAAATCATTTGCACCTCTGAGGTCTGTCGACACTGGGAGAATAGTTTTCGTAACGCTCGCCGGCTTGAATCTCTGTGACCCCAGAACAAAAAAATCCATCAGAGGATCATTTGATTATTTGAAGATGCAGTGAATTGTTATAGCAACAACAGCCTAAGGTGGTTTCGATTCTTATCAGGAAGTAAATTCTGTTGAAGCTAGTAAGATGACTTCCGAGTAAATAGTGTTAGCCTTGAGCTAACTGTGTTTCCCCTCCATTAAAAGATACAACCAAAGGCGAATTAGGTGTGTTTATCGGGTTGAAATTAATGTGAGCTCGGCATTTAATGTGTCCCCGCATTGCTACTGATTTGCAATGGGACCCAAGCATCCTGAACTTTCTTACAGTTGTGTTCACAGAGCAACCCTGCGATAGGGCCAAACTAGACAAAGTTCAATGCAACCAAGTGCTCCTTCCTTCCTTTTCATTTTCAATATCCGAAGTAGTTGTGGAGGCTACGATCAAGAGCGCAGACAAGGCCTTCACGTGCATATCCGCACCACATTTATCTGTTCAACGAGTGGATACATGCACACAGTTTGAATGGTGAACTCACAGTGGATCCCCAGTCAGCCTTTAGTACAACCTTCCTCAAAGAACGGAGCTCAGGAACAACCTGTCCCCCCCCCTCTCCCAGCATTTCTCTGATGAAAATAGGGGCGTCACTTTCCATAACGATAATTTTACTCTTTATACCCCACGCATCTGACTGGGTTGCCCCAGCCACTCAGGGCAGTTTCCAACATATATATATATATATATATATATATATATATATATATAACATAATAAAACATTAAACTTTTTTTAAAAAAAAACTTGCCTATACAGGCTCAGGGGTCGGATAACTCCATAACCTCCAACATTTCTCTGATGAAAATACGGACATCCTTCCATACCCTCCAACATTTCTCCAATGACGGTAGGAACATCTTAAGGGAAAGTGGGACATTGCAGGATCAAATCAGAAACTAGGACGGCTTCTCTAGATCAGGGATGTCTCTGGAAAATAGCAGCACTGGGAGGGTCTGCTGTCCTTCCTGTTTTAAGTTGGGTTGTGCAAAAAAAATTGTGTACAATTTAAAAGAGAGACAAGCATCGGGAAGGGAAAGAGTTAAGTAGTCCCTGTGGGTTAAACCACAGAGCCTAGGACTTGCCGATCGGAAGGTCGGCAATTCGAATCCCCGCGACGGGGTGAGCTCCTGTTGTTTGGTCCCTGCTCCTGCCAACCTAGCAGTTCGAAAGCACATCAAAGTGCAAGTAGATAAATAGGTACCGCTCTGGCGGGAAGTTAAATGGCGTTTCCGTGCGCTGCTCTGGTTCGCCAGAAGCGGCTTAGTCATGCTGGCCACATGACCCGGAAGCTGTACGCCGGCTCCCTCTGCCAATAAAGCGAGATGAGCGCCACAACCCCAGAGTTGGTCACGACTGGACCTAATGGTCACGGGTCCCTTTACCTTCCCATAATTGCTTTTCTGCTCATGATTGCAGGCTCCAAGGCTCCATTCAGTCAAACAAACAAGCCCAGACCATCAGGGGAAAGTGTGAGCCTGAGGTGTTTATGGGCGGCCACCTGGGAAAAGGTATTCTTGCTGGTGCCTCTCAGCTCTGGGATGCTCAGACTGGGGAAGCAAACCTGGTGTGCATTCAGATGACTTTCTGGTGCCTGGTCTTTTGTTGACCTGTTTGGCTTGGATTGTTTCTATATTACATTTGTGGTGCTTTTAATTATAACCACCCTTAATTATCTTAAGAGTGAGTAGACTAAATTACATGATAATGAGGAACCGGGGAGGCAATAAGTTCCAACTTGGCAGCCGTCCCTTCCGACTCTGTCATTCTGTGTGGATGGTACTGATTGCCAAATGGGGACTCACAATGCAGCATAATAAACTCCATGTGTCTATTCCAGGGAACAGACAAATCCGGGACTTGGGTCCGTCTCTCTGCCACTGACTGGCATGGGCCATGACAGCCGCAATTTCCCAGCATTTTGGCGCTCGAGGGAACACGGAAAGCCATCAACACAACATGTTAAGCTGAAAAGTTGTGCGTTGTTGCCAGTGGCGTAGCGTGGGTTGTCAGCACCCAGGGCAAGGCAAGTAATTTGCGCCCCCTAACCCGTGGATTTTAGCAGGGGGCAGAGAGCTGCGAGTGCGAGTGCGCACGCCCCCAGATGTTGCGCCCGGTGCGGCCGGCCCCCCCTGCACCCTCCACGCTACGCCACTGGTTGTTGCTTTTGGGCAATTGATATTTGAATGTGAGCTGTCCTGGTAATGTGCTTGAAGGGTGGGGTATAAAGAAAGAAGGCAAGGAAGGAAACTGTGTTTCTGGCCCAGGGCGGGGCCTGAAGCCTCACAAGGACTGCTGCGCTCTCCTGCCCAGGAGGACTGTCCTGTGTGAGTGTCTGAGGGCCCTGCTCTTGCCGCTTACCACCTGGCCCAGGGCGGGGCCTGAAGCCTCACAAGGACTGCTGCACTCTGCTGCCCAGGAGGACTCTCCTGTGTGAGTGTCTGAGGGCCCTGCTCCTTCCTGCCACTCACCATCTGGCCCAGGGCGGGGTCTGAAGCCTCACAAGGACGGTTGCTGTCACTGCTGCTGCGGCCCAGGGGGATCCGGAGGGGGGCAGAGTTATTTTTAAAATGTTTTAAAATTTTCCTTTTCCTTTTTATTTTTTTTTTGTATATGTGGGGATGGGGGTGGGGGTGGGATGGATGTTTAGTTGGGAATTTGTTTGATTTTGATGGATTTGTAATTTTTACGGTTTTTTATTTGTATTGTTTTTTGTTTTCTGGGTTGCTTTTTTTATTGTTTTAAGCTCTTATTTTGTTCTTAAGGGGAGGGGTCAGGGCTGCCGGGAAGTGGGTCCCAGCCAACAAAATGGCTGGGGCATGTTCCACAGAGGGGGATGCGCTGGGACAACCGATCTCAGTGATCACGGGTAGGAGGAGGAGTTACGCTAAGACCAGACCATGTCATTACAGAGGAGGCAGGTTTAGTTGTTGTCTGAGGACTATTCCTGCCTCCGGGTCTGGTCCTGACCGGAAGGATACTGGAATCAACAAGGGATACCCACATGACCTGAAGGTGCTGCTGTGCAATGCCAGGTCAATGATTCATAAGACGACTGCCATCCATGACTTGATCATGGATGGAGGATTTGACCTGGCATGTGTAACAGAGACTTGGTTGGATGAAGCAGATGGACCTGTCCTTGCCGCTGCTTGTCCACCAGGTTTCTCTTACGCACAGCAACCCAGGCCTTGTGGGTGGGGAGGGGGGGTTGCAGTGATTTTTAGGAAGTCATTAGTTTGCACCAGGCGTCCTATTGGGAAGACCCAGTTCTCTGAGTGCATGTTCTGGAAGTTGAGCAATAGGGGCAGTACAGGATTCCTTCTGGTGTACCGACCTCCCCGCTGCACCAAGGATTCCCTGCCCGAGCTGCTTCAGGTCGTGGCGGATGTTCTCCTGGAGACACCTAGTTTGGTTGTCCTAGGGGATTTTAATATCCATGCCGACACGACCTTACAAGGGGCCGCTCGGGACTTCGTGGAAAGCATGGCCTCCATGGGGCTGTCCCTGAATAAGTCTGGCCCAACCCATAGCCACGGACATGCCTTGGGCCTGGTGTTTACCTCTATGGATGTTGGTGATCTGACACTAAGTAAAAGCGAAACGAAAGAAGTGCCATGGTCAGACCACTTCCTGGTGCAACTTGACTTCTCCCCGACCCTTCCCCTCTGCAGGGAGGTGGGACCGATTCGGATGGTCCGCCCCCGCCACTTAATGGATCCAAATGGTTTCCAGAGAGTGATAGGGGATGCTTTATCCCATGTTGATGGCCTTTCAGCTGATTCCTTGGTGGCCCGCTGGAATGTGGAGTTAACCAGGGCTATTGACTATTTGGCTCCGAAGCGCCCTCTCCGATTGCATGGAGCCCGGACAGCCCCGTGGTTTTCCACGGATCTGAGGGCAATGAAACAATCGTTGAGACGGCTAGAGCGTTGGTGGCGGATGACCCATTCTGAAGCTGACCGGACACAGGTTAGAGCTCAATGTCGAGCCTACCAAGTGGCGGTAGTGACGGCGAAGAAGGCTTTCTTCACTGCCTCTATTGCATCTGCAGAAAACAGCAGCAGGAGACTTTTTCAGGTGGTCCGCAATTTAGTGGAACCACCTGCTACATCGGGGCCCAGTACGGGCCACATGATCTCCTGCAATGATTTTGCAAAGTTTTTTGCAGATAAAGTCACTCAGATTCCGGAAGAGGTAGATGCCACCGTGGAGCAGGGCCGGGGCGGGAGAGTGCTAGAGTCCTGTCTAATCAAATTGCGTGGGATCAATTCCAATCTGTTACCTCCGAGGATGTGGACAGGCTGCTTGGACGAGTGAAACCAACCACCTGTCTCCTTGATCCTTGCCCATCCTGGCTTATAAAAGCTAGCCGGGAAGGGCTGGGCGATGGGCTTCGTGGGGTGGTGAATGCTTCCCTCCGTGAGGGAGCCTTCCCAGACCCGCTGAAAGAGGCAGTTATTAAACCACTTCTTAAAAAACCATCTTTATATGCGGCCACGATGGCCAACTATTGCCTAGTCTCAAATCTTCCATTCTTGGGCAAGGTGATTGAGCGAGTGGTTGCTGAACAACTCCAGGCACGCCTGGAAGAAGCGGACCATTTGGATCCCTTCCAGTCGGGATTCAGGCCTCATCACGGGACTGAAACTGCCTTGGTCGCACTGGTTGATGATCTCCGGCGGGCTAGGGACAAAGGTGAGAGCTGTTTCCTAGTTCTGCTGGATCTCTCAGCGGCGTTTGATACCATCGACCATAACATCCTTCTGGACCGTCTTGAGGGGCTGGGGGCACTATCATACAGTGGTTCCGCTCCTTCCTCCTGGGCCGTGTTCAGAAAGTGGGGGGGGGGATGAGTGTTCAGACCCCTGGGCTCTCACTTGTGGGGTGCCTCAGGGTTCTGTTCTCTCCCCCATGCTTTTCAACATCTACATGCAGCCGCTGAGAGAGATCATCAGGCGGTTTGGGCTGGGTGTTCATCAGTATGCGGATGATACCCAGCTCTACCTCTCTTTCAAATCAGAACCAGTGAAGGCGGTGACGGTCCTGTGTGAGTGTCTGGAGGCGGTTGGAGGATGGATGGCGGCTAACAGATTGAGATTGAATCCTGACAAGACAGAAGTACTGTTTCTGGGGGACAGGAGGCAGGCAGGTGTGGAGGATTCCCTGGTCCTGAATGGGGTAACTGTGCCCCTGAAGGACCAGGTGCGCAGCCTGGGAGTCATTTTGGACTCACAGCTGTCCATGGAGGCACAGGTTAAATCCATGTCCAGGGCAGCTGTGTACCAGCTCCATCTGGTACGCAGGCTGAGACCCTATCTGCCTGCGGACTGCCTCGCCAGAGTGGTGCATGCTCTGGTTATCTCCCGCTTGGACTACTGCAATGCGCTCTACGTGGAGCTCAGCAGCCAGACTGGTGACTGGGAGCGGCCGCTGAGACCATATAACACCGGTCTTGAAAGACCTACGTTGGCTCCCAGTACGTTTCTGAGCACAATTCAAAGTGTTGGTGCTGACCTTTAAAGCCATAAACGGCCTCGGTCCAGTATACCTGAAGGAGCGTCTCCACCCCCATCGTTCTACCCAGACACTGAGGTCCAGCACCGAGGGCCTTCTGGCGGTTCCCTCACTGCGAGAAGCCAAGTTACAGGGAACCAGGCAGTGGGCCTTCTCCGTAGTGGCGCCCTCCCTGTGGAATGCCCTCCCACCAGATGTCAAAGAGAACAACAACTACCAGACTTTTAGAAGACATATGAAGGCAGCCCTGTTTAGGGAAGCTTTTAATGTTTGATATATCATAGTATTTTAATATTCTTTTGGAAGCCGCCCAGAGTGGCTGGGGAAGCCCAGCCAGATGGGCAGGGTATAAATAATTTGTTGTTGTTGTTGTTGTTGTTGTTGTTGTTTAGTCATTTAGTCATGTCCGACTCTTCGTGACCCCCTGGACCAGAGCACGCCAGGCCCTCCTGTCTTCCACTGCCTCCTGCAATTTGGTCAAACTCATGCTGGTAGCTTCGAGAACACTGTCCAACCATCTCGTTCTCCTTGTGCCCTCCATCTTTCCCAACATCAGGGTCTTTTCCAGGGAGTCTTCTCTTCTCATGAGGTGGCCAAAGTACTGGGGCCTCAGCGTCACTATCTGTCCTTCCAGTGAGCACTCAGGGCTGCTTTCCTTAAGAATGGATAGGTTTGATCTTCTTGCAGTCCATGGGACTCTCAAGAGTCTCCTCCAGCACCAGAATTCAAAAGCATCAATTCTTCGGCAATCAGCCTTCTTTATGGTCCAGCTCTCACTTCCATACATCACTACTAGGAAAACCATAGCTTTAACTATACGGACCTTTGTTGGCAAGGGGATGTCTCTGCTTTTTAAGATGCTGTCTAGGTTTGTCATTGCTTTTCTCCCAAGAAGCAGGCGTCTTTTAATTTTGTGGCTGCTGTCACCATCTGCAGTGATCATGGAGCCCAAGAAAGTAAAATCTCTCACTGCCTCCATTTCTTCCCCTTCTATTTGCCAGGAGGTGATGGGCCCAGTGGCCATGATCTTCATTTTTTTGATGTTGAGCTTCAGACCATATTTTGCGCTCTCCTCTTTATCTAATTTTTTTACTACACATTCAAACATTCAAGTGAATACAGATACTATAGGTGTCTCTGTGCTAGGTGAACGAGATTCTATCTATCTGGTCTACCCATTAGTACCAACAGTGAGAGCCAGTGTGGTGTAGTGGTTAAGAGCAGTAGACTCATAATCTGGTGAACCGGGTTCACGTCTCTGCTCCTCCACATGCAGCTGCTGGGTGACCTTGGGCTAGTCACACTTCTTTGAAGTCTCTCAGCCCCACTCACCTCACAGAGTGTCTGTTGTGGGGGAGGAAGGGAAAGGAGAATGTTAGCTGCTTTGAGACTCCTTCGGGTAGTGATAAAGTGGGATATCAAATCCAAACTCTTCTTCTTCTACTACTTAGTTCCTTCGAGTGCGGGTGGGTGGGAGAACAAATGCAAGTCCCTGAATTTTCAGTCTAAATTTCAAAGGGGTAGGAGACAAGAAAGGGAAAGGAGGGAGAGTTGAGAGTAACAAACAACAGTTAGGGAAGAAATGGCAGACACTTGGATGAGTGATGACTGTGAGCAAAGTTAAAAGAGTCTCAAAACGTCAAGCAAGGGTTAGCTGTAATTGTGTCTCTGCAAATCCTGTAATTGTGCCTTTGCAAATCCTGATTTATCCTTGCTTGTTCTTAATTTGTGCCTGAAAATAACAAAGCCCTACATTTTTCGGTTTCAGTTCTTGATGCGCACGTAACTATCATATTTGGTATGTCTGCCAGTACCCCAAACCAGCCTGGTAATTCATTCTAGAGGAATAAATATGTGATGCAGAGCGACGTTAGACAACATCAAAACAGTCTTGTTGTTGTTGTTTTTTTAAGAAGAGAAATCTTTTCTTGAAAAAAAAGGAAAGAAAAAGATCGTTGTTGACCTTATCCTGAGTGTAGCAGAGCAAGCAATTGCCCTGAAGGGATTTTTTGACTGCTCATAAAAAATGTCGCAGCAGAGTCCTGCCCCATCTGTATGATGCTCTCTCAGGACAGCATTTGTGCAAGACTGCTGGAGAATGCTACACCGTAAGTAATGCTACTTGAAGCATTGCACAAAGGAACAACCAGGCTCCTTTATTTACGTATTTATTTACTGGAAAGGTTTGGGAGTTATCATCGTGAGCTACGCCACCCGTTTTTGCAGAGGAGCCACCAGGTCTCAGAAGCAGAAGTGAAGTTTTTCTCTACATCTCTGCCTTTACAAAAAACAAAACAAACAAAAACCTTGTCTTTCATGTGAAAATAATTTTTAAAAGTTGCTAGCCTTCAGCATTACAGTGAAGGACTTGACCCAAATGTAACCTGCAGGCTTAGAATCACAAACGCCAGCACCAGATCCCATGGCTTCCAGAAGGCTGTCCAAGAAAGTTGACTTCATCTTTGCCTGGAGCAGAATCACACAATCCCAAAATAAAGGGCTCCTAATTTGCATATTATTTGCATTTATCTGCATACCATCAATGTGGCATCTGTTCAGTTTGTCTTATCTCTCTAAATCATCTCCACATCTTAAAATCATAATATGGTAGCGCATAGGAATATATTTTTAGAGAAACCTCATACTCAAGTCTTCACACTTGAGCCAGTGTCTTCTTAGCAAGTGAAAGGGTGGAATCTAAAAAGCCAAGGGCCAGACTTGATCTCAAGCTGACATTTCTAGTTAACTAGTGAGGCAAAGAGTAAAGAGCTAACCTCGGTTTGACTCAGCTTGACTCATTTGACTGGCATTTCATACCCTCCAACATTTGTCTGATGAAAACAGTGATGCCCTCTTCCACAATAATAATAATTTTATTATTTATACCCTGCCCATCTGGCTAGGTTGCCCCAGCCACTCTGGGCAGCTTCCAACATATATAAAAACATAATAAAACATTAAGCATTCAAAAAACTTCCCTATACAGGGCTGCCTTCAGATGTCTTCCAAAGGTTGTATAGTTACTATCTCCTTGGCTCAGGGGCCACATAACTCCATACCCTCCCACACCTCTCCGATGAAAATGTTGTTGTTTAGTCATTAGTCGTGTCCGACTCTTCGTGACCCCATGGACCAGAGCACGCCAGGCACTCCTGTCTTCCACTGCCTCCCGTAGTTTGGTCAAACTCATGCTGGTAGCTTCAAGAACACTGTCCAACCATCTCGTCCTCTGTCGTCCCCTTCTCCTTGTGCCCTCCATCTTTCCCAACATCAGGGTCTTTTCCAGGGAGTCTTCTGTTCTCATGAGGTGGACAAAGTATTGGAGCCTCAGTTTCACGATTTGTCCTTCCAGTGAGCACTCAGGGCTGATTTCCTTCAGAATGGAGAGGTTTGATCTTCTTGCAGTCCATGGGACTCTCAGGAGTCTCCTCCAGCACCAATGAAAATAGGGAGGTCCTAACGAAAAGCAGGACATTCAGGGATCAAATCCCGGATTTATAGAAGCCATCCCGGTTTCTGATTTGATCCCTGAATGGCCCTGTTTTTCCTTCTTCCCATGTACATTTCAGAAGAACAACTAGCCTGACTGGCAGTACAAACCTGATTTTAGATACAGGAAGCATGGCTGCACTCCAGTCAACAAACATGAAATTTAATATATAGTACAAGCGCGCCCATTTCTATTAATCTTATTTTGCACATGATGTTAATCCCTGCTTCTTGGATTTCCTCCGCTAGCAAGGGCTGGCAGCCAACGTTGGCCGATCCATTCAGCAAGCCTGGACCGCAGGCATGGGACCTTCTGGCCCCGAATATCCAACCCCACCAATTAGAGCTATCTGGGGAAATCATTGCAGCTAGGGGTGTAGTGGAGCAGAAACCTGCCAGTGAGCAGTTCCAGTCCTTTTGGTAGCAGAAGCAATGACATCACCTGCTGTAGCGGCACTTCCAAGTTTGCAGCATTGGAGGGCAGTCTTGACGTGGCATGCAATCCCCTTGCTGGCAAAGTTAGGCTCAGGAAGTGCCTGGTCCAAGGCCACCCAGTGAACTTTGTTTTGACGGATCAAAAGTCTCCCGGGCCAAAGTCTAACCACTGCGGCAACCTTTGCCTCGTTATTCTGTGACTGCCAGGTGATCTAATAGATTAGTCATTATGTATACTGCTTCTCTTTTGAGTGTCTATGGGTCAGCAAGGCTGGTACAGTGGTACCTCAGGTTAAGTACTTAATTCGTTCCAGAGGTCCGTACTTAACCTGAAACTGTTCTTAACCTGAAGCACCACTTTAGCTAATGGGGCCTCCTGCTGCTGCCGCGCCGCCGGAGCACGAGTTCTATTCTCATCCTGAAGCAAAGCGGGACCTGACATCTTTCCGCAGGGCCTGCAAGACAGAGTTGTTCCACCAGGCCTTAGGTCAGGGCTCAGCCTGACTCCCTCCTCTGGCAACCTGCACAGAATTTTACTTAACGGTTGCCATCAATTTGATTTTAATTAATTTTTATAATGAAATGTTTTTAGAATGTTGGATTATTTGATTGTTTGATTATTTGATTGTTGTTAGCCACCCTGAGCCCGGCTTCAGCTGGGGAGGGCGGGATATAAATTATTATTATTATTATTATTATTATTATTATTATTAACCTGAAGCACTATTTCTGGGTTAGCAGAGTCTGTAACCTGAAGCGTATGTAACCTGAAGCATATGTAACCTGAGGTACCACTGTATAGCTACACATTCTCCTTGGGGGCACGGCTGGTGGGCCTCTCATGATAAGCACCAGTGGCATGCGGTCAGTGGACTAGGGGGACTATTATTTTTATTGATTGATTGATTGAGTTTATATATCGCCCTATACCCACCCTATACTGCAGGAGGCAGTAGAAGACAGAAGTGCCTGGCGTGCTCTGGTCCATGGGGTCACGAAGAGTCGGACGCGACTAAACGACTAAACAACAACAACCTGGAGGTCTCAGGGTGGTTCACAGAAAAGATTATAACATATATAAACGGAATAAAAACAATAACCCAATAACACACACACACACACCCCAAAAGACCCACATTTTAAAAGGGTATAGGATGTCAACCAGGTCAACCAAAGGCCTGGTTAAAAAGGAATGTTTTTGCCTGGCACCTAACTGTGTATAATGAAGGCGCCAGGTGAACTTCCCTGGGGAGAGCATTCCACAGATGGGGAGCCACTGCAGAGAAGGTCCCGTTCTCGTGTTGGTTTATTTCTAACTACGCAGACAGAAAAGAATATGCATCTGCTCTCTGTGAGAGTCAGTGAACAACTAGAACAAAGAAACAGGAAACCAGTAACATCAACATCCATCTCCCGTGAGACTTCCAAGAGTCTGGAATGTCAACAGAGTTTTGTGACTCCAAAAACTGCACAGTGGCATAACAGAAACCTAACAAGGACATCATGCACACAACATCCCCCTCTCAATCGCCCTCACAAACTGGGACCTCTGGCCCTAACTGTTCCCTTACGAAAAAGTTTCACTGCACGCCACTGATGTGTTTCATAATTTTCAGCTTAAGAACACATTGTTTTATGGGACAAATCAATGTGAAGATGAGATCGGGGTAGCGATGTGCAACTCTTGGTCATCTCTGCTACAAAGCCAGGGGAACCTGCAACAGAGATCTTTGTTTCTGTTTATTAGCAGGAAGTAAAACCAAGATCCTGACTAATGCCAACGCCATTTTGTGTGCGCCATTCTCTATAGGCGAACATCTGTATTCATCTCCTGCATTCGTCTTCCACCGAGCGGAATGGCTCTCTGTGTAGTAATAGAAAATAGACAGAAGCTGGAAATAATGGGCGCAGGCAATCAAACTATCATTATAGGTACATTATGTACAAGGTGCTAAATTGGCAAGAGCCCTTTATTGTTAACTTCTCTCCAGCATTATTAAATGAGCTCAGAAACTAGGGGAAATTTACGAGTGACAAAGGGTAATTATATACTTTAGAAGAAGGTATTTTTCATCATGGGGACAGAACAGCACCAAGATAACAGTCCATTCAAAAGACAGCCAAAAGAGAATCTACATATTTTAGTAGAATCGTGCTATCATTCATAGCTGGCATTCTTCATCCCCCCCGCCCCAAGAAAGACAGAAAGGAAGAGGGAAACATACTTTTGCTTGCAGTCTGATGGCCTGTTTAACTGTAGGGTCATTTCCCACTCTGCAATATTAGCAGTTAATTAACGGCTTAAGGCCTTCATGTCAGATAACCAATAAGCTGACTACTTGGACCTGCGGTTCTAAGCGATGCTGCAAACAATTTGTGGCGCACACCCTGTAGTGGCGCATGTCAGTCTTTTCCTCACAAGTAGATACATGGTCACCTCTCCCAAGAGTCTGTTGTGATTCTCTAGACATGCACAGGGACACATTAGGGTTTGTGGAGTGCCCACCGACCACGAATATTGTCTACATGGTTTCTGTTCTTTCCCATTCTTTCCTTGTTCTTTTGGCAAACATACCGTATTTTTGCTCTATAAGACTCACTTTTTCCCTCCTAAAAAGTAAGGGGAAATATGTGTGCGTCTTATGGGGCGAATGCAAGCTGCGCAGCTATCCCAGAAGCCAGAACAGCAAGAGGGATTGCTGCTTTCGCTGCGCAGCGATCTCTCTTGCGGTTCTGGCTTCTGAGATTCAGAATATTTTTTTTCTTGTTTTCCTCCTCCAAAAATTAGGTGCGTCTTGTGGTCTGGTGCATCTTATAGAGCGAAAAATACGGTATTTTATTTTTGAAATTTTCAGAGCAAACAGACGAACGCTCCGCATGCAGAGTTCAGACAGTATTGAGCTAAGTTCAGTGTGTGGAAAGTAGCCATGCAGCCATCTCAGCACATGACCACACAGGTTAACGTCATTTTCTGCAAACTAGAACCCATGTAGATGCTCCAGCGGTTGGGAAAGTGAACCTTATTTAAATTTATTTATTTGGCTTTTCAAATTACAATTTTCCAATCGCATATCCAACATACAATATAAAAACAAGATTCCAAAGAATCTCCTGGACTTTCCTCCTCCCCTTTGTTAATCATTTCCTCCCGCATCTTTTATGATAATCCAAATCTTTTACCTCTCCATTGTGTCCAAAATTCGCCGGTAAACTACAAGTGTTATTCCAATCCTACTAACGATTTTAACAGTTTAGAATGGTTTTTAAGATAAATTATATCTTTTCCCCATTTCTTATTAAAATTTTGGTCTTCCCGATTTCTGATTCTTCCAGTCATTTTAGCATTATCCATCAACTTGATCTGACATTCATCTCTGGTAGGGACTTTATATTCTTTCCATCTCTTCCATAAAGTGATCCTTTAATCTGGCCAAATGGAGACATATTGCAATATCTCCAATAGACATTGGTGGTCTATGAACATAATACAGTGGTACCTCGGGTTAAGAACTTAATTCGTTCCGGAAGTCCATTCTTAACCTGAAACTGTTCTTAACCTGAGGTACCACTTTAGCTAATGGGGCTTAACGCTGCCCCCGAACGATTTCTGTTCTCATCCTGAAGCAAAGTTCTTAACCTAAGGTACTATTTCTGGGTTAGCGAAGTCTGTAACCTGAAGTGTCTGTAACCTGAGGTACCACTGTACAATCAATCAAAGGCCCCCAAGAACCTCTGTGCCCCACTGATCTGACTGATTTCTGAGGGAGAAAGCCACAGACACATTGTATTGAGTCCCTTTAGCTCAGTATTGTCAATGCTGATTGGCAGCACAGCTCTCTGGGTTTTTAGATGGAAGCCTTTGCTAGAGCTTCCTGGAGAGGCGGGGGAGACTCACTGGTCCTGAATGGGGCAACCGTGCCCCTGAAGGATCAGGTGCACAGTCTGGGAGTCATTTTGGACTCACAGCTGTCCATGGAAGCGCTGGTTAATTCTCTGTCCAGAGCGGTTGTCTACCAGCTCCATCTGGTACACCAGCTGAGACCCTATCTGCCTGCTTACTGTCTCACCAGAATGGTACATGCCCTGGTTATCTCCTGCTTGGACTACTGCAATGCACTCTACATGGGACTACCTATGAAGGTGACTCAGAAACTACAACTAGTCCAGAATGCGGCCGCTAGACTGGTGAATGAATGAATCTTTATTTGCATCAGCCGTTGGCCATAGCAACAAAAAGCACTGTGATATACACAGAACAAAATAAAAAGTCGGTTATATAAAACACAGTTTAGAGTCCTGAGTCAGCAGTCAAATAGTGGACCTTATTCTGATTGCCCTGGCCAGATTGGTGACTAGAAGCGGCCACCGGGACCACATAACACCAATCCTGAAAGACCTACATTGGCTCCCAGTACATTTCTGAGCACAAATCAAACTGTTGGTGCTGACCTTTAAAGGCTTGTATTCCATAATGAGCATCTCCACCCCCATCATTCAGCCCAGACACTGAGGTCCAGCTCTGGGGGCCTTCTGATGTGACAAGAAGTTACAGAGAACCAGGCAGAAGGCCTTCTCAGAAGTGGCGCCCACCCTGTGGAAGACCCTCCCATCAGATGTCCAGAAAATAATTATCTGACATTTAGAAGACATCTGAAGGCTGCCCTGTATAGGGAAGTTTTTAATGTTTGATGTTTTATTGTGTTTTTAGTACTCTGTTGGGAGCCGCCCAGAGTGGCTGGGGCAACCTGGTCAGATGGGCGGCACATAAATAATAAAATTATTTTTAACCGTTATTATTAAGGACTGAACCCAGGACGTTCTGAATGCAAAACAAATGCTCCACCATGGAGTTATGACTCTTCATTTGCAAAGCTCAATATCTTCAAAGTCACGCTGGCAAATTTCATGTCCAAATAAGTAGGTTCTTTGATATTTTGCATCTCAGGATTTCTTTCTTCTATCAACAGGTGTCTTCTCAGCATCACTGCTGGCAGATCATGATCCAACTTGGACTACTGCAACGTGCTCTACGTGGGGCTACCTTTGAAGGTGACCCGGAAACTGCAATTAATCCAGAATGTGGCAGCTAGACTGGTGACTGGGAGTGGCCGCCGGGACCACATAACACCAGTTCTGAGAGATCTGCATTGGCTCCCAGTACGTTTCCAAGCACAATTCAAAGTGTTGGTGCTGACCTTGAAAGCCCTAAACGGCCTTGGTCCAGTATACCTGAAGGAGCGTCTCCACCCCCATCGTTCTGCCCGGACACTGAGATCCAGCGCCGAGGGCCTTCTGGCGGTTCCCTCATTGCGAGAAGTGAGGTTACAGGGAACCAGACAGAGGGCCTTCTTGGTAGTGGCGCCCGCCCTGTGGAACGCCCTCCCTTCAGATGTGAAGGAAATAAGTAGCTATCCTATCTTTAAAAGACATCTGAAGGCAGCCCTGTTTAGGGAAGTTTTTAATATTTAATGCTGTACTGTTTTTAACACTTGATTGGGAGCCGCCCAGAGTGGCTGGGGAAACTCAGCCAGATGGGCGGGGTATAAATAATAAATTATTATTATTATTATTATTATTATTATTATTATTATTATTATTCAAAGCCCAGCGCCACGGCTAAAACACACTTGGACAGTATGGCTCAGTCTGGAGAAGCTCCACATTTTGCTTGCATGTGGTGATGACTAGGAGGACAAGCTGTTGAAGACACATTACTTTTACCTAAAGACCTTTGTGTCAAAGGTTAAAGAAATCCATGCTCCTGAGTCTCTTAACTGTGTCGTCGTATGTATATATATATAGATACGCCCTGACTTTCCAACTTAGATTATTTGGAGAGTAAGTGCTTCTGTTATTGCAAATTAAACTAATTAGTATCATTTCCTGACAGCTGCAGTGAGCGATAGCAATTCCACGATCCTGCCCCCACCTCCCCACCCTTCTTCACCCACTTATATGGGATGAAGAGTGGAGACAGCTTTGTGGTTTGATGGAATAGGATCAGTTTATCATTGTAAGGGCACCTCATTCCATTCCGAGTGCAGCATCGCTGACTCCCCCCTCCCCGCCCGCCCAACGCTCTTCCAGTTCATCAGCTATTATTGCTCTATTAACTTATTACACAGGAAGCCTTGCTGAGCCAGATGGGAGGTGGCGGTGACTTTGCAAATCACCAGGGAAGAAATCAGGCTGGAATTTATTATTTCTTCCCGGTTTTGGAGACGCTGTAACGTCATGTCGCCCCCCCCCCACACTTGCTCTTTTTTCAGCCCAAATTGTAGACAATTTGCCGGTGGAACGCTCAGGAACACATTTCCACGCCCGCAAATGGTTTAATCGTTGTGAATTCTGCAACCTTGCTCAGATTGAAAACCTCCAATTTCTCTGTGAATATCAGCAAATAGCAAAAAGTTGCAGTAGGTAATCCTCGGGCTTTTAGCAAATTGCTCTCATTTTATCAAGTGCGGGAGTGGGGGGACGGACAGGATCCTACGTCCCTATTCTGTGGATAAAACCAAATGACTTACTTATGTCTGAGATTTCCATAATGCTAGGCTGAGAGAAGGGACGCGGGTGGTGCTGTGGGTTAAACCACAGAGCCTTGGACTTGCCGATCAGAAGGTTGGTGGTTCGAATCCCCGTGATGGGGTGAGCTCCCTTTGCTCGGTCCCTGCTCCTGCCAACCTAGCAGTTCTGTTGGGTTGAAATGAGCAACAGACGAATGGCAAGTGTCATATGGGAGGCATCTACCGAGCATGTCTCGGCGAGTCCCTTTTATTGAATATTACAGCATTACCACATATGTGCTTGTTGCTGATTGGTTAACACAAATACAATACAAGGGTTGCATATAGGCATTAATCATCAATAGATTAAAGGTTGGGAAAGGGAACACAGAATTGGACAGGTGTGAAATCCTCCTTGTTAAACTATTACTAGTGATTGATATTGCATGTCTTAATAAACTATTACTAGTGATTGATATTGCATGACTTGAAAAAGCATAACAATCGCATTCCGTAGATGTGGTCAACAATGCCTTAAGAACAGGTCAGGGTATAATGTTTCATGAACTCAATGTGAACTGAACATTCCTAGACTCATGTGCAGAACCAGAACTTCCCATCACAGTTCGAAAGCACATCAAAGTGCAAGTAGATAAATAGGTACCACTCTGGCAGGAAGGTAAACAGTGTTTCCGTGCGCTGCTCTGGTTTGCCAG
This sequence comes from Podarcis pityusensis, assembly GCF_964106645.2. Taxonomy (NCBI): domain Eukaryota; kingdom Metazoa; phylum Chordata; class Lepidosauria; order Squamata; family Lacertidae; genus Podarcis; species Podarcis pityusensis. Next base: position 127,662,287 of record NC_138028.1, read on the forward strand.
AAGCGGCTTAGTCATGCTGGCCACATGACCCGGAAGCTGTACGCCAGCTCCCTCGGCCAATAAAGCGAGATGAGCGCCGCAACCCCAGAGTCGGCCACGACTGGACCTAATGGTCAGGGGTCCCTTTACCTTTACCTTTAGGCTGGGAGAAACAAAGGAGAGACCGCCCCAGCACCTTGTGGTGGGCCCTGCTAGAATAATCTGAGGGCCGTTGCCTATTACTTGGAGGTTAGGGTACGCAGTGAAAGCCTATTGCTGATGGGTCTGGGGGCATTTAAACTAAGGAATGTGGCCACTTCATTGGAGCAAACCTGTTAGGCTGAGACTCGATGAAGGGTTTCCTAAAACTTCAAACCAGGACCTCCTAGTACGTTTGTGAGCACAATTCAAAGTGTTGGGGCTGACCTTTAAAGCCCTAAATGGCCTCGGCCCAGTACGGTGGTACCTCTAGTTACGAACTTAATTCGTTCCGGAGGTCTGTTCTTAACCTGAAACTGTTCTTAACTAGAGGTGTGCTTTCACGTTTGTAACTCAAGGTATAATAATAATAATAATAATAATAATAATAATAATAATAATTTATTATTTATTACCCGCCCATCTGGCTGAGTTTCCCCAGCCACTCTGGGTGGCTCCCAATTGAGTGCTAAAAACAATACAGCATTAAATATTAAAAATTTTCCTAAACAGGGCTGCCTTCAGATGTCTTTTAAAGATAAGATAGCTGCTTATTTACTTCACATCTGAAGGGAGGGCATTTCACAGGGCGGGTGCCACTACCAAGAAGGCCCTCTGTCTGGTTCCCTGTAACCTCACTTCTCGCAATGAGGGAACTGCCAGAAGGCCTCAGTGTCTGGGCTGAACGATGGGGGTGGAGATGCTCCTTCAGGTATACAGGACCGAGGCCATTTAGGGCTTTAACGGTCAGCACCAACACTTTGAATTGTGCTTGGAAATGTACTGAGGTACATTAGCTAAAGTGGTGCTTCAGCTTAATAACAGTTTCAGGTTAAGAATGGACCTCCGGAACGAATTAAGTACTTAACCCGAGGTACCACTGTATATGACTTTTCATAGACACCTGGCATTTTGTTTCGTTCCTTTAGATTTTGTTGGTAGCTACCCAGAGTGGCTGGGGTAACCCAGTCAGATGGGCTGGGTATAAAAAACAAATCATTATTATATTATTATTACTAATCAAAGGAGGGTTTTCAAATGTGTATCAAGTAATCACACCTACACTTGTGGATGGCAAGCTCTATAATCAATCTAGATTTATCAATCTAGCACACTGAGGATGAGCATGAACAATTCTCGACTGAGAAACACTACATGTCTATGCTTCAAACAGGTTCACTGGTATGCAGCCATGACTTTCATTTCAGTGTAAGCACCATGTTTTTAAAGGATAAAAAGGTAAAGGGACTCCTGACCATTAGGTCCAGTCATGTCCAACTCTGGGGTTGCGGCGCTCATCTCGCTTTATTGGCCAAGGGAGCCGGTGTACAGCTTCCGGGTCATGTGGCCAGCATGACCAAGCCGCTTCTGGCGAACCAGAGCAGCGCACGGAAACGCCATTTACCTTCCTGCTGAAGTGGTACCTATTTATCTACTTGCACCTTGACGTGCTTTCGAACTGCTAGGTTGGCAGGAGCAGGGACCGAGCAACGGGAGCTCACCCCGTTGCGGGGATTCGAACTGCCGACCTTCTGATTGGCAAGTCCTAGGCTGTGTGGTTTAACCCACGGCACCACCTATTTTAAAGGATATCTGCTCACAAATTCCATCTGAGAACCAGGAACATTTCAGCACGATACAAGCATGTGAGAGCAAGTGTTCATTGGTCATATCTTATGGTCACTACAACAGAAGGTGGCTCCAAGTAGGTGACCTGGAGATGACTTCTTGGACATCCGTTTCAACCTGGGCTGCTGAGCGAGGTGGAAAGCCACTCTCTGTTTATGATCTGTGGTGCCACAGGATTCTTGAGAGTATGATTTACTCTTCAGAACTATTTTAAGATAGTCATTCTGGCGGGAATGGTTGGTGGCTTGGCTATTGGCTTCCCACTTCAGAAGAATTTATTTTTTTTTTACTTTTTTTTTACTGTGATTCCGCAGAAAGGGGTTTAAATGTTTTATACTCTGGGTGCCCAAATCCGGAGGAAACTGCCCACATATTTGTATTTTTGTACAGTCAACTGGGAAGCCCTCAATGAACCCTTGGTCAGAGAGCACCCACAAATGGAGATACTGATCTTACACCCAAGTCAGAAACTCTGACTTTTGGGATTCTACTGATATCTGCCCCACTTTTATCTGGCTGACTTGCTGTTTGTTTTTGTTTTTTATTAAAGATTTTCTTGTTTTACAGACGTATGTGTAATGTCTCTCGTATTTTTTCCATGTAACATTTTTACAAATCAGTTTCATTTGTTGAGACATTAGGAAGAAAAGGGGTGGAGGGGTGGAAGATGGGTGGGGGTGGGGTCGGGTGGTGATGTTTCTATTTTGCTTAACGTATGTGGGGTTTGGTGTCAGCATTGCTCGTGCCGGTTCTCTGCTGTTCACTTGTGTTTCTTTGGTGGTGAGAGAGGTTGGGGTTGGCCTAAGGTGTGGTTGTTTGTTTGTGATTGGCTGTGGTGATCTTTGTTTTCGTGTGTGAGTGGGGTGGGTGGGTATTTTGGATCAGGTTAGCCATATTGATGTGTATGCTGTTGGTGGATTCTTGTCATTGTCTTGTTGGGCTGTGTTTGTGATAAAGGGGAGCCATACCGGGGTCTTCTTCTGTTTGTCCCTGTGTCAGTTTCAGTTTATTGGTTAATTTTTCTAGTAGGGCTGTTTCCCACACTATTTGGTACCATTGGTCCATGCTTACTCCTGACAGGTCTCTCCAGTGTCTGGTTGTGGTGTTTCTGGCTGCTGAAAGTCTGACTTGCTGTTTTTAATCTACATCTTCATTGTTTCTATCTGATGAATTGTGTGTGTGTGTGTGTGTGTGTGTGTGTGTGTGTGTGTTTTCTACATTTTTGTTGGCCTTTTTGTGATTCTCCTGGAGCAGGCATAGACAAACTCGGCCCTCCAGATCTTTTGGGACTACAACTCCCATGATCCCTAGCTAACAGGACCAGTGGTCAGGGATGGTGGGAATTGTAGTCCCAAAACATCTGGAGGGCTGAGTTTGCCTATGCCTGTCCTGGAGGTTATCAGGAATAGAAGGGTACACCTGCTCTAAAGATCTTATACATGTATATTCAGAAGTATGGTCCACTGACTTCAAAGGGACTTACTCCCAGGCAAGTGTGTACAGGATTGCAGCCTAAGAACATGAGAAGAGCCTGATGGGTCAGGTCAATGGTCTCTCCTCCAGCATCCTGTTCTCACAGTGACCAACGAGATGCCTCTGAGAAGACCCACAAGCTCAACCACACTCTCCCCACTTGTGATTCCCAGCATCCAGCCTCTGAGGCTTCCAGGATACATGATCTGAACTCTTGAATAGGTTGGAACCCCCTAGCTGATAGCATTTCTCCGTTCAAAAGTTATCTGCTGGTTGACTATTTCCCAAGGTCCTTTGGGAAAGGCTCTCTGAATTACCTTGTTCCTGTAACGTTAAAGAAGAGGCATGAACCACCATGATCTTCAGCAGGAACGAGAGAGTGACCTCTGACCCTGAGGTCCCTCTGTTTATGAGGGTCTCCCTGTAACAGACTAGGAACTTGGAGAAGGCAGGACTCTATGATCACACCACAGTTCCTTTCCTGATCCATTGAATTCGGTCGCTTACCAGAAATACAACTTTGTTCTTTTTTAAATCTGTTGCCGAAACCCATGAAAACCCTTCCATTGACTTCTTAGGTTACCACAGTGGCCACAATAACGCACTGGAGTTCCGAGTCCTGATCTATTCCAGGATTTTATGGCTAGTCCTGCCTGGAACAACACCCGCTGCAAAATCATCCCGCCCACAAGTGGGACAGAATTACCCCAAGGAGCGTGTGTGTGTTTGGATATCCTGTGCCACCAAAGTCTGTGTGTCTGAAAGAAAGCAGCCTTTGGTGAGTTGCCCTATTTTGGCCTGTCATCACCACGGAAAAAGGGAGTCAGCATTTACACGCTGCTGTTCTTGCTGCCTTATGATGTGGCAACGATGGCTTATGAATTCATCTCACGGGGGCTTTTATTTGATTATTTTTAGTGCTTTTATTTTATTTATTTATTGCATTTATATATACCACCTTTTCCTCCAAGGAGCTCCCTAGTTCTCGTCCTCCCTAGTTCATCCTCACATCAACCCTGTGAGGTAGGCTAGGCTAAGAAATGGTGGCTGACTCCAAGGTCATGGGTGAGTGGGGATTCGAACCCTGAGTCTCCCAGATCATAGTCCAATACTCTAACCATTATGCCGCACGGGCATATGAGAGTAAATGAGCTTGGCTTCTGGTCTTGAGAGCACAGAGAAGATGAAGAGACAACAGAACTCAAGGGAAGGGAACAGTATCTAAATTGCTTTTACCACTTGTGTATACTGGCTATGTATGGATGCCATGCTGCCATGTCAGGCAAGAAGTACGAATCAGGGAGTTAAGAATGTAAGAGACTTTCACAAGGGAACAAATCTGAAAGATGCTAGACAATCTTCAAACCAGTTGGCAGCTGCACACACACACCCACACCCGTCAACTTATCTGGAAAAACCAAAGTGCTAAAGAGAGAGAAAATATTACAGACTGTGAGAATTGCATGCAAGCTTAAATGTAATAATAAAAATAATGTTTCCTACTGGGGAAAGGCCATAATCCAGCGGTAAATCACATCCTTTGCATACAGAAGGCTCTAAGTTCATTTAGGAACCTAGAAAACTGCATTACAGTGGTACCTCGGGTTAAGTACTTAATTCGTTCCGGAGGTCCGTTCTTAACCTAAAACTGTTCTTAACCTGAAGCACCACTTTAGCTAATGGGGCCTCCTTGGGTTAGGAACTTTGCTTCAGGATGAGAACAGAAATCGCATGGCGGCAGCGGGAGGCCCCATTAGCTGAAGTAGTGCTTCAGGTTGAGAACAGTTTCAGGTTAAGAACGGACCTCCGGAACGAATTAAGTACTTAACCCGAGGTACCACTGTATCTCTCCTAATTTGGCACTTGCCTTCCTGTCACTAGATTTAACCCCAAATTCTACCCTTAAATCTAAATAATTAATTTCCCTCCTGTTCACAGCAGCTAGACTAGTTATTACCCAAAGATGGAAAGAAACCTCTAATATACCAATAGAGGCTTGAGTTAATAACATCTGTAGCATTGGTCTATCAGAATCCAGCACATACCATCGGTGACTAATAAAAGGCATCTCCAAAAAAGGATACCTTTTGACACGATTTGGTCTCCCAAATTGGGAGATTGCCTAGTATTGAGTCAAATCTTCAGTCCCACTAGCCCAGTCCTCCAGTGTGATCTGACAACGTATCAGGTTGTCAGGCAGAGGTCTTTCGCAACCCCGCCATTACCCAAGATTCTTTTAACTGGACATGCCAGGATGGAACCTGAGTTCTTATACATGCTAAATATGTCCTTGGTCCAGTATATCTGAAGGAGCGTCTCCACCCCCATCGTTCTACCCGGACACTGAGGCCCAGTGCTGAGGGCCTTCTGGCGGTTCCCTCACTGCGAGAAGCCAAGTTACAGGGAACCAGGCAGAGGGCCTTCTCGGTAGTGGCGCCCTCCCTGTGGAACGCCCTCCCACCAGATGTCAAAGAGAACAGCAACTACCAGACTTTTAGAAGACATCTGAAGGCAGCCCTGTTTAGGGAAGCTTTTAATGTTTGATGTATTACAGTATTTTAATATTTTTGGGGGGAAGCCGCCCAGAGTGGCTGGGGAAGCCCAGCCAGATGGGCGGGGTATAAATAATAAATAATTATTATTATTATTATTATTATTATTATTATTATTATTATTATTTGTTTCTTTCCCAAAACGAGTTGTCCCTGGAATCAGAACAACTGAGGAGAACTAGTCTGGATACTTCCTCGACTCTCAGCCCAGATTCTGCATTTGTTACTCTTTCATCTTTTCCCCCTCGACTTGTAAGTGTGTCACAATTAAAGCCATTTACACAGGGACACCATAAAACTCCGGTGCTCTTTTTCTCGGAAAGCAAAATAGCCACAGAAAGCCTTTCTCGCACACCCCACCGCTTAGAGAAAGAGGGAGGGAGTGGGTATCATTTATTAACACCACAGGGTAGATAGCAGAACAGGGTCTCCTCAAATTGTCTCAAGTGCCTTTGCGGATCAAAATTAAGTGGGCTGCGACGCGGTGGGGGGAAAATTGAATTTACTTTTTAAGTGTTAACTAAAGGATATAGCTTCTCCCTCCGCTGCCCTGTCTACCTTACTAATGCTTGTGCAAAAGTCATGCTGTTAATGAAATAGCTGATTTAAACAAAGCCAGAGTATTTTTAGCACAATAACAAAACCATTCATGATCTCTAATTATGCAAACTGTGAACAAGAAGATGCTAGTCTTGCATTAGCTGGGGGCTTGACTCCCATTCTAATTTGCGCCTTTTCTGCAGCAGAAAGCATTTCTTTTTGTAGTTTTATCGCTTTGGTCTGGCTCAGAGCCTTAGGCAAATAACAGCCCAGGTCACGAAGGAGTAGTTCTGCTGAGGCGGTACACTGCAGTTAGGTAGTACAGTGGGATAATGCATTGTAATGTCAATTACTGTGATTTGCTACTCTGTGATTCACAGATATGATTGCATCTAATTTCAGGAATAAGTGGAGCTGTCTGCTCTTTTGTATTCACTCGGAAGCCGTTCTCTGGCATTCAAATGGCTGCTGTCTATGCCACCTTAAAAAAAAAAAAAATCGAAGGAGCCATCCTGTGTCATCGTAGGAAATTTCTCCACACTTAAGAGGATCTTTTTGGTCCTTCTGGTGTAAACAGAAAGCAGGCCCCCAAACTGACTATGGGGAAGGGAGCTAGCTCCTCATATTCTTCCAGACAGATTTGCTCCTTCTAAGATTCTTGCTCCTTTCTGATGGCTAATATTCAAACTAGAGAATCACAAGTCAGTTTAGAAATCTCCATTTCTCACTCCGAAAAATAACATTCGGTCTCCAACTGTTTTCTGCTGTTGTCGGTTGCAACGGAGATCTTTGATTTAAAGGGGGGGGGGGAGCAGTTTTAATTACAATGTTATAAGCAACACCAAAGGGAAAAATTGCAATTTTCATTAAATGTGTTTTTTTTAAAAAAAAAAAATCCCACCACCACCAAATAAAGCCACTGTGGAAAAAGCAGAGTGATTTTTGACACTTCAGCAAGGAAGGAAACATGACGTGTAGTTTGGGCCTTAGGCCAACCAGAAAGGCTTTGCACCATATTCTGCCTAAATCATACGACAGAGATGATCTCCTGCGTTTCTGTCTTCACTACACCTTGCTTTGTTTTTATATAATAATGTATGGGTGAACCTAGTTTGGTCCATGTGTGGCCTTTGGCCTTTGCATCTCTGGAGTTTGCTTTGTCCTCCCCCACCCTGAGAGGGATCATAAGCCATACCATTTTTATATTTGTTGTTTCCTTCTTTTACTTCAGGCAGCTCAAAAGTCCATACCCTCCAATATTTCCCTGAAAATAGGGACATCCTAAATAATAATAATAATAATAATAATAATAATAATAATAATATAACAACAATAATAACAATAATATTTTTATTATTCAAACTCTGCCCATCTGACTGGGCTGCCCAAGCCACTCTGGGTGGCTTCCAACATATATAAAACACAACAAAACGTTAAACATTAAAAAAACTTCACTATACAGGGCTGCTTTCAGATGTCTTCTAAAGGTTGTATAGTTACTTAGCTCCTTGGCTCCATAGTAAAAGGTAAAAGGACCCCTGACCATTAGGTCCAGTTGCGGACGACTCTGGGGTTGCGCGCTCATCTCGCTTTATTGGCCAAGGGAGCTGGCGTACAGCTTCCGGGTCATGTGGCCAGCATGACTAAGCCGCTTCTGGCGAACCAGAGCAGAAACGCTGTTTACCTTCCCGCCGGAGTGGTACCTATTTATCTACTTGCACTTTGACGTGCTTTCGAACTCCTAGGTTGGCAGGAGCAGGGACTGAGCAACGGGAGCTCACCCTGTCGCGGGGATTCAAACCGCCGACCTTCTGATCGGCAAGTCCTAGGCTCTGTGGTTTAACCCACAGTGCCACCCACGTCCCTACATAAGTCCATATTCTGCAACATTTCTCTGATGAAAATAGGGATGTCCCAAGAAAAAGTGGGACATTCTGGGATCAAATCAGAAACCCGGACGGTTTCTGTAAATCCGGGACTGTCCCCGAAAGATAGGGACACTTGGAGGGTCTGTGCCTTTCCTTTTCTGCTGCTTTTTCACCCACCCAGGAAACAGCTCCTGCAGCGGCCTGCAGTGGGTCTCCCGTTAAATCCCATTTTTACAGGTCCCACAGGATAATTTCACTGAGGGAAGAAATACGTATTTCAGGCCAGCACCACTTCCCGGCAGCCATCTTTGTTTTGCATGATACAGTGGTACCTTGGGTTACATACACTTCAGGTTACAGACTCCACTAACCCAGAAATAGTGCTTCAGGTTAAGAACTTTGCTTCAGGATGAGAACAGAAATTGTGCTCCAACAGTGCGGCAGCAGCTAAAGTGGTGCTTCAGGTTAAGAACAGTTTCAGGTTAAGTACGGACCTCCGGAACGAATTAAGTACTTAACCTGAGGTACCACTGTAGTCTGTTCAGTCTGAATAATCTGCTGTGGTCAGTCCACCGTTATTCACTCTTATACTGTATTTACTAAGCCAGGGATGCGGGTGGCACTGTGGTCTAAACCACTGAGCCTCTTGGGCTTGCCGATCAGAAGGTTGGCAGTTCGAATCCCTGCAACGGGGTAAGCTCCCATTGCTCAGTCCCAGCTACTGCCAACCTACCAGTTCGAAAGCACGCCAGTGCAAATAGATAAATAGGTACCACTGCAGTGGGAAGGTACATGGGAGTAGGCCATTTGTTACATTAAATATATTGTCCTTCCCCCTCCTTGGGCCAAATGAAATGTTTGTTGCCGTTCTAATACGCAAACACAAGGAATGGTGACAGCCGCCTAATGGGATGATATTGTAGCAGAGAACGAGCCTTTGTGGGTTCCATGAGCAACAACAACACAGATAATTCTGGATTAACCCCAGGGAGATGCAAGAAAAAAAGAGGGGGAAAACCCTGGGGAGATGCAAGAAAGAAGACTGGTGAACTGTAGATGCTTCTAGGCCAGTCCTTAAGGGCATATGGCCCACAATAAAGATGGGACTATCTCTGAGCACGTAGAGAGTGCCCTTCCTTGCCATTAACCAAACCCAGATTTTTCACCTTGGGTGATTTATGGGTTTGGAGGTACAATTTCCAAGGAGACATGAGCCCTCACCTCACAAGTCTTTTCTTAAAGGACCAAATGTGATTTGAGGCAATAGCACAATTTCAAATTATACATAATTTTATATACAGTGGTACCTCGGGTTAAGAACTTAATTCCTTCTGGAGGTCTGTTCTTAACCTGAAACTGTTCTTAACCTGAAGCACCACTTTAGCTAATGGGGCCTCCTGCTGCTGCCGCGCCGCCGCTGCACAATTTCTGTTCTCATCCTGAAGCAAAGTTCTTAACCTGAGGTAATATTTCTGGGTTAGCAGAGTCTGTAACCTGAAGCGTATGTAACCCGAGGTACCACTGTATACTCATTCTGTGTGCACCTGTTTCCCTGTTTGTATTCCCTATCTCACATTGGCCTTGTCTCTGTAGAACCTGATCCTATGTTCACCACAGGTAAGTGAGTACGCATGTTTAGGATTGCATCTGAGGGTTAAAACAACAACAACAACAACAACAACAACAACAACAACAGCAACTCAGTTTCCTTGCCAGATAGGAAATTATGTTTTCCTCTGCACATCTATAAAACTCTTCCACAAGACGAAACCTGATTATTTCTTGCCCTGGGCTACAACGCTACATGCACTTACCTGGGAGTAATTTCCACTGAACTCAATATGGCTTTACTTCTGAGTAGACATGTATAGAACTGCACTGCTAGCCATTAAAGGGGGGGGTGGAATTAAAAGAAAGGAAAAGCCTTTCATCATGCCAGCTTCAAACATTTGGGTCTCACTTGTCAAACAAATTTAGTTTTGACACAGACTTCGAATGCTTCTGCTGACCACAGCCACTTCTCACAAGCTTGTTAATATCTTTAAGACTTTGCAGCTGAACACTCAGAAAGGATTTGCTGGGGTGCCGTGGGGAGCGGTGGAAAAGGGTGGGTCTGCGCCAGGAGTAAAGCATGAGTCTTTTTCAGCTCACATAACTGTTTTTAAAGGGCAGAAGAGAAATAAAAATCGTTTTAAACTGAAAGCCTCTCCACGTCTCTCCTTCTGAAAGCCCCTTTGTATCAAATAGCAAGGAATCCAACAGCCTGTCTCTGTATCTCCTCCCTTACCTCCAGTGGGCTTTGCAATATAGCAGCGAAATCATGTTTAATAACTTGTGGTTAGCTGTCACGAACAGTTAATTTGATGCTAAACATGCCTCCTGAAAGGGAAAGGGAAAGATCTTTTCTAGGTGTTTGTAATATGTGTATTGTGCCTCTACGTATGTTTAGAAGAGCAGCCTTAAGTGTGTGTGTGCATGTGATGTGTTTGTCTGTGTGTGTGTGTGGTATTTCTGTGATGGTATTCACTCGTATGGAATACCAACACCTCTTTCTTTGTGCTGGAACCCACAGAACTTTTATCAAGATAGGAATATGGGCACCTCATTTTCACACATACATCCACCACGCTCCTTTTCACTTCCTGGAAAGAGAAATGACTTACCCTTCAACATTCCGCCGATGAAAATAGGGATGTCCTGTTTCATCATCATCATCATCATCATTACCCCGCCTATCTAACTGGAGTGCCCCAGCCACTCTGGGCAGCTTCCAACATACAGTGGTACCTCGGGTTACATACGCTTCAGGTTACAGACTCCACTAACCCAGAAATAGTACCTCAGGTTAAGAACTTTGCTTTAGGATGAGAACAGAAATCGCGAGGTGGCGTGGTGGCAGCAGGAGGCCCCATTAGCTAAAGTAGTGCTTCAGGTTAAGAACGGACCTCCGGAACGAATTAAGTACTTAACCCGAGGTACCACTGTATATAAAAACATAATAAAACATTAAACATTAAAAAACTTCCCTATACAGATGCCTTCCAAAGGTTGCATAGTTACTTGTCTCCTTGGGTAAGGGGGTCACATAACTCCACACCCTCCAACATTTCTCTGATGAAAATAGGGGACGTCCTAAGGAAAAGCGGGACATTCTGGGATCAAATCCGAAACCGGGATGGCTTCTGTAAATCTGGAACTGTCCCTGGAAAATAAGGACACTTGGAGGGTCTGGAATAATTCTTTCATTCCAAGGTAGCTATAGGCAGTGCTTTTTTTTCCTTAAAAAATGTTTAGGAATACTCTCATTTTGACTAAAGAAAACCACCATTTTATAGTTCAAACTGGGAAAAATGAATACAGTAAATGGACAAAAGTACAAAAAATCACAAAATGTGTACCCCTGCGTTCCCCCAGAAAAAAAGCACAGGCTCTAGGTTTAGGTTTTTGATAGTGTTCCCACCGTTATTGAAGCTGGTGACTTTGAGCCAATGGCTCTAAGTTGATTTTTCCCTAGCAGAGGTAGATCAGAGGACAGAGGACAGATGTTTCTACACACAAAGCTGGTAACCAAAAAATAAATAAATTAGAGGAGCAGTCAAGACAGCTGAATTGAACAGAAATATTTTCTGGCTCTCTTTCCCCCCAACCCTGCAAAATCTTGTTGCTTTCTTTCGGCTGTCTGGAACTCCCTCTTGTGTGAGTTCCAAAACATTTCTGTCCTCGTGCCCCAGTGGGGAATTCAGCAAAAGCCACAACTTCACATGCTTGCCATGTGTGCTGGCGGCAGGCCGTCTCTACCCAATTCAGACATTTTAATTTGCCACTCATGAAGCAGATGTGTTGGAATGGAGAGTTGTCAGAGGCGGCCAGGGTGAGGAGAATGACAGCCGCCCTGGAAGGTGACAACGCAATTCTCCCTGACCGTGGATCTGTGATAGGAGGAAGAAGTTGGCAAACCCCTTAGGTACTGCCAATGGAGAACTTAGCCCTGGCTTTGGAGTTTTGCAGGTCACAAGAAACTGATCTGCAGCTCACCAGCTCACAGTATATTGTTCCTGAATACCCGTTGCGTGTCGAGGTCCCCAAGCCACCCCCCAATAACTCACACATCAATTTTGGTTTGGGTTTTTGGCACGATTTTGGCCACAACTTTATTTAAATACACCCAAGTGAGTGGTTGCTTAGGCATTGGTTCCGACTATCTGTCCTTGCCCAGGGGACAGAACTGACTTCCGGATTCCAGCGGAAGCCAGTCAGGGAAACAAATTTTGGGGAGAAAATGAAACTGGGCCTCAGTCCCTCACTTCTCACCCTCATGCTCCTGGTGGCTTGCACGGCCCAAGTCCGATGCCAGGGACAAGGATGAAAAGAATGGCAAGCCCCTGGATTCCTTTAACGGAATTCCCTTTCCGCACCACCATTGGAGGGGTAGGCGCTTACCCCTTCACCAACCATTTGAACCAATGCCTAACCGCCAACCTTACAAGTTGTGACGATTTGCTACGCAGTAGGCAAAACCAAATGGCACCAGCCAGTCAGCCAAATGGACAAATTCCTACCAGGCCCCTGCCTCAAAGCAGACGACCCCATGACAGGCATAGCAAGGTAAAGCGAACAACCCCCCCCCCCCAATACAGGGAGGGTGGGCGGGTGATCTGGTGCAAGCAGCCAAGAGGACGGCCAAAGTTGGGCGTCCAATATTTAAAACCTCTGACCCCTCCTTCAAAATCAGCAACAAGCAGATCTCCCCAGCGACCCGATTAACCAATTCACTGCCTGGGTCCCTCCGCAAATCCACCCAGCAACAATGGGGTGGCTTGTATCCCCCACCGCAACACATGCTCTCTGCTAGGGAGAGCACGTTTTGCAGGAAACTGGAGCTCTGGTTCTTCTTGTGAGTTTGCCACAGGGATCCAGTTGGCCACTGTGAGAACAGGATGCTAGACTAAATCAGCCAATGGCTTGATCCAGCAAGACCTTCTTATGTTCTTAAAGGTTACCATGGTGTATAGATGAAAAAAGCAACAGTGAACAAGGTCTGTATTGAAGGTCCTTGGTTGTTCCAAAATTCAGCTGAATTTCTCCCCGGTCTTGCTAGGAGGGCAAATCAGTGCCCATAAAGATAACCCACCTAATGTTGGGAAATATTGGGTTCCCAAGTCCAAAGGCTGAACCTGTATGCATCAGAAAGAATATTCCTAGACGGTATCTGGACAGCTTTACTGTCTTTCATGTCTGGCAGAAAACCTACACTACCATAATATTTATATCTAAACACAGCTCTATATTTATTGTTCCGCTTCCCCCTTTTTCTGTTTTGGCTTTCAAGCTCCCCCATTGAAGAGGCCAGGTTTTTGTTTTAGTGTCTGGAAACTGCATCTTAAGTTGCATACAGGCACAATAAATAACCGTTATGAAAGACACTTTGGGCTCGATCCACTCCACTGTGGTTACACAGTGGCTTTGCCAAATGCTGTCTGGGAATGATGGGAACTGTAGTCCAAAATATCTGGAGGACATCAGGACAGTGATTGTCGTGTTAGTGTTGTTCAGTGGAATCCCTGCCTCTGACGACGGCTCAGAAGCTGCCGCGGTGCCGAATTCAGCGGCCATGTTGCTCACTGGGACAAGATGGTTTGAGCATATTACACTGATCCTGGCCCTGCGCTAGCTGCCAATTAGTTTCCAGGCCCAATTCAAAGGGCTGGTTTTGACCTAAGGTAAAGGTAAAGGTAAAGGGACCCCTGACCATTAGGTCCAGTCATGACTGACTCTGGGTTGCAGCACTCATCTCACTTTACTGGCCGAGGGAGCTGACGTACAGCTTCCGGGTCATGTGGCCAGCATGACTAAGCCGCTTCTGGTGAACCAGAGCAGCGCACGGAAACGCAGTTTACCTTCCCGCCGGAGAGGTACCTATTTATCTACTTGCACTTTGATGTGCTTTCAAACTGCTAGGTTGGCAGGAGCAGGGACCGAGCAACAGGAGCTCACCCCGTCGTGGGGATTCGAACCGCCGACCTTCTGGTCGGCAAGTCCTAGGCTCTGTGGTTTAACCCACAGCACCACCCGCATCCCTGGTTTTGACCTATTAAGCCTTAAATGGCTCAGGATTACAAAACCTCAAAGGACCACTTCTCCCCATATAAACCGCCCCAGAATCTGTATTCATCATCTAAGGCCCTTCTTGGTGTACCTCCTCCACTGAGGTCTGGAGGGTGGCAAGACGAGAACAGGCCTTCTCTGTAGTGGCTCCCTGTTTGTGAAATGCTCTCCCCAGGGAGGTTCATCTGGTAGCTTCATTATATATTTTTAGGCGCCAGGTTCCTCTTCAACCAGGCCTTGGGCTGATCAATATTCTACAGCTTTTAAAATGTGTCTATGGAAAGGAGAAGTTATTGTTTTGAAGCTTTGTTTTAATTATCTTCTTGTTTTTATCCTGTATTTTGTTTTGTGAAATGCCCTGAGATCTTAGGATGAATATAAATGTAATAAATAAAATAAAGGATGAATATAAATCTAATAAATGAAATAAAAATTAATCCCTTATCTGGACCTTGTGCTGAAATAAATGAGCTTTCCATCCCAAGAATGAGATTCAAAGCTTTGCTGCAGAACAGTCTTAAAACTAGTTGCATATACAGTGGTACCTCGGGTTACATACGCTTCAGGTTACATACGCTTCAGGTTACAGACTCTGCTACCCAGAAATATTACCTCGGGTTAAGAACTTTGCTTCAGGATGAGAACAGAAATCGCGCGGTGGCCGTGGGAGGCCCCATTAGCTAAAGTGGTGCTTCAGGTTAAGAACAGTTTCAGGTTAAGTATGGATCTGCGGAATGAATTAAGTACTTAACCTGAGGTACCAGGTTACTAAGAACAAAATGATAAAATAGCACATTGCAAACAATCAGTGTGATGCGGTCCTTTAAGTAGTTCAGTAAACTTTCCTCTCTCATATCCCAGAAAGAGATCCTAAGTTTGTTGACCATTGCACAGCTTTTCTGCTGCAACTGCTACTAGCCATCTCTGACTTCTCAAGTTTCCTCTCCTGCCATGAGAGCTGTAGCTTAGGTTTTGGGGCGATAAGCGATCAGGTAGTTTAACTCACTGAAATGGAAAAACACCGGCCTTCCGCTTTCACCCAGAGTGGAACCTCTTGCTTAAGGTAAACTTCTCTTTACAGTATTCTAAAGATAACACATTCAAACACAGCATTTTATGTACATGGCAGTTGTTCACAGACCTTTATCTATGGATATGAAGGTGTGCCTGAGGCAGGTGTGTGTGGCAGGATCGCAGTGTATCATTCGGGATAATCTTCAAAGAATACCACCCCTAGCAATATGCTCTGAAGTGGGGGAGTCTCTACAGGGATTCCCAAACCTTGTGTTCAGTTTTTGTCTTGCCCTTACACTAGGCTTTGGGCCTAGTGAAGCAGGAATGATATAGATGACTACATGGGTTAATAAAGGGGACTTCACAAAAGGGACTTCCCATGAGAGTGGAACCCATCTTTGTGTGATCTTTAATTAAGTGACGCGTTGCATTCGTTAGGAGGGTTGCTAAGAAGTATAAACAACCTTAGTAGATAAGGGCAACTTGGAACCCAGGCCCAAACACTAGGTGGAGGTTAGAGAGAATGATAAACAGGCTCTGCTGGGATGGAGGAGCATCTCCTGATCACATCCTAGTTGTGCTCCGTACATGTTCTCACTTGACCAGTTACATTAATCTGACCACAACCACACCCTGAAGCTTCCAGGAATCCCTCGGTGACATTGTGTATTACCTCCAATGTTAGCCTATGGAAGAGCCCTTTCACTTGATGGCGAAATTGCACATATCTCAGAACATCTCTTGTATCCCTGACTCTGAGTAGGATCTGCACCTATTCATCGACCATCTAAACTGCTGTATTTTTTGCTCTATAAGACTCAATTTTTCCCTCCTAAAAAGTAAGGGGGAATGTGTGTGCGTCTTATGGGGCGAATGCAGGCTGCGCAGCTATCCCAGAAGCCAGAACAGCAAGAGGGATTGCTGCTTTCACTGCGCAGCGATCCCTCTTGCTGTTCTGGCTTCTGAGATTCAGAATATTTTCTTCTTGTTTTCCTCCTCCAAAAACTAGGCGCATCTTGTGGTCTGGTGCGTCTTATAGAGCGAAAAATACGGTAATTATTTGTGTGCTGAGTTTAGCCTGCATTGTTTGTTGGTGTTACATTGTGGGAGCAGTGGTGAAGCTGCATGCTCCGCTACTGGGGGCGGAGAGCAGGTGGGGCCGTGGCTGGCGCCCCCGGGGGCATGGCAAGCTGCCCGCAGAGGCGTGGCATGCCGCCCACGAGGGTGCGATGTGCGTTCTGGGGGCATGATGCTCCGCCTGTGGGGGTGTGCGGCGCATGTCGGGGGAGGCGCTGCAATGGCACCCTACCGGAATAGTGGTGCCAGGGCCGGTCCACTCCCTGCGCACCCCTGTTCCTCCGCCAGTGTGTGGGAGCCTATACTGAGGTGTCTATTTGTGTGTGTGTGGCATTTATTTTAGAATTGTGCTAATAAAGCATCGGAAAGACATTACGAGTCTGCCTTTTCTGAGTCAGCAAAGAAATCTCCCTGGCTGGCTGCTGTATGAACAGCGTTCTGGACTCGATGGGCTTTTGCTCTGATCCAGCAATTCTCTCCTCCAGTGCTCAGTTCTTCATTATTTTATTAACATTACACACTGCTCTTCAATAGGTTGAAAGTTATTTACATTTTTAAAAATCACGCACATTTTATAAATAACTCAGGCAGATAAAGCATTCATTTTAAAAAATCAATCTCGCAGAAATGGTCACATAAACAGCCCCAGGCTGTTGTCTCTATGCAAAGCCATGCACATGTTGTTTAATGAGCTGGAGCTTATAGCTGGGAACAAATGGGGCAAGCTGGAGCAGAAATGGCTTTTTCAAGAACAGGGATGGGAGTGCAAGTGGGCGCATGTCTAAAGGAATGTGGGGCAGGGGCAGAATAAACGCTTCATTCTTAAGTCCATTGCAAACTGGTCAGACAGGAGACCTCCACCTTTCTCCTGACTCAGTTGGAAGATGCGATGGGCTTGGTATTTCCACTGTCATGGCAAACAACTTTGGGTGCCCCTAAAACCCAAAGCCCAGTAGTGATGTATGGAAATGAGAGCTGGACCATAAAGAAGGCTGATCACTGAAGAATTGATGCTTTTGAATTGTGGTGCTGGAGGAGACTCTTGAGAGTCCCATGGACTGCAAGAAGGTCAAACCTATCCATTCAGAAGGAAATCAGTCCTGAGTGCTCACTGGAAGGACAGATCCTGAAGCTGAGGCTCCAATACTTAGGCCACCTCATGAGAAGAGAAGACTCCCTGAAAAAGACCCTGATGTTGGGACAGATGGAGGGCACAAGGAGAAGGGGACAGCAGAGGGCGAGATGGTTGGACAGTGTTCTCGAAGCTACCAGCATGAGTTTGACCAAACTGCGGGAGGCAGTGGAAGACAGGAGTGCCTGGCGTGCTCTGGTCCATGGGGTCACGAAGAGTCAGACACAACTAAATGACTAAACAACAACAACAAAAACCCAAAGCTAGGTCAACATCAGGTGCCACCAAGATGGGACTTTGGAGCAGAAGTCCAGGGCCCACTTAGCAAAATTAGCCGGGAAGGCCCCCAAAGAAAACAGGGCTGGCCTAGCACATTGTGAAACGATACACATAAACAGCCCCCATTCACAAGACCGTTATGTCCAGAATCTCAATTACCTGAAGCTACCACTCGAGGTCAGAGGAAAGTCCCCGCCTTTCTCTGAACTCAGGGGAAGGTGGGCTCTTGCCTTGACGTCAGGACAGCATGTCCGCCCAGCGTGACATCAAGAAAGAGGAGCCCCCTTCCATCTCTCTTTGCGTTGGGGCAGGGTCAAAGATGTGGTTGCCAAAGGCATTTACGGCCCACGACCGCAATACCTTAAGGACTGCCTCTCTCCACATGAACCTACCAGGACTCTAAGAGCATCCTCTGAGGTCCTTCTTCATGCGCCTCCTCCATGTGAGGTCTGGAGGGTGGCAACACGAGAACCGGCCTTCTCTGTAGGAGCTCCCCATTTGTGGAATGCTCTCCCCAGGGAAACTTGCCTGGCGCCTTCATTATATATTTTTAGGCGCCAGGTGAAAACGCTTCTGTTCAACCAGGCCTTGGGCTGATTGATATCCGATGACCTTCTAAATATGTTGTGAGAGGAGGGGATGATTGGTTTGTGTTTGTTCTTATTGTTCTTATGTACTTTGTGTTTTTTATCTTGTATTTTTATGTTGTGAACCACCCTGAGATCTGTAGATGAAGGGTGGTATGCAAATTCCATAAATTAGTAAATAACAAATCCTGATTATTTATATATACATCAGGTATTCTGGAAAGTCTAGATTCAGTATCTACAGTATCTGCGGGCCTTTCCTACATCACTCAGTACAGTAGCAACTACCAAGCAATCGGGTGGTCTCTCCTGAATACTGGAGGCAACAAACACACCCAACCCACAATCGGTTCAGCTTCTCAGAGAAAATACACATTAATTAAAGGGTCTCAGAAAGTAAACCATGAGTGTTTCCAATGTTATCTTAGTAGTTCCAGATGGCGTGGACTTGGGTTCAAAGATTAAATTAGAAGGAACTGTTAAGATACTCCACCACTCTATAAGAGACGTCTCTTCTGCTTGTCCAACAGAATCCTAGCCTTTCTTCCCGAAGTTCCATTCCAAAAGACAATGTCAGGGGCATGGAAGTTTAGTTTCTGGACTTGCACCCCTCTGGTATTGTAAACTGAAAAGCACATCTTGGAGTGGCGAGATTGGTTGTAAGAACAGATTTGGTGGCAGTTCTTGCTGGGAGATGCAGTTTGATGGGACAGGAATCAGCAAGGAGGCAGAGATGCCTGGATTTGCACAGTGTCACCTTGTCATGCAGCTGTCGTTGTACACATTGAATAAGTCCTGATGGAACACAACTTCCTGCATGCATCAGTTACCTGGCACAGCAACTGGAGATGGCTTCCTCCAACTCCCAGTCCAGCACAAATTAAGTACTTTCACATTCCATTTATTTCAGTGGAATAAGTTTAAGCATGTGCATAACTTTCCCACTGAAACTAAAAGGACGTACACATGCTTCACTTTAACTGGATTGTTCCTGTGCTTTTTAAGAGTAAGTGGTCCTCAAACAAACCCGTCAATTAGGATGCAGCTCATAGCAAGACACGGGACGCGGGTGGTGCTGTGGTTTAAACCACAGAGCCTAGGACTTGCCAATCAGAAGGTCGGCGGTTCGAATCCCCGTGACGGGGTGAGCTCCCGTTGCTCGGTCCCAGCTCCTGCCAACCTAGCAGTTCAAAAGGACGTCATGTGCAAGTAGATAAATAGGTACCGCTCCGGTGGGAAGGTAAATGGCGTTTCCGTGTGCTGCTCTGGTTCGCCAGAAGCGGCTTAGTCATGCTGGCCACATGACCCGGAAGCTGTACACCGGCTCCCTTGGCCAATAAAGCGAGATGAGCACCGCAACCCCAGAGTCGGTCACGACTGGACCTAATGGTCAGGGGTCCCCTTTACCCTTTACATAGCAAGACACCTGCTTACGATGGACGCAGCTACCTGAAAGCACACCCCTTTTTTCTTTCATAGTAACTGCAGAGGATGACCGTGAGAAGCTATTGGTGCCAGATGAACTGTTTCAGCATCGCGTCTCTTGTCTGACAATTTGCCCGGCTCTTCCTTGTCTAGTTACCGTGGCTTAACGCCGTCCCTTCTTTTTGTTTCCAATTGATCTTGGAACGCAGGCATTTACATCTGATTTCAATGAAATCTGAAACGTTGCTGTTTTCAGTCTGCTAATGAAACGGTTGAACCTTCGCAGGATTCGGTACAATTATTCTGGTGTGTGTGTGTGTGTGTGTGTGTGTTTTAAAGGGTGCTCATTATCACAGGCAACGCTAACCTATTTGCAAGATGTAGAATTTATCCTCCTCCGCCACTTGCAGATCGATGCAGCCCCAGACGTGTAAATATAGGAAGGAACAGGGAACCTGCTGAAACCTAGCTTGACGTTTCATTGAGAGCCCTTTTCCTGGTAAAACTTGGCTCCGCCGACTGCTTACATGTAACATTATGTTAACAGGAAAAGCCACTTGAAAGTCTGTTTGGCTGGCTGAAGCCTCGAGCGCTCAGAGTTTAATCACATTTAGAGTATCGGTTTTAGTAGACTGTTTTTGAAAAAGCTGCAAGGTGAAGAGCAGACTGACACGAGCTGGCGAGGCTTTCCCTTCGTTTTCTTCTCTGATTTTCATTTCAAGGTTTATATTTGCGCAACGTTTCCCGAGGCAGTCTGGCAAGTCCTGTTTTCCGAGCTGGAAAGGTCGTTTCCATTGGCTAGGATGTGGGCTGGCCTGTGGGATTCTTCACACGTTTTTTGTTGTTAGGCATACACTGGAAATGTTTTAAGTATATGCCTGAAAATACCCGGTGTGAATGAGATAAAGCCCATGCCTGGAGATACCTGCATCCGAGAGCCAGGATTGGCTGCAGCTTTGTGGTTTTCTCCTCAAGAGGCAATGTCTCGTCGTATTCTCAGACCCCTCTTACCCCAGAGCAAAGGGCATAGATCCACTCTTGGGGCTCATCCAACAGCCTATTGAGTGTTCGTTCCAATTTGCTTTCACAAAGCTTACACAGAGGTTAGACTGTGCCTGGTCTTTATTAAGAGTTTCTTCAGATTTTTTTTGTAGGGAGGTTATATATGAATGATTATTCATCCTGAGCAGTGGCGTAGTGGGCAGGGGGGCACAGGGGCAGTTGCCCCGACTGCAAAATTGTTAAGGATGCAAAATTTAAGCACTTAATACAGCTGCTCACTTCTGTCACTGGACTCAAGAGAAAATGATTTCTCCATGAGAAGCAGGAAGTGATTTCTCCAGACAACAGAACAACTTTTGTTTTCTGTCATCTTCTGGGTGACGTGGATGTCATTAGGCAGTTGAATGCACATGCATACTATGTCCAACTCCCCTTCCATGCAGCCCGGGGCGCTGGCAACCCACGCTATGCCACTGATCCTGAGTTCATCCTGATTTGCTTATGCAGTGCTTATAAGTCTTCCCATTCATGGTCAAAGGGTTACACACACATGAAGGTGGTAGGTGGTTGGTGGCAGGAACCTGAGTGAGATGAAGGGAAGGGAAGATCTCCCAGGGTGGGAGACTGGGAGAGGAAAGGAAAACTCCCATGTAAAAGTTGGGAAGACCCAAAACTTTCTGTTTCTTTTCTCTTTCTTTCTCTGTTTTTGTTTTTATTTAGGTTAGTTTCTTTTATCTTGTTGTATTATTAAAGGTAAAGGTAAAGGTACCCCTGCCCATACAACGCTTCCCCCAGGTGGGATTGGGCAACTGACTGAGGTAGGCGGGGACCTCCAGGTATCCCACCTGAGGGAAGGCAAAGCCAAGCCTATGCTGATGGGGCCGCTCCAGATCCAGGGCTACGCGCGTCCACGCAAAGGGCGCCCCCCCCCCGTTTTAAGCGGGGAGCGGTCATTATTAAAGGTAAAGGTAAAGGTACCCCTGCCCATACGGGCCAGTCTTGCCAGACTCTAGGGTTGTGCGCTCATCTCACTCTATAGGCCGGGAGCCAGCGCTGTCCGCAGACACTTCCGGGTCACGTGGCCAGCGTGACGAAGCTGCTCCGGCGAACCGGCACCAGAGCAGCACACGGAACACAGTTTACCTTCCCGCTGGTAAGCGGTCCCTATTTATCTACTTGCACCCGGAGGTGCTTTTGAACTGCTAGGTTGGCAGGCGCTGGGACAGAACGACGGGAGCGCACCCCGCCGCGGGGATTCGAACCGCCGACCATGCGATCGGCAAGTCCTAGGCGCTGAGGTTTTACCCACAGCGCCACCCGCGTCCCTATTGTATTATTAAAAATGCTTTAATAAAACCTTATGAGGGGGAAAAGTCTTCTCATTCGTCATTTTTTCATCCCACACTTATCAGCACATTATCAGTACATTTCCTTTTCCAGGCTACAGAAAGGGCCATAGTTCGTATTTCACACTTCTTTAAATTTTGCAATGGCCAAGCAATACTTACAAAAATGCATATATCAGGGCAAAGTGGGCATAGAAATGCACTTATTAGTGAAAAGAGCATACAAAAACGCTATTTTGCAAATGTTTTGCAAAATGAGTAAAGTAGGAGAAATTTGCATTAAAATGCTGATAAATTTTCATGAGATTTCTTTTTTTTTTTAAATTGCAAACTGATGAGGAAATGTGGAGAGCCAAACTTGAGAGTGGAAAGACAAGAATCTGAGAGGCACTGAAATGGAGAGATTCGCCCATCCCTACTCCTAAGCAAAGAACAACCTCCCCCGACAACTATTAATTCTGAACAGTGAAAACCATCACCATAGCCAGTTTATTGCCAGATATTAAAACTTAGTAGACGTTAGACTTTGAATTTTGCCAAGCAGGATTTACAGGCAGCAAATTTGTTTCACCTCTAACTTGCATTTACCAGGTACTTTTTGCAACATCAACACACTCTGAACATCAGGAGTAGCTATGGACCATTGGTATCAAGTAGTATGGAAAACAGCCCTATTAGAAAAACTAACCCAAAAACTGAAACTGACATGGGGACAAATAGAAGAAGATGCCTTCACCCCGGTATGGCTCCCCTTTATCACATACTGTCAGGGAACTGCCATCGGAAGGAAGGGAGGTGAAAGGGCTCACACAGGTTGGGAGAGACTCAGCAGCTGAAGAGGGAACCAGTAGGGGGAGAGGAGGTGAGCTGAGGGAAAGTGAGCTGGAGGGATGGCTCAGAGACACTTCCAGCGAAAACAGTGGGGAGGTTTCAGGACCTCCTGTAGGGACACCCACTCCTCGCCGGAAACTGTCACGCAGAGAGTCCAGAAGACGTGTTTCCGTTAAGGAGCTTTTATGTTGGAAGCGATTCCGAAAGCAACCACTGTCGGAATCTGCCAGCGACTGACGGAGCCATGTTTAAGGGGCTCCGTTACAGACAGAGGTTTGCAAACTTGACCAAACTCTGAGGGACTTGGATTTTACACACAAGCAGCTCATCGTCCCATCACACATACACAGCCCAACAAGGTACCGACAAAACAGCATATAAATCAATCTAGCTAACCTGATTTTTTAAAATACACACTCACACATCCCACTCACACACACAAATAGATCTCACTACAGTCACCCAAGGACAACCAATCACACCCTAGGCCACCCTCTACCTCTCTCATCACCAAGGACACACAACAAGTGAATAGTGAGAAAACCTATACACATAACGTTGAAACAAAACCCCACACATACACTAAGTAGAAGAATAGAAACATACCATATTTTTCGCTCCATAAGACACACCGGACCATAAGATGCACCTAGTTTTTAGAGGAGGAAAACAAGAAAAAAAATATTCTGAACGAAACAGTGGATGTATGTTTTTTGTGGTTCATGCTGTGGCCACAGACATGTGATCTGATGATGAATTTGGGGTGACCCAACGCAAAAATCCTGAGGATCCGTGCTTTGTAACCACGTTTTTGCGCCACTGCGGCCCCACGCAACAGTGGGTGTGTGATTTTTGTGGTGCAGGCTGTAGCCATGGACATGCTATGTGATCTGATGGTGAATTTGGGGTGACCCAATGTAAAAATCCGGAGGATCCATGGGCTTTTACCTCCCCCCTCCCAGGCAGTCTCCGCTAGCATCCCTTATCTCTCTTCCGATCCCACCGATCAGATGTTTCCTTTCAACGCTCCCTTCCCTATTGTTTGCCTTAGTGTCTTTTCCTTAGCTGGAGCAGTTTTTTGCTCCTCCTTTTCTTCTAATTTCTCTCCTTATTGCTTTAGTCTTCCTGTTTTCCCCCTTTGCAAGTTTGCTGTCTTTACCTCCCCGCTCCCAGGCAGCCTCCTTTATCTCTAGCATCCCTTATCTCTCTCCCCGATCGGCAAAGGATCAGTGGCTTTGTTTCAACACCCACTTCCCTCTTTCCAAAAAAAAAGCATGATCTGATTTTTGTCCCTGGGCAATTTGGCTCCAGGGACCACACATTCGCTCCATAAGCCGCGCAGACATTTCCCCTTACTTTTTAGGAAGAAAAAAGTGCATCTTATGGAGCGAAAAATACGGTAACCACCCAACCCCACTCCCCCTCTTTTCTTCCTAACCTAACATTGTATGTATCATGAATGTCTCATAACAAATGCAAGTGAATTGTAGAAATCATAACTTGAAGAAAGAGACACCTCACTGTTTTTGTATACTTAAGGAATCTTCATTAAAAAACATTTTTAGAAAACACACACACACTGAACATAATGAGGATTGGCTTTGATGTTTTGTCTGCATGTTGTGTGAGGATTGACTTTGTGTGTGTGTGTGTGTGTGTGTGTGTGTGTATGGTCCATTTTCCCTTATACGCTCATTGAAAAAAAGAAGATGCTTACTTCCCATCTGGTGGAAAACGGGAATAATTAATCGGCTCTGACTCACCTCCCTGCAAAAACAACAACAATTAACACACCACACATTCATTTCACAAAGAATGCTTTGGATGATTTTACTTTAAAAGAATTTACTGTTCACCTATCCATTCTTGTATCATCTGGGGGCGGCTTTCTGCTTCAAGCACTCTCTAGGGCATAGCTGTCAACCTTCCCTTACTTGGCGGGAAACTCCCTTATTCCAGCGCCGTCTCTCTTCATTTCTCTGGAGCACAAGGAATATTCTCCACGTTTGATGGTCTTTAGGAAAACCATGGTACTTTCTGAAAGAACCACACACCACTTGTAGGCCTATTTCAGCAGACAGCAGTCCCACCAACATGGCTTCAGTGCTATGCAGGGAATAAGCCACATGAGGAGGAAATGACATCCCGAGTCACAGTCCAGCCACAGAGAGTCCTTCAAAATCCAAAGAGACTACCTAATAATTAAGTGAGAAATAAAAGAAAGAATGAGGAACAATGTTAATCCTTGAATTCAAATATGCTGAGGAAGGCAAGATAATCCTTGTTTTTTAATAGATGCTGATTTTTCTGCCCAAGTGTGTATGGTTTGGGAGGACTGAGGCTGGCCTAAAATATGCTTTCCAGAGAATGACAAACACATACATTTGTTGAGACCAATTTGGGCAGACTCACACCATCCAATGTACATTCAACGGACATTTAAAGCACATGACTCCTCCCAAAGAATTCTGGGAACTGTAGTTTAAGGATTCAGGAAATTCTAGTCCTGTGAGGGGGGACTACAGTTCCTAGGATTCTTGGGGGGTAGAGTGACATGCTTTAAATGTCCAATAGATGTGCTTCAAATGTGTGGCATGGATTTGACCTTTACCCTCTGTTTCCCGGAGATTCATGGAAAATAAGGGCCTGCTTATTATACATATGTGAGTAGCCAAGCTTGGTCAAACTCCCACTGAAATCAATTGTTTATAGGTCAGTTTTCACTGACTCCACTGACTGGCCTGTACTCCATTAGACTGTGCAGGAGAACTCACAAGAGGGAACAATGTTCCTAAAGTAATAGAGTCGTACCTTGGTCCTCAAACACCTTGGTACTTGTACATTTTGGTTCTCGAACACCAAAAAGCTGGAAGTGATTGTTCTGGTTTTCAAACATTTTTTGGAAGCCAAACATCCGACTTGGCTTTCGCTTGAGTTCAGGAAGCTCCTGCAGCCAATCGGAAGCTGCGCCTTGGTTTTCGAACGGTTTCGGGAGTTGAACGGGCTTCCGGAACGGGTTACGTTTGAGAACCAAGGTACGACTGTAATCAAAACCACTGCACATAGCAAATGAGTGAACCAGGGGAAAGGCCATGACAGAATCACTTTCATTAACTTCTAGTTTCTCATATGATGCTGTCAGTGTGGGCCGTGGGCAACATTCCGACGTGAGTAAGGAGCAATGGGACAAGCCCAAACTCTCCAAGTGTCCCTATTTTCCAGGGAGATTCCCAGATTTACAGAAGCCGTCATGGTTTCAGATTTGATCCTGGAATGTCCCACTTTTCCTTAGGACACCCCTATTTCATCCAAGAAATGTTGGAGGTTTTGCAGTCGTGTGACTACTGAGTCAAGGAGATAAGAAACTATACAACCTTCAGAAGACATCTGAAGGTTGCCCTGTACAGGGAAGGTTTTTTTAAAAAAATAAATGTTTAATGTTTTATTATGTTTTTGTTTTTATTTATTTTATTTTTTTCAAATTATAACATGCGGTGAATTTTATTTATTTTTTTAAAAATATTTTTATTAAGAATTTCAACACAATAATTTTAACAAAAATACATCATCCACATTGTTTTTTTCCCCATTTCCCCCCCCCCAAAAAAACACTTATGCCCACCCTCCCAATCCCTCCCCGCTACTTCCCTCAGCTCCTATCTCTGGTTTCTCAACATATGTTTTTATCTGCATGTTATAAAATTGTAATGGTCCTTAATTTATCTATCTGTATATTGCCAATAAAGATTTTGTGAACGTTTATTCAAAACCTGCCGAGGAGTCCAGTTCGTATTGTTGTTTCTTCAAATATTTCGTAAAAGGTTCCCATTCATCTTTAAAATCACAGTTAAGGTATCTTTGTCACGTAATTTGTATGTCAGTTTTGCCAATTCCACAATCCCGAGGTTCCACTGTATATAAAAACATAATAAAATATGCAGAATGTTTTATTATGTTTTTATATACAGTGGAACCTCGGGTAGTGGACGTAATCCGTGACGGAGGCACGTCCGCAACCAGCAGCGTTCGTAACCTGCAGCGCTGTGTCTGCGCATGCGGATGATGTGATTTAGCGCTTCTGCGCATGCGCGAGCGGCGAAACCCGGAAGTAACCCTTTCCGGTACTTCTGGGTTTCCCGCGGTCCGCAACCTGAAAACACGTAATCCGAAGCGTTTGTAACCCGAGGAACCAATGTATGTTGGAAGCCACCCAGAGTGGCTGTGGCAGCCTAGTCAGATAGGCAAGCTATAAAGAATAAAAGTATGATGATGACAATGGAATAGGACGTCCCTGTTTTCATTGGAGACAGCAAAGACATCACCTTGCCAACAAAGGCCCGTATAGTTAAAGCTATGGTTTTCCCAATAGTGATGTATGGAAGTGAGAGCTGGACCATAAAGAAGGCTGATCGCCATGGACTGCAAGAAGATCAAACCTATCCATTCTTAAGGAAATCAGCCCTGAGTGTTCACTGGAAGGACAGATCGTGGCGCTGAGGCCCCAGTACTTTGGCCACCTCATGAGAAGAGAAGACTCCCTGGAAAAGACCCTGATGTTGGGAAAGATGGAGGGCACAAGGAGAAGGGGACGACAGAGGACGAGATGGTTGGACAGTGTTCTCGAAGCTACCAGCATGAGTTTGACCAAACTGTGGGAGGCAGTGGAAGACAGGAGTGCCTGGCGTGCTCTGGTCCATGGGGTCACGAAGAGTCGGACACAACTAAACAACTAAACAACAACAACAACAAATTTTCATCAGAGAAATGGTGGAGGGTATACAGTCAGAACTGAAGAGCAAGTCAGGGGGACCAAAGGACAAAAGAGGCAGGACTAAAGAGCCAGCCAGAAGTTGGGCCTGACGGACATTACAAGAGGCAGGACCACAGCAGAGCTTAGTAAGACTTCATTGCTCAAGCAAGACTCAGCTGGAACAGGAAGCCCAGGTTTCAACAGGAAGTATGCAGCTCCTTCTTGTGGCGAATTACTGAACTGCAGGCGACCCCTTTCCAGTGAGGGACTTTCAGGTCCTGGACTGACTTGCCCAACCAGGCTGGTCGTTGAATCTTTGTATGCCTTCCTATCCAGAAAAAGCCAATGACCAGCAAGGCTGGGGTGACTCAATCCAGGGCCTGAAAGTCCCTCCTTGAAAAGAGGTCATCTGCAGTCCTGTAATTTACCACACGGAGGAGCCGGACTCAGACCCAGAAGTTCTTGAGAGCAGCAAAACAAAATGTGGTCTGGAAAAGCGTCTGAATCATGTGAGTCCCCCCTCTCCAGGAATAATAATCATAAAGTGTGGTGCTTGTGCTGGAGTTCATTCCTAGGCTGCTTTTCAGCCCCCAGACTGTGGTGCGTTAAAATTAAATTACAAAACAAAAACAACGATATCCTGCCTTTCCTCAAGAGAGCTCAAGGCAGCTAACAACAGAACATTACAAATGGAATAATTTAAGAAAAGGCTGAAAAAAATGTACAGGCAGTCGTGGAAAACAATTTGATCAAATAAATTAAAATTCTAAACAAATTGTATTTAAAGGGATATAGATATATAGATGATAGAGTTAGACAGATAGATGATAGATAGACAGACAGATAGATAGATAGATAGATAGATAGATAGATAGATAGATAGATGATAGATAGATAGATAGATAGATAGATAGATGATAGATAGGTAGATGATAGATGATAGATAGATGATAGATAGATAGATAGATGATAGATGATAGATAGATAGATAGATAGATAGATAGATAGATAGATAGCTGATAGATATAGATAGATGATAGATAGATAGATAGATAGATAGATAGATAGATAGATAGATGATAGATAGATAGATAGGTAGATAGATGATAGATGATAGATAGATAGATAGATGATAGATGATAGATGATAGATAGATAGATAGATGATAGATAGATAGATAGATAGATAGATAGATAGATAGATAAATAGATGATAGATAGATAGATGATATAGATAGATAGATAGATAGATAGATAGATAGATAGATAGATGATAGAGTCTTTTTAAAAACAACATCAACAAAAACCCTTGAGTTGGGACAACCAGCTCATAAGTTGCCTTATGGAAAAAGGGTGGTCTTCAGCATCTGTTGGAAGGAGAGACAAAAACAGTCTAAATGCACCTCTTGGGAGAGGCACCAGCCCTGGAAAAGGCTGAGTCCTCCACCAGTCTGGCCTCAGAAAACAGTGGGATGCAGAGCAGATCCCCCTCTGAAGATCTCAACAGCTGGACAGTCTCATGTGGAAGCGAGCAGTCCAGACACCCTGGACCCAAGCCATTCAGGGCCTTCAAGATCAAAACCAGCTTTTCGAATTGGGTTCAGAAACAGACAAGGAGCCGATGCAATTAAGAAAGCACGGGAATCAAATGTTCTAAGACGACAGCCTTTGATACCACCCTGGCAGCTGCATTCTGGCACGAGTTACATGGATCCTCTGGAGAGGCATCCCAGATAGAGCACGTGGCTATATTCTAACCAGGATCTGACCTAAGCATGTCTGACAGGGGCCAGATCTGCTTTCTGCAGGAAGGGACGCCGTTGCAACGTTACTCAAAGCTGTGCAAAACCACGGCTGGCGACAGCCACCATCTGAGCTCCCAGGACTAAGGTGAGGTGCAAAAGAACTCTCAGGCTGTGCGCCCAATCCTTTCTGTTTAGAAAAAAGGGAAATCCATGTCCTTCGGTTTTATTATTTTTTAAACTAGCCAACAGCATATTGTCTTGACTAAGTCTCAGGGAAGACCCACATTTAAAGCACCTGATCTCTCCCCCAGGAATCATGAGAACCATAGTTTCCCCCTCAATGAACTACAATTCACAGCACCCTTAACCAGCTGCAGTTTCATCACATATCACAGATGATCCTAAAACATCTCAATGGAGTCAGCTAAGCTCTCCAGAAGCCTGGGAGAAGGGGTTTTAATTAAGCGATGGGAACTGAGCAGTGATGTAGCCATCTGTGGTGGAATCTGCACACATATAAAAACCGTTCTGAAAAATGCTTTTTTAAAAAGCGTTTTTATAAATACATTGAATTTTCCATAAGGCTTGCCATCGCCATTTAGTGACACATATATTGCACCTAAAACACACTTAAAACGTTTTATTTGCAGCTAAGTCCTAAGTCTCTGAGGGACAGGACATCCAAGGTCAGGGTGCAGTTACCTAGAAGGCCCTATCCTTCACTCCCTCCCACCCACCCACAGCAAAGGACATTTTATCATAATTTGTTATTGATCTTCTTACAATTTAACAAATTCAATTAAGTTTCCACACAATATTCCCTTAGCATTTTGACTTCCCATCCTTACTTCCATGATGTTTCTGTTCAAATCCTTTTATCTAATGCCTTAAATATAATATTTATTTCTATAACATATATCCTACATTACATTCTCATTCCTTTGTTTATATTTTAAGCCCTACCTGTGATTTCATTTGGCCATAGTATTTTCTCAGATAATCTGAAAAGGGTCTCCACTCTTCGACAAACTTTTCATCTTTTGGGGGTAGATCTACATGCGGGGGGGGGGGGGCGCTATAAATATGTCGGAAACTAAATCATTATAACAAAAGAAAAGAAAAAACCCTATGTAAAAATTGTTTGCTCTCTGGCGCCATCTGCTGTTGCATGTTTATAATGCATACAATGCGCTGTTTTTCGACTAATGTAGCTGAGTCCTGGGTCTCTTATTTTTGCCGTCAATTTCTCCATCTCCATATAGTCCAATAGTATCTGGGGCTCAAGTTGTTCAACCCCTTTCATTTATCCCGGTAACTTATGAGCAGTCTGCACAGATCACCACAAAACAGGTATGTCTTAATTATCATTGTAGAACAGGAAGAGAGAGGTCAAGATCAAATTGCCCTGTTCAGTCATAGCTCCATTTTTATGATAGAATGCCATGCTGCCTTCATTTTTTTAAAAAATAAAACACCACAGGTGGAATAATCCTTTCCCCCTTTCCAAATTAGCTCCACCCCTCTGAAAAAGGAAAAACACCTTTGCCACCGGAGAGGTTTTGAATTACCACCCCAAACCCTTTACCCTTATCTAGTCACTACAGGTTTAGCCTAAGGGAGAGATCATCTTTGTTGTACGCAAATATAAGTTCTCATAGCAAGATGGCAGTATGTTATGGCTAGCTAGTGGTTATAGGGCAATGTTAAACCTAGACAGTATCTTAAAAAGCAGAGACACCACCCTGCCAACAAAGGTCCGTATAGTTAAAGCTATGGTTTTCCCAGTAGTGATGTATGGAAGTGAGAGCTGGACCATAAAGAAGGCTGATCGCTGAAGAATTGATGCTTTTTAATTATGGTGCTGGAGGAGACTCTTGAGAGTCCCATGGACTGCAAGAAGATCAAACCCCTCCATTCGTAAGAAAATCAGCCCTGAGTGCTCACTGGGAGGACAGATCCTGAAGCTGAGGCCCCAATACTTTGGCCACCTCATGAGAAGAGAAGACTCCCTGGAAAAGACCCTGATGTAGGGAAAGATGGAGGGCACAAGGAGAAGGGGACGACAGAGGACAAGATGGTTGGGCAGTGTTCTCAAAGCTACCAGCATGAGTTTGACCAAACTGTGGGAGGCAGTGGAAGACAGCAGTGCCTGGCGTGCTCTGGTCCATGGGGTCACGAAGAGTCGGACATGACTAAATGACTAAACAACAACAACAAGTGGTTATAGGAGGGAGGAATCAGGACAGGTAGGAAAGATCTCACACACCCTTTTTTTCAGTGTGCGCACATTGATGACTGGGCCCTTGATGGGCTCTTCAGCAATTTGCGTACACACACAAATCCATCCTAAAGCACACCATCTTTAAACAACGTGTGGGTTGCAGAGAACGCCCTGAACAGACCATATCTGAGTTCCCCTCTCTCAGTCAAGGGAGTTTTGAAACGCTTTAGGTAGAGAAGGAATCTTCAGCAGCTTTGCTCCGGCCCCCTAATTCAGAGCAGACCAGGAAATTCTTCCGGCATCGTTGTTGCTCCCCCATGTAAGTGACAGCTTTTTTTAAAAAAAAAAGCGCATGCAGAATGATCAGATTATATGAAATTACATGCACAGAAAACGGCATTAGCCAACTCCAAAGGAATCAGGCAGAGCTGCTCGGAGTGAGAATGCGCTAACAAAGCTGCGATTTCCCTTCGAGTTAATCAAAATCATTCACCCCGGCGCAAGCATAAAACAGGAGACCTGCTACGCAAATGCTTTAAGTATATATAAGGAGGGAGGCATACGACCGCCCAGTTTTTGCATTCAGCTGGAGAGGCACTAGGAAGGGAATGGCATGATGTTAGTGCTTTGCTTCTGCAAGTCTCTAGTATGTGCCTGTGTTGTGGAAATCCTTGTCCGTTACTGTTATGCTACGGCTATCAGGACTTTGTTTTGGCCGTCTACTTAAGATTCTTCTGTTTATAGAGGCTTTTTCTGATGTATAGCTCAACCATCAGTGCCTCGCTTCCCAGATGCCGGCTAAGTATTTTTATGCTGCTTTGTGGATGAGTAATGTTCGCCACCCAGATCCTTTGTTTATTGTGTGGTATGTAAGCTGATAAAAGAAAAGAAAAAGTTCTTTTGCACCTAATATTTCTCCACGTCTCAGATCTCTAAGGCCGCGTACACACAATAAAGCACATTCGAAGCACAATCCCCCCCCCCCCCCCGAGAATTCTGGGCACAGTAGTTTTTTTTTTAAAAAAAGGTATTGCTGGGAATAGTAACACTGTGGGGGTAAACTACAGTGGCCAGAATTACTTGGGGGGAAAGAATGAGCTTCAAATGCATTGGAATGTACACAGCCAAAATCTGTCCAGCCAAAGATTTCTTATGGAATTATAAATATTAACAGATTGTTACGAAGGTTGTGCGGCACCCTCAATCTCTGCTGAGGGGTTGTGCTTCCATCGGGTAAATCAAGGCACCGTGGAGGCTAGTGGCTTTGAGAAATATTGTTTATTTTACACATATTTACACCTTAAGTCTTCAATGGGGTGTGTGTGTGCAGAACATTATGTTCCAAGCGTGTCACTCATTGCTCCTCTCATAGCTTCAGCAAGCTTGGGTATAAAGCAGCAGTCATTCCTAGTTTCTCTCCTCCAGCCAGGGCTGACTTGCTGTTCCCAGAACACCTTTAGATTTCAAAAAGGACCATTTTTCCTGTGACATCACGCTCCCTCCATCACCGTGGCAACCTGCCCATTCTCCTGCCTCCGCCCACTCCTCATAGCATTGCCAATGGCCATTAATGGCTGGGTACTTGGTTCCCCATTGTTCCTTAATTGCTCTGCACTTAATTAGCCTGGCCAGGATGGTTTTTATAAGCTGAAGCAGGGCTTTTAGCATTGCAGTGCCTACTCTCTGGAATCCCCTCCCTAATGATATTTAGCAGGCATCTGTAATGCACAGGCTATGATTGGCTGTGAAAAACTGAGGGAGTATTTCCTACGTATGTTTCGGTTGAATGCCACCTGCCATGTACAAAGGCCTGAAGCAAGAAAGACAAGGTCTCTCTTTTAGGGTTAGGGTTCAGAGTTCTTTTCTCCCTGGGCTCTTATTGAAGTGACTTTGATGGCAGTATGTGTCTAGGCTCTGTGTTACAAAACACGTCGAGGGTTAAGAGCATGGGTAGGCAAACTAAGGCCCGGGGGTCAGATCCGACCCAATCACCTTCTAAATCTGGCCCCTGGACAGTCCGCGTATCACCTTGTTTTTACATGCGTAGAATGTGCCCCTTTATTTGAAATGCATCTCTGGGTTGGGACGCGGGTGGCGCTGTGGGTTAAACCACAGAGCCTAGGACTTGCTGATCAGAAGGTCGGCAGTTCGAATCCCCACGACGGGGTGAGCTCCTGTTGCTCGGTCCCTGCTCCTGCCAACCTAGCAGTTCGAAAGCACATCAAAGTCAAGTAGATAAATAGGTACTGCTCCAGCGGGAAGGTAAACGGTGTTTCCGTGTGCTGTTCTGGTTCGCCAGAAGCGGCTTAGTCATGCTGGCCACATGACCCAGAAGCTGTACGCCAGCTCCCTCGGCCAATAAAGTGAGATGAGCGCCGCAACCCCAGAGTCGGTCACGACTGGACCTCATGGTCAGAGGTCCCTTTACCTTTTTATCTCTGGGTTATTTGTGGGACATAGGAATTTGTTCCTTATTTTTTTTCAAAATATAGTCCGGCCCACCACATGGTCTGAGGGACAGTGGACTGGCCCCCTGCTGAAAATGTTTGCTGACCCCTGGTTAAGAGGATACTGCCTGTCCCCTCAGTCCTGCTCCCCCCTTCAATAGATCCTTTTTTGGTCATAACTCAGTGGTAGAGCATTTTTTTTTGCCTGCAGAAAGTCCTCAGTTCAGTCCCCAGCACCTGAGGGACTGGGAATATCGCCTGTCTGAAATCCTGGAAAGTTTCTGCCAGTCAAAATTGACAGTGATGACCAATTGTCTGAGTTGCTATAAGGCAGATTCCAATGTGCCTTACATTTTCACTTGGAAGAGAAACTCACTTTTAAAACGTTAACAGTCCTGACAAGTTATATATATATATATATATATATATATATATATATATATATATATATATGTGTGTGTGTGTGTGTGTGTATATGTGTATATATATATATATATATATATATATATATATATATATTACTTTCCAAAGACTAGTTATTATCTTCATAAAGATACCATGCCACACACACACACATTCCCCTCATAAGACTAGCTAGTAATATACCCAGGCCAAAAACAATTCTTTAGAGTTCTGCTGACTTCTTAAAAGCTGAGGACGCCGTCCAAGAAGTCAGTGGGTGTTCTGTCTGACAAAGGTCAGGACCAGCTCCTCTTTGTCATGCTGATTCCCCAGCCTCTGAGGATCTTCCTGACTAATACAAGGTTCTGCCAAAATCACAAGGAAACGCCAATCTAATTGGCAATGTAACCAAGCATAATTTCTAGAGATTGAATGTTAACAGTTAAGACTACAGCACATCCTTGAGTCCTGCCGCAGAGGGAAATCACCATTGCTGAAGGGGAGTGTGTGTGTGTGTGTTTTAGGATTCGCATTTTGGATCTGACAAACAAATTAAGGGTCGCGACATGTTGTCTGCACAGAGGAATCCATTTTGGGCTTTATCAGAGCCGCGTCGACTCCATTGTAAAAGGGCTCGATGGCTCTTTGTTTAGACCGTTTTAATTTCAATGCTATCGGATAGCGCAGAAGGGAGTAAACACGGAGCGTTGCCATTTCTGCTCACTGCGGTGGTGTGGTTGTGAACAAAAGCAAATTCTTCTGGGCTTCCCTCAGTTTTTGTTGATGGACTTGGGCCACACAAGTGGGCAGAATCGCTCCAAATTGCTACTGTCCAGAAGCACACCATACATTTAGGTAGGACTTTTTCACGTGGTCAAGTCAAGGGAAAATCTGGGATATGATCACATTCTAGGACTAGTTCATAGAGACCCTCCATTCTGAGGGCTCCACACAGCCATTGATCACCCTCTGTTGATCTTCTTGTGATCCATTCACTCCTGTTTCTGTGGCAGACAGAAAGTACT
Organism: Podarcis pityusensis; assembly: GCF_964106645.2. NCBI lineage: Eukaryota > Metazoa > Chordata > Lepidosauria > Squamata > Lacertidae > Podarcis > Podarcis pityusensis. The sequence goes on from NC_138028.1 coordinate 127,697,913, forward strand.
GTACACACACCAGATGTAATCATAATCATAATAATTTTATTATTTATACCCCACCCATCTGACTGGGTTGCGCCAGCCACTCCGGGCAGCTCCCAACAAAATATTAAAAACAGAACGAAACCATTTAATTATTCCAAATGAGAATAGCTCCAAGAACCATTTCGTGTGGCCTCCCTGTCACCTCAAAATAGGTGTGTGTGGAATTTGAGTTCCCCCATATTCTAGTATCTCTGAGTATGTGAATCTAGCTAAAAGCTTTCTCTTTGATGGCAGGGGAAGAAATTATTACCGTATTTTTTGTTCTATAAGACGCACCAGACCACAAGATGCACCTAGTTTTTGGAGGAGGAAAACAAGAAAAAAAATATTCTGAATCCCAGAAGCCAGAACAGCAAGAGGAATCACTGTGCAGCGAAAGCAGCAATCCCTCTTGCTGTTCTGGCTTCTGGGATAGCTGCGCAGCCTGCATTCGCTCCATAAGACACACACACACTTCCCCTTACTTTTTAGGAGAGAAAAAGTGAGTCTTATAGAGCAAAAAATACGGTATTCTTATTATTCTTATTATTCTTATTATCATAATCATCATCATTTTAAAAACCACCCTCTCTCAGCTCTGTGGCTTTCAAGCTAAATCAGCCCCTGCAGCTGCTATTAACCCGTTAAAATGTACATGGAAGAAGAGAGCCTATTCATGCTTCTCCTCTGTTGCGTCTTTTAGACTTTAGACCCAATTTTTCTGCAGTGCTTTTTAGAGCACAAAAACTCACCTCTAAGGTATTACTGGTTTTTACGTTTAAAACACATCTGTTTGCAAAACTCACATGTCAGAGTACATCTTTACATTAATGTTTTGCTTCATGTTCACCTCACATGTCACTGGAAGAAGAAGAAGAGTTTGGATTTAATATCCCGCTTTATCACTACCCGAAGGAGTCTCAAAGCGGATAACATTCTCCTTTCCCTTCCTCCCCCACAACAAACACTCTGTGAGGTGAGTGGGGCTGAGAGACTTCAGAGAAGTGTGACTGGCCCAAGGTCACCCAGCAGCTGCATGTGGAGGAGCTGGGAAGCAAACCCGGTTCACCAGATTACAAGTCTACCGCTCTTAACCACTACACCACACTGGTTCTCTGGACGCGTAAGGTTGCCTGTTATTAAATCTTCCCTCTGAGAATGTCTATCTGGGTCAAGGACCATTTTATAGGTGACAACCTGCAGCAACTGCCACCCCTGTTACTCGCTCAACGGACACCAGGGGCTTGGCTTTCCAGTGTCATAGACTGTGGAAAACAGTGTTGTGGCAGGATCACTTGGGGTTAACGTCTGATATTTGCAACATCTGAAAACTGTTATCCACCCCCTACTCCCAGCTGAGGTTTATTCTGCAGCTCCATAAACTTTCCATTTCAAATTAAAGAGCTTCCTTTTAAAACTATAATAAACTTTTATCTTGAAAAATGGTGTGTGCCTTTTAATCATTTCAACATATTTACTTTAATTAGGTTTTTAAAACCTTACAGCACTGTTCTTAATTTGGGGCTGTGAGGTTTCTTCTGTGCTCAGCCAACAACAGCTCCTTCTAATATAGCTGGGAGGATCCTGAGTCTGCGCGGCCTAGACGCTGCCTTCTTATCCTGAACTAAAGATGAGGGAGGAAATTGATTCCGTTTGCCTTTAAAGGTGAACCTACGTGGCCTGGGCTTTCTGAAACAATATGCAAACCAAAACAGAAGCCAACCTCTGAAATTTGCGCTTCTCTGAATTTTGCAATTCTGATCTCCAACCAAGTAATACATAAAGAAATGCATGTGCTATGTTAAAATGGACATACAATGCATGTTGTTGTTGTTGTTGTTTAGTCGTTTAGTCATGTCTGACTCTTCGTGACCCCATGGACCAGGGCACGCCAGGCACTCCTGTCCTCCACTGCCTCCCGCAGTTTGGTCAGACTCATGTTTGTGGCTTCGAGAACACCATCCAACCATCTTGTCCTCTGTTGTCCCCTTCTCCTTGTGCCCTCCATCTTTCCCAACATCAGGGTCTTTTCCAGGGAGTCTTCTCTTCTCATGAGATGGCCAAAGTATTGGAGCCTCAGCTTCAGGATCTGTTCTTCCAGTGAGCACTCAGGGCTGATTTCCTTCAGAATGGATGCGTTTGATCTTTTTGCAGTCCATGGGACTCTCAAGAGTCTCCTCCAGCACCAGAATTCAAAAGCATCCATTCTTCGTCGATCAGCCTTCTTTATGGTCCAGCTCTCACTTCCATACATCACTACTGGAAAAACCATAGCTTTAACTATACGGACCTTTGTTGGCAAGGGGATGTCTCTGCATAGATGTATGAAAATCACATGCAGAAATGCATTACATTAGGGGAGATTGCTTGAAAAAAAATTTATATTAGTCAAAACAACTGCGCATCGACATAAAGTGTTGATGACTTTTCATGATGATTTTTTAAAAAATTTAAATTTGTTAAAAAATAGTAAACTGACATGGAAATGTGGAGAATTGAATTTAAGAAAGAAAAGGGAGAAATGGAGAGAATGGAAATGGACAGATTTATCTACCTCTTTGGTTCACCAGCTCCATTTTAGGAGCCAGCAGAGCTTGCAACGCCAGTCTTAGCAGGTGAAAATGTCTGTGTTGGGATCCATTATCTAATCCTGCCTGACACATGTCAGAGAGCCAGGGCACTTCCAGGTGAATTGTTTGTTGAGCATCCATCCCTAATCGTTTCGGAGGAGATTAGACAATGCTGACTTTTCAGTGAGCATTAATTTTGCTTAATTTGTGGGGAGGTTAGATGACGGAGAGTCGGCGTAAGTGCTATCCCAAACTTTCCACAGTGAGTTTTCCCATCACTTTCCTTATCACAAAAAGGCCTTAAGATCTGAGGGAAGCAGGTTTGTTGTGCAAGATTTCCCAAGGAAGTATAACAGCACAATCTGAATTTGCCGGTGTTTGACTGAATCCCCAAAATAGTGGGTCTGGAAGCAACCTACAGTGGTACCTCGGGTTACATATGCTTCAGGTTACATACGCTTCAGTTTACAGACTCTGCTAACCCAGAAAAAGTGCTTCAGGTTAAGAACTTTGCTTCAGGATAAGAACAGAAATCGGGCTCCAGCGGCACGGCAGCAGCAGGAGGCCCCATTAGCTAAAGTGGTACCTCAGGTTAAGAACAGTTTCAGGTTAAGAACGGACCTACGGAACGAATTAAGTACTTAACCTGAGGTACCACTGTATATGTGTATACTGTTTGTGTGCCTTTTCTAATGGGATTTCCAAATAAAATATGAATCTGTTTGTTGCTAGGAAATAATGTATTTTCCCAGTTGAGGACATCAGGCCCATCAGCCAGGAGGTGGATTATAATTATGATTAGCCTTACTACCTCACAGGGTCGTTGTGGAGATCAAGTTCTCTCTCCCTCCCTCCCTCTCTTTCTGTTTGTGTAACCTTGCTTGAAGGAAAGGAAGGATAAAAATGAAATGAAATGGATCGACATTGTTACTATGTCAGCTTGCTGCAAGAAACCTCTACTCAAAGTGATGTACAGTGGTACCTCGGGTTACATACGCTTCAGGTTACAGACGCTTCAGGTTACAGACTCCGCTAACCCAGAAATAGTACCTTGGGTTAAGAACTTTGCTTCAGGATGAGAACAGAAATCGTGCTCCGGCAGCGCGGCGGCAGCAGGAGGCCCCATTAGCTAAAGTGGTGCTTCAGGTTAAAAACAGTTTCAGGTTAAGAACGGACTTCCGGAATGAATTACCGTATTTTTTTGCTCTATAAGACTCACTTTTTCCCTCCTAAAAAGTAAGGGGAAATGTGTGTGCGTCTTATGGAGTGAATGCAGGCTGCGGAGCTATCACAGAAGCCAGAACAGCAAGAGGGATTGCTGCTTTCACTGCGCAGTGATCCCCCTTGCTGTTCTGGCTTCTGAGATTCAGAATAAATTTTTTTTCTTGTTTTCCTCCTCCAAAAACTAGGTGCGTCTTGTGGTCTGGTGCGTCTTATAGAGCGAAAAAAGTACTTAAGTACTTTTTTTCTTAAGTACGGTAAGTACTTAACCCAAGGTACCACTGTACAAGAATACAAAATCACATGGCAACAATTAGATAAAGCATTAAACTTTAGAAACAAAGAAATCTAGGACAACAGCAATAATTTTTAAAAAAGCCATTGGTCCAACGTTCCAAATAAAGGCCAGTTTTTACCTGTTGGTTAAAGGAAGCCTGAAATGTCTCTTGGGAAGGCATTCAACGATAAAGGTAGCACCTTCATTGTCAAATGCCTCAGCAAGAGACACCTCTGACTTCCTTCCTCAGGGTCTTAGTGTGCTTTGGAAATCTTCAAGGCGAAGGGAGTTCTGAGTGGCACATTTCATATGACTGGGTGCTGTATTGTTCTCTAGCCATGGGGCCCTATGCATGTGCTCTGCAAAGATCTGAACTTTTCCACTGTCTACATACAGTACTTCACAAATTCTCCCAAACACGGTAAAACTGGAGCTGGAGCTGGAGCTGGAGCTTTTCCTATGAAAACTGAGCATTCAAATGTTTCCTAAAGCCCTAAACAGCCTCGGTCCAGTATACCTGAAGGAGCGTCTCCACCTCCATCGTTCTGCCCAGACACTGAGGTCCAGCACCGAGGGCCTTCTGGTGGTTCCCTCGCTGCGAGAAGTGAGGTTACAGGGAACGAGGCAGAGGGCCTTCTTGGTAGTGGCACCTGCCCTGTGGAACGCCCTCCCACCAGATGTCAAAGAGAAAAATAACTACCAAACTTTTAGAAGACATCTGAAAGCAGCCCTGTTTAGGGAAGCTTTTAATGTTTAATAGGTTATTGTATTTTAGTGTTTTGTTGGAAGCTGCCCAGAGTGGCTGGGGAAACCCAGCCAGATGGGCGGGGTATAAATAATAAATTATTATTATTATTATTATTATTATTATTATTATTATTATTATTTTCCCCTAGATGGAATACAGTTTGAATTCGAACCAAAGCTCTTCCTACATACTAAAAACTTTAAAAGGTTTCACTCCTATGCGAATTCTCTCAGTAGACCTGCTTATGGGCTGAAGTTTCCCTCCAATCAGAGCATTTCTGTGCTTTCTCTCTTATGTGGGTTTCCTTGGATGTAGCAGGGACATGAAGCCCCTATTTTCCCACAATTCTTTCTCTATGCCTACTACTACTAACTGATGCTGCTTTAGATTCCCCACAATGCCCTGGGGGGCATCTGATGTAACATCACTCTGGGGCATTGTGGGAAATGTTACATGGTGACTTATAGCCACTTGCTATTGCCCCCAAGGAGACCCACAAACAGAGGAGGGAACCCACAGCTCGCACTTCGCCATAGGGCACTCAAACCATGAGCCAGGCCTGTCGTATTTTATGGCACCCTAAATCCACCATTTCCCAACAGTTTCATATGTTTGATGTTCTGTTCCCAAGATTCCATTTCCTGTGGGAATTGCAAAATATCTTACAGGCCTGAACTTAAAAATGGAAAGCGTAGTGCTGGTTGTCAACAAAAGAGCTTTAAAGAATGTCTCAAGGCAAATTTTAAAAAATGTAGTATAAACACCAACAACTGGGAAACACTTGCCTGCGAGCGCTCCAGCTGGAGAACAGCCTTTATGGAAGACAATCTTACTCGGCTACGAGTGAACACCAAAGGAGGAAGAGGAAGAGGAAGAGGAGGAGAAGGAGAAGGAGAAGGAGAAGGTGGAGAAGGAGGAGATTTTATAGCACCCTAAATCCACCATTTCCCTACAGTTTCATATGTTTGATGTTCTGTTCCCAAGATGCAATTCCTGTGGGAATTGCAAAATATCTTACAGGCCTGAAAATACCTGACAGCAGGCCAGTTCAGTAGTCCACTGCAGAACAGTGTTCTCTCTGTACCATAAAAGCTTACCTGGTGTTTTGTTGCAACCTCGCTTATTATTACCATCATACTTACGATCAAATGAACCCTGCAATGGTTCTTCAGAGGGCGGTCTCCATTTAAAGTTCACTCCTCTTCCTCTATACCAAGTGTCACAACATTAATTATTCCCCGGTGATGCCTTCTTAGGATCTGAACCTGTGAACCCTGCCTTTGTAATAGCTGCATTGCCAAATGACAAATGTACAGCTATAGATTTTCACTCCCCTAGAAAAATAATTTCCCTCCACCATGTTTGACTATCTTTCTTGAAGGCACTTAAATACCTGCTTCTGAAAATGTGGTTTCTCTGACTTTATGACTTGTAGAAAACCGATATTTGAGCCTCTCTTGAAACAAGCGAGTAGCATCCTTTGTCTCACTCCTGCAAAGAAGAAAGAGCAAGCATGGCTATTTGCATCCCCACCTTTGTTAGCTAGAACTAGGATTTTTCCTATCCAGCATGCATTTCCTATAATAAACTTAGAGGGGTGTGGGTGATATATACATATATATATATATATATATATATACACATACACACACACACACACACATATACACATATACAGTTGTACCTCGGGTTACATACGCTTCAGGTTACAGACTCCACTAACCCAGAAATAGTGCTTCAGCTTAAGAACTTTGCTTCAGGATGAGAACAGAAATCGTGCTCCGGCGGCACAGCAGCAGCAGGAGGCCCCATTAGCTAAACTGGTGCTTCAGGTTAAGAACAGTTTCAGGTTAAGAACAGACCTCCAGAATGAATTAAGTACTTAACCCAAGATACCACTGTAATAATTTTATTTATATCCCGCCCTCCCCAGCCGAAGCCGGGCTGAGAGCGGCTAACAACAGTAAAAGTAATACAGCATTCTAAAATCAATTCGTTCTAAAATCAATTCAAAATCAAATTAATGGCAGAGCCAGTGTGGTGTAGTGGTTAGGAGCGGTAGTCTCGTAATCTGGGGAACCGGGTTCGCGTCTCCGCTCCTCCACATGCAGCTGCTGGGTGACCTTGGGCCAGTCACACTTCTTTGAAGTCTCTCAGCCCCACTCACCTCGCAGAGTGTTTGTTGTGGGGGAGGAAGGGAAAGGAGAATGTTAGCCGCTTTGAGACTCCTTAAAGGGAGTGAAAGGCGGGATATCAAATCCAAACTCTTCTTCTTCTTCTTCTTCTTCTTCTGGCTAGAGTTCTATGAGGATTAACAAAGGAGGGGATCAGGCTGTGCCTTGGCCAAAGGCCTGGTGGAACAGCTCTGTCTTGCAGGCCCTGCGGAAAGATGTCAAGTTTCGCAGGGCCCTAGTCTCTTGTGACAGAGCATTCCACCAGATTGGAGCCACAGCCAAAAAAGCCCTGGTTCTGGTTGAGGCCAGCCTAACCTCCCTGTGGCCCGGGACCTCCAAGATGTTTTTGTTTGAAGACCGTAAGGTCCTCCATGAGACATACCAAGAGAGGCAGTCCTGTAGGTACAAGGGTCCTAGGCTGTATATAGTTACTCATCTCCTTGACATCTGATGGGAGGGCGTTCCACAGTGTGGGTGCCACTACCAAGAAGCCCCTCTGCCTGGTTCCTTGTACCCTCACTTCTCGCAGGGAGGGAACCACCAGAAGGCCCTCGGAGCTGGACCTCAGGGCTGAATGATGGGGGTGGAGACGGTCCTTCAGGTATATACCGGGCAGATGCCCTTTAGGACTTTAAAGGCCAGCACTAACACTTCTACTGATGCATTTAAACTCCAACTGCCACCAGGGGCAGGGGGGAGGCAGAAAGTTGGCGATGCATGAGCACACAGATGGAATCAATCTGTTGCCTCTCCACCAAATATGACCACATAGCTGCGCCATCGCAGCCACCCTCCTCTGCCCGCCGCACCTCACTGGTCACTCTTGAAACACAACAATGCCTTTGCTTAAATAAAGCTTAAATAGAGTTCCCTATTGTGTACTATAGTTATCAGTAAATGGAGCTATGCAATCTGAACATTCGTTTGGCTAAGGAGTTTCTCAAACTTTTAAAAGTCCCCCCTGAAAACAATTTGTGAGGGAAATTCTGTTCCCGAAAACTCTGGAAGTGGAAAAAGAAGGGGGGGAATATGTGCTGCTGACTAATCATTCAGCCATCTCCAATGTTCTATCAATTGATGGACATTGACTCCCCGGTTGGCAAGGAAACCAGATGACTTGTTGAGACCAGCCACTCACCACAAATAACAAACACTTGGAGCGGTAGTCACAGTGAGTTATTCATGAGCAACTCGCAGCATGAAATCCAGTCCTATAAACAATTTGTCAAAGAATTTTTGAGTCACAGACTAATTAGTAACAACTGATGTCTGCTTATGGATGGATAAGCCATGAAGAGCAATCAGTTAAAAATTTACTTAATGAAGTGCTTGCTGGGACAGATCAAATTGATTGGGGGAGAATTGTTTGCAGAATCATTTGGTCATCTCCTTCAATATATGTTACATTTGCTGAGCCCTGTGCAGATGTTTGAGCCATGTATGGATGTATGGGATCCAGAATTCGAGACCAGTTGTGAATTGGCATCAGCTGACAAAAAGGATACAGGATTGCATTTCTATCTCACCTTCCTTCCTTGGATATCAAGTCAGTGTATACAGTGGTCGTCTACCTTGACCAAATCCAGAGCTGCCAAATTACAGAATGGTTGTGTTATTATGTGCTTTACAGCACATAATATAGGGATCTATAGTTCAAGAAGTTGGGAAGTCATCTGCACTAAGCAATGAATGTGTGCAAAGGCCTACATCAATTCCTGGCTCATCCGTGGACCTCTGCTCACCTGAGTGTAGGGGGAAGGAAAAGGCTACAGGGGTGACAATGACTGTCTTCAGAGTAAATTCAGCCTGGTCTAATCTTGCTTATGTTCACCAGAAAATCACACAGAGCAATCTCTGGACTGTGGGGAACTAACATTGTGTCTTCTAAATGTTGCTTGTTCCCTGTGGGTCTTCCTCCATGAAATCAGTTGCTGAGACTAAAGGTCCCTGCATCCCCACAGCCGGCTAACCTCCCTCCTCTCTGGGCCTTTTTCCAAGCAATTGGAGGCGGCGCCTGTGTGCAGCTGATCTCTCCTCTGCCCTTTTCATGCCTCTTCTGGTTCTGGGAGGGGAGCTTGTCGCAGCAGGAAGGGGAGCCACCCATGGCTCTTCAGCAGCCTGACTCATCTGTGCCTCTTGACCTCCCTCTTCCAACTTGCCAGCTTCAGCTTCTGCCTCTGATTCTACACTTCTCTCTGCCATGGATTCTCCCAGCTCACTAAACCCTGTTTCCTCTTCAGCTTCTGACTGTGCTGGTCCTGTGGGTTACCCGAGAGGCGGGGTCCAAGTCCGGTCCATGGTCAAAGGTGCAACATGGAGGCAGTCTGTAGTAGCTGAAGCTGGGTGCAGGGCAGGGAGTCAGTTGAAGTCAGGAACAGGCTTGCAAGCAGGGAACCTGGGTGGGTCAGGAGCTCAGGTCAGGAAAGCAGGACAGGGTTCAGGCAGGAACTAGCAACCAACAATGTTGCTCCTGCAACTTGGGACTGGGGCTGGCCAGCTTTTATCTGCCCCGTGGCATAGGGCGGCCCCAATCCTCTGGTGACTCGCCTCTCCTGGCCTGGAGACGAGCCCTCCTCCTGCGGGAACTTAGTTCCCTCCGCCTCTCTGCCCTGAGCCTCTGCAGCTCAGGAGAGGCTGGAGGGTTACCGGAACCAGAGGCAACCTCAGCTTCCTCTGACGGGGCTGAGAGTGGAGCACCTGCAGGCAATGGGTCCTCCATCACCTCAGGAGCCAGAGCAGACTCAGCTGGTGCCTGCACCTGAGGATCCAGCACAGGTGAGGACCCTTCAGGCTCATGCCCCAGCCCCGGCTCAGCTGGTTCTGGAGGTGGGGAATCCTGTGCAGGCTGGGATCCCTCAGGTTCAGCATCAAAGTCTGAATCCCAGGCCATCACACTGACATCTCCTCCTGACAATTAAAGCAATTTTGCACTCAGTCCCAAAGTTCTAAGGCACTCTGTTTCCCAAACTTGAGTCTCCAGCTATTTTTGGACTACAACTCCCATCATCTCCAGCTAGCAGGGCCAGTGGTCAGGGATGATTGGAACTGTAGTCCAAAAACAACTGGAAACCTAAGTTTGGGAAACCCTGCTCTAAGCCAAGCGTTGGTTCTACTAATGTTTAATATTTCATTTGCTGGAGTTCCAAGCCGAAAGTCTTTTACAGCGGTATAACCGAAACCCATATTTATATGTAGCTGAGCTTCACTTTTCATCTAATGGCCTCAGTGATATACAGAAATTAACTATTTGATCAGCAGATCTGACTCCAGGGGCTTCATGGCTTGCAAACCACAGCCAACTAATAAGTACCCTGAAGCTTGTTTGTTAAAACAGATATGTTCTGGCAGACGCTCAAATGCTTTCGCCTTTGAAAACTTAGAGCTCTTTAACTTGCCCAGCCTATTGTGTGGCGAGGAAGACAATAAAAAAATGCTCAAACCCTTCTGAAGATTCCAAACAATTAGACATAAGTTAGTTATACAGCTGTGGTGAAAGAGATTGCTTGTCTTAACCTGATAGATAATTTAATTTCTTTCTTTGGGTCATGTTTGCTAGAAACCGAAAGAAATCAGAGCGCACTCGTATGCATACTAATGGAAGCATTTCCCTCAGAAACAAAATGGCGGCTGCCTAGGAGGAGACATTCATCACCTAGGCTATGGCTTCCATGGTCACAAACAAAACACAGACAAAAAGTTATTCAGGCCTTCCTTGTTGATTGTGTGACAACAGTTTGAAAACATCTGGTCACTGCATGTGGCTATTACTGGAATAGCAACCAAATTCTAACGGCAAACCGTTTCGCTATAAAATGGACAACACTACAAAAATGGACAAATGATGTGATTTGTTCCTCTCCAGCAGAACAATACGCGTTGTTAATGATGTATGCAGTTCTGGCCTATAAAAGAACAAGAAGAGCTTTCTACCTATGCTGATATGATATGGCTCGCACCAGTGGCAGGGCAAGTAAGGCAGAAGTTAGAGACCCCAGCAGTTGGTGGAGCCAGAGCCGCTGTGTCAGGAACTGGCTGGATGAGGAAGAGTGGTGGAGGCCCAAGCCCCCCATGGAGGGCACAGAAAATGATGATTTAGATCCTGGGTCCTGGTGGTGGGACACTGAAGCGCAGTCTGCTGAAGGGATGAGCGGGGAGGTGCTAGAAGCAGGGGGTTTGAGAGCGATCGAGCGGGTAAGGAGAAAGAGGGCCTTCTGGGACAGGGTCAGAGGCTGAGAGCCACAGTGTGAGCTCAGACTCAGATAGAGAGGAGTCAGAAGTTGGCTGTGATGGCCTGGGATTCAGACTCAGAGGCTGAACCTGAGGAATCCCAACCTGCACAGGAGTCCCCGCCTCCAGAACCAGCTGAGCCGGGCTGGGACTTGAGCCTGAAGGGTTCTCACCTGTGCTGGATCCTCAGGTGCAGGCACCAGCTGAGTCTGCTCTGGCTCCTGAGGTGATGGAGGACCCATTGCCTGCAGGTGCTCCACTCTCAGCCCCGTCAGAGGAAGCTGAGGTTGCCTCTGGTTCCGGTAACCCTCCAGCCTCTCCTGAGCTGCAGAGGCTCAGCTGCAGAGAGACGGAGGGAACTAAGTTCCCACAGGAGGAGTGCTTGCCTCCAGGCCAGGGGAGGCGTCACCTGTGGACCGGGGCCGCCCTATGCCTCAGGGCAGATAAAAGCCAGCCAGCCCCAGTCCCAGGTTGCGGGAGCAACATTGTTGGTAGCCTGTTCCTGCCTGCACCCTGTCCTGCTCTTCTGCCAGAGTTCCTGACCCCACCCAACTCCCCGCCTTGGACCCAGCTACAGCTTTGACGGATGGCCTCCATACCGCACCATCGGCCTCGGACAGGACTCGGACCTCGCCGCACGGTTAACCCTTGGGACCAGCACATTGGCCTTGCTATACAACAGCAGGACAGTTCCAGTCCTCCTGGCTCTGCTCCCCCTCTGTCAGACTGCTGCCAGTGACTCCCAGCTTGTTGCCCAGGAATGTACAAAGACAAGAGAGTGTTTCTTACTGTCTGCTTTTTATTCAGTATTTACAGAGAGAAGCTATAGAACCCAGCCTCTTGGATAATGGCATTGTCCCGAGTGAATCTCCACCCCTTGTCTCTCCCACTTCCGCATTCGTCATTCTCATCCTCTCTCCTACGGGTGCTGCCCTCTGTCTTTGAGCTCTTTGCTCTCCTACTTTCAAGGCTCACCAGGTTCTGGGAGACTGGGGTGTGTGTCCTGGAATGCTTTCTAAAGACACTGTGTCCGTCAGCTGTCCCCCCCCCTGTTGCTTCCTCCTCCTCCTCTCCCATTGCTTCCCAACTTTTCCCCTCATCTGCCTCTGAGCTGTGACCTCCCTCAAACCCCTGTTGTAAATCTAAACTGCCTTCCTCTTCCTCCTCCCTGGAAGGGTCAAGTTGGGGAGGTGGTCTCCACCATTCCTCCTCTGCTCAGACCCTGACACCTTCTGACACCACGATCGAGGTAGATAAAGGAGAGTCCTGCACGTTGCTGAGCAATGGGCCAGACAGGCCCAGAGAATGAGCTTGCCCTCTCGACGCAGCCTTCGTCTGCTTGGGTGGGATCCAGAATGAAAGGCTAGAGGGGGAAGGGCGGAGCCAGTGGTCAGTTTCAGCAACGTCTTATCTGGATTAAGTAGAACCAGAGGACTCTGCTGTGTTGTCATTTTCTGTTAATAAGGAGCTGGTTGCATTCTGTGCCTGTCCTGTGGTTGACCTGGCTCCTTGACAGCTCCTTGACACAGTGACAGGCAGAGCTGGAACGAATGCCAAGCAGAGCCAACTAATTTGACCCAATCCTCCTCCCTGAGTGTTACTAGGACAACACTGAGATGAAAGAGCAGTAGGAAGGTGGCCACAGTGCCACTGCCTGGACTGGTTGCAAGGAAGGAGGCAGGCAGGAGGGGGCGGGCCAATGGCACTTTCTGGCCATAGGTGCCTACTCTTAGCGGCACCTAACAGTTTTAACAGTGAGTCCATAAGTGACTGTGGAGGCCAATTCTGGACCCACACGTCCTTCCACAGTCGGGACATTGGTTCCCGGGCGGGAGTTGATCACGGTGTGGATTTGCCAAGCGTGCCTTCCTCCTAGCATGTTTCTCCTTTGCGTCCTGAGTTCGAGTGTCTTCAAGCCCATGACACCTTTGGTAAAGGCTGTTCTCCAACTGGAGTGCTTGCAGGCCAGTGTTTCCCAGTTGTCAGTGTTTATACTACAGTGGTACCCCGCAAGACGAATGCCTCGCAAGACGGAAAACCCGCAAGACGAAAGGGTTTTCTGTTTTGGAGGCGCTTCGCAAGACGAATTTCCCTATGGGCTTGCTTCGCAAGACGAAAGCCCATAGGGAAATCTCCGGGGACCTCTTTTAAATGCTGGTGGTGGGGAGCAAAGCCTTTCCCCCCCCTCCGGCCTTCAGAAGAGGTCCAGGAAGGCCGGCGGGGGCCGAAAGGCTTTGCTCCCCACCGCCAGCATTTTAAAAGCAGTCCGGGATAGCAGGGAAGAGCTTCCCGCTATCGCGGATGGCTTTTGAAGGCAGGCGGGGGGGGGAGCAAAGACTTTCGCCCCCCGCCCGCCTTCAGAAGAGGTCCAGGACCTCTTCTGAAGGCGGGCGGGGGGCGAAAGTCTTTGCTCCCCCCTGCCTGCCTTCCCGGGAGAGCGGAGAAAGGCAGCGCCTTTCTCCGCTGTCCCGGACGGCTTTTGAAGACAGGCGGGGGTGGGCAAAGACTTTCGCCCCCCGCCCGCCTTCAGAAGAGGTCCAGGACCTCTTCTGAAGGCGAGCGGGGGGCGAAAGTCTTTGCTCCCCCCTGCCTGCCTTCCCGGGAGAGCTTTTGAAGGCAGACGGGGGGCAAAGACTTTCGCCCCCCGCCCGCCTTCAGAAGAGGTCCAGGACCTCTTCTGAAGGCGGGCGGGGGGCGAAAGTCTTTGCTCCCCCCTGCCTACCTTCCCGGACGGCTTTTGAAGGCAGGCGGGGGGGCCAAAGACTTTCGCCCCCCGCCCGCCTTCAGAAGAGGTCCAGGACCTCTTCTGAAGGCGGGCGGGGGGCAAAAGTCTTTGTCCCCCCCTGCCTGCCTTCCCAGGGGCTTTTACATCGCCCCGGACAGCGGAGAAGTCCTCCGCTGTCCCGGGGTTTTTTAAAATGCTGGGGGTGGGAAGAAAAGCCCTTGTCCCCCCCCCCAGCCTTCAGAAGAGGTCGGGGGACAGACTGTCCCCGGACCTGGTCTGAAGGCGGTTTCCTTAGGAACGCATTAATTGATTTTCAGTGCATTCCTATGGGAAACCGTGCATCGCAAGACGAAAAACTCGCAAGAAGAAAAAACTTGCGGAACGAATTAATTTCGTCTTGCGAGGCACCACTGTACATTTTTAAAGATTTGCCTTCAGACAGTCTTTAAACCTCTTTTGTTGACCACCAGCATTGCACTTTCCATTTTTAAGTTCAGAATAGAGTAGTTGCTTTGGAAGACGATCATCAGGCATCCGCACAACATGACCAGTCCAACGAAGTTGATGTTGAAGAATGGTGATCTTTGTTTCTTCCAGTACACTGATATTAGTTCGCCTGTCTTCCCAAGTGATGTGTAAAATAACATATTTGAGCCACCCACCAAAGTTGAGCCACCAAAGCAGTGCGAGTTCCCACTGCGCTCCGGAGGCTTCAGACGGCAAGGCTCTCCTGGCTTCAGCAAAAGAAATCTGAAGCCTGCGGAGCGCAGCGGGAACTCGTGCTGCGCTCCCTGAAGCCTGGAGAGCAAGAGGGGTCGGTGCGCACAGACCCCTCTTGCTCTCCAGGCTTCAGCGAAAGCAACGCAAAGCCTCCGGAGCATGGAGGGAGCGCTCCCTCTGTGCTTTGGAGGCTTCGCGTTGCTATCGCTGAAGCCAAGGGGCCTGCATTCGCTCCATAGGATGCACACACATTTCCCCTTAATTTTTGGAGGGGGAAAAGTGTGTCCTATAGAGCGAAAAATACGATGGTTTGTGGAATTAGAACTGGAATTAGAACTGAAAGGAGATTCACTGTGAAATCAGCATCACAGCGCCTTTCCAATCTTGCTTCCCAATTGTCAGGCAGTGCTGAAGTGTGTGAGAGAAAGTGTAAGTCATAGAATTTGTAGCCTGGAGAGCTCCTTGGGGAAATGTTTTAAATGCTCAGCTCTAGAAAACAGTGTTGTCAGGAGAAACTAGACTAAATGCTAAAGGAGCAGTCCCATTTCCATTAAATCAGTGATGGCCAAACTTGGCCCTCCAGCCATTTTGGGACTACAATTCCCATCATCCCTGACCACTGGTCCTGTTAGCTAGGGATGATGGGAGTTGTAGTCCCAAAACAGCTGGAGGGCCAAGTTTGGCCATCACTGCATTAAATAAATGAAAAGGCACCTGCAGTAGTCCTGGTATGGATTGGGACCATAGCATGCCGGAAGGTGTTTTCCTCTCTAAAGAGTAGCTTTGTAGAGCGGAGTTTTCCAGTCCTTCTCATGGAAATGTAATTGTGCATATCATATGTCATTTAGTTTGACCCTTTGTCTAGATTCTGAGGCAGGGGTTGCAAAGGATTTTGGCTCCATGGACCAGATCCTTATCAGGATCGTTCTTGTGGGCCAGGTTTCACAGACATGTGGAGCATAAAACGATTAAAAATTAAGCGGGGGGGAAGACAGGGTAATAAGGCATCATGAACGTAAACAGTAGGACGTCACGTGTCCATCTATGTTATCAAAACCATTCCTTAACCCTTCCTTAATGTGAAAAACCATGAGTGTAGATCTGCCCTAAGACATTTTGCCAGAAGTAAGACAGCCATTAAGGGACGCGGGTGGCCCTGTGGGTTAAACCACAGAGCCTAGGACTTGCCAGTCCAGAAGGTCGGCGGTTCGAATCCCCGTGACGGGGTGAGCTCCCATTGCTTGGTCCCTGCTCCTGCCAACCTAGCAGTTTGAAAACACGTCAAAGTGCAAGTAGATAAATAAGTACCGCTCTGGCGAGAAGGTAAACGGCGTTTCTGTGTGCTGCTCTGGTTTGCCAGAAGCGGCTTAGTCATGCTGGCCACATGACCCAGAAGATGTACGCCGGCTCCCTTGGCCAGTAAAGCGAGATGAGCGCCGCAACCCCAGAGTCGGCCACGACTGGACCTAATGGTCAGGGGTCCTTTAAGACAGCCATTTGTTGTTTCGGGGGGGGGGTGATATTCCCGCTCCTCTTCTTTGTGTGGCCATACATCCTTCTTTGACATGACCAAAGGGGTCAAGGGGAGCCTTGTGCCCTTGGAAGCAGGTGATCAGAGGGATAAGGCTGGACCAGACAGCCTGCCTTCTTCAGATGTCATGATGATATGAAACATGATGGTATGAAGACACCCAGTGGAACCTGTACATCTTGCACATAATTTCCCTTTTCACATCCAAGCATTCGATGGATATTTCCAATTTTCTGACTTTTTGACAGCACCGAGGCAATGAGAGGGAGAAGAGTCATCCATTACTTTATTGGAAGCCAGAAGCACATAATGTTTATTAATAAAGAGCATGGTTTACATACATTTTACTATTATTGACCATAAACTGGTGTATATTACAAGCAAGGGTGAAATTACCGGCTAATTAGCCTGTGAAGAGCATGTTTAATGGAATGTATAAATCTAGCTTCTCTGCAGCCATAAGGGTCTTATTCATTAAATGCTCACATAGGAAGCCTTTATGCTGAAACAGGGGATTTTGATACATAATTCAAGGTTAAATTATCCACCTTGAGATCTACAAAATCAAAACAGCATAATGCTCCAGTTCCTTTGACTCTGGAAATTGGGGCAGCTTTAAGAAGCAGGGTTCTTTTCATCAAATTTATTTAGGGAAGGTTGGATGGAAGACTGAGACAAAACCCCTTACATGTTTCAGAAAAGTCTGAGGGAGAAGGGAGCAGTCGTCAACACGGGTCAACACAAATGAAGGTTTTCGCCTGGGCAAAGGCAAGCACACCTTTAAATTGTACTGAGTGATTTCAGAAGGCATTAAACATATGTGTAAGAACCTCCCATGGAATTTTAAAAGTGCTTAAGCAATGGCTGAGCAGCTGAATGGCATCTTATTTCCTGGTACTTCTGGATGTGCCCCCAAATCTTTGTATACTATGAATGTGCATCCATTCTGGGGAGGAGGCAGCGCAATGTGACAAATTGGGGTGATTGTTTGGAACAGGAACTCCTGCGTACTTCTGCAAGAAGGAATTTGTTTTCTTTTTTAAAAAAAACCTAAATCAATAATAATAATAATAATAATAATAATAATTGCACCCCACCCATCTGATTGGGTTGCCCCAGCCACTCTGAGCAGCTTCCAGCATATATACATCCTTTTGGCACAGAAGTTGTTGTAAAGCGTTTAAAAACCATATTATCAAATAATGGAGGCGTACAATTTGGATTAAAAAATTGGCTTCCAGGTGGAAAAATCAAAATTGGAAACAGAACTGTTAGATCCAAAATTTAAGAATTTGTCAAGAATGTATAACTTGCTGTTGAAATGGAACACTCAGGATGAAATGGTGAAATCAGCTATGATTAAATGGGCACAAGATGTAGGACATAATATTATGATGGCTGACTGGGAACAGTTATGGACCACAGGTATGAAGTTTACGGCATGTAATGCCTTAAGAGAGAATATAATGAAATGATCTATAGGTGGTACATGACACCAGTCAAGCTTGCAAAAATATATCATTTGCCTGATAATAAATGTTGGAAATGTAAAGAGACGGAAGGTACATTTTTTCACCTTTGGTGGACATTCTGGGAGATGATTTATAATGAAATGAAAAAGGTATTTAAATATACCTTTCTGAAGAAACCAGAGGCCTTTTTTCTGGGCATGGTCGGCCAATTGGTGTCAAAAAAGGACAGAACTTTCTTTATGTATGCTACAACAGCAGCAAGAATACTCATCGCGAAGTATTGGAAGACACAAGATCTACCCACCCGGGAAGAATGGCAGATGAAGGAGATGGACTATATGGAACTGGCGGAAATGACTGGCAGAATCCGAGACCAGGGAGAAGAGTCGGTGGAAGAAGATTGGAAGAAATTTAAAGTTTATTTACAGAAACATTGTAAAATTAAAGAATGTTAGAAGGATGTTGGAATGAAGTAATGTGATTTTAGCAGAAATGCTATAAAGGTTTAAGAAAAAATAGATTGTTAAATGGTGAAAGGAGGGAAAGTAAAGCTATAATATATTAAGATAAAATAGAGGATAAAAACTGGAAAAGATGGAAAGGACTTGCTGAAATAGCTAATTGAACTAGAATACAAAAAGGGGAGGAGGAATACAAAAAGGGCATGAGGAGGTCAAAGAAATAAGCAAATGAAAGATAAATTATGGCAAGATTTGTTGTATATATTTTTGGTTTTTTTGGTTTTTGGTTTTTTCTTTTTTTCTTTTTTTTCTCTTTCTTCGTTATTGTGACATGATGTTCTGTCTTTCTGTTTAACATGTCTATTTTTATTTATCTATTTTTTCTTTTTGTAATCTTTTAAATCTCAATAAATATTATTTTTAAAAAAAGAAGTTGTAACATTTTAATTTATCTACCTCTCTGCTACCTACCGTATTTTTCCGTGTATAAGACTAGGGGTTTGGGTTTTTGACCAAAAAAAGAGGTTTAAAATTGGGGCTCGTCTCATACACAGGTAGTGCTGAGGGGTGTTTTCTTAATTTGGAGTCCCCCAAAATAGGGGGTGTCTTATACATGGGGGCATCTTATACACGGAAAAATACAGTGCTCCTTTTTGGGGGACTTTGCAGTGGGTTGTTGCTGCTTCCTTGTATAATGGCAGCCCAGGCAGCAATAAGAACAACAGCACCACTTTCTTTTTTAAGGTAGGCATTCCTTTTTATCTAAATCTATCTAGATACAGAGCTAGAGCTATAGTTTTCTTGTTCAGAACCCATCACCAAAATTCTCCTGTTTTGTCAGAAGGCATCATAGTACCACCAAAGGCATAGTGCAAGGGATGGGGAAGAAGAAGAAGAGTTTGGATTTGATATCCCGCTTTATCACTACCCGAAGGAGTCTCAAAGCGGCTAACAATCTCCTTTCCCTTCCTCCCCCACAACAAACACTCTGTGAGGTGAGTGGGGCTGAGAGACTTCAGAGAAGCGTGACTAGCCCAAGGTCACCCAGCAGCTGCATGTGAAGGAGCGGAGACGCGAACCCGGTTCCCCAGATTGCAAGACTACCGCTCTTAACCACTACACCACACTGGCTCTCACACCACACTGTGTGACCCTCCAGATGTTGCTGGACTACAACTCCCATCATCCCTGGTCATTGACCACACTGGCAGGGGGCAATGGGCAATGGAGGCCAACATCATCTGCTGAGCCTCGCCTTCCCTAGCCCTGGCATAATGGAACCACAAAGTAATAATAATAGGGAGTGGGGAATATCTGTGCCCCCTGAGCTATGCTTCTGCCTTTGAGACAATATCACGCTGCCCCCCAAAGCACTGAAACTCCACTGGCACCCAGATCTCCCTCTGCCCACCCTCCTTCTGGCTTCTGAATGAAAATGCATTTCCACCATTGTGCCCATTGCATTTTGATCCGTTTGTCCCAGAGCTGGACCTTTAACAAGAGAGAGATCAGAGCGCATGCGTGCATTGATAGAAGTTGCAACAGCAGGATTTTCCCCTATCCCGTGGCTGTCAGATATCCTGCAACGGAGGAATATTGAGGGGAAAATGAGGGTGAGGTTTTCTTACAAAAGTTGGGTGCCATCCCCACTTTCTGCAAGATTCCAGGGGGGTTCCGGCCACTCACCCAGGGTCTGTGCTCCTTTAGAGAACTGAGACACAGCAGAGACTGTTGTAGCTTTAAGAAATATGGTTTATTCACCTATTTACACCTTCATTCTACATGGAGAGAGTCCAGATCTTACAGCATGGTCATTTCAAGAGGGGCTTGTCCCCCACAGCAGGGCAGCCCTGAACTCCCAGGCTTCTCTCCCGGCCTGCCTTCGGCCAACCTGCCCAAGATGGATCCCAATCTTTCGTCTCTCTCGCCGTTTACCTTCCTGCTGGAGCGGTACCTATTTATTTACTTGCACTTTGATGTGCTTTCGAACTGCTAGGTTGGCAGGAGCAGGGACCGAGCAACGGGAGCTCACCCCGTCGCGGGGATTCGAACCGCCGACCTTCTGATTGGCAAGTCCTAGGCTCTGTGGTTTAACCCACAGCGCCACCCGCGTCCCTTGTGTCATATATACTCCTTATAAATTGCTGTCTCGATGAGGATAATGCTTCTCAACATGAGGCCCATCAGAAACACTGAAAGAAAATCAGGAAGTCTTAACTTAGGAACTTAACTGGGAAGCCCACTGGGGGTCTGATAAAGTGAGCAGTGCTGGCTTATTCTAAGAGTTCCTGTAAACACTGGGTTCATAAGGACTAGAAACACATTGTTTTAAAAGCAGACATGATAAGGACTGATGAATTCTGCCCCCCAGCATTTTCAA
This sequence comes from Podarcis pityusensis, assembly GCF_964106645.2. Lineage (NCBI taxonomy): Eukaryota > Metazoa > Chordata > Lepidosauria > Squamata > Lacertidae > Podarcis > Podarcis pityusensis. The sequence continues at coordinate 127,718,437 of NC_138028.1, forward strand.
CCCCACGCCGACCGAGTTCAGTTCTTGCAGAACTGAAAACAAGCTGTCTCCCCAGCCCCAATTATATATATAACTTAGCATCCCAGTGGAGAGGGGAGGAGGGGGGAAACATTGCACAGCCTTTTGACTAAATCCTGCCTTTTGGCTCAGTCTGCTTTTTACTAATCAGACCAATATGAGCCACGTCTGGGCCAATTCTGAGATATGTGAAGGACCTTGATAAACACCAAGCACAGGCGAGCTTCAGTCAAGTGTGGGTGGTCAGAGAAACCCAGGATGCCACTGGAAACCATAGCCCCTAACTCATCAGAAACCTCTCCTGCTCTTATCGAAGGGCCACTTATTTCACGCCTCGCAAAAACTGGCCCGGGCGATGCCCAGCTGAAGTGCTGCCAGTATTACGGGAAGCCTTTCCGCCAGTTCCAGTCTCTCGCCACGAACTGTTTGGTGACAAGCTTGCGCTGCGGCCGACTAGTAACAAAGATTTCCTCTCATGTCAGCTGCCCAACCAGGTCTTTAGAGAAGGAAATTGGAAAGTTGGCTAAGAAAAGTCCGATTCGGACCAAATTAATTCCGACCAGCTTTATTTCCAATCTGATTTCCATTTGCCTTCTCAACAAGGCCCATGATCCCTGAACCAAACCCATGGCTGTATATGTTAGGGGGAAGTATTTAAAGAGCTAGCGGCACCACTTCAGCCTACCCGATTCCTGGACCAATCCATTCAGCCTCCCTGCGTGAAGATAATGCGACATGACACCATGAAAACGTCTGTAATTCCAGATTACGGATTTACTCTGTCAGAATTGAGGAGAGATTCTGGTTTTAACAAACCAAACCGTAGGATTTGTGTTCAGGAAATGTTATTTAGCAAAGCTTTTGGAATCTTTCCCACCAAGGCTGAAGCTTTTTCCCTTCCCCTTTCGACATTTGCCAGGTTTGTAGGAAGACTCTTCCACGTAATTAGAAGTTTAATGCTACCCTCTTCTGAACATAGTGGGTATTGCAGTCCCTCACCAGATGTGTCTGTCAAAGGAGCTGCAAAAACGAAGTCAGGGTGAGAGATCTGAATAGGAGCTCTTTGGAAAAACTTATTTAAGTTTCTGTTGCAAATTCACCTGAAGTTCGAAATGCAATAAATATTCCAAAGATCAAGGATGGCATTCTGCTACGTTTTACTTACAGTAAAGGGACCCCTGACCATTAGGTCCAGTTGTGACCGACTCTGGGGTTGCGGCGCTCATCTCGCTTTATTGGCCGAGGGAGCCGGTGTACAGCTTCTGGGTCATGTGGCCAGCATGACTAAGCCGCTTCTGGCGAACCAGAGCAGCGCACGGAAACGCCGTTTACCTTCCCGCCGGAGCGGTACCTATCTATCTACTTGCACTTTGATGTGCTTTCGAACTGCTAGGTTGGCAGGAGCAGGGACCAAGCAATGGGAGCTCACCCCGTTGCGGGGATTCAAACCGCCGACCTTCTGATTGGTAAGTCCTAGGCTCTGTGGTTTAACCCACAGCGCCACCCGTGTCCCTTTTACTTACAGTGGAGCCTTTCAAATAAGCAAACTCCACCAAGTTCCTTAATACCAGTGGTTTTACTCTGAGTTCAACTTTTCAGTGGTTTGGGATTTGATAATTTAGGTGGCATGCATTTCATAGAATTGCAGAGTTTGAAGGGACCTCGTGGTCCATCTAGTTCAACCCCCTGCAATGTAGGAATATTCAGCTCTCCTATATGGGAATTGAACACGCAACCTTGGCATTTGCAGGTTTGCTCTGGGTTGGAGAGATCTGGATTTATTGTTTGTGATATCTTTCAAGGATCTGCAGAAAATCAGAAAGGACCCCTGACTCCCGATAGTTCTACAACAGCAGCAACAAAACGATTCCCACCCAGCCATGCTAAACTGTGCTGCTGGAATGAAGAGAGTTTGGGGTAAGCAAGAGTGGATTTTGGATGCAGAAGGGCAGAAGGGCTGTGAGCTCCATTCAGTTCTGGTCCTCCAAACAAACTCCTGGGCTCTGGATTCTTTGACCCCACGTTTATGCCTTTTGCACCTGGCTCCCATTGGTAGATCTCTAAGTTCTAATAAAATAGCAACCCAAAGTAAATCCTGTCATCCTGGGGTCTCTCTGAGGAACAGGAAGGGCTAAAAAAAAATCCACAGGATCACAGAATTATAGAATTGTAGAGTTGGGACGTGGGTGGTGCTGTGGTCTAAACCACAGAGCCAAGGGCTTGCCGATCAGAAGGTTGGCAGTTCGAATCCCCGTGACGGGGTGAGCTCACGTTGCTCGGTCCCCGCTCCTGCCAACCTAGCAGTTCAAAAGCACGTCAAAGTGCAAGTAGATAAATAGGTACCGCTCCGGCGGGAAGGTAAACGGTGTTTCCGTGCGCTGCTCTGGTTCGCCAGAAGTGGCTTAGTCATGCTGGCCACATGACCCGGAAGCTGTACGCCGGCTCCCTCGGCCAATAAAGCGAGATGAGCGCGCAACCCCAGAGTCATCCGCGACTGGACCTAATGGTCAGGGGTCCCTTGGAAGAGTTGGAAGAGACCCCAAGGGACATCTAATCCAACCCCTTGCAATGCAGGAATCTCAGCTAAAGCATCCATGACAGATGGCCATCCAACCTCTGCTTAAAAACCCCCAAGGAAGGAGAGTCCACAATCTCCCGAGAGAGACCATTTCGCTGTCAAACAGCTCTTACTGTTAGAAAGCTCTTCCTGGTATTTCGTCAGAATTTCCTTTCTTGTAACTTGAAGCCAAATACAGAGTTGGCATTGCTTGCTATTCTTGCTTGCTATTCCTGGGACTCAGCTATACAGCTGCAAATAAAATGTTTTAAGTGTGTTTTAAGTGCAATATACAATGTGACACTGGATGGCGATGGTGAGCCTTATGGAAAATTCAATGTATTTTTTAAAAGGCTTTTTTTAAAAAAAGCATTTTCAGAACGGTTTTTATATGTGCGTAGATTCCCCCCTGGTTTCAACACTCAGACTGGGCAGTGCCCAGGTTGGTGTGGCATATGGCCTGTCGCTTTCCTCTCAGTCCAATCTACCGTATTTTTCCGTGTATAAGACGCCCCCTACTTTGGAGGACCCCAAATTAAGAAAATGGGGAGAGATCACCCAGAGTTGTTGAGCTTTTTTTGGGGGGGGGAGATTGCCCAGATTCGTGGAGCTTTTGGGGGAGGGGAATGCCCCGAAAATCACTCACCCGACACCGCCAATCCCACGCACAATTGTCAATTGCCACAGCGGCAGCCAATCCACAGCAGCCCTTGACGCAACCACCAATCAGCCACAAGCTCCTGCCTTCAGCTGCAACCAATCACCTGTCCCGCATCTGCACTATCCGTGTATAAGACTCGCCCCAATTTCGAACCTTATTTTAGAGTAAAGAACCCTCCGTGAGCTCCTTGAGTGGCAGGCGGAATGAAAATGTAATGAAGAAAGGGAAGGTTGGAGGAAGGCTTTCGGGAGAACAGGCACTTGAGAGACCTGAACAAGGAATCCTAATGCATGGAGGGTCTGTGCTGGCCCACCCACAATGATCATAGCTGTCAACTTACAGATTTAAAAATAAGGGACCAGCAGCCTCAAAAATAAGGGATCAGCAGCCAAAAATAAGGGATTTTGATTAGCTTAGTTGGAAGGTATGCTAAGCAGCACGTCGGGGCTGCCGTCATCCTGGCGCGAGGAGTTCCATTAGCCCTTCCCTGCCCGAGAGGGAGGGAGGGAGAGAGACTCTTGCCCACGCCACCCATGAGCCCGGTTGTGGCACCGCGGTGGCGACTGAAGTGCCACCCTTCTGCGTCCCTCCCCTCCCCATCCCCTCCTCTTCCTCCTCCCTAAGGCCGCCTCCTCAGCCGCCACTGCCGCTGCCGCCTCCGGCTTCCCCTGGCAGCACTGTGGAAGTCTCGCAAGAGAGGGGCTGCCTGCCTGCCCGCCCGCCGCCACCCGTCTCCTCACGACACGCCCCTGGGGGGGAAAGGGAGAGACGGAGACGTGGCAGCTCGTGCGCGTGCTCTCTTGCACAGCGGAGGACCCTGAGCCGCTGCTTCCCTCCCGAGCCGGGCGAGCATGAAACCTGGGAAATTTAAGGGACATCATCAATCCGGGACAGCAGCGGGAAACGGCGCTGGGATAAGGGAGTTTCCCGCCAAATAAGGGACGGTTGACAGCTATGACAATGATCCTGTTGCCAGGCCGCTCTATCTGAATGCGCAGGAAAGAGTGGAGAGTGCTTAGACTGATTCCTGCAATCAGGTATTCTGCCTACTCAGGTGTCCTAATGTCTTATTCCTGCATTCGTGCTTTAAAATAGGGATGGGGGAGATATTTGATTTGGTTCACCCTCGAAAGGGGAACCTAACTAATTTGTGCTTTCTGAAACAATACAAAAACTGGAGCACAGCCATCCCTTGACATTTTGCAGTGCCAGTCGAGAACTGATTACAAAAATGCATATATCGGGGTCCCTAAAAATGCATATATTGGTGGCAACAAAATACAGAAATGCATTATGGGGGGGGGGATGGGTTGCTTTGCAACACTGTGTGTGTTGGGCAAAAATGCATACAAGGACAGACCCTCCAACTGTCCCTGTTTTCCAGGGATGTCCCTGATTTAGTGAAGCCATCCCAGTTTAGTCAAAATGAGAGTACCCCTAAACATTTTTAAAGGGAAAAAAAGCACAGCCTATAGCTACCTTGGAACGAAATACTTATTTCAGACCCTCCAAGTGTCCTTATTTTCCAGGGACAGTTCCAGATTTACAGAAGCCATCCTGGTTTCGGATTTGATCCCAGAATGTCCCGCTTTTCCTTAAGACGTCCCTATTTTCATTGGAGAAATGTTGGAGGGTATGGAGTTATCCAGTCCCCAAGCCGTCTGAAGGCAATCCTGTATAGGGAAGGTTTTTTTTTTTTTAATATTTAATGTTTTATTATGTTTTTATGTATGTTGGAAGCTGCCTCAAGTGGCTGGGGCAACCCAGTCAGATGTGTGGGGTATAAATAGTGAAATGATCATTATGGAAGGGGACGTCCCTATTTTCATCGGAGAAATGTTGGAAGGTATGCATGGATGTGTATGTTCTGAGAAATTCATGCTAAAATGCTATGAATTTTCGCTATGATTAAAAAAAAAAATCAGAAGCTGTCAAGATGTGGAAAACTGATCTTAAGATTGGGAAAGAAAGAAAGAAAGAAAGAAAGAAAGAAAGAAAGAAAGAAAGAAAGAAAGAAAGAAAGAAACTGAGAGGAAGTGAAACTCACATATTTGTGCATCTGCTAGCTGTGATTACAACTGGTTGCATACTACCCTGGCATCTTAGAGAGGGTGAGGGGTGGCTCAGAAATGTTTTCAAAAAATTTGTTTGTACAAGCTCCATTAAAATGGCATTTGGGCACTGATTGAACAAACTGAGGTGTGTGTGTAAATTTCTCTTCCCCAGTTTCCAGCTTGACCCAACCGCAAATGATGGCATGGTCGGATTGCTGCAAGGATAACTAATCCACACAATGAGATCTTAGGCATTCCTAGTAGCCAGTGAATTAAGATTGATTTCATATTGATGGACTTGCCTGGGGCCTCTGGGACACACACAGACACAATACACACACACACACCCCTTTCAGGGTCACAGTAGATCGCCTTCTGTTCGCCACGCATTGAAACGTTCCACTTGCCTTCCAAGGGAGAAGTCAAAAGATCCAGCAGTTTTCCCGCTCTGTATTCTAAAAATAAGCCATGGCTGTTCATTCCGTTATTTATTTTTCTCTAATTAAAAGTCACTTTAACACAAGGCATTATCTGCTTCCTCCAGGATGTGAATTAATCATGGTGTCTATAGTACTAATTGATGCAGTTCTGCAAGCCCACCATGGTGCTAATGGGCACTTAATCAGAGAGTGCACAGTTGCGTGGGAAGGATTATGATGCCGGTGGTGAAACATTTTTTTAATTTTTTATTTAACGAGAACGAGAGAGAGAGAGAGAGAGAGAGAGAGAGAGAGAGAGAGAGAGAGGAAACAAGGCTTTAATAGGTGCCCGCTATGTGAAAACAGTTAACCTTTCAGTCCTGAAGCGCTGGTTGAGATACCACTTTCTGAAATATTATGAAATAAGGGGAAGGGGGTTTGCTTACCAAAGAAAACGGAATATATCCTTTTAAAGATAAGGAACTTGCCCGGCTCCCTGGTTCTTAGAGTTCCGTTAAGGGCGAGGTGGTGGTGTTCGCTGCCGACATACTCCCCGGGCCCAATGTGCAGGACCACACAAGGAGAAATAATAAAAGCCACTTGATATTATTCGCACCCCTGTTATTAACGTATTAAGGCTGCTCAGCAAAGGCAGGGGCGGCGCTGGAATATCAGGCCGGCGGCTATATTAAGGTTTTGGCTCTTTTGCAGCGGTGGGACTTGGAGGTCTATTTCAGCATGGATAGCAGAGAGGAGTGCCAATCCTGAAAGCTGGTTAATCCTGACCTTCAAGCAAGGAAGCCAATAAAATGAGCTCTGGGATTTACGGCAAGCAGGGGAATACTTGGTGACATCAAAATTCTCTTTCTGCCTTATGAAAACAACAACAAGGTCAGCTTCTGCATGCTGGGCCCACTATCGACATCGCTTTCTCTTACGAATTTTTCTCCGTGCACTCCAGGGTTTGAGAGATAAGGCAGTCCCTGCCGGCCTGCTCGCAATCTAGCAGACGTGACACGAAAGGGGGAAAGGGAACAGGGACTGAAGAGAGAAGCAAGCGAAACCAAGCACCAGTTGTTGAGGTTACAGCGGTACCTTGGTTCTCAAACTTAATCCGTCCCGGAAGTCCATTCCAAAACCAACGCGTTCCAAAACCAAGGCGCGCTTTCCCATAGAAAGTAATTCAAAATGGATTAATCCGTTCCAGACTTTTAAAAACAACCCCTAAAAACAGCAAATGAACATGAATTTTACTACCTAACGAGACCATTGATCCATAAAATGAAAGCAATAAACAATGTACTGCAGTCACACAATCAATCAATCAATCAATCAATCAGTAGCTGAACTGGGTTCCACACAGTCACCCCTAAAAAATAAATATAAAATATAAAAGGCAAAAGAAATAGCAAAAACAGAAAGACCTCAGCGTAACACTCAAAACGGAAGCATTAACACTCAAAACAGAGCATGTTCGGCTTCTGAAAAAGTTTGCGAACTGGAACACTTACTTCCAAGTTTGCAGTGTTTGGGTTCCAAGTTGTTTGAGTATCAAGGCATTTGAGAACCAAAGTACCACTGTACATCATTTCAGCAGGTGGGCCTCCCTGCCTTTTAAGTAGACGTAAGCCTTATCCCAGGGACGCGGGTGGTGCTGTGGGTTAAACCACAGAGCCTAGGACTTGCTGATCAGATGATCGGCAGTTCGAATCCCCGCAATGGGGTGAGCTCCCGTTGTTTGGTCCCTGCTCCTGCCAACCTAGCAATTCGAAAGCATGCCAGTGCAAGTAGATAAATAGGTACCGCTCCGGCGGGAAGGTAAACGGCGTTTCCGTGCGCTGCTCTGGTTTTCCAGAAGCGGCTTAGTCATGCTGGCCACATGACCCGGAAGCTGTACGCCGGCTCCCTCGGCCAACAAAGCGAGATGAGCGCCACAACCTCAGAGTCGGTCACAACTGGACCTAATGGTCAGGGGTCCCTTTACCTTTTAACCCTTATCCCAATGTTGACTTCCACCAGGTAGGCTGCTTGTCTATGAAAATCAGGCAGTGCTGGCCCAAGGCATTCCAGTGAGTGAAAAGGAACCCCAGTGGACCAGCAGTTTACAGAGTCTGGTTGTGCCATTCAGACTCCAGTTCCTCATTTCATGTCTGCTCCCCTCTGCTTCCTGATGGTGCAGGAAGCAGGTTCCCTACAGCCTCCCGCATGGCTGGCTGGCCCCTAAAATGGTGTTTAATGTGCACCCAGTTCCCACAGTCAGGTTCCTCTACACACAAGCAGCCACAATGACCTGCGGATAGGAGAGGAGGATAAATTCAGTTTGCACTTTTATGGTGAATCTGCCTCATTTTCCCTTTGGTGTTTTTTTAAAAAAATCATTTTTATTTGGTTTCACAGTACAATACAAAATTATTTTAAAAATTCAAATACATATCCATATGCAGAGATTCCTCTGAATCTGAGGACTATCCTCACCCCCTGCCTGGAGTCCCAATTTAAACATTTAAAACCGCATTTTCTTCTAAGCTCTAAGTATTGTATCGATCCATATTTTCCATGGTAATTGTTAAAATACAAGTGAAATCAAAATCCTGCCAATGTCTCCATCTCCTTACAGTGGTCTCTTAAGTAACTTATAAATTGTTCCCATTCTTTTGTAAAGTTTTTGTCCTCTTGGTTCCTGAGTTTTCCAGTCAGCTTCTTGAAGCTACCAACATGAGTTTGATTTGGCACAAAGTTGTTTCACATTATTTCCAAAATAATGCAGGAATCCCTTCCACCCAATTCGACTCTTGCCTTGTTATCCTTAGACTAAAATTTAAACAATAACCTTAAATGCAGAGATTGAGTCATTATCAGCAGCCTGATTAACAATAGCCCAATACAGTGGTACCTTGGTTCTCAAACTTAATCCGTTCCGGGAGTCCGTTCAACTCCTGAAACCATTTAGAAACCAAGATGCAGCTTCTGATTGGCTGCAGGAGCTTCCTGCACTCAATCGGAAGCTGCGAAAGCCACGTCATTCGGCTTCCAAAAAACACTCGCAAACCAGAACACTTACTTCCAGGTTTGCGGCATTTGGGAGTCAATTTATTCCACAACTAAGCCATTCGAGAACCAAAGTACAGTGGTACCTCGGGTTAAGAACTTAATTCATTCCGGAGGTCCGTTCTTAACCTGAAACTGTTCTTAACCTGAGGTACCACTTTAGCTAATGGGGCCTCCCGCTGCCGCCGCGCGATTTCTGTTCTCATCCTGAAACAAAGTTCTTAACCTGAGGTACTATTTCTGGGTTAGCAGAGTCTGTAACCTGAAACATCTGTAACCCGAGGTACCACTGCACTGGAAACAACCTATAGAAATCCCCATTGAAATCTGGTTCAATAATATTTGGAATGCGGCTCTATCGGAATGCCTTACTTGCCAAAGAAGGATAAACAGAGGCATTTCAAGGCTAGACATTTTTGGTGACAATTGTCTTCCTTTCTTTTCCTTTATCAATGAGGCAGAACATACTTTCATTCTACCCACCGCACAAGAATCACTGTGGAGAGGATACTTGAGTTGATAATGCATAAATAAACACATTGCTTGTGTCCTGCGTAGGAAGCTTAAAAGACAAGTTGCTGCACTTCTATGTTGCTGTTCTTGTATTTACAAGAAAACCAATAAAAATATTTAGGGGGAGGGGAGGTTGATCTGGCACACAAAGAAATCAGGAGGAATGATGATCAATAAAACGTGTTCTGCCTAGCAGAGAGCACGTGTTGCGGTGGGGGATACAAGCCACCTCATTGTTGCTGAGCAGATTTGCAGAGTGGCCCAGGCAGTGAATGGGTTAATTGGGTCGCTGGGGAGATCTGCTTTAAATATTGGACGCTCAACTTTGGCCATCCTCATGGCTGCTTGCACCGGATCACCCGCCCACCCTCTCTGTATTGGGGGGGTTGTTCGCTTTACCTTGATATGCCTGTCATGGGGTCGTCTGCTTTGAGGCAGGGGCCTGGTAGGAATTTTGTCCATTTGGCTTATTGGCTGGTGCCATTTGGTTTTTGCCTACTGCGTAGCAAATCGTCACAACTTGTAAGGTTGGCGGTTAGGCATTGGTTCAAATTGGTTGGTGGAGGGGTAAGTGCCTACCCCTCCAATGGTGGTGCGGAAAGGGAATTCCGTTAAAGGAATCCAGGGGCTTGCCATTCTTTTCGTCCTTGTCCCTGGCATTGGACTTGGGCCACCAGGAGCATGAGGGTGAGAAGTGAGGGACTGAGGCCCAGCTTCATTTTCTCCCCAAAATTGTTTCCCTGACTGGCTTCCACTAGAATCCGGAAGTCAGTTCTGTCCCTGGGCAAGGACAGATAGTCAGAACCAATGCCTAAGCAACCACTCACTGGTGTGTATTTAAATAAAGTTGTGGCCAAAATCGTGCCAAAAACCCAAACCAAAATTGATGTGTGAAGTGTGAATTATTGGAGGGTGGCTTGGGGACCTCGACACGCAAGCAGAGGCTCTGGAAGCAACTGAAGTTCGGTACTCCCTGGTTCTTGGCCTCACTGATGTAGTGGCAGGGTTTCTACATCCTCCTTGAAAACAGCCGGTCACAGAGCATGGGAAGCATCTCCTGAAGTGCTAATCGGGGCCTTGGCTGAGAGCAGAACTCTCCTGGCAAACGTCCCGGCGTGGCCTCAGGCGAAGATGCTCTTGTTTTCCGTCTCAAGGAGGTCAGGGGTTTGGGCCAGCCATTCATAGCCCGCCGCCGCCTCTCTGGTTCCACTTTTAAAGATGAAAGCCCTCAAAATAAAACAAGTGTACAAAAGAAAAAATTATTCCCATGACAAAGATCCTTGGGGAACGGCTACTGCATGGGACCCAACGGATATATTTCCCTTTGCAATTCCCCCACTACGTCCCTGGCTGCAAGAGCCTCCCTTCCAGCCAATAATATTTATTTATTTATACATACATACATACATACATACCCCACCCATCTGGCTGGGTTTCCCCATTCACTCTGGGCAGCTCCCAACAGAATATTAAAAACACGATAAAACATCGAACATTAAAAGCTTCCCTAAGCAGGGCTGCCTTCAGGTGTCTTCTAAAAGTCAGATAGTTGTTTATTTCCTTGACATCTGATGGGAGTGTGTGCCACAGGGCGGGCACCACTACCATCTTGCTATTGATGATCTTCGCCATGGGGATTACGTTAGCTGCACTGCTAGGGGGGCAGTCCACTTCTGTCGTATTTCACGGGATCTGATGCATTGCATGTACTGTGTTAAAAACACACACACACACCCTGAGCTTAGATTTCTGTAATGGGGAGGGGGGTGGATCTCATCAGTGATCCCAGCTTTCATTCCCGGAAAAAATGTGAAAATTTGAAGGATGCACTCGGTACCTTTCTGGTTCTCGCGTCTGTCCTTTCTGGTTTGAAATTGATCTCCAGCCACTGTCATTCCACTCCCGACAAGTTAATTGTAATAGATTGTAAGAGCAACACACACAGACGTACCATATTCCTAAACACAGGGCTTGCAAGGGGGAACTGCGACAAAATGTCGCAGTGTGGAGAGATCTGCTTCTATGACTAGGCAGATGGCTCTGCCAGTAGAGCATGAGACTCTTGATCTCAGGGTTGTGGGTTTGAGTCCTTCAATGGGCAAAATTTTCCTGCATTGCAGGGGGCTGGACTAGATGACCCCTTGGTCCCTTCCAGATTTACAATTCTGTGATCCTTTCGCTCCACTCATGTTAATTAATCAACTACAATCATGGACGATGGCATTCTGTTGCCCTCATAGTGCCAGGTTCTTGCAGAGCAGGAAATGCGGAACCTGTGGCTGCCTTCAGCTGTCTCCTTTCTGAAATCTTTTTTATTATTATTATTTTATTTTTCAGTGCAAAATTACAACATAAATTATATATATAAAACCAAAAAGAACAAACAAAAACCCATAACATTCACAATACATAACAAAACATACAGAGACTTTGACTTCCTTCCACTGTTTTGGGACTTCAAATTTTCAATCTTCTTAATTGTTACGTTATATTTATATTGCTTTTAGTTTTACACCTATTACAACCATTTCTTCATTTCTTTGACCCTGCAGAACTTCACTTATTACATACCGATATTTTTACTCCAGAACATTGTTTTTTCGTGTACTCTTTAACGCAGCCCCATTCTTTTATAAATTTTTGTTGATTGTCCCCTTCCTGAAATCATTTTTATTCAATTTTACAAATATGAATTTATAATATTCCAAATGCATATCCATATACAGAGATGACTCTGAATCTCGAGACTTTCCCTCATCCCCTCCATGGGTCCTATTGCCAACATTTACAGCTGCATATTATCCCATATTCTATATTTTCTATCAATCCATATTGTCCATAGTATTTGTTACATTACAATCCTACTAATGTTTCCATCAGCTTGCAGTGGTCTCCTATGTAAGTTATAAAAAAAAATCCCATTCTTTTGTAAAGTTTTTGTCCTCTTGGTTCCTGAGTTTTCCAGTCAGCTTTGCCATTTCAGCATAGTCTATCAGCTTGGTTTGCCATTCTTTTCTGGTAGGGACTTTATCTTCTTTCCATCCCTGGGCTAGGGTTGGAATGGGACAACAGCATCCAGGCGGCTGTTGTCCCATACATAAAAAGTATTTTCTGGTCCTTTGGAATATCGGTACCTGTAATTCCTAATAAAAATGCTTCTGGTTTTTTAACAAAAGTTTTTTTATTATTATTATTTCATTGTATATCATCTACCACCTTACAGGTCCACCACATGTGTTAAAAGGTACCTTCTTTTTCTTTACATTTCCAGATGGAAAGACAGTGGTGCCTCGCAAGACGAAATTAATCCGTTCCACGAGTCTCTTCGTCTTGCGGTTTTTTCGTCTTGCGAAGCACGGCTATTAGCGGCTTAGCGGCTTAGCAGCTTAGCGGCTATTAATGGCTTAGCGGCTTAGTGGCTATTAACGGCTTAGCGGCTATTAACGGCTTAGCGGCTTTAAGAAAAAGGAAACAAACTCGCAAGAACTCGCAAGATGTTTCGTCTTGCGAAGCAAGCCCATAGGGAAATTCGTCTTGCGGAACGACTCAAAAAACGGAAAACTCTTTCGTCCTGCGCGTTTTCCGTCTTGCGAGGCATTCGTCTTGCGAGGCACCACTGTACCTAAATACCTAATTTTCCCTTTCTGAAGCAGCAAAGCTTCCTCACACGGCTGCAGCATGCATGCTCACGGAGTAACTGGTTGCTCCCATGTTTTGAAAACTAATGAATCATCCATTCCTCTAGGGGTAGGAAGCCTGTGTCCCTTCAGAGACTTATAACCCATAATAAGAAAGTTCTGGTTTTTTTAACAAAGGTTATTTTAAACATTTTTTTCATTTCATTATATATCATCTCCCAGAAAGCTTTTATTACCTTACACATCCATCACGTATGATAAAAGGTACCTTCATCTCCTTGACATCCGATGGGAGGGCATTCCACAGGGCATAGCTGTCAACCGTCCCTTATTTGGCAGGAAACTCCCTTATCCCAGCGCCGTGCCCCGCTGCTGTCCCTTATTGATGGTGTCCCTTAAGTTTCCCAGGTTTCATGCTTGCCCGGCTCGGGAGGGAAGCAGCGGCTCGGGGTCCTCCGCCGCACGAGAGAGGGGGGGGCATGAGGAGTTCCATCGGCCCTTCCCCGCCCGAGAGAGGGGGGGAGGGAGAGAGACTCTCGCCCACGCTGCCTGCAAGCCCGGAGGTGGCAGAGGTGGTGGCAGCTGAGGAGGCGGCCTGAGGGAGGAGGAAGAGGAGGGGATGGACGCAGAAGGGCGGCTCACTTCCTGCATTGCACATCTGGGGCGTGGTTGGAGCCACGCTTGCCATCATCCTTTGGGGGAAGGGTGTGGGCTACACAGACTCCGTCATCGTACAGGAGGTTAAAACGATAGATAGATAGATATAGATGATAGATAGATAGATAGATAGATAGATAGATAATAGATAGATAGATGGATATTGTCGTGTGAAATGCAAGTTGGCTTTAATGGAAACAATTTGAATCGCTCTCGCCACCAACTATAGTAAACAAGGCTATTCCCCCCACCGCCACGTTGATTACCCCTGAGGACACAGAGGCAATTTCAGAGCTTATAAATGCAGACATTTTACGCTCCCCATCTGTAGGGAAGGGTGTCACAATAATGTTCATTTATGCGGTAGGGAGGGGGTGGAATCCTCTTCACGACGGGGATTATGAAGAAGAAACACTTTCACGGCAGCAGAGATCAGAGCGCAGGGTCACCGTCCTGGCTGTGTTTAAAATACAACAGCCTCTAGTTTTGGTCCCGAGCCACAGCTCCGAATTATCCAAGCCAACTGAGGGGAAACTTTGACCCTCCAGATGCTGCTGAACTATAACTCCCATCATCCCTAGCCTTTGGCCCTGCTTGCTGAGGCTCATGGGAGACGTAGTTCCCCACTCCTGCTCAAAGTCTTCCGTGTAGGTAACCACTTTCTCCCTGTAGAGCTCTCCCTTATTTTATCCTGACAACACCCTGTGAGGTAGGGTTAAGAGGAAAGAGAGTGACAGGGCCCAAGGTCGCCCAGTAATAATAATAATATAATAATTTATTATTTATACCTGGGGTATGTGCTGCCCTTGATTGCCTCCTGCCTCCTATTGGAGGGGCAAGGCGTATGTGACCTTGTGCTTAAGGGATCATGGGGGCAGGGGGAGCCCTGGATTCCCCTCCTCCAGAGGAGTCATTAGCTGTTGGAACCAAGGAAATTGGTCAAACCGTTGAATTTTGGCAATTATTTGAGGTTTCTACAGTTTTCCATACCTCGGGTTGCGAACATGATCCGTGTGGGAGGCACGTTCACAACCCGCAGCGTTCGCAGCCTGAAGCATTGCATCTGCACACACGTGTGAAGCGATTTGGTGCTTTTGCGCATGCCCTTAACGTCATTTTGTGCTTCTGCGCATGCACACGAGCGCCAAAACTCGGAAGTAGCCCATTCCGGTACTTCTGGGTTCGGCGCAGTCCACAACCCAAAAACACGCAACCCGCAGCGTTCGTAACCCGAGGTATGACTATATTGGATTATCAGAGGAAACAGTACAAGATGGCGTCTGCTTATTGCTACAATTTTATAGACTGCTTTTCTGAGCCCCTTTGCTGTTGTGTAGGTATTGTGCCTGTGTCAACGGTCACTGTCCTGGCCTTAGTTAGAGACTGTGATGTGGATTTGGGATTTTTGGTGAGTCGTTTAACTGCCCTCCCCCCATTCCTGGTTTAACAGAAGGAAAGCTGCATTCACCGGCACTGTGCAACTGATATTTCAAAAAGAGGCACAATCCAAAATAACTCCATCAGATGTACAAACACCCCAAACCAATTTCCTGCCGCCCCCATTCTGACCCAATGTCAGCTCCTGTCTCACCAAGGACAGTATATATAAACGGGATCTTTCCAGAGAGGCTCAAAGGCTCTGCCCCACAAATACCCATTCATTACTGTTGCAAACAATGAAGCCATCCCATACTTACTGATTCCTTCCTTCCTTCCTTCCATCCCAGTTCTCCCCACCACTGTGTTTATTGAAAAGGCTCCAAATGCAAGTGGTTGGGAGGAGAGAGGGAGGTTGTGCTAAGAGCCCCACTTGAGAACAGGAGGCCTTGCCAATTTCTTTTCACACAACAGCTCTCCTAATGCTGACTGCGTACTAACCGAAAGAGAGAGCATGTTGGCAGATTGCGCCTTCTTGGCAGCGGCTGAGCGGGCGGCAGCTGGATGGCTTCGAGCTTGTGTACTTTGCAGCTGGTAGTTGTGGCATTTGGCAAAAGCCAACTGTCCAGATGGACACTAAATTTCCTTTAATGTTCATAACATGTCAAAAGTGAATAATCCTATGTCAAAATGGCTTAGGAGCACATTTATCTATCTGTTTACAGATACTTGTCCCTGACAGCTCGGAAGCAGGGAGAGACTCAGCGCGAATGAGTAGCCAAGCCCCCATTTCAGTCGCCTGCCCTAAATTTCGGTGACCGAAGCAGTGGCTCATGACTTGGGTCACAGGGCAGCGGTCAGCAGTCACTCAGGTGGAGTCACCAGTGGCAGGTCGTCGCCTAGAGGCCATAGAATCGAAGAATTGTAGAGTTGGAAGGGACCTCCAGGATCATCTAGTCCAGGCATAGGCAAACTCGGCCCTCCAGATGTTTGGGGACTACAACTCCCATCATCCCTAGCTAACAGGACCAGTGGTTAGGGATGATGGGAGTTGTAGTCCCCAAACATCTGGAGGGCCGAGTTTGCCTATGCCCGATCTAGTTCAATCCCCTGCAATGCAGGAATACGCAGCTGTCCCATACGGGGATCAAACCTGCAACCTTGGCGTTATCAGCACCACACTCTAGGTGATGCTTGCAAGGTGGTGCTTGAGATGTTGATGTGTTGACATTCCTGTTTTGCAAAAGGGAAGGATCTCCTTGAAATCCCATTGATGTTGTTTAGTCGTTTAGTTATGTCCGACTCTTCGTGACCCCATGGACCAGAGCACGCCAGGCACCCCTGTCTTCCACTGCCTCCCGCAGTTTGGTCAAACTCATGCTGGTAGCTTCGAGAATACTGTCCAACCATCTCGTCCTCTGTCGTCCCCTTCTCCTTGTGCCCTCCATCTTTCCCAACATCAGGGTCTTTTCCAGGGAGTCTTCTCTTCTCATGAGGTGGCCAAAGTATTGGAGTCTCAGCTTCACAATCTGTCCTTCCAGAGAGCACTCAGGGCTGATTTCCTTAAGAATGGATCGGTTTGATCTTCTTGCAGTCCATGGGACTCTCAAGAGTCTCCTCCAGCACCATAATTCAAAAGCATCAATTCTTCGGCGACCGGCCTTCTTTATGGTCCAGCTCCCACTTCCATACATCACTACTGGGAAAACCATAGCTTTAACTATACGGACCTTTGTTGGCAAGGTGATGTCTCTGCTTTTTAAGATGCTGTCTAGGTTTGTCATTGCTTTTCTCCCAAGAAGCAGGCGTCTTTTAATTTCGTGGCTGCTTTCTCCATCTGCAGTGATCATGGAGCCCAAGAAAGTAAAATCTCTCACTGCCTCCATTTCTTCCCCTTCTATTTGCCAGGAGGTGATGGGACCAGTGGCCATGATCTTCGTTTTTTTGATGTTGAGCTTCAAACCGTATTTTGCGCTCTCCTCTTTCACCCTCATTACAAGGTTCTTTACTTCCTCCTCACTTTCTGCCATCAAGGTTGTGTCATCTGCATTAAAAGTCTCTTTCATGTGCATATAAAAGAGAAAAGAGGCTGGCAAGTCTTGGTGGGCCTGGGTCTGGAAAGAGGTGGGGGCTTGACTCACTCCCTGTGCAGCATTCAAGGCTATAGCTTCCCCCACTCCTAACCTAATGTGGAAGGAAGATCAGTTAACCCTGTGAACCCTCCCCATCTTATACTCAGCCTTGTAGATATGTGTAGATGGCAGGTTATGTGTACATCACAGAAAAACACCATTAGTCTTTGGTGACCTTCATTCTAACCAAAGGTATGCGATGCGACCCCTGAAATCTCTCACTGATTGGAGGCTGGGATGTGTGTACCAGGATTCCAAGCAAGTACAGTGGTACCTCGGGTTACATACACTTCAGGTTACAGACGCCGCTAACCCAGAAATAGTACCTTGGGTTAAGAACTTTGCTTCAGGAGGAGAACAGAAATTGTGCTCCGGCGGCACGGCGGCAGTGGGAGGCCCCATTAGCTAAAGTGGTGCTTCAGGTTAAGAACAGTTTCAAGTTAAGAACGGACCTCCAGAATGAATTAAGTTCTTAACCCGAGGTACCACTGTAATAAAGTTTTAAAGCATAACTTTTATTAGACTGTTTAAACTGTTTTAGAAGGGTTAAAAAAAAAGTGGGTATGTTTGCTGCCTTTGGGAAGAAGAGTGGGATATAAATTCAATAAATATGATGATGATGGTGATGATAATAACAAAGCAAATAAACAATGCGATTTGGCCACTGTCTGAGGGCAGAATCGAGCCTTCTTCCCCACCATATCCTTTCTGTTCCCTACTGTCATGTTGTCTGTGTTAAATATGGGAGAGAAAGCCCTCCTGTTTTGAAAAAAAATACAGAGAGAGAGAGAGCGACTGAATTCAGGGGAAAGCTCAGCTATACATCTGCTTTGTTTGTGGGCAGCCATCTTGGAAACTTCCCGCTATAAACATCAATGAGGGCTGTTAGCTAAACTGTACCATTCCTCACCTTCACGTCGCATTACATGGTGCTGCTGGTGTCAATTAGCAGAGCTCCACTGCAAACCCACTCAGCAAAGCAACATCTGCCCACACCCGCTGAGCATCTGGGCGCACCACATATAAATGACATTCAAAGGTTTTTAACAGCCATAGGAGAACTAGGAAGCCTGCCGTTTTACGGATCTGGACAAGGGACCCTAGAGCAAAAGGCCGACCGCACCGAGCTGTGAGCTCAAGTTACTGCCACATCGCCCTGCTAGCCAGAACCAGAAGCAGTGAATCCTATGCACTTGATGTGGATGGCGTCAGGGAAGGGATCCTGCATGTGTTTTGAATTACCACGGCTGAAAGGGAGCACATTGCCCTCAATTTGCTACCACATAATGGATGAAGAGGCTCCTAACTTGAGGCGCGGGCGGCCAACCTCTGGGGCCTGTGCCACAGGGGTTTGTGGCATGGCTGCGCAAGAGGACATGGGCCTGGCTATGCTGTGCTGCTGTCTGCCTCTCCAGCAGAGGGCGCTACCTGCTCCCTGGCTCAGAAGGCAAGAGGGGAAGTTTTTATAGGTGTTGCTAGCTGCCCAGAGTGGCTGGGGCAACCCAGCCAGATGGGCAGGGTATAAATAATAAAATTATTACTCGTATTCTTAGGGACGCAGGTGGCGCTGTGAGTTAAACCACAGAGCCTAGGGCTTGCCGATCAGAAGGTCGGTGGTTCGAATCCCCGTGAAGGGGTGAGCTCCCGTTGCTCGGTCCCTGCTCCTGTCCACCCAGCAGTTCGAAAACACGTCAAAGTGCAAGTAGATAAATAGGTACCGCTCCGGCGGGAAGATAAACGGCGTTTCCGTGCGCTGCTCTGGTTTGCCAGAAGCGGCTTAGTCATGCTGGCCACATGACCCGGAAGCTGTACGCCGGCTCCCTCGGCCAATAAAGCGAGATGAGTGCCGCAACCCCAGAGTCGGCCACGACTGGACCTAATGGTCAGGAGTCCCTTTACCTTTACCTTTACCTTACTCTTATTCTTATTCTTATTATGCCAAAGGACAAGGCATTGCATATCACCTTGCAAGAGCACATTGGACTGGAATAAACACATGCTTCTGCACCAAGGTGTAGCATGCCTGGTTTGGCCAGCACTACAGTGGTACCTCGGGTTAAGAACTTAATTCGTTCTGGAGGTCCGTTCTTAACCTGAAACTGTTCTTAACCTGAAGCACCACTTTAGCTAATGGGGCCTTCTGCTGCTGCCGCCACACGTTTTCTGTTCTCATTCTTAAGCAAAGTTCTTAACCCAAGGTACTATTTCTGGGTTAGCGGAGTCTGTAACCTGAAGCGTCTGTAACCTGAAGCATCTTTAACACGAGGTACCAGTGTACTTCAGAAAAGAGCCTTCAAATGTTATGCAACTTCTACATGGAATCATAAGAGTTGTAAGGGACCGCCAGGGTCATTTAGTAAAACCCCATGGCATGCAGGAATTTTTTGCCCAACTTGGGGCTAAAACCCACAACTCTGAGATTAAGAGACTCATGGTGTACCGACGGAGCTATTTATCCATGTGGAGGACTGCACTCACAAGCATTTTTCTGCACTGGGGGGGGTGACACGCATATTAGCACTTTCCTGTTTTAGGGATGCACACCTTCCCTTACACCTGAGTTTAGTCAGCTGCAGGATAAGCTGTGGGATAGCTCAGTCCGGAGAGCACAAGACTCTTAATCTCAGGGTTGTGGGTTTGAGTCCCGCACTGGGCAAAATTTTCCTGCATTGCAGGGGGTTAGACTAGAGGACCCTCGTGGTCCCTTCCAACTTTACGATTCTATGAAGCTTTAGCGCTGCGAATGAGAGGCACTCGGGAGCAGTCATCTGGCTCTGCAACTTTAATCCATGCCTCCCACTCTGGAAAATAACTTTCTTGGGAACATGTTGTTTAGTTGTTTAGTCGTGTCCGACTCTTTGTGAACCCATGGACCAGAGCACGCCAGGCACTCCTGTCTTCCACTGCCTCCCGCAGTTTGGTCAAACTCATGCTGGTAGCTTCGAGAACACTGTCCAACCATCTCGTCCTCTGTCGTCCCCTTCTCCTTGTGCCCTCCATCTTTCCCAACATCAGGGTGGCCAAAGTATTGGAGCCTCAGCTTCACTATCTGTCCTTCCAGTGAGCACTCAGGGCTGATTTCCTTCAGAATGGAGAGGTCTGATCTTCTTGCAGTCCATGGGACTCTCAAGAGTCTCCTCCAGCATCATAATTCAAAAGCATCCATTCTTCGGCGATCAGCCTTCTTTATGGTCCAGCTCTCACTTCCATACATCACTACTGGGAACATAATAAACAGCTTTCTACCGACACAGACCCTGAGGTCCATCTAAGCTCAGCATTGTCTACAACGACCACCAGTGGTTCTACAGGGTTTCAGGCAGGGGACATATCTAACCCTCCTATTTGGAGATCCCAAGAGTTGAAACTGGAACCAGATGTCAAGCTCTACCCTTTTCATAATTCATAGTTATTTAAAAACATATTGCGTGGACAGGCGGAGTCCCCCCAACCCCAGGCGACCCCCGAGTGGAATAATGACTCAAGACAACGTGCTATGGGATTAAAACTGGCCACAACTTTATTAATTTTCAGATGTAGGGAGACCTTGGCTCAGGCTTTGGGTGTTTATCCTTCCCAGTCCCCAACCGGGGATCTGGGAGACATCAGGGTTATCCAGAATATTTGGGGATTGGACTGGCTCTGGGGAACATATGTTCAAGCAGAGAGCCTGCCCCCCATTTCGCCGCCATTGGAGGGGAGAGCAATGACAACCTCTAGGCGTACGGCCAAAGCCTCCCCTCAAACAACCCCTTTAACAGGGAACCCTGGGATCACCGCCACAGGGGCGTGGGTCACCGCTTCAAGCCCCCCCCCCCCATTTAGGAAGATAGACTAAAGGATTCTGCCCAAGGCCTGAAACTGCCAAAGTTGTGACGTTTTGCTACGGGAAAGGCAAAACCTGCCAATTCAGGAACATTCGTTTCCGGCCCTTCAACAGCGACCATGACGTAGCAGCGCCCGCATACCTGTGGAGAAGAGGTTAACCTGCAAAAGACTTAACTGAGGGACGGGAGGGTGGGAGAAGTTATGGAGCCGACTGCCACTTCGCAGGTAAGATTCACCTTCTGTTGTGTGGGCAGGACGGTCCCTCCCCTTACCTGGCCAATCCCCTGGCAACGCCTCCCCAGGCGTGACTGGCCGATTGGCTGAGGTAGGCGGAGACCTCCAGGTATCCAGCCTGGGGAAGATGAAGCCAGCCCGAATTACCAGGAGTCGCACTGGGATCCGGGGGGCTGCACACGACCATGCAAAAGGCACCCCCCATTTGATGTGGGGAGCGGTCATTAGGAGTTGCTTAGCCACCATAGAAAGGAAAAGTGACTGACCTAGGTTAAGGTCTTGTGAGAACAAGCCACAAAGCTTGTCAAGTACATTTTCAACACGTTAACATGGGCTGGAGGGAGTTGAATCTAATAAGTTTCAGAAGGTCACAGGTTCCCCCCACCATGCTAATGTACACTCTTACCTGGAAGCAAGTGCCAAAGGAGTCTTACTCCTGAGTAGGACTGCTGTGTATAGTCACTAAACTTCAATGCATGCACTCTCTTCCTCCAGATTGTGTTTTTCACAACTTGGAATAATCCTGAGCGTTCATAAAAGAGAAGCTCAATATTTATTCCAATACACATTTATATTACTACACTGCACTTGTGTTGCTTGCACAAAATGTACTTTCCGCTGCTCAATAATGCGTTCCCACTTAATTGCTCTGATATTAAATAAAAAATCCCTGAAGAACCTTCTGCTCCCAGCAATAATTTCTGTCTTTCCTTCGGAGGCCAGGCTGACAATAATTTACTGAAATGTGTGGCGAGCAACATACGAAGGAGCATTAAGTGTTTAATATCGGTGGTTATTGTGTGTGGAGGAAGAAGAAAGCAATATTGTGGGCTGGTGCTTTTTACAGATGGGAGGATTATGCTATAAATAGGAGATGAATATCAAAAAGTTCAGCCTCAGATATGGGAAGGCAAGGGGATCTTTTAAGAGGGCCATGAGCTAATTCATTTACACACAAAGACGATTTAACAACTTCCACCCTCAGCCTTTGCATGACTTTCTGCATAACTCATCTTTAGTCTTTGCAAAAAATCTGGTCCACCAAACTGCCTGCATGCACAAACCTGTTTCTTCTTCTTTGGGGATCACTCATAGCGGAGTAAGATTGCCCTCGATAAACATAGTTTTAACAATGAGTCCGTAAGTGACTGTGGAGGCCAATTCTGGATCCACACGTCCTTCCGCAGTGGGGACATAGGTTTCCAGGCGGGAGTTGATCATGGTGTGGATTTTCCAAGCGTGCCTTCCTCTTAGCACGTTTCTCCCTTGCGTTCTGAGTTCAAGTGTCTTCAAAGCCCATGACACCTTTGGTAAAGGCTGTTCTCCAATTGGAGCACTTGCAGGCCAGTGTTTCCCAGTTGTCAGTGCTTATACTACATTTTTTAAGATTTGCCTTGAGAGTCTTTAAACCTCTTTTGTTGACCCAGCAGCATTACACTTTCCATTTTTAAGTTCAGAATAGAGCAGTTGCTTTGGAAGACAATAATCAGGCATTCGCACATGACCAGTCCAACGAAGTTGAAGAATCATTGCTTCGATATTGGTAATCTTTGCTTGTTCCAGTGAACTGGGCATCACCGTATTTATCGCTCTATAAGACGCACCAGACCACAAGACGCACCTAGTTTTTGGAGGAGGAAAGCAAGAAAAAAAATATTCTGAATCTCAGAAGCCAGAACAGCAAGAGGGATCGCTGCGCAGCGAAAGCAGCAATCCCTCTTGCTGTTCTGGCTTCTGGGATAGCTGCGCAGCCTGCATTCGCTCTATAAGACGCACACACATTTCCCCTTACTTTTTAGGAGGGGAAAAGTGAGTCTTATAGAGCAAAAAATATGGTAGTTCACCTGTCTTCCCAAGTGATGTGTAACATTTTCCAGAGACACCGTTGATGGAATCTTTTGAAGAGTTGGAGATGGTGTTTATAAGTGGTCCATGTTTCACAAGCATACAGTAAGGTTGGTAGTACAATAGCTTTGTAAACAAGCATTCTGGTTTCCCTGCAAATGTTCTGGTCCTCAAACACTCTGCACTTCAATTGGGAGAAAGCTGCACTCGCAGAACTCAGGCGATGCTGGATTTCGGCATCCATGTCGGCCCTTTTGGAAGATAACTGCCCAGGTAGGAGAAGTGATCTACACTTTCCAATGTTACACCATTGAGTTGGATTTGTGGCGCTGCACAGCACCCTTGGGCAGGGGTAGGGGGTGGAGAAAACCCAGGTATCTGCCTTTACTTAATGCTGATTACTCACGAGGAACAGCTGCAGAGCCACAGTTTTTTCATCCCTGCAGCGGGGTTCAACGGAATAGGAAGAATGATGATGATGATGATGTTTGTGGAGATAAGGAACCTTCTGGCTTCGGTGAGGGGGCCTGCTGCTCAGGGGCCTGTGCACTGACCCCCATATCCTTGCCAACCTCTGTCACCCTGCAAGTACTTTCTTCCCCATCCCCTGCAAACTTTCGCTGGGATCCTCTTTCTGCTTCCCTTCGTCCTGCCAGTTCATGACACACTGTATAAAAATGGAAGGTAAAAGGTAAAAGATCCCTGGATGGTTAAGTCCAGTCAAATTTAACTATGGGGTGTGGGGCTCATCTCCACTTTCAGGCCGAGGGAGCCGGCATTTGTCCACAGACAGACTTCCAGGTGAGGTGGCCAGCATGACTAAACCGCTTCTGGCACAATGGGACACCGTAACGGAAACCAGAGCGCACAGAAACACCGTTTACCTTCCCGCTGCAGTGGTATCTATTTATCTACTTGCACTGGCATGCTTTTGAACTGTTAGGTTGGCAGGAACTGGGACAGAGCCATGGGAGCTCACTCCATGTCAGGGATTCGAACTGCCGACCTTCCAATCTGCAAGACCAAGAGGCTCAGTGGTTTAGACCATAGAGCCAGCCACCCCACTGAACATCAGGGGTGGAGAATATCTTTCAATTTGAGGGTCACAGACTCACACATACATTTCTCGATTCTGCATCCAGGCAACACATTACAGTAGTTGAAGGTCACGTGCCAGCCAGGTAGGCTGTATACACGCACCAGACTGAAAGCATGTGACCTCCCACCACCACGCAAAGAATCATGGGAGCTGTAGTTTGCCAAGCTTGCTGGGAATTGTGGCTCTGTGATGGGTAATCTACAGTTCCCAGGATTATTTTGGGGACGTCATGGGCCTTGAATGCAGGTGTACACACAGCCTTAAAATCACTAGAGAAGGATGCAGAGCAGGGGTGAGTATTTGGGGTTGCAGTGGACTGGGATGTCTCATGGGCCAGATAGAGAGAGCTGGGGACCACATTCAGTTTACGGACCTGAGGTTTCTCATCTCTGCTTTAAAAGGTGTAAAGGGCACAAGTCTCCTCCTGGGTTGCTGTTAGGCAGGATGGAACTATCCCATGCCCTCCAACATTTATCCAATGAAAATAGGGGCATCCTAGTCCATAATAAGAATTTTGCTATTGATACCCCACACATCTTACTGGGTTGCCCCAGGCACTCTGGGCAGCTTCCAACATATATAAAAACATAATGAAACATTAAACATTTTTTAAAAACCTTACCTATACAGAATTGCCTTCAGGAGGCTCAGGGGTCGGATAATTCCATACCCTACAGCATTTCTCCCATGAAAATAGGAACATCCTACCATACTCTCTCGGAGGGACACGGGTGGCACTGTGGGTTAAACCACAGAGCCTAAGGCTTGCCGATCAGAAGGTCGGCAGTTCGAATCCCCGCGACAGGGTGAGCTCCCATTGCTCGGTCCCTGCTCCTGCCAACCTAGCAGTTCGAAAGCACCTCAAAGTGCAAGTAGATAAACAGGTACCGCTCTGGCGGAAAGGTAAACAGCATTTCCGTGCACTGCTCTGGTTCGCCAGAAGCGGCTTAGTCATGCTGGCCACATGACCCGGAAGCTGTACACCGCCTCCCTCGGCCAGTAAAGCGAGATGAGGGCCGCAACCCCAGAGTCGTCCGTGACTGGACCTAATGGTCAGGGGTCCCTTTATCTCTCCATACTCTCTAACATGTCTCCAATGAAAAGGGGGACATCCGAAGGAAAAGCGGGACATTCTGGGATCAAATCAGAAACCGGGACAGCTTCTCTAAATCAGGGACGTCTCTGGAAAATAGGGATACTTGGAGGGTCTGCTATCCTCTGTGTAACCTACCGAAAAGTTCTTCACTTTGAGGCAGGAAGGAGAGTCTGTAGTGGCAGGTGAAGAATTCCTAAGGGAGAGTTGGCTTTAAGGCTTTGCTCAGTTACAGGTGTCTTTGCAAAGCTATTTGAACACCCCTCTAAATTGCTTTGCAAAGACACCCAGTTATTAGCCTATTGGGAACAATAATTGCTCTAAGCTTGAGACATGTTTGGCCCGAACATCACCAAATCATGATTTCGAACCCCACGCTCTCCCATTTCTGCTGCATTGCTTTTAACCAAAGACACTGGCCAATTAGTCAGAGTTCTGTTGCCTTCTCATTAGTCAGATAATTGGCCCCAGATTTCTACCATCGCTACGTACAATTAAATATATTTTAAGCAGCATTAATCACTAATCTCCTTGCAGATGTTTCAGATTTTGCAAAACGATCAAATGAAAACACTCGCAACTGATTCTGTTCCAGGAAAGGATTCCTCCCCGCTATCAGCTCCAGAATCCCACCATTTGTTGACCCCCTCCCAGGAAAAAAAGCCTGGGAAAACAGATTGGACTTACAAACATACACATGTTGCATATAAGTAAGTTCATCACGTAAGTCGCTGAAACAGCTTAAAATGCTGTTTTAAAGTCCTTTTTTTAAAAGTCATTGCCATGGTACTGCTAATTGGCTTTCAGATCGTATTTCATACACATACGTCATCATGGAGTTACTTTTATTTATTTGTTACCCAAGCAGAGCGTTATCCCGGGATGCATATTCTTTTAAGAATAAGGGCTTGGAGTTCAATTGAACTGTTGGACTCCTCGCCTCTCCCCCCCACCCCATCCCCGTTTTGAATGGCTAACAAACCCCCCATCCCTCCCCCAAGGCCAAATCACAAAATGCCTTTTGAAACCGAAGGGAGTTTTATAAGCAAATCTGCCATGCGGTCATCCGTTTGCCATGTGCTGTTCAAGGAAAACAAGTCTAAAGCTCCCTTGGGCTTGTGTGGTACCAGTTGCACTGCTCTCTGGATCAAGGCCCAGGGCGATAAATCAGCATTTGTGGATAGCTGAGGTTCACTCTTCTATGGGCTGAAAATTAGGAACATAGGGAGCTGCTTCAGTCGGTCCACCTAGCTGCTTACCTCTCTCACCCTGACCTAGCCACTGTGATCCACGCGACGGTTACCTCCAGACTGGATTATTGTAACTCACTCTACGTGGGGCTGCCCTTGAGACTGACCCAGAAACTCCAGCGGGTGCAGAATGCCGCGGTGAGACTCCTTATGGGGTCCTCGCTGCGAGATCACATTCACCCGGTGCTATACCAGCTGCACTGGCTCCCGGTGGAGTACAGGATCAGGTTTAAGGTGCTGGTTTTAACCTTTAAAGCCCTTCACGGCCTAGGACCCTCGTACCTACGGGACTGCCTCTCCTGGTATGTCCCACAGAGGAACTTACGATCTTCAAACAAAAACATCTTGGAGGTCCCAGGCCACAGAGAAGTTAGGCTGGCCTCAACTTAGAGCCAGGGCTTTTTCAGCTGTGGCTCCGATCTGGTGGAACGCTCTGTCACAAGAGACTAGGGCCCTGCGGGACTTGACATCTTTCCGCAGGGCCTGCAAGACAGAGCTGTTCCACCAGGCCTTTGGCCAGGGCACAGCCTGACTCCCTCCCTCGGCAATCTTCACAGAACTCTAGCCCAATGGTTGCCATCAATTTGATTTGAATTTTATAATGAAATGATTTTAGAATGTTGTATTATTTTATTGTTGTTAGCTGCCCTGAGCCCAGCTTCGGCTGGGGAGGGCGGGATATAAATAAAAATTTATTATTTATTATTATTATTATAGTTTACACTGACTGACAGCATCCTGTTCTCATAGCATCCAATGACGCCATTGAGAAGTCCACGTGCAAGACCTGAATGCATGGGCCCTTTCCTCTCTTGCAACACCTGGAATAGCTCAGTCAGTAAAGCATTTTAACATTTTAAAAAATTTCCCTATACAGTGGTACCTCGGGTTACGAACACTTCAACTTACGTTTTTTCGGGTTATGAATGATTGTAACCCGTAAGTAAGTTGTCCAAGCTCTAGGAGGTCTCCCCGCTGCCTGGACGCAAACTGGGACATCAGCGGGGCCTACAGAGCTCTCGGAGGCCTCCGCAAATGCCGGGAACCAAGCCCCAACATCCACGGTGCCTGCAGGGCTCCGCGAATACCGGGAACCAAGCCCCAACATCCATGGGGCCTGCAGTGGCTCTGCGACTGGGCTCCAGCCGCAGGAGCTCTCTGAAGCCTCCACGAATGCCGGGAGCCAAGCCAATTGTGATTGTGGAAGAGGACCCTGAGCCCCCTCCAAACAGTCAGTGCACGTAAGAAAAGAAATAAATGTCAATTTTTTCCATCTAAAATACTGCCTTATTTATTTTATAGTACAGTACATTGATTATTGGGGTTAAACCACAGAGCCTAGGGCTTGCCGATCAAAAGGTCGGCAGTTCGAATCCCCGCAACAGGGTGAGCGCCCATTGCTTGGTCCCTGCTCCTGCCAACCTAGCAGTTCGAAAGCACGTCAAAGTGCAAGTAGATAAATAGGTACCGCTCCGGCGGGAAGGTAAACGGCGTTTCCGTGCGCTGCTCTGGTTCGCCAGAAGCGACTTAGTCATGCTGGCCACATGATCCGGAAGCTGTATGCCGGCTCCCTCGGCCAATAAAGCGAGATGAGCACCGCAACCCCAGAGTCGTTCACGACTGGACCTAATGGTCAGTGGTCCCTTTACCTTTACATTGATTATTGCCATCATTTTATGGATCAATGGTCTCGTGAAACAGTAAGATTTGTGTTAAATTGCTGTTTTAGGGGGTGTTTTTCATCGTCTGGAACGGATCAATCCACTTTCCATTACTTTCAATGGGAAAGCCCGCTTCAGGTTAAGAACAGACTTCCGGAACCAATTAAGTACTTAACCTGAGGTACCACTGTACAGGATCGCCTTCAGATGACTTGGGAGTCAGTGAGCTGCTGGCTAGTTGCACACCCAGGATTTTTGGTGATGCCCAAACCTAGCAAAAATCTGGGACATATACTTCAGCAGATGGAACAAATGCAGTAGTTCCTATCGACTACTGTAATGTGTAATTGAAAGGATTATGAATCTTTCTTCCATCTCCCTTCTCCACTTCCCTTCCTTTTGAGAAAGTTTGACTTGTAAGCTCCTCAGGGCAGGGAACTGTCCCCTTACACAATTTAAACTGGTATGCACGCTGACAGCACAACAATATTAACACCAGCTTAAATGTAACAATTTACTTCTATTATTATTATTTTTTAATTAAAAAATATTAAATTTTACATACCAAATTTCCATTTAAACATATCAATTGCCTTTACATTTAGGATTCTCAAAATCCTTTGATTTCCCTGCCCCCTTCTCTGGTTTCCATTGTACATCCCTTTTTATTCAACTTATCCTTTTCCCCCCAATTTGTTATATCTATTATTAACTTTTCCATTATATTTTGTCTTTCACAAATATTCTTCTAATCCTGCCAAAGTTTTTAACTGTTTACAATGTTCTCTTAAGGAACCTATACATTTTCCCCATTCTCTCCTAAACTTCTTGTTGTCCTGGTCTCTGATTCTCCCAGTCAATTTACTTCTATTTGTCCATTTACTAAATCTTTGTGGATGTATACAAAAGACAGAAGCATAATCTCCTTGCATGGACCGACCTTATCTCCAACTTTCCCCTTTTATATTCAGTTGACGTTTCGCAGGATAAGTCTTTGAAAAAGAATGACCTCTGATTCTGGCTTTGAATCATGTACTGACACACATGCCTTCCTTTGCCAGCAGTGACCCAGTAATAATGCTCAACGGGCAATTTTCGGTCACACTTTTAGCCTAATTAATTGGCCCTGGGCCATGCGTTCGTGCCAAGATGACATCAATGGTGAATCCAGCAACCCACACGAGTCCCAGCCTTATTTGCGTTCCCTGCTTATGTGCAATCCTTTTATATCCAATGCTAGCCACCTTTCCGCCGGAAATAATCGATCTAGAGGTAGTTATTGCACTTTGGAGCTTTAGGTGTCTTTATCTTTTATAAAGGAGCCTTGAACCCGTTAAGAGAGCTCATGTCTTAATGATGCCCCAACCAGGACAAATCCTCTGTTGCCCCTGAACCATTTCCAAGACAAAACAAAAGACCCTGTGAAATATACTCAGAGTCGAGAGTGGATTTCATGCTCTTTATTAAGCTCATAGTGTTGAGGAGGAATGGAAGTTCCCCCAGAATGTCTGCTTCATACACATTATTTACACAATGGGCTCCACATGATTGGCTAATTCCGGGATTCTCCTGTAGGCCAATCAGGTCGTGAATTCACTTTCTTCTGGAGTTGGATTGGGTGGCTCCTGTGGACCAATCAGACTGCTGCATTCTGGAGCTATTGTTCTAGGACCAATCAGACTGCTGCATTTTGGATCCTATTCAACTCAGTACATCACACCCTGCTTTGAAACGTCCACAAAAAAAGTTAACCACCAGAACTACAGCAACAGCCAAAGAAGCAGCAGTCTATATGGCAAGATAAAACATTGGTAATGATGTTCATAAATGTGCTTTTCGAAGTTGCATCTGAAAGTCCCCTTTATTTAATTGCTGGATTTAGCAGAACGCCTGCCCTCCCATACCTCTTCAGTAAAGCTGGTATTGACACCACAGAACAGAACGAAAGTTATTTTAGTGTGGCAGCTCCTACACTTTGCGAACTCCCTGCCTACGTTCAAAGTAGTACTCTTCTTGACACCTGCGTAAAACATTTTTGTTTAGGCCTGCCTTTCCAGACATATATATGAAGATGTTGACGCATTTATAATCTCTTTTGCTGTTAATTTTAATCAATTTTAAATGTCTTCCATTGTTTTCAACTGATAATTTAACTCG
Organism: Podarcis pityusensis; assembly: GCF_964106645.2. Lineage (NCBI taxonomy): Eukaryota > Metazoa > Chordata > Lepidosauria > Squamata > Lacertidae > Podarcis > Podarcis pityusensis. Next base: position 127,748,678 of record NC_138028.1, read on the forward strand.
GAGGCTTTTCTGCAGTGAAGCAATATATATACGTTTTGATCAATAAATAAAACAATATTGCAGATCGAGTTCAACAACAGCCTCTCTTTTACTGTCTCCAGTTTTATAAAAAACAACAACAAACAAACAATATTTGGGTGAAATAAGCTCTCGCCCATTTCCAGTTGAACAATTTGTGTAGCTGAATCAGTTCATCAGCTGCAGAGTGAACAAGGTGGCAGAAAACAGCCTCCTTCCCTTGAAACCTTCCTTTGCTCAGTGCAAGTTCAGTCTAAAAGTAAAGAGCCATTAAGAAGGGAGAGCAGGGAGTTGCCCATCAGAAGTTAGCAGAACCTAGACAGGAGACAGTGTCATTCCCACCACGGTGAGATAGGTTGTATTTGTACTTCCACGTTAGCAGTTATTGCTAAAGATGCACCTATATGCATATAAATTGGCACCTACAATATTAGGTAATATTTGGGGGTGGTGATGCATTCCTCTTTGGGGGGACAACGTGTAAGCGCCCATCCTATCTGTGAGTGGACATGGTTTTGCTTTTCTGAGAAATAACCAGTTGTACGAAATATATCCCAAGCACAGAGATGCCCATGCAAATGTGAGATTCACAGCAACTTCCACATTCCTTTGCTCCCAGCAGAAAAGCCTCTCCTGAGGGTCGAGGGACTTTAGTGGGAGAGAAGCAACATTACTAAGGGACGCGGGTGGCGCTGTGGTGTAAACCACTGAGCCTCTTGGGCTTGCCAATCGGAAGGCCGGCGGTTTGAATCCCCGTGATGGGGTGAGCTCCCATTGCTCTGTCCCAACTCCTGCCAGCCTAGCAGTTCGAAAGCACACCAGTGCAAGTAGATAAACAGGTACCACTGCAGTGGGAAGGTAAATGGCGTTTCCATGCGCTCTGGTTTCTGTCACGGTGTTCCATTGTGCCAGAAGCAGTTGAGTCATGCTGGCCACATGAACCGGAAAGCTGTCTGTGGACAAATGCTGGCTCCCTTGGCCTGAAAGCGAGATAAGTGCCACACCCATAGTCATCTTTGACTGGACTTAACCGTCCAGGGGTCCTTTACCTTTTCTTTTTAACTTTAAAAACTTCAAAAAAGTAAAAGTAAAAACATATAATCATGATCATAAATAATTTGATTAATTTATTTGATTGTCCAAACTATCTCAGGATGGGCATACGTGTTACACTTTGTTTTGACTGAAGTGAAATAGAAAATAAAAGGGTGGATCCAGGCCCAGATATACTTAGAGTAGATCCATTGAACTTAATGGGACTTAAACTAACTTCAGCAAAGTCCTTAACCCTAGAGCTTTTATGAGCCAACAGCAAAGCTTCTGTCGCCTTTGACTGGACTTTACCGTCCAGGAGTCTTTTAATTGAAATAATTGAAATACTTTTATTGTCACTTGTACAACTTGTATACAGTGAGATTACAAGAGCACCCCCCACTCAGCTCTCTTAGTCTTAATTCCCCTCGTTTACTGACGCACACCCACCAAACCCAAAAGTCAGTTGCCCTGTTGTTATCTTTTCATTCAGCAGCCTAACAGCCCACGGATAGAAGCTGTTCTTTACCCTGTTGGTGCGACTAATCATGCTTCTATATCTTCTGCCTGAGGGCAGGAGATCAAGAAAGTGCCAGCCAGGGTGTGAATCATCCCTGAGAATTTCCCTCACTCTCCTGAGGCAACGTTCTTCCGCTATTTCATCCAGCGGATTCACGGGACAGCCCATAATATCTTGTGCTGTATTCACCACCCTCTGTAGGCACTTTCTATCAGCTGATGTCAAACCAGCGTACCACACCGTAATGCAGTATGAAAGGACACTTTCTATTGTGGACCAGTAGAAGGAGATCATCAGATGTTGATTGACATTGTTCTTCCGCAAGACTCTGAGGAGATGGAGTACCTTTACCTTTTACCTATATGCAACATTAATAGAAGTAGAGACTTTCCTTCAATGAAACATTTTCAGGATGAAAACATTACACTGCAGAAACAGCAATATTTAAATAAATTTAAATAAATTCATTAAATAAATGAATTGTTGCATAAGGACTGGGGGCTGAATGTGAGCAGGTTGTGTTAGGAAAAGCCAGCAAGGGAGTTCAAAGGCCAGACATGCCGGAGTTCGGAGTTGTGGGGGCCCCTAATTTTGGAGGGGCCTTGAAACATGCCTTTAAATATCACATGGATTTCAGTGTTGACTATGGAAAAGGGGCTGACTTGTCGAGAAGGGACAAAAATATTGTCAAGTTGGAGTCTCCCTGAGTGAAAGGAGCAGAAGACAAAGTAAAGTACAGGTATAAATAGGAAGATCTGCGGAAGGGACATGGAAAAGACTTAAGAGCCTCAGATACAAGGTCACCAGGTTGATGGACTAGATGGATGGGATAGAAAGGACTGACAAAACCCGAGACCAGGAAGAAGAGACGATGGATGAAGATTGGAAGAAAGTTTTAAAAATTTATTTAGAAAAGTATCGTAAAATTAATGAGTATTAGAAAAATGTTGGAATGAAATTATTTGGCTTTAGCAGAAATGTTAAAAAGAATTATGTAAGAATATGTTATGGTTAAAAGAATTTGGTATAAATAAGATTTAAGTTTTAAGTTTTTGGGTTTTTTATGGTAAGATAAGGTTAAAATAGATTAAGGTAATTTAATGACAGAATATTGTGAAAGATGGAAAGGATTTGCTGAGATAATTAACAACTAGAATACAAAAAAGGGAGGTGTGAGGAGGTTGATGAAATAAGTTAATGAAAGTTAAGGATTTGGGAATATTGGATTTGTTTTTAAATTTTTTGTTTATTTTTGCTTTTTGATTTTGATGTATTGTGTGTTTTGTTTTTTCTTTTTGACTTTGGTTTTTATTGATTTGTATTGTTTAATTGTTACTTTTATCTACCTTTTTCTTTCTTTCTCTCTTTCTCTTGTTTTTTCCTTCTTTTTTCTTTGTAACTTTAAAATTCTCAATAAATATCATTTTTTAAAAAACAAAAACAAAGGCCAGACATGCCTGGGATAGCTCAGCTGGTAGAGTGATGAGACTTTTAATGTCAGGGTCATGGGTTCGAGCCACATTTAAACAAAAAAATTCCTACATTGCAGGGGGTTGGACTAGATGACCCTCGGGGTCCCTTCAAACTCAACGATTCTATGATAAGTGAGATTTGAACCAGGATTTTTCCTGGGTGTTCATTCGTGCCACCACACAACAAGGCATGATAACATTTGAGCAGCCCAAATGTAGCCCATAACACATACACAGAAACTCACTTCTTCCTTTTTAATGAACGGCAGCCACTACCAGACACCACGACTGGAAACTGCACAATAACATTTGCGTGTCAATAGCTCATCCTTGAGCACGTGCACTATAAAACTTTCCTTGCTGAACAGTCCTCCCCTTAGCCGCTGGATGGCAAAACAAGAGGAAAGCGAAATAGCAAAAACTGTCATTTTAAAGGGAGGAATTGCAATTGCTGCCCTCTGGTGGAGATGATGCAAAACCGAAAGTGTGGAGAACAGGCAATTGCTTCCACATTTAGCCTTGTTATCCTCTCGGAATAGTCAAACGCCTCCGAGTCACCACCACATCTTGCAGTAATAGTCAACTTTGCACACATCAAATAGGTAATTTGTGGGATTTGCCGGTTCACATTACGGCCACTGCCTTAAATAGCTTTTGAATGCAAAGGCAAATCTTCTATTTTTGGATGATAGGTAGCTCTAAAAAAAAATGAAAAAAAACGAAAATCATGGCCACTGGTCCCATCACCTCCTGGCAAACAGAAGGGGAAGAAATGGAGGCAGTGAGAGATTTTACTTTCTTGGGCTCCATGATCACTGCAGATGGTGACAGTAGTCACGAAATTAAAAGACGCCTGCTTCTTGGGAGAAATGCTATGACAAACCTAGACTGCATCTTAAAAAGCAGAGGCAACACCTTGCCAACAAAGGTCCGTATAGTTAAAGCTATGGTTTTCCCAGTAGTGATGTATGGAAGTGAGAGCTGGACCATAAAGAAGGCTGATCGCCGAAGAATTGATGCTTTTGAATTATGGTGCTGGAGGAGACTCTTGAGAGTCCCATGGGACTGCAAGAAGATCAAACCTATCCATTCTGAAGGAAATCAGCCCTAAATCAGCTCACTGGAAGGGCAGATCGTGAAGCTGAGGCTCCAATACTTTGGCCACCTCATGAGAAGAGAAGACTCCCTGGAAAAGACCCTGATGTTGGGAAAGATGGAGGGCACAAGGAGAAGGGGACGACAGAGGACGAGATGGTTGGGCAGTGTTCTCGAAGCTACCAGCATGGGTTTGACCAAACTGCGGGAGGCAGTGGAAGACAGGAGTGCCTGGCATGCTCTGGTGCATGGGGGTCACAAAGAATCGGACATGACTAAACGACTAAACAACATTACTCTAAAGGGACACACCCTAGAGAGGCATCATGGAAGCGCAAGCCATTTCCCCCAATAATTATACCAGGGATTCTTGCTTGCTCTTGGGTTTTATCGCTGTCAGCGCAACAGCCTCCCAAGGGGGACGTGATAAACCAAGATTAACCGCCAGGGAGATACTTTGGTGCTCCAGTTGTCGTCGGGAGTCCAGATTGCATCAGCTCCAGCTCATGCGGTCAGGGATGATGGGAGCTGTGGTAAAATGAAATGTGGAGGGCATCAAGTTGGCTACCATATTTGCTGCTGCCATGCAGCCTCTTTGGAACGGATGAGGCACAAGAAGAAAGGGAGGAGCGAGGCTCTAGGACAGGGGTGAGGGAACTGCCGCCCTATGGCCAGTTCCAGTCTGTGAAGCCTCCCCATCTGGCCCACTGAGCTTCCAGCCAAGACTCTCTGGAGTCCATCCCTTTGCCACCCATTGCTCCTGGAGAATCAAGAACTTGTGATTGTGCTGGAACCACTAGCTAGGTTTTGGGGCAACTTTCCAAAGCACATACTTAATTGTTTTTCTGCTTCTCCTAGCGTCTCTGAAATATACTCGGAGTCGAGTGTTGATTTCATGCTCTTTATTTCGGCTCATGGCAAACAGTGAATGAGTGCTTTCCCCAAAAACCTCTGGCTATACATACATTATTTACACAATGGGTCCCATGTGATTGGCTGATTCAACTCCCCTCCTGAAGCCTGATTGGACTGTTCCTGCAGGCCAATCAGGTTGCTGATTCACTTCCTCCTGGAGCCTGATTGGGCTGCTCCTGCAGACCAATCAGGTTGTTGCCTTCTAGGATCCAACCTGCCTATTGTTCTAGGATCCAAGCTCAGTAGGTAACACTCTCAGAGGTCGTACGCCTTGGAACACAAGTCGCTGAAAATCACAAATGAGGACTGTTGCATTCAAGTCCTGCTTACAGACTTCCCATAGGCATCTGGTTGGCCACTGTGAAAAAAGGATGAAATTCTGGCCTAATCCAAGATGTCTGAGCAAAGTGTTAGTTGGATACACTCTACATAAATCCACATATAAAGTGTCCTTTCATACTGCATCACGGTGTGGTGCGCTGGTTAGACATCAACTGATAGGAAGTGCCTACAGAGGGTGGTGAATACAGCACAAGATATTATGGGCTGTCCCGTGAATCCGCTGGATGAAATAGCGGAAGAACATTGGCTCAGGAGAGTGAGGAAAATTCTCAGGGATGATTCACACCCTGGCCGGCACTTTCTTGATCTTCCACCTTCGGGCAGAAGATATAGAAGCATGATTAGTCACACCAACAGGGTAAAGAACAGCTTCTATCCATGGGCTGTTAGGCTGGTGAATGAAAAGATAACAACAGGGCAACTGACTTTTGGGTTTGGTGGGTGTGCATCAGTAAACGAGGGGAATTAAGACTAAGAGAGCTGAGTGGGGGGTGCTCATGTAAACTCACTGTATACAAGTTGTACAAGTGACAATCAAGTATTTCAATTTATTTCTACCTTGCCAGGATACGTTAGTCTCCTGGCCCCCAAAGGTTGCCTTGGAATTAGCAAGGAGTAGAATTTTAAACAGTGATCAGGAACGGTTTGTCATCCTGACAGCAGGTTTCTGGGAATTTCATACCAGTGGTGGCCAAAGGTAAAACTGGGCACAGCAATTAGTGTAATTTTTTACCTTTGTACAGTAGGCTAATTCACACACAATCTGACACAACCCATTCCTTCCTCCCTACAGGCGAGCCAGAGGCAGAGGCAGAGGTCAATGATGCGTTCCAGTCAGGCAAAAATATTTGAGGATCACGGAGTGGGACAAGAGTGTCTGGGGAGAGGGTGTGACACCAAGATCTGAGGTTCTTCCCGATTTAAAGCCAGCAAAGAGCAAGGCTATCACATGAAAACGCCACCCCGCGTCCTCCAGAATTCATGGACACCACTTGTCAATGCGTAGGCAGCGCATCGTGCGCATTCCTCTGGCGTGAACCCAACCAGCGCGGTCCCAACAGTTCTTACTCTGTGGTCTCTGGCTGACTTCTTAATGGAAGCTTCTATCAGCCAAGGCGACACATAATGATACATTCTCCCGAGAATGCTGTAGGAAACATATCCCGATTTGTCGCCCGCGGCCCACCTGGCGTCATGGTCGTCAAAGCTTTCCACGTTGCACGCTATTTCGATTTGCCCGTTGTGTGGGAAAGCCATCGACTGCACGCCCTTCAGGCCTCCGGCACTACTGCCCCGGACGGAGCCTGCGATCTCCTTGGCCGTAGCCAAGTCTTGCGTGTCGACAGTCACGTTGCAATTCATCACGTAAGGGCTGGCCCCGACCCCTGAAATGATTAAAAAATGAGCCACCGGTGTGAGTCGAAATTAATGGTTGTTAGGTTGGTTTGGCTTCTGCATCTACTCTTCAGATACGGTCGAGTAGTTTCTAAGCCTCGGAAAAGGACTTTGGCTAATCCTTCACTTAGGCAATATTCAGTATTCTTTATCAAGAGATTGAGTAGTACAGTTGTACCTTGGTTCTCGAACAGAATGCGTTCCGCAAGTCCATTCAACTCCCGGAACTGCTCAAAAACCAAGTCACGGCTTCTGATTAGCTGCAGGAGCATCCTGTAGCCAATTGGAAGCCGCAGAAGCCACGCCGGATGTCTGGCTTCTGAAAATCATTTGAAAACCGGAACAGTCCTTCTGGTTTCCGGGAGCCGAAACGTACAAGTTCCAAGGCGTTTGGCAACCAAGGTACGACTGTAGTTGGATCCAGCAAACCCAAGAAGAGTCCATAGCAGGCCTGGTGAGTTTTATGGCCTAGAGAAACTTCCCAGGACTGCAAATAAAGGTCTGGAGGAGTGAATATGCTGCCCCACACAGGCCCATAGTTCCCAAGCTTTTACATAAATGCTCTGGAAGGGCATTCCAGGAGAAGGGAAGTTGCAGAGCAAAGTCTGTTTCTCACACTGAGTACTGAGCTACCTCGGTGCAAACAGAAGTCAGCCAGTGGTGAATCTAGTAAATAAATCAAAGGTACTGCACTCAAGACCTATTCCCCAGTGAAAAGCAGTTTTATATCTGCCTCTTCGTAAGCAACGTGAAAGAAGGAAGGGGAGAAACTCCACCTGGGATAAATCATCATTGCAAATTGTTCATGATGAAAAAAAGAGTGTGAAAGTTTAATATTTCTCCGAGGTCTTTTCTTTTCCTTTCCTCCTTGGAGTTCTGACTCATTGTCTTTGTAGTTTATGAGCCAGAGCCTGGATAGAAACAAAGATCTTTACAGCAAACAAAAACAAAAAAAGAACACAAACCCTCAAGGCCAAATTGTTGAGGTAGAGGGAAAATAAAAACAAATGCACTAATTAACATCTGGTGTGTGTTCCTTTCTCACAAACGCAAAGGCAGTATGAGTGTGACAGCACTGGCAATAATAACTGGTTTAAGGATTCTTGCGGCAGAATGACGTCTGAAGAAACAGGATTTTTTTAAAAAAAAAAATTGGATTATTCAATCAAAGTACATAAGGAGCTTTGTTTTATGCAGAGCGTTTTTTAAGTAGGTTAATTCTAAGTGGGTCAATAGGAGAATAATTACTGTTATTCTCTTGATATCTACCTCCCCTCCCCATTCTATATTAAATATTTAACCAATTCTCTTCAATGGATTGTAGCAATGCCTCATCCATCCTCCTTTCAAAACATTTGAAATAGTTTACTGGGCACAATCCAGGGTAAGAAACAAGCCCCATTGATATTGTAGGGCTTGAAAAGAAAAGAAAAGAAAAGAAAAGAAAAGAAAAGAAAAGAAATCAATGGTACACAAATGCTTGATAGTACATGCTCAAGAATGGCTGCAACGGACTGCTGTTGACCATATGATGACCAATTGTAAACTCACATGGAAACTCAGAAGTCAGGTGATTTAACCCCCTATTATTGCTGACAATTAATGTTGTGCAAATTATTTAAATGGACAATTTGCCTACTGGCAACGCAGCGGAGCCCAAAAGTGAGTTCTTTAGCCACTCCAGGAATTCTGGGACTTTGTAGTTGTTGCTCTTCCAGGCCTCACATCTTTACACAGGGACTTAAGATACACAACACTCAAAACGCATCTTATAAGACAGGGATGGGGAAACCGTGCCCCTCCAAATGCTGTTGGATTCCAGTTCCCATCAGTTCCCAGTGAAGACAGCCCATGGTTATTGATGATGGGAGTTGGATTCCAACAACATCTCTAGGGGTCACAGTTCCTCCACCCCTGTTTTAAGAGACAATCATTTATTGGTTTATTTTTCAAAAAATAGCCTGTGTGGGAAAGTCAAAACCTTTGTAAACTTCAAGAAGGTTCTGGAGTTACCTGAAGGGATTCAACACAAAATATTGCTTACACTGGAATAGATTAATTGATTTGCGACCATTAATGGTTGCCATTAATTTGATCTAAACTGATTTTATAATGAATTGATTTTAGAATGCTGTATTATTTTACTGTTGTTAGCAGCTCTGAGCCCGGCTTCGGCTGGGGAGGGCGGGATATAAATTTTAAAAAATTAATTATTATTTATTATTACAGCCTACATCAAATTAAGAGCAAAAAGCTGCCAGGTGCCTCAAGGTCTTCTGCTCTTAAATACCTCTATGCATTTCCTGTTGCTTCTTGGTGCTCTCTCTTCCTCAATACCCCCACAAGTCGTCCTCTCCCCAGTCCTTTTGAATGGTACTTTATTCCCCATCCCCATCTCAAAAGCCTAAGCCTTCAGTCCTACAAGTGCAATTGGCTTGGGAATAAGTTCTAATGAACTCTGTGAAGCCCCAAGTAAGCAAAGACTGGGCAGCAAGTCTATGCAACTTTAATCCCTTATTAGTCTTCCTATCTTCCCTCTCTCAATTTTTGGTACACTCACCATAGCTGTCAACTTACAGATTTGAAAATAAGGGACCAGCAGCCTCGAAAATAAGGGATCAGCAGCCAAAATAAGGGATTTTCCTAGCACAGGTATGTTCAACTTCTGAGCCCCTCCGAGACAAAGGCAGAAAGCCCAGCCAGCAGCCAAACGAAGCCTCAAGCGGTGGTTCCCACAGCGCAGCAACCCAGCAAAGGGGATGCAGCAAGGAAAACCACTGTCACCTCTCCGCTGGGAAGCACTGAGCAAAGGCGAGTCCCCAGGCAACACAGCCGATTTGATCGGGAAAAGGCATGCAAGCTCCACCCCCCCACCCCCCAGTCTTAGACTTAGACTCCTTATTGGGTGAGCAATGCAGCCAAGCAACCCAGTTGGAGCCTCCCTCCTCCCCGGCCAGCAGGGAGGGAGGGAGGGAGAGGAGCTGCTTCCTTTGAAACCAGGGAAATTTAAGGGACAGCATCAATAAGGGACAGCAGCAGGACACGGCGCTGGGATAAGGGACTTTCCCGCCAAATAAGGGTCAGTTGACAGCTATGACACTCACCTGTCTCTTATCTGCATTCTCTCCCATTCTCAATATTTATATGTAAGCTCCTTGGGGCACAGACCACTGGGGAGTGGGCTATATTCCTCTGTGAAGTCCTAGAGACATTGATTGGCTTGTACACATGACAAAAACAGCAACACTGAACATTGCCATCATTTCATACCTGTTAAACCGTGACTTAAGGTAGGCGACAGCCCTACATCAGGAATAACAGTGGCTGCGTTGAAAGCTCTACTGTTAAACCATCCCAGCTGTTTTCTTCTTTGAACCAGACTTTGCTTCTCTGGGAGATGAGCTTGGCCAAAAAGAAATATGCTGCATCCAGGAACACGGCAGACTAAGGTCTCTGCTATATCTGAGGGAAGAGAGGAACAGAAGGGAAGTACAACAGCTAGAATAGGGGTGGCAGCCTTTGGGGGCCAGTGAGTACTCTGGAATTTTGAAGGAGTGATGTGGGTGCAATCACAAAATGGCCGTCATGGGAACATGACGGAACACAAAATGGCGGTCAAGGGGATGTGGTGTAGCACAAAATGGAAGCTACATCTAAAAAAACCAGAAAAAAGAGACAGGACAAACAGGTCTGGGCATGCCCCACACTAGCGGACAGGGGCAGGGAAGCACCTCTCCTCTGTTCAGAATGGAAGAGGCAGTGATGATTGTCCAATCCTGGCCTCCAACGAAACGTGGGCAGGTTTGAGGAGGCGTGTTCAATGTAGTAGAAGCCCTTGCCAGTGCCAACAAAAACTGAGCAGGAAAAGCAAAGGGTCTATTGCGCATTGTGGGTTTTGGAGGGAATCATTACTGGCATTTTTCTCAGGCACCAGGGGAGGCAGTGTCAGGCATATGGGCACCATCCTGGTGACCCTGAGCCAGAAGAAACACAACAAGAAAGACTAAGAGAGCAGCTAGGCTGTAGACTGGGGCTGCCTACTCTATACATATAATGCCACTTTTGAAAGAACTGCAGGGGCAACAAATTTGCCACCAAGCCAAGTTCAAGGTTCTCGTGTCAACCTAAGAAACCCTAAACAACCTGAGACCTGGGTACCTGAAAGAAGATGGTGGCCTGCTGAGATCTATCTTGCAAAAGAAGAGGCTCGCCGGGTGCCTTTGTTATGTATCCTTAGACGCCAGGCAAAAACATTCCTCTTCTTCCAGGACTTTAGCTAATGAAACGATCAATGGCCTTTTAAACTGTGTGTATGGGGTTACTGTTTTTGTTTGTTCTCATGGTATGCAATTTTGTGTTGCTCTTTTGTAAACCTGTGATCCTTAGATGAAGGGCGGTATAGAAAACAAACAAACACCCAGAGGAAAAGCCTTTTCCATTATGGCACCCAGTATGTGAGGGACGCGGGTGGCGCTGTGGGTTAAACCACAGAGCCTAGGACTTGCCGATCAGAAGGTCCCGCGACGGGGTGAGCTCTCGTTGCTCTGTCCCTGCTCCTGCCAACCTAGCAGTTCGAAAGCACGTCAAAGTGCAAGTAGATAAATAGGTACCGCTCTGGCGGGAAGGTAAACAGTGTTTCCATGCTCTGCTCTGGTTCGCCAGAAGTGGCTTAGTCATGCTCGCCACATGACCCGGAAGCTGTATGCCGGCTCCCTCGGACAGTAAAGCGAGATGAGCGCCGCAACCCCAGAGTCGGTCACGACAGGACCTTATGGTCAGGGGTCCCTTTACCTTTTTACCCAGTATGTGGGCACCCTCACCTCCCTTCAAAAATAAGGCAAGTGCTGCCTTTGTTACATGATTTGATGCACGCTAAGAACATTTCTAATGTACCCAGGCATATGTTAGTTATTAATGCAGAGCTTTTAGTAGAATTGGCTGCTTTTACTGTGATGGCTGTATTTTAGCACATTGTTTTTAACACATATATATACATATATTTGTACTGCTGTGAACCTCCCTGGTGTTTCTTGTGAAGGGTGGGATTTTAATGTGTTAAACAAACACACAAGCAGGCAACAGATCTGAGAAAGTGTGAATATGTGAGCAAGGTGGCAATTGGTTATCTAAAATGCTGTGCTGTCATTCCAGTTGTAAATTGTACAACCAGGCTTTGGAGTATACATTAAACAGCTGCACTAAATGGTTTAGAATGGGGTTAGCCAACGCCGTCCCCTCCACTTGTTATTAGACTTCAATTCCCATCACCACTGACGAAGGGTCATGCTGGCTGGAGTTGGCGGGAGTTTGAATCCCAAGAACATTTGCAGAGTGCCACCTCGCCCTACCCCTAATAATAATAATAATAATAATAATAATAATTTATACCCCGCCCATCTGGCTGAGTTTCCCCAGCCACTCTGGGCAGCTTCCAATCAAGTGTTAAAAACAATACAGCACTAAATATTAAAAACTTCCCTAAACAGAGCTGCCTTCAGATGTCTTTTAAAGAGAAGACAGTAGCTTATTATCTTGACATCTGAAGTGGCGGGCGCCACTACCAAGAAGGCCCTCTGTCTGGTTCCCTGTAACCTCACTTCTCGCAATGAGGGAACCGCCAGAAGGCCCTCAGAGCTGGACCTCAGTGGGGGCTGAACGATGGGGGTGGAGACGCTCCTTCAGGTATACTGGACCGAGGCCGTTTAGGGCTTTAAAGGTCAGCACCAACACTTTGACTTGTGCTCGGAAACGTACTGGGAGCCAATGCAGATCTCTCAGGACTGGTGTTATGTGGTCTTGGCGGCCACTCCCAGTCACCAGTGTAGCTGCCGCATTCTGGATTAATTGCAGTTTCTGGGTCACCTTCAAAGGTAGCCCCACATAGAGCGCATTGCAGTAGTCTAAGCGGGAGATATAGCATGCACCACTCTGGTGAGGCAGTCTGCAGGCAGGTAGGTCTCAGCCTGCGTACCAGATGGAGCTGGTAGACAGCTGCCCTGGACACAGAATTAACCTGCGCCTCCATGGATAGCTGTGAATCCAAAATGACTCCCAGGCTGTGCACCTGGTCCTTCAGGGGCACAGTTACCCCAGGTAATTTAGAGAGATGCCTCTGCTTTGACAGAGGAAAAATCCAACATCCCAGTGACTACATTAAGGATCCTTGGGTCAGATCTTGTACGGCCAAGATGGGGCCCTCCAGTTGTTGCTAGACTACAACTCTCATCATCCCTGACCAAAGGCCATGCTGGCTGGGGATGATGGGAATTGGAGTCCAACCAACCATATACTGAGGTCGCGACATTGACTACCCCCGCCTGTGCAGGATGTTCAGGTTCTGCTTACTTCGAGCCACTGTTCCGCACTCTTCCACATCGACACCCGACAAAGGGTAAATGGGCACCAGGTCTACTGCGCCAAGGCAAGGGTGGATTCCAGAATGTTCCGCCATATCTATTGAAGCAAAAGCCTCCACACAGGCAGCAACGACAGACCTGCCTAACAAAACACAAATAGGGCGAAAGAAACATTATCAAACCCATTTTTAACTAAATCTGAAAAGGAAAACTAAATCTTAGCCACTCTTGCCCCAAATGTGTTTTAATTAAAAACATTCACACACAAAGAAAGAGCATAGACAAACTCCCCGCAGCCCCTTGCGACTGTTTCTAGTGACAGTGATAAGGTAACCCCTCTTTCTCATTTACACAAAGCACTCTTTTGGGAGAAATGTGAAGCTCTTATGACTATTACAAATCTACCCACCTTGAAGAAGGGTTCTTATTATATGCAACAAACACACTTTAAAAATATACTAACAAAATAGCCCACTTGGTATCTTGGAGGGTTTGCTATTGAATCACAATCTACAAGGGTGTATTTTTTTAGTGAAGTGCTGAACACAACCATGTTAATTATGGCCACCTGACATCCTCCTGCTAACTTTGTCTGACAAGACTGCTTTTGATTCACTTTGTAAACATCCCTACAGAACATCCTTAGCAGAAAAGATAAGAAAGAATATTTTATTCTGCTCCGCCTCCATCACAGAAGCCTGAATTCAAAAGTAAGCTTTGCTGCAGTCCAAACACAAATTACCTGGGAATAAGTTCCCATTGAATTCAATAGAATTTAATTCTGAGTAGACATGGTTAGGAATGTGATGTTAATTGGGGAACTGGCTCTTGTAAACCAGTGTTGAAGGAAAAAGCTACACAACACATCCCTCTCAAATCTAGCTGAATGTTATTTATTTTCAAAAACTGTTAAGAGGGCTTCCAGACAAGAGCTTCTTGTCACAAACGATCAGTCACAGCATAATTTTCTGTGTATGTGATTTTCGTGCAACCATCCACCAAGGGGATTAAAATGTCACCCTTTTTTGGAAATATGTGCCTTTGTGTTGGTACTTCTTGTTTATATAATTTTTCAGCCGAGGATTTTTTTAAAGTCCTCATTTATCAAGGAAGCTAAACACCAGAGCATGTTTTTTGAGAGAAGCAATGCGTTTTAAAATGTACTGTTTTACTCTCAGGTAAACATGTATACAACTGCAAACTTTGCATTCAAAAACACAACATTCAAAAGCCAATAATAATAATAATAATAATAATGTGAGCTGGGATATTTTAATACATATTTTTAAAACTTACCCAGTCTGTCAACTGGAGCTGCAATAGTTATGACGGACCTGTTATAGTCATAGTCAGAAAATATATTAAGCACAGTTGCTGGGAGATGCTCCTGGCCTATGGGGAGGAAAAAAATGGAACATTTCTTGTGGTTCAGTCAACAAATAAAGGCTTCCAATTTAGCTTAAGCACATGCTATGTTTTGAAGAGGTACATTCTGATCCTAAATCCACTGATTGCAAAATAAGTTCTATCAAGCTAAATGGAGCATATATCGGTGCAAGCATGATAGATTAGAAAAATATTGAACAGTTTTGCTCAACGCAATCTGTGGCCTTAAAGATATTGCTCCCATCAGCTACAGTCAGTATGGCCAGTGGCCAGAGATGATGGGAATTGTAGTCTAGTGTTATGTACGGAGTTGAACAGGATCCAAAATGCAGCAGTCTGATTGGTCCTAGAACAATAGGCTCCAAAATGCAGCAGTCTGATTGGTCCTAGAACAATAGGATCCAAAATGCAGCAGTCTGATTGGTCCTAGAACAATAGGATTCAGAATGCAGCAGTCTGATTGGTCCTAGAACAATGCAGCAGTATGATTGGTCTGCAGGAGCCACCCAATCCAGCTCCAAATGGAAATGAATCCACAACCTGATTGGCCTACAGGAGAATTCTGGAATTAGCCAATCACGTGCAGCCCATTGTGTAAATAATGTATATAAAGCGGATACTTTGGGGAAACATTCATTCCTCCTCACCACTATGAGCTGAATAATGAGCATGAAATCCACTCTTGAGTATATTTCATCTAGCAACATGGGGGGGGGGGGGCAACAGGTTCCCCACCCCTGTCTGAGAGAGTACAGATAGACAACACAATCCAGGGCTTGTCATTATGAAAACCATACTGGCTGAAATTCCCAATTCTTGGCAACTTCATTAACGGGTGAGGGTTGGTCCTCCTCTGCATCTGTTTGCCCTAAGTTTGTTCACACAATGAACTTCAGACTTAGCCTGAAAGAGATGCCAGGAGAAAAAACTCTTACAAGTACACAAACAAAAACGCCACCCCGAAGTTTTAGAATGTGTTAGTCAGTGATTAACAGATCAATGGGTTTCTTTTGCGCAACCACAGCTCATGCAAACTATATCCAAAAACTTCACAAAGGCTGCCATTTGGTAGGACTTCAGAAATGATTGGCTGACCAAAGCATAGCTATCATAAAAACCAGAGGGCTGGAAGGGACTCAAGAGTGTCGTTTAGTCTCAGCTCCTGCCCCGAGGCAGGACTTTCTATACATACTTCACACACACACACACACACACCCCCAACATGCGGCTTCAGAACTTCACGAACATCAACGTCAATGTTTGGTTGGGTGGGTGAGAACGGAAAGCTCAAGCTTGAAAGCTCAACTAATCTTTTCTCATCAAAGCTTCATTTGTGCCAGGGGACTTAGATACACCATCCGTTTCCAGGACCACGGCTAACATCGGAATACGTACAGTCAAGTGCCTCTGAGAATGTGCAGAGTGCCATTTTCTTACCGAATCAACAACCCTGAAGTAGCAGGTAATGGGAAAGACTGAGACCCTAGGGAGCCACTGATAGCCAAAACAGATAATGCTGGACGAAATGGGCAGATAAGTCGGACATGGTATAAGGAAGGTTTTAAAAATTATTTTGATTGATCTCCCCCAGTTAAACAACCCTTCAGTGGAAAATAATAAATAAATAAATAAACAATAAACACACTTGCATTGATCATAATCATAGAATTGTAGAGTTGAAAGGGACCCTGAGGCTCATCTAGCCCACCCCCCTGCAATGCAGAAATGTGTAGTTGTCCCATACAGGGATCGAACCTGCAACCTTGGCATTATCAGTACCATGCTCCAAGCAGCTAAGCTGTGCTTCTGGTACAATGGAGAAAGAGGCTTTGACATGACCAACTTATTGGGGGGGGCAACTCCCCCCCCCAATTAGTGGCGCAATTAGTGCCAGCACCGTCTGTTAAGAGTTTGGGTGTAATCTTCGACACCTCCCTTTCCATGGAGGCGCAGATTGCAGCTATAACAAAGGCAGCATTTTTTCATCTCCGCCAAGCTAAGCAGTTGGCTCCTTACCTCTCTCGCCCTGACCTAGCCACTGTGATCCACGTGACGGTCACCCAGAAACTCCAACGGGTGCAGAATGCCGCAGCGAGACTCCTTACGGGGTCTTTGCTGCGAGATCACATTCACCCAGTGCTATACCAGCTGCACTGGCTCCCGGTGGAGTACAGGATCAGGTTTAAGATGCTGGTTTTAACCTTTAAAGCCCTATACAGCCTAGGACCCTTGTACCTACGGGACCGCCTCTCCTGGTATGTCCCATGGAGGACCTTATGGTCTTCAAACAAAAACATCTTGGAGGTCCCGGGCCACAGGGAGGTTAGGCTGCCCTCAACCAGAGCCAGGGCTTTTTCGGCTGTGGCCCCGATCTGGTGCAACGCTCTGTCACAAGAGACTAGGGCCCTGTGGGACTTGACATCTTTCCGCAGGGCCTGCAAGACCAGGCCTTTGGCCAAGGCACAGCCTGACCCCCTCCTTTAGTAATCCTCACAGAACTCTAACCCAATGGTTGCCATTAATTTGATTTGAACTGATTTTAGAATGCTGTATTATTTTACTGTTGTTAACTGCTCTGAGCCCGGCTTCGGCTGGGGAGGGCAGGATATAAATTATTATTATTATTATTATTATTATTATTATTATTATTATTCACTCCAGCTAACTGACGTCTGCCCTTTTCTGTCAATACACAGTTTTGGATCTATCCTAAGTACTTTTGGCATTCAGGTATGACTACATGGAGGGGCTCCCATGAAAGAACAGGTCACATCCAGTCAGCATCAGACTAAAGGGGATCCTGCTCACATAAGGCTCCCTCCACCATCAGGGTTTGCATCCCTGGGCAGGCTGTCCTATTGTCAGGGACTGGGCAGAGGAGGAATGGTGGAGACTGCCTCCCCAGCCTGACCCTTCCAGAGAAGAAGGAGACAGTTCAGAATTATAACAGGGGTTTGAGGGAGGTCACAGCTCAGAAGCAGGTGAGGGGAAAAGCTGGGAAATAATGGGAGAGGAAGGGTGAAGAGTTGGTGGAAGAAGATTGGAAGAAATTTAAAGATTACCTACAGAAATATTGCAAAATTAAAGAATGTTAGAGTGATGATGGATTGAAATTAAGTGGTTTCTAGCTGTACAGGCTTTAAAGTTATATATAGATCAAGATTAAGGATTAGGATTAAAAAGGTTAAAAGAATGGAAAATTGGCTATTAATAGGTAAAAATTTAATGTTATATTATATTAAGATCAAGGATTGGGATTAAAAAGGAGGGAAAGAAATTGCTGGACAAACAAACTGAATTGGAATACAAAAGAGGGAGGTATGAGGAGGTCCAGAAAATAAGTTAATCCAAAAGTAGTGATGAAAAGATGGAATTGTTTTTAACTGTTTTTTCTGTTTTTTTTCTGTATTTTGTATACTGTATTTTTCTTCTTAATTTTAAATTTTTTTTCTTATTGATGTGTCTTTTTCTATGTGAAACTTTAATAAATATCATTTAAAAAAAATTAAAAAAACAATAATAATGGGAGAGGAAGAGGAGGAAGAAGAAGAGAAAGCATCAGAGGGGCAACAACTGACGGACACAGTGTCTTTAGAAAGCATTCCAGACACCACCCCTATCCCAGAATCCGGCAAGCCTTGAAAGTAGGAGAGCAAAGCGCTCAGAGGGCCCTCAGCACCACCTGTAGAGGAGGTGACAATGACGAATGAGGAAGTGGGAGAAAAGAAGTGTGGAGAGTCACTCGGGACAATGCCATTATCCCAAGAGGCTGTGTTCCAAGCCTCTCTCTGTAAATAAAGCCAGTGTGGTGTAGTGGTTAAGAGCGGTAGACTCGTAATCTGGTGAACCGGGTTCGCTTCCCCGCTCCTCCACATGCAGCTGCTGGGTGACCTTGGGCTAGTCACACTTCTCTGAAGTCTCTCAGCCTCACTCACCTCACAGAGTGTTTGTTGTGGGGGAGGAAGGGAATGGAGATTGTTAGCCGCTTTGAGACTCCTTCGGGTAGCGATAAAGCGGGCTATCAAATCCAAATCCAAACTC
The DNA here is from genome assembly GCF_964106645.2 of Podarcis pityusensis. Classification (NCBI taxonomy): domain Eukaryota; kingdom Metazoa; phylum Chordata; class Lepidosauria; order Squamata; family Lacertidae; genus Podarcis; species Podarcis pityusensis. The sequence goes on from NC_138028.1 coordinate 127,767,250, forward strand.
TAAATACTGAATAAAAAGCAGATGGTAAGAACTTTTCCTTGTCTTGTACGTTCCTGGCAACCAGCCATGGGAGCTGCCTACTGCCGCCTGACATCTATGTGCACTCTTTGCACTGGCATTGGTCCCCTTCAAACAAACACTGGTTGCGCATCAGACGGAGGCCTCTGTGCATGAAGATGGATAGGGCTCCTTCCACAGGCAATACCGAGGGTGGGCTAGCCAAGTGCATTCCACAGGGCTCCTCCACACCACTATAGGAAAGGCCTTATCCCTTGTCTCAACCAACTGGACAAACTTATTCCACACATGCTTAAGTTCCAAAGAGGAGTTCAGTGGAATTCTAAGCAAACGTGCCTAGAACTGGGTTGCAGATGTTTTAATTTTGGCTAGACCAGGTATATTTGGAGTAAGGTAAAGATAAAGGGAAGGGACGCGGGTGGCGCTGTGGGTTAAACCACAGAGCCTAGGACTTGCCAATCAGAAGGTCAGCAGTTCAAATCCCCACGACGGGGTGAGCTCCCATTGCTCAGTCCCTGCTCCTGCCCACCTAGCAGTTCGAAAGCACGTCAGAGTGCAAGTAGATAAATAGGTACCATTCCGGCGGCAAGGTAAACGGTGTTTCCGTGCTGTTATGTACTGAGTTGAATAGGATCCAAACTGCAGCAGTCTGATTGGTCCTAGAACAATAGGATTCAGAATGCAGCAGTCTGATTGGTCCTAGAACAATGCAGCAGTATGATTGGTTGGCAGGAACCACCCAATCCTGCTCCAGATAGAAGTGAATCCACAACCTGATTGGCTTACAGTAGAATTCCAGAATTAGCCAATCATGTGCAGCCCATTGTGTAAATAATGTAAATAAAGCAGATACTGTGAGGGGACATTCATTCATTCCTCCTCACCACTATGAGCTGAATAAAGAGCATGAAATCACTTTGCGACTCTGAGTATATTTCACGTGCGGTGCTCTGGTTCGCCAGAAGTGGCTTAGTCATGCTGGCCACATGACCCAGAAGCTGTACGTCGGCTCCCTTGGCCAGTAAAGTGAGATGAGCGCCGCAACCCCAGAGTCGGCCACGACTGGACCTAATGGTCAGGGGTCCCTTTACCTTTACCCTTTAAGTGCAGGATGATGACATTAATATGCAACCTGAGGGTTTAAAAGCATTTTCATGTTTGAGATATCCTAAAGAGAAAAAATAAAAAATATGCTTGAGATATTCTAAAACGAGAAATTATAAAGAAAGTGCATATTAGATCCTCGCTTTATTGGCCAAGGGAGCCGGCGTTTGTCCGCAGACAGCTTCCAGATCATGCGGCCAGCATGACTAAGCCGCTTCTGCCAACCAGAGCTGCGCACATAAACACCGTTTACCTTCCCGCTGGAGCGGTACCTATTTATCTACTTGCACTTTGACGTGCTTTTGAACTGCTAGGTTGGCAGGAGCAGGGACCGAGCAACGGGAGCTCACCCCGTTGCGGGGATTCGAACCGCCGACCTTCTGATCGGCAAGTCCTAGGCTCTGTGGTTTAACCCACAGCGCCACCCGTGTCCCATATTTGGAGTAGATCCACATTATTCTTACCATTATCCTCACAAACCGCAGCTTTTGCTACTTTCTCAACAATGTCCTTTCTTCTTCCTTCTGAAATGTTTAGCAAACAAGCAGCCAGACGCAAGCCAGTTCTGCCAGAAGTCATTTTCGCCCCTGTAATAAAAAGATACTCCTTAATTCCAACAGAACAGGCAAGGTACCAGTAGCATTCTCCAATGGTGATGTCAAAGTGTTCCTTCTCTCTCAACAGGAGGAAACCGCTTCCAGTCACTTCACGATATCCCTTAGCCCAGGACAAAATCCCTACATGAAAGCATTTGTTTCCATGCTGACATTCACACAAATCTTGTTGATGCAAATCATAGCATATGACACCGCCACATAGGTCTCTGGCTGTTTTGGGACTATAACACCCATCATCCCTACCTAGCAATCCCAGTGGTCAGGGATGATGGGAAATGTAGCCCAGGAACAGCCAAGAGACCAAAGGTTGGGAAAACACTGCTATGTGGCTTTAAATCCCTGTCTCTCTGTGCACTGGGAAGCTAAAATTGGATGCCCCTTCTGGAGAGTACATATACAGACATGCACATGTGTAAGTAACACTGTCATAAATTACGATCTGCACCATGCAATTCTGCCTAGCAAGCCCATATTGACCAAGTGCAGTTGTGTTGTGAAATTCTCCACATTGTTATAGATTAAATGCCAAATTTAGGTTGCAATCTAGATGCTTCCAGACGATTGTTTAAAAATGGAGTCGGTGCTCCTTGTGGATGCTTTTTGCAGCACCCACAACACCACTGACATCAAAATGACAGCCTGTATCCCCCCCCCCCACACACACACACACATTTAACACAGATTCGCTCTTTCTCCTGGAAATCAAATGATTGTTTTCTCTTTTTTGATACCAATTACCCTTATCTCAGTGCCCTGTACTAAATCCCTATATAAGGGAATAGGCTTCACTGAACAATGTGTGCCTTGCTTTTTGAGTAGACTCGTACAGGATTGCACTGACTGCGTTGTTTTCACTTTTAAAACATATTTTGCTAGAAATGATTTCAGTATAAGGAAGAAAACAATGAGACTTTTGTTTCACTACTTCTATCTTATTTGATCGCGGCATGTATGATTGGGTAAAATTATACAGCAAACCCAAGCTGGGGGGGAAAGGGCTGCCGCACGAATCGCCAAAATTAAGACAGAGCCGTATCTAGACTAACTGGTGGTCTACTTACAATATTGGAAACAAGTCTGGTCGGCTAGCAGAGCAGGTTCAGGGTATTTTGCTATTAACCAATACTAGTATTGCAGCATCCGACCAGACAGCAACTGCGCCAAAATCTGTAAAGCAAACCTAAGAGACAAAACAAACCTAAGACTTCCAACAACAGGAACTTTTTCTTTCTTTCTGTGACTGTCCCTCGCAGACTGCAAACGCCACGTGAGTTTTGGAAGGTTAGTGCTTTGCTGGGAGCCTCTTCCGGGAAACTGGTGTGTGACTATTTTCACACTGCTGTTGGTGCGGGATTTGTTGCGTGCGCTCCACCTCCCGTCGCTCCTCCCGGGAAATGCATCGCTCCGTGGATTCATTTCGCGCGGAGATTTGAATCGCTCTGCAGATTCCTCTGCAAGAAAAGGCTGGTTACCGGAAAGAGCTCGGAGATGCCAGCTTTGTTCCTCTTCCTTTGCAAAGTCTGCTTTCGCGCAATCTTGTGTTCGTTTCTTTTTATATTGGATGGGCACTGACCAGGTAACATCGCCTACCTTACCGAGGGTGTAGCGGCGGCGGGAGGGGGGGGGAGCAGCTGCCGCCCCCCAAAATAAAGTAAACAAATAAAAAATAAAAGTAGAAAGTTTTGACAGATTGTTCCGAGCCCTTGGGGTCAAAAGGAAATAATTTAAAACATTTCATCCCGAATCTGCTAGACAGAGCCAGACAGAGGATGGTGGGTGTCTTGCACACACGCACCCAACATAAATCCTGGCTATGCCCATGCATAAAAAGCAGAGACATCACCTTGCCAACAAAGGCCCGTATAGTTAAAGCTATGGTTTTCCCAGTAGTGATGTATGGAAGTTAGAGCTGGACCATCAAGAAGGATGATGGCTGAAGAATTGATGCTTTTGAATTATGGTGCTGGAGGAGACTCTTGAGAGTCCCATGGACTGCAAGAAGATCAAACCTATCCATTCTTAAGAAAATCAGCCCTGAGTGCTCACTGGAAGGACAGATCTTGAAGCTGAGGCTCCAATACTTTGGCCACCTCATGAGAAGAGAAGACTCCCTGGAAAAAAAAACCCTGATGTTGGGAAAGATGGAGGGCACAAGGAGAAGGGGACGACAGAGGATGAGATGGTTGGACAGTGTTCTCGAAGCTACCAGCATGAGTTTGACCAAATTGCGGGAGGCAGTGGAAGACAGGAGTGCCTGGCGTGCTCTGGTCCATGGGGTCACGAAGAGTCGGACACAACTAAACAACAACAAGAATGCCCATTCAAGGGAACGTCATCAATCGCAAAGCAATGGCAACATTTGCTTGCTAAGGTGAGGTCCAGATTACTTCACTTTCGAGCAAGCAACAGCAGCAGCAAGTTCTCTCTTACAACACTCCATATTTTATGACATTTACATCTTGACTTTGCTACAAGGAGCTCACCGTGGCATAAATGCAGTGCCGGATTTACATATAAGCTAAACAAGCTATAGCTTAGGGCCCCACTCTCTTGGGGCCTCCAAAAAATTTAAAGGAAAAAAAAACCTGGATGTACGTTTCCAAAACACATGATAAAAAACAAAATAAAATCTACATACAGTTAGAGCTTAATAATTATTTCACTATTAATATACTTCTTAATTGTATTTCACTGTTAATATACGTCTTCTTAACTGTATTTCAATTCAACAATTACTTTGATAAAATGCATATTTTGTTACGTGCAAATGGCTTTAGATACCTACTGTATTAGGTCCATGAATTACCATATAGCATATATTCAACACAAAAAACAGCGACAATTTGTTGTTGACAAAGGACGGCTGGACATATAAAGGGCTCCATTGCGTTCAGTAGCTGTAGCTGTCAAGCGTCCCTTATTTGGAGGGACAGTCCCTTATCCCAGCGCCGTGTCCCGCTGCTGTCCCTTATTGATGATGTCCCTTAAATTTTCCGGGTTTCAAAGGAAGCAGCTCCTCTCCCTCCCTCCAGGGAGGAGGGAGGCTCCAACTGTGTTGCTTGGCTGCCCAGCCCGCCCCCCTCCGGCCTCCTCTCACCAGCCTCAGCCCCCGGGAACCCCTTCCCACCGGGACTGGTGGGAGCCTCGGGCCTTCCGCCACCATCTTCCTCGCGGCCACCGAACTGAGCGTCTCTGCCTGGGGCCTCCCCTCTGCCCGTCACTGCCGCTCCCGCTCCTGCTAGGCCGTACTGCGGCTGTGCCGCCGAAGGACCCAAATGAGATGGGCAGCCTGGCGTGGTCTATGAATTGATGAGGAGCCTTGAGAGGAGAGCGAGGGCAACCATAGAGAAAGCAGTTCAGAGAGAGAAGGGAGAGGAGGAGGAGGAGGCGTGGGCAGGTGTTCCAAGGGCTACAAGGGAAGGACCGCAAGCGCTTCTCCCATAGATTTGTAGTGGTAGACTAGCATAGATGGTCTGATCTGCGGGTTTACTTCGGGAGCTATTTCCCCCCCCCCTCTTCCTCCTGCCCCACCTTGATGGAATTGAGAGCTGCAGACGGAGCACAAGAGAAAAGATACAGAACTGCAGCAGCATCTTCGTAGCTTGGACTTCGTTTTGCACAAAAAGTGGTTGCTGCTTGTAGTTATTTAATTGCTGTGTTTCATCGGCTGGTGTCTTGAGCAGCAACCTCTGGAAATGAAAACCAGCTAAAAACCAGCACTGCTCTCCAAAATTATCTGGTCCCTTTTAACTGGTTGACTAAAATCCCTTATTTTGGCTGCTGGTCCCTTATTTTCAAATCTGTAAGTTGACAGCTAGGAGTAGCTTAGGGCCTCATCAAACCTAAATCCGGCCCTGCATAAATGACATGGTTCTGCTCCCCCTTTTGCTCTCACAACAACCCTGTGAGTGCTTAACCCAAGGTCACCCAGTAGATGCTTTGATCTCAGCTCCATCTACATCTCTTGCAGCAAATTCTTCCTATATTTTTAGATTGTTAGCCTGTGGGCAAGGAATTTATTGTTTGTACCGATCTATAAGGTGGTCTGGGGGCCTCTCAGGGCTGAAAAGTAGAGCGACAATAACAATAATTAATTGAAACAAAATTTTGTGAGATAATTTAAGGACAACTAGAAAATGTGAGAGTCACACAGAGGCAGCTGTTGGGGAGGACCCTCCAAGTAAAAAACTCAAATGTTAAAACTTTACAGAGAGTGAAAAAATCAAATTACCACTGCTCTGAACCTGGGAACGGGCTGCCAGATGACGTTTGGAGAGAGTGCTTTTGACAGAACGGATTTGACAGCTAGCTAAATAAGAGTAAGATACTGTTTCCATTGTCCTTTTCTGCGTTTAAAAAAGAGGAAAAGTAACTGAAAATTTATCTTTAATGCTTGAATTGCGCTTGAAAGAACTGATACAAGTGGAGACTGTTTCCCTCTAGAGGGAGCTTTTGAAACTGTTACAGGAGTATAACTGGGGGATTTCCAGTTGCTGATAAGGATTCTGAGAACCAGAGAGCGACCTTGGACTATTTAAAAATGTTGACAGGAGAGGCCATTGTGACTGTTTTATGCAAGATAAGCTGTTTGCTGGGACAGCTTCACAAGAAGATGGATGACATGACTTTCAAAGTTGATAATTTGGAACAGAAAGTGACCAACTTGAGTCAAAAAGCGAACACCAACACAGAAATAATTCAGGACTTGGTACAGGAACCCATTTTGGCAGGACAAATGGTGGAGGGGAAGGAGGAGAAGGAGAATGCTGCTGTTGTTGAACATAAAATAACACAAGTGAGATCTGTGGTTTTACAGAAGCAAATTGAGGACTATAAGTTGAGGCCTTCTATGATTGAATCTAGGAAAAGTCAGACTCCGAGGAATGGATCCCGGCTTGGATTAAAGAAGGAAAGTTGGAAAGAGCCCTCTATGCTGGGATTAACTGACTTTTGGGACATGGACTCGGGCCTGGAGGAGATTGAAGTTTTGGGGGCCTTTGGAATTGGAGGAATTTTGAAATATACTCGGAAATACTTTATGGACTGTAGCTTTAACTATGGAAATTTAGCTGATCTGTTCAGAAGGAAGAAAAGGATTGACAGGCTGGAGTTTCCCCGAGATTTGCTCTTTAGCATTAAAGAAAATGAAGAAGACCTGCAGAAGGGACTTGGAAAAGAGTTAAGAGCCTCGGACATAAGATCACCAGGTTGATGGACTTTATGGAATTGACGGAAAGGACTGGCAGAATCCGAAACCTGGGAGAGGAGATGGTGGAAGAAGATTGGAAAATTTAAAGTTTATATATAGGCTTATGGTAAAACTAATGAGTGATAGAAAAATGGTGGAATGATTTTTTTTTTTTATGGGCTTAACAGAAATGTTATAAGGAGTTAAGCACATATAAGTATTTTTGTCTTAATGGAAAATAAGGTTAAAAAATATGTTATTTACAATATCACAGAAAATGGAGAAAGATGGAAAGGATTTGCTGAAACAATTAATAGAAGTGGAACACAAAAAGGGAGGTGTGAGGAGGTCGAGGAAACAAGGGAATGAAAGATAGAGTATGGAAAAGAGACGATGTATGTTTTTAAATTGTTTTTGTTTTGTTCTATTCAGGGTTAAGGTTAGGGAGTGGGGTTTGTTTAGTTTAGTCTAATGTGTTTAGTTCTGAGTTTAGGTTGTGTTTTGTATTGTTTATATATTGTATTGTATTGTATTGTTTTTCTCTTTTTGTTTTTCTCCTTTGTTTTTTCTTCCGTTTTTTTCTTGTTTGCTTTTTTCTCTCTCTTTGTAATCTATAAAAGTAATAAATATTATTTAAAAAAAATAATTTACAGTTGTGCTGCCTAATCAGTTTCTTAACAAATGTCAAAAGAAAGAGTTTGCTGGTATATATACTATCACTGAAAACGTTACGGTTAAATTTAATAATCAGATGGTAAAATATAGGATATAGTAAATTTATTATTCAAGCTAGAATGTGCAGCACCATCTTGTGGTGATCAGAGTTCATTTTATATTTAGAAGTCAATAGAATATTTGCTAGATAACAAAAGTATATTTCACATTAAAAAGTAACAGTGTGATCCTACCCACCTCATGCCACCTAGATGAGGAAAGGATCGCTATTAAATCACCTTTCACCAGCAATACAAAACATTATCCTTACACTGACAGAACACAGCCATCCCAAAGGACACAAATGCGTGGAGGTGCAACAGAAAAGCAGCAGAACAAATAAGATGTGCAACAATATGTTTTATTTTCCAATGAATACTTCGTGTTCTGAGCATGCTTACTGGGCTGTTTTTCTCCAGTTAGTGTTTGTTTTTGTAAAGTTTTTTGTACTCCTGAAAACTTTGAGGTTGAAACAGTATCTTCCACAAAAAAGGATAATGGGTTTAAGTGCCACATATTTCTAACTGCAAGTGTGCTTGCACCACATTTTAGAAATGTAATGAGAAGTAAAATCTCTTTTGTTGGGGACTCTCTTCACTGGTTGCATTAGCATATATAAAGAACATTTCAAAATAAAATATTACTGAAGGATGTCAGATGTAAAATGCACATTTAAAACAGCACAATTAACAAGAGAATCAAACATTATCATAAGCTAATAATAATAATAATTTATTGATATCCCGCCCATCTGGCTGGATTTCCCCAGGCACTCTGGGCAGCTCCCAACAGAATATTAAAAATGATCAAGGCATCTCCCCTGCCAGGTAAGTACTGTTGAAATGGCGACGAGATCACACTGGCCTATTTATTGTGAATGTTTGAATGTGATGCCAATAAAGGTTTGATGATGATGATATTAAAAATGCGATCATATCAGCTGTTGTTGCTGCCAATCCTGCCAATGGTGGTTCATGGCAAACAAGCGGCTGTGGAAGCTCAGGCTCAATGACCTGGGTTGGCGCTAAGAGACAGCCAAGATGGTCTGTGGCCTCTTCAGCAGCCTCAGCTTTTGCAGTTGAAGTCAGTCATGGCACTGCCATCCCAGGCCAGGTGGAAAAGGCCTGCAAGGCAGAGAGCAGGTGTTCCAGGCCTAACAGCCAAGGTGGTCCGAGTTCAAGGACACATTTCGGCTGGGCAAGTATTCTAGGAGGGTACAAAGCAGGACTGATGAGAGATGTGGCCTTGGAGAAATGTCCCAAGGGCCAGACAGAGGTATGAGAAATGATGGTGCCAAGTTATTTTTCACCCTAAAGGTAAAGGTAAAGGGCCATTAAGTCCAGTCGTGGCCGACTCTGGGGTTGCAGCGCTCATTTCACTTTATTGGCCGAGGGAGCCGGTGTTCAGCTTCCGGGTCACGTGACCAGCATGACTAAGCCGCTTCTGGCGAACCAGAGCAGCGCACGGAAACGTCATTTACCTTCCCGCCGGAGCGGTACCTATGTTATCTACTTGCACTTGGACGTGCTTTCGAACTGCTAGGTTGGCAGGAGCAGGGACCAGGCAACGGGAGCTCACCCCGTTGCGGGGATTCGAACCGCCGACCTTCTGATCGGCAAGTCCTAGGCTCTGTGCTTTAACCCACAGCGCCACCCGCGTCCCTCCATTTTGCACCCTAGGCAAAGCTAATGACTTGCACCTCTACTTCCACCAACTTGCTAACTTCGGTTTTCAAAAACAGATGTGGGGGGGAATGAAAAGCGCAAAACGTGAAACTGCTCAATATATTTTAAATTGAAAGAATAAGTTATACATTTTGCGTCCATCCAATTGACATGTGACCGACATGCGTACTACTTTTGGCTCTGGAAGGTGATGGAACAGACTTAAGTGTGACCGCAATGACCATTGCACAATGACACCCGCACAAACAGGGCGTTGTTGCCTGGGCAACAACCTTTGGTTCTCTTTCTCAACTGCAAAAGAAAATGTTTTAGCACACGCATCATTTTGAATAATATTGTGAATTTGTATAAAACTGTGCCCCACTGAGGTCTGTGCCCTGGGACATGGCCCCATCTCAAGGTGACCCCAGCCTTAGACAGTGAAGGAGCAGCTTAAAAAGGAGCCCGTTTTTAAAAAATCAAAAAATCTTGGCCAAAAATTGGAAATTACAAGAAATACCAACAGTGGAGGAATGGCAGATGAAGATGATAGACTTTTGGGAGCTAGCCGACCTGACCGGAAGAGTCCGCAACCAGAAGAAGGAGGAGTACCAAGAGGAATGGAAGAAATTTAAAGACTATTTAGCTAAATATGTTAAGATACCTTAACTAGAATTACTTGCTTGCCCAAAAAAGATGTTAAATTATTTTTGTATGCCACAACTGCTGCTCTTATTTTGTTAGCTAAAAAGTGGAAAACCCAAGAATTACCAACGATAGAAGAATGGCAGATGAAGATGATGGACTTTTCGGAGCTAGCCGACCTAACCGGAAGAGTCCATGATCAGAAGGAGGAGGAGTATCAGGAAGAGTGGATTAAATTTAATGATTATTTAGTTAAATATGTTAAATTAAACTAACTGAAAAAAGCTTGCAGATACTTAATTGGCTTAGGATTTTATTTATGTTAAGTGATGAATTAATATGTTTAATTTCATAAAGTGAAGATTTAAGGATGTTAATGTTTAAGTTAAATTTTATAAGAATTGTGACTTGGGAAACCGTTAAAAGGATATGCAATGAAATTCAACCAAGGGGAAGCGGGGAAGTCACTTAACAAAGTTAATAAGTGTAATTTTCAATAAGGCTATAATTTATGTTTGTTTGTCATATGTGTTTGTTTGTTTGTTTATAATATTGTTAAAACCAATTAAAAAAAATTGGAAAAAAATAAATAGAATTACTTGCGAGTATCAGATTGGCCTAGGACTTAAAAAAAAAAGAAAAGAAAAGAAAGATGTTAATTGACCAAGTAAATTTTATGTGAAAATAGTTTTGGAAAACTGCTACAATGATTTATATGGGAACTCAGCCAGGGGGACTGGAGGAAGTCACCCAACAATGTTAACAAAAGTGGAATTATTACAGTTAGGATAAATGTTTGTTTGTTGATGTTTTCTTTTTATTTGTTTGTTATAAATTTGGAAAACTAATAAAAAAAAATTGGGGGGAAATAAATAAATAAATCGTCGTACTTATTTGCATAAAGTCCTCTCTCTGTTTTTTGGGGGGGGGGGAACCGTTGCAGAACTAACTGCGCGCGCAGCCGCTCCCCTCTTTGAGCTTCCCTCCCTGCCACCCACACCCAATCAGCGGAGAGGAACAGAAGCTTCCCATCACAAGATAGGGCGACTCTTTCCCCGCCCCTCCCCTCCCAGGAAAGCTCCTTTCGCTCCCTCTCGGGCGCCTGCGCGGTCGGCGTGGCTCCGCCCCGGAGGCGTGGGCGGTTGGTTGGCTGGCCTGTTTGTTTTCGTCTGCGGGAGCCGTTGGGAGGTCTGTCAGTGCGCGAGCGCGCGTTGCGGGAGGAGGGCGGAGCTCGCGCCGCGGAGCCTCCATGAGCAGGCGCTGCCCACCTGCCTCCTCCGTCCTGAGGGGACTCGTCGGCTCCGCATTCCTCTGCCTCGCGCGGACTATGAGCCTGCGAGGAGCTCCGGCCAGCTGCTTGTCGGGGCCCTCAGGCGGCGGGAGCGCCGGAGGAAGCGGCGGCGGCGGCCGTAGTAGTAGTATCGGCGGCGGCGGAGCCTCCTCCTCCTCGTCGCCTCGGCTGAACCTGCCGTGGCTGCGGCTCCCTGAGGTGCCGGGCGCCGAGCCCTTCCGAGCCAACGACGTGCTTCTGCTGCTGCCGCCGCCGCCCTCCGCCGCCGGCCCTTTGCCGGAGCCGCCTCAGCATCATGTCGTCTATTTTCCCGGGGACGTGCAGGTAAGGCTGAGGGGAGGAAGGTACCCGGCGGCGGTGTAGGAAGAAGGGAGCCCAGCTGCCTTTCAGAGAGCCTGGGAGAAACGGAGCTTGCCTCTTGAGTAGACGTGGCTACTTAGGGTTTGGAAGGGGTCGCGAGGGTCATCTAGTCCAACCCCCCCCCCACCGCAATGCAGGGATCCTTTTGCCCAAGGTAGGACTCGAACCCGCGACCCTCGAGTTAAGCGCTTCATGCTGTACCGAAAGAGCGAGTGGCGTGTTATTTCCTGAGGGATTCCGAAGCTGCGGACTGATGGAGACGAACCTCTCCTGCCACCTCTTCCTGTTGGATACCCAAGCAGAGGTGATTTTCTGGAAGAAGCCATAGCCTCTGTTTAGGCCCTAAATTTTTTCAGAATTTAATATTTCTTGCTCATGATGCTGGTTTTTCCAGCTTCTGATGGAGCGCCTGTGAAGGTTAAATCCTTTCGACCACGGACTCTCTGGCATTTTTGCTCCCCATGTTAAGATGTGCAGCTCTCCTGCATAGTTCCGTTTGCGAGTGCAGACTGCTTGTAGACGTATTATGCAAGAGATCGCACACAGAATATTAATAGAAATGCACAGGTGTAAGCACCAAGGAGATGGTTGGTGGTGCCCAGTGTAGAGGGAAAACTGGCACTTGGAACTTTCTTCCCTTGGTGCCCTTCACCATGGGCATAGCTGGGGGGGGGGCAACAGCCCCCCCCCTGAATCAAGTAAATAAATAAAAATACTTAACTAAAAGTAGGAAGATTTTGACATGTTTTAAAAGCACTGTATACCAGTAGTGACAATGTAGAAGTTTGCAAGGATTCTTCATCATCATTGGATGAAAATTGAGAGTGACTGTTGCCTTGGGTGCTGGGGCAGGGGGTGGGTGACAGGTTGGGAGGCGCTAGAGAAAATGCCATGATTACTTGAGAAACTGTACATGTTTGCTTGCAGGGAAGGTGTTCCAATGTTCAGTCACTTTAATGTGTCTTTTGAGATGAGGCAGTCAGAGCTACAAAGTATTCTAAAGGTGTTCACAACTTTAAATTATACAATGGCATAATGATACTTGATTTGTTTTCAGTCTCTTTCCTAATTATTCCAAACATTTTAATTCTCTTTCAGTTGAGATTCACATACTCCACTTTATGCTGTTTTCTAATTTCATTTTCAAGTGCATGCCATATTAAAATTTTGTTAGTTGCCAAGAATAACCTTTCCCAGCAACCTACTTGTACAGTTATAATTTAAGTGATTAATTGTGCATGTTGTGTTCCAAATAGTAAGGCTCTTTATATGTTGTTTTATTTCAGAACTATCATGAAATTATGGTTTGCCATCCAGAAAATTTCCAGTGGGAACAATGGTGCTTAGAAAACGTTGCTTCTATTCTGGGTCGCCGTTTCCCTCAGAGTTACATTTGGGTTGTAAAATGTTCCCGTATGCATTTGCACAAATTCAGCTGCTATGACAATTTTGTGGCAAGCAATATGTTTGGTGCACCTGAACACAGCACTGATTTTGGAGCCTTCAAACATCTTCATGCATTACTAGTTAATGCGTTTAAACTTGCTCAAAATGTTCTTCTGTCTCAGAAAAGCCTGTATAATTTCAGCAAGGATGCAAAGGCCATTGCTTGTCAATCACCTACTGTTGCTACTACTAATGGATGCCCCGCAACGGAAAGGGGAAGAGATTGTGAATATTTCAACAGCTCTGCCATGAACCTCATTGAGCCTTCTGTGATCGGTGAAGCGTCATTCACTTTAATAGGGTTCAGTAAAGGTTGTGTTGTCTTGAATCAATTACTTCATGAACTAAAGGAAGCTAAAAAGGAAAAGGACACAAATGCCTTCATAAAAAACATAAGAGCAATTTACTGGCTCGATGGTGGCCATTCTGGAGGAAGCAATACTTGGGTGACCTACCCTGATGTGCTGAAAGATTTTTCAGAGACTGGGATTTCAGTTAATGCACATGTTACACCATACCAGGTATTTGATACAATGAGGGCATGGATTGGAAAAGAGCATAAGAGATTTGTGCAAATTCTGGAGGAGCTTGGTGTAAATGTAAATAGCCAGCTTCATTTTGCTGATGAAGCACCTTCCTTAGATAACCACTTCAGAGTTCATGAAGTATTCTGACACAGTGAATATATCAAAATACTCTTGTTAACTGCAAAAATACATTTTAAACTTTGACTTGACAGTTTGAGAATGTGGTTTCTCCTAAGTCCTGGAAAGGCTTAATGCTGTGTGCCCTAATACTTACTTTTTAAGACCTTCAGTGAAGCCAATCTTGTCTTGCTTTTGCAATTGAGGAGCAACAACAAATTCCTGGCTTAAAGAAATTATTTTATTCTGGTTGAAACGATAAGATTCCTGAGGAAAAGCCACACCAGTTCATCTGACTAATTTTCTGAACATCAGTTGGAACTAATGTTTGCTTTACAAGTGTGGATTTTTGTGAGCAGAATATTCAGATCCGGGCTCAATAATTTGCATCCTAAAATGTTTTGGATGGCATACATTTATGAGTGTTGAGTATTTTTGAATGATTAGTCGCTTTTATTATTAAAACTAAAGAATAAAAGCAACTAATCATTCAGAAATACTCAACACTCAATTCTAGAACTAAAGAACTATGAGATAACATGGATTATGTTGCCAACATTGGTATCTAGCCCCTTGGCATAGCCATAGCACAAGCAATGCAGTAAGCTGGTAATGTTGACACGAACTGTGTCTATGGCTATGCCAAGAGGCTAAATATTCATAACAACTAAGTATAAATGACACTTTGCATGGGAAATAAGGTGCATAATGACTATACTGTTGCCTTAGAGGTGCTGTGCAACTTCTAACCATTGCTGAACGTCTACTAGTGAATAACCTTTTTAAGACTTAAGAGTATTAAACATCTATTTTTGTTAAGTGACCAAGAATGTATTATCTTGCTGCTGTTTCAACATTCCCTATTAATACGAAAGCTTGATTTAACTTAATGCATTTTTGAACTTTTATACTGTGAGACTGTTAGGCAATTGTGGCAAATGCGTTTTGCTAAAAATCAAACCACAGATTCTTACAGATTGATAATCTTACAGGTTATGGTACATCTTAGAATAATATTAGTTGCACCAGTCTTTGGAAAATTTCAGATTATACTAGGAATTTTTCCAAAACCTTGTGCAACTAATATTATTCTAAGATTTGCCATAACCTGTAACATTATCAACCTGTAAGAACCTGTATGATTGCCATTTGATAACCATCCACATGGTTAAGAATTTACAGAGAGCTATCGTTAAAGTGACTGCAGCATCCATAGACTATCTCTTACGAGTTCCTGTTACCAAATGGCAATCATACAGATGAGGGTTTTTTCTGTAGCCAGGATACCAATTTGCGTTACTGAATGTTAGGTGCAGTTTTGCAGTCAGCACATTCCAACCATATGTTTCTGCAGCACTTTTGATTTACTTATGAGAAGTAAGCAAAGTTTTTGCACTTCCATTTGTGGAGCTCACTTTACAAAATAATTGAAAGCCATTCCTGTTGGGGTGGCTTAACCATCTGTATAGTGACCAAAATATGTAGATTTTAGCAGTGACAGTTCTAGTATCAATTTGAAAGCTGATGTTGACCAGAATAGTGGAATAAGACTAACTTCCATAGTATGAACATGTTAAGTTGGTTTTCTGTGCCAATAAATATTTTTTTTTCAATGTGGCATACAGGAAACTACTGTTGGCCTTTGAAAGCTGCTTTTATGAATAAGCAATGCATTTTCCCTACATTAAGTGTTGATATATTTTGAAATGGTTCTCTTACCAGTTTAGCAACTGGCAACCACTTTTTCACTCTTCAAATTATTTTCAGTTTTAATTAAGAATGTTCATATCGAGTCACCATTCTTAATTAAAACTGAAAATAATTTGAAGAGTGAAAAAGTGGTTGCTAGTTGTTCCAGTCAGTACTTAAGCTGTTCTGATTGTTGGACATCTATTTTACAGTGTTTTTAAAAAGGCTGCCATGTCGGAATGAGACCGACAGCTTTCTATAACCAAGATGAAAGATTTCTAGTGTTTAAGGAAGAATATATTAAATCATGTTCTGACCTTGAAACATCATCCCCTTGGGCAAAAAGCAAATGAGTAGAATCCTGTGCTGCTGCTCCACTTAATGGGATGTCTTTTAATCCAGTGGAGGTGTCGACTAATATGAAAGGAGGTGGTATTCTCCTTTTTTCCCCCTTACATCCCACTGCGTCCCTCAGTCAGTTCCAGAGAGTTGGGGGATCCTCCAGAACATCATAGAACACAATGTGGGGGATTACAGAGGAAAGAGGGATAAAATTGCCTCTCCATGTCTTACGCTAGCAGATGCCTCTCCTGTGTCAGAAGCTGTTACATAATCATAGTGGAAGCATTGGATTTCATTCAGTGACTATAATGCTTGCCTGTTTTACAGTCATTAAGAGTATTGTTACCCATTCATGTGATAGAATGCTGTTTTCTCTAAATTGCTGCTGTTGACAAAAGGAGCTCACTGAATAATTTCTCCAGTGTTCCAAGAGGTTCCCCCCACCTCCTCCACAGAGCGTTGTTTCTCTAATAGTAGTGCTTTCATTAGTGTTCCATGCTTCATCAGATAAATCCACAGCTCTTGACTAGTTGCGCTCTTTTAAGTACTCCCATTTGACGGCAGTAGGTTGAGCAAATAGCAGCAAAAAAAGATTGCACTAGTTTAAAGCTGCTTGCTGTAAACTAGCCAGTCCTCTTCAAACACTCTGTAGGTTTTGGTCTAGAAATGTGAATGTTACCTTCTCATATACCAAGTATGTCTATACAGGAGACTTAGTCATCTACCAAGGCAAGGTGGACTAATTAAGTTTGGCTTTAAGAAACAACCAGGCAAATTTAAAGTACCGTATTTTTCGCTCTATAGGACGCATAGAAGGGGGAGAACAGGGGGATTATTTTTTTCTTGTTCTGCCCCTCTAAAACAACGTGCATTCAAGAGCAAGTCGAGGAACAGTGCAAAGGCTGCGCGCAGCCTTGCTGCTGCCCCCCGAGCTTGTGGGGCTGGCGGTGGGGGGAAGCGCTGCTTCCCTGAAGCCTTTGGGTCCCTGAAGCCTTTGGAGCACAGGTGCACTCCAAAGGCTTGAGGCTTCAGGGACAGCCTTTCAAGCCTCCTCTGCGGAGGCTTTGCGCAGCCATCCCCAAGCTAGAACAGCGAGACAGAGGGCTGCACAGCGCCCCGTCTTGCTGTTTTGGCTTTGGGGACAGCCTTTCAAGCCTCCGCTGCCCTGCGGAGGCTTTGCGCAGCCATCCCAAAGCTAGAACAGCTTCGGGCTGCAGGCTGCTATCCGCAAGCCTTGGGAGCCTGGCGGGAACTCCCACCGCACTCTGAAGGCTTGCGGATAGCTTCCTGAAGCCTGGAGAGCGAGAGGGGTCGGTGCGCACCGACCCCTCTCACCAGGCTTCAGCGAAAGCCTGCATTCACTCCATAGGACGCACACACATTTCCCCTTAATTTTTGGAGGGGAAAAAGTGCGTCATATAGAGCGAAAAATACGGTACTTTGCCATTGAAATGTGGAATATACTGTATTTTTCGTTCTATAGGGCGCACTTTTTCCCCTCCAAAAATTAATGGGAGATGTGTGTGCATCCTATAGAGCGAATGCAGGCTGCGCAGCTAAGCCCAAAGCCAGAACAGGGAGACGGAGCGCTGCGGAGCGCTCTGTCTCGCTCTTCTAGCTTGGGGTCAGCTGGGCAAAGCCTCTGCAGTGCAGCAGGGTGAAGGCACCCTCCTGCCCTGCGGAGGCTAGAAAGGCTGTCCCTGAAGCCAGAACAGCGAGACGGTGTGCTCGGTCTCCCTCTTCTAGCTTGGGGATGGCTGTGCAAAGCCTCTGCAGGGCAGCGGGGTGCCTTCACCCCGCTGCCCTGCGGAGGCTACAAAGGCTGTCCCCGAAGCCCCAAGCCTTTGGAGTACAGCGGGAACTCCACAAGCTTGGGGGGCAGCGGCAAGGCTGTGTGCAGCCTTTGCGCTGTTCCCCGACCTGCTCTTTGGGGCTGGCGGTGGGGGAAAGCAGCGCTTCCCCCCGCCAGCCCCAAAGAGCAGGCCGAAAGGAACCTGAAACCTCCGGAGCCCAGCGGGAACTCCTGCCACGCTCCAGAGGCTTTGGGTTGCCTTCACTGAAGCCTGGAGAGCGAGAGGGGTCAGTGTGCACCGACCCCTCTCGCTCTCCAGGCTTCCAAGGTAGCCACCTGAAGCCTTCCGAGCGCAGCAGTAACTCCCGCTGTGCTCCGGAGGCTTTGGGTGAATGCACCTTGAACGCACCTTGTTTTAGAGGGGGAGAACAAGAAAAAAAATTTTTTTTCCTGTTCTCCCCCTCCTATGGTCCGGTGCGTCATATAGAGCGAAAAATACGGTACTTTCAGCTTCATAAATTTAGACTGAATGCTTACACCTGCATCTATTTTTAAAACGCAAGTGTTACATCATATTGAATGAGTTTTAATTTAAGATTTTGTAGTAGACAGCCCAAAACTGCTTCTGGTAGACCACTTTTCAAACAGAAGCTGAAGAGTAGAGCTAAACCCAAAGGTGTTCGGGTTATAGAATCACTTGCACAAATATGAGCATGGCTGTAGAAGCTCCCTATTACGGCACCATATGAATGTTTGCACCTGCATTTTAAGGTCAGTTCCAGCATCTTTTGTCTTCCTTGCACATTTCACTGGATCAAACCTTGTGATTTGCAAGATAAAATTTCATATTTTGAAATAAAAATGCAAAGACATTTCTAGAAAGTGAGAATGGAAGTTAATGAGCAGAAATGTGTTTTGTCATGAGGAGGATAATGATGTTAGGATAGTCTGCTCAAACGGGAAAAAGATCTTGGAAGAAATAAAACAGGTTTAATAAAGCACTGAGGGGGTGCTTAGTGGATTATCAGGGTGGTATCTACTGGAGCCAGATGTTTGATAAGGCATGACCTGCTAATTTGTAGCCGCCAGCATCAATCCCATAATAACTGCAGTTGTTATTTTGCAATACTTTATATGCTTGACTCAGTTTCATCTTCATGTAGAAAAGCAGCCATTAAACTCTGTTCAATACCCACTCATGGATTCTGCCAAGTGAATTGTGTAGGCTTTGCTTGTATAAACTTTGTATTTCAGTTCGGGGAGGGGGGATACTTTACCGTTTTTTATTCTTCTTTATATATTTAAAATCACCTGGTCCAGAGAGCCCTGTGTGCAAATAGTTGCTTGAAGCTACCACAAACTTACAGAGCAGTTTTTAGAAGAAATGTTAGAGGAAAGAAGCACCACCCACATCTCTTTGTATTGTATAATCTAAACTATTTAAAACTTGTTTTAAATAAATTCTTTTGGTGACAAATTATGTGTCTGTTCATTAATGGACCAGTACTCCAGCTTTACTTTTATATAAACTTGGGGCAAAGTTCCAACAAACACAGACATTAAGTGGGGAGTGGTGCAATGTCTGTAGGCCAGCTCATGAGATATCTGTAAAAAAAACTACTCATAGTTAGTACTGTAGGTTTTTTCTTGAATCCGTAAAACCATTCTCCGGCCGTAAAAGTCTCTGTATTCCTCTGGTAGCTCTTCTAGGGTTTTCAATGCCCTGTCTAAAATCTGTACTGCTCTTGAGGCTGCCGCAAGATCTTTGTTTCCATAGGTGTCTGTTTTATCATAGCAATTAGAAGGAAGGTGTTTCCAGAAAACATTGACTCCCACGCCAAACTCTTCAGAAGTCACATTATGGAACCACAAAGCTATAAGCAGAGAGAGAAAAACTTTGAATGAAAATGCCTTGAATACAGTAACTAGAATCTGTAAGATACTGCTGTGAACAGTTAAAGAGAATGCTGTTCCAAATGCTCTGATGTGTTTTTCTTATATAAAAAATACCAATTTTTATGGCTAGCAAACAGTAATTGTACTTTAATGTTTCAGATTAGCAGAGACTGCTATAATTTCAGTATTCAGCATTCAGTATTTTTCTGTAAATATTAATTTCTGTAAGTTAGGTGGAGCTTATGATTTTCTACAGCTGAGAACACAGTACAGTATGACTATATTCTCAGTCCTAAGATCCTGGGTGACTAATGCAATACCTAGGAGCAGGACTATGTAATGCCCTCACCAAGTTGCACACCTACCATGCAATCTGGACCTGCCAAGTGCTTGACACCTACCCCTGTTTCCACAGCACAAGCCTGGCAGCAAAAATAGGAGGTATATTTATTTGCTAGTGATCTGCTTTGCCATGGGCAGGCAGCTAGGTTTGATTTAGTGGCTCATAATTTGCAGGGGCCTGATTTAAGCATAAATTGAAATAAAGACTCCCAACGACACATTTTGAAGAAGACAGTATTTTAACCTCAAACCAGCAAAGATCAGTTCATAGAAATGAGTCCTTACCTTAATAGTATTCAGACATAGCCTTTTATAAGTCTTCAGGGACTTACTTTTTACTGTTTAAAGGAAGAAAGCTTGAAAAACCTGTATAGCAGAGGACTCAGGTTGCTAAAATGCAGCACCATGGTTAACTGAAAAAAATGGCAGTACAGTGGTGCCTCGCAAGACGAAATTAATTCGTTCTGCGAGTTTTTTCGTCTTGCGAAGCACGGTGTCGGGAAAGTTTTGGAAAAGCTTCAAAAATCACCAAAGTCTTTAAAAACCTCAAAAAAGGCTACCACACCGCGTTCTGTGAGTTGCTCCTCGAAGTCAAGTCGCAACTGTATTAACAGTGTTAAGAAAAAGGAAACAAACTTGCAAGACGTTTCCGTCTTGCAAAGCAAGCCCATAGGGAAAATTGTCTTGCGAAGCAGCTCAAAAAACAAAAAACCCTTTCGTCTAGCGAGTTTTTCGTCTTGCGAGGCATTCGTCTTGCGGGGTGCCACTGTAAGTGTTAAGGGGGGAAATGTGATTTTCTGCTTTATACACCAATCCTCATTTCCAGAAATGTTATATAATTCAGTCAACATTGCATTCACGTTTTCTAAGAAAACTGAAGTGCTAAGTTTGTAACAGTCCACTCTGCCATTTTCCCAGGTAGGCTAGATTAATCACACTTATTACAAAACAAAGACTTGTGAATGCAACTATTTCCTCACCTGAGCATTAATGCTGTCTTAAACTGCATGTCATGTATTCTGATGCAAGTACATTGATTAGATTTTAGTCCGCTTGTGTGCTATTTAAATACTTAAACCCTCTTGAGGAGAGCAGATAGCTACAACTGCCTACTGTCCTCAGCGTCTGCAATGCTGTCAGTACTCTGAAATGCTATTATTATGCTAACATAATTATGCCAGGTCAGTTTTGAAACAAGCTATATTGAAAATGTATCCACATGCAAAGCATACCCAATACATAATTTTTGTAGGTGTGATGCAGCATTCATTTGGGTGCAGTTTTTAAAAGATGCATCCTCTTGGAAAAATCCACAGCGACACACACACAGCTGCACCATGAGATTTAAGCTGATTAATCGTACCACCGTAAGTTTTTTGGATTGTTACATACACTGTACACCTTTAGCCCCTTAAACAGCAATCCAAGAAGTAATGGAGGAAAACAAAACGAGATTTCTGTGCCCACTTACCTGGAATAAACAAGACATCTCCTGCATTTAGCTGGCATTCATAACGTCTGGCCTTGACAAAGAGAGGGTATTTTTTCAAATCTGGCTCGTCCACATCTAGCACCTCTGACTTGGTACCTAATGAAGATGTGAACAAACAATGGACATGACTGTTTTGCTATTCGATTACTCTCAGGGATGCAAACATACTATGCAGGTATCCCAATGTGGGAAAAGGCAGAGAGGAAAAACTGCATGTGTGTGTATACACTCCTGTGTGCTGAAGGCTGTCAATAGTACCCCATTTCTATTACTCTAGCGGACATTTGCAGCTATCAAATATAAGTGAATCCAATTCAGCCACGGTGTACTTTTAAAGGAAACATTCATCAGAACGGCTGACATACTTACCCTCAATCCTAAAAATACTAGAACCTGTTTTCACTGAAAGTGAAGGGACAGGATACCCAAATCCTGTCTGTGAAATCACCCCAGGCCTCAAAACTGTCCAAAATTCCTTTTGTCTTCTAAAAATCCACAGCTAAAGCTTTCCTCTGCTTATTCTCACAAGATGATGTGCATAGGCAAACCGTTACTTTTTATCAGTACAAGAAGGCTTCAAAAAGCTAATGAATAGGCTCTGTTCAAAGCAAGGCCTGAGAACTGAATCTTATCTCATTCCAGCTGCAACACATCTGAACATGCTGAACGCAAGGCTTCTCTCATTCCCCCTTTCCTGGGAAGGGTGCCAAGAGTCCCAAGACAGGGGAGCTTTCTGTTCATGCTCAGAGGAACTCATGGGCAGGACTCCTGAGGGAGGAGAAAAAGGGAGGGAACTGGAAGGGGATATATACTCTGTGCACATGACTGTGAACTCGTGCATGCCTTTTGTGAGTTATCACACTTGCTCCTTCTACCAGTTCATGGATGGTAGAAATAAAGCTTTTTCTCTGAAACTATTCCTTGAGGGTCTGTTGACTCCCATTTTCCCTTTCCCGGGCGCAATATTTTTCCCACCCGAGGGCAAAGCCTCATAAGACTACAAAAGTAAACATAGCACAACAGGATATTGCTACAAGCCTGTTATGTTCCTCCACTCAAGTGATTTCCGTAAAGATTGCTTGAATGTATGGATCATTGTGGACAGAATCTTCTACTCAGTCTCATCTAGAATGCAAACTGCCAATTGGAGTAACTGTCAAATGATCTCTACCAATTTGCACCTGGTTCATAAGTTGCCTACTCTGTCTAGCTATCTCAGTAGGGGAAAGGACTGGATTTGTCTGGTTGGGGTTTGGGGGTGTCCCCCCCCCCTTTTTTTATAGCTTGGAAGTGACTAAGTGCTGACCCAGGAGATGTGGAGTTGTTTAGAAAGCAATGTGCTCACAATCCTAGGCAATGCGATTTTTTAAAAAAAGGCATCCTGAAAATTACAGGGCAGTTCGCTTAACATCTGGTCTGTAAAAAAAGTGGAATAAAGCATTACTTAGTATGGAATAACCCTGAGATTAAGAGTCTCATGCTCTACCAGCTGGGCTATCCCAGGGCCCAATGACCATCAATGGTTATGGCTAAATGGAAACTCCAGGTTCAGAGGCAGTTTGATAGCAAATAGCAGCTGCTAGAGAGCAACAGCAAGGAAATGTTGCTGTTGTCATGCCCTGCTTCACGTGGGCTCGCCAGAGGCATCTGGTGGGTCGCCGTGGGACAGGATAGGCCTTTGGTTTGATCCAGCAGGTCAAGTGAGTACTAAGCTGCCCACCACTGAAGAAAATGGGTTGTATCCAGCTAAGTCAGAGCAGACCCACTGAAATCAATGGACATGACTAATTTAAGCTCATTGACTTCAGTGGATCTGTTCTGGCCTAGCTAGATAAAACCCCAAGGGCAGAATCCATTGTTAGGAAAGCAGGCTACCACTTATGCAACTGGAGTTCTCTTTTCGCTTGTGTGCCCCCAAAATCTGCTCTGGAGGGTCTCCATTGGAGTAGTTTCTGGGGGGAGGTGTTGCAGGTGGGACTTGGGGGTGGGGGAGGAGATAGGGAGAGGAAATACCACTGCACAAATGAAAGTGCCTGTGGCATGTAACACACCTGATAAATACAAATATGGTGCATCACGAGGACTGTACAATACAACCTTCTTCTTTCCGGTCACCTGAATTAAGAAGTTATCCATTACCTAAAAATGTGAAAATGACAAGTATTACTTGGCATGCGACCAGAAAAGAATTTCAGTTATCACAATACAGTGGTACCTTGGGTTACATACGCTTCAGGTTACATACGCTTCAGGTTACAGACTCCGCTAACCCAGAAATAGTACCTCGGGTTAAGAACTTTGCTTCAGGATGAGAACAGAAATTGCGCAGCAACGGCACAGCAGCAGCAGCTGGAGGCCCCATTAGCTAAAGTGGTGCTTCAGGTTAAGAACAGTTTCAGGTTAAGAACGGACCTCCGGAACGAATTAAGCTCTTAACAGCGAGGTACCACTGTAACTACACTAAACATAGCATTGTTGAAGGGGCTCTGGAAATTCAGGATGCTCATACTGGGGAGGAAGAGCACTGTTCTCTCTCATGCCACACCAGGGGTCAGCAAACTTTTTCAGCAGGGGGCCAGTCCACTGTCCCTCAGACCTTGTGGGGGGCCGGACTATATTTTGAAGGGGGGAAAATGAACAAATTCCTATGCCCCAATAATCCAGAGGTGCATTTTAAATAAAAGTACACGTTCTACTCATGTAAAAACACCAAGCAGGCCCCACAAATAATCCAAAGATGCATTATAAATAAAAGGACACATTCTCCTCATGTAAAAACACGCTGATTCCCGGACCATCCGCGGGGCGGATTTAGAAGGCAATTGGGCCAGATCCGGCCCCCGGGCCTTAGTTTGCCTACCCGTGCGCTACATCATACACGAGGTTAGTGGTCGTTCCTTGCCCTGCAAGAAGCAGGAATGGAGACGCAGAATGCTCACCATTCTGCTTCTCGCCATTTGTACACAATTCCTCTTAATCTCTCTCCTGGGCTCACCTACACGTATGCAGTTACTCAGATACACACAGCTCCAATCCCTTCAATATGTACCAGCAATGATTGATGTACTGACCTCCAAGTGTGTCCTCTACGTCCCGTTTTCCTGCCCCATGGACAACACTGAGCCTAGAAGCCAATTGCCAACTTTGGGAGAGGGGGGCTTTTGGTTGCTCTGCTTCCCAGTGCACCAGGAGCAGAGACTAAAAATCCTGCCACTGGGTTGGCAAATAATGAGACTGAGCACCGTTACAACAGGCCATCTGGGTTTTAGTCACAACCTACAAAGGTAAAGGTAAAGGGACCCCTGACCATTAGGTCCAGTCGTGACCAACTCTGGGGTTGCGGCGCTCATCTCGCTTTACTGGCCGAGGGAGCCAGCGTACAGCTTCTGGGTCATGTGGCCAGCATGACTAAGCCGCTTCTGGCGAACCAGAGCAGCACACGGAAACGTCGTTTACCTTCCCACCCGAGTGGTACCTATTTATCTACTTGCACTTTGACGTGCTTTCGAACTGCTGGGTTGGCAGGAGCAGGGACCGAGCAATGGAAGCTCACCCCGTCATGGGGATTCGAACCGCCGACCTTCTGATCGGCAAGTGCTAGGCTCTGTTGTTTAACCCACAGCGCCACCCGCGTCCCTTATCACAACCTATACTCCAGGTCAAATGCCAGAGGGAAGGCCTAACTGCCATACCAAGTAGCTTGTTTTGTTGCCGGTGTGGCATACAGAGTGTCGGACTAGGACTTGGGAGACCAGGGTTCGAATCCCCACTCAGCCATGAAGCTCACAGGTTGACCTTGGGCCAGTCACAAACTCTGAGCCTAGCCTACCTCACATGGTTATTGTGAGGAGGAGAACCATGTACACCACTTCCCTTGAGTTTATTGGAAGATAAATGGGGGATATCGTATAATTATTATTAATAATAATATTAATAGTCCACTGGGACGCGGGTGGCGCTGTGGGTAAAACCTCAGTGCCTAGGACTTGCTGATCGTAAGGTCGGCGGTTCGAATCCCCGCGGCGAGGTGAGCTCCCGTCGTTCGGTCCCAGCTCCTGCCCACTTAGCAGTTCGAAAGCACCCCTAAGTGCAAGTAGATAAATAGGTACCGCTTTATAGCGGGAAGGTAAACGGCGTTTCCGTGTGCTGCGCTGGTGCTGGCTTGCCAGAGCAGCTTCGTCACGCTGGCCACGTGACCCGGAAGTGTCTCCGGACAGCGCTGGCCCCCGGCCTCTTAAGTGAGATGGGCGCACAACCCTAGAGTCGGTCACGACTGAACCGTATGGGCAGGGGTACCTTTACCTTTATTAATAGTCCAGGAAGTTGGGTGGCAGATCAGTGCCAATCAGGGTGGATAAAAATAAATGATTTTAAAAAAAAAAATTTAAAAAGGATTTTTTAGATATAAATTGGAATTTTTATACAGTGGTACCTTGGGTTACATACGCTTCAGGTTACATACTCTTCAGGTTACAGACTCCGCTAACCCAGAAATAGTGCTTCAGGTTAAGAACTTTGCTTCAGGATGATAACAGAAATCGTGCTCCAGCAGCGCGGCAGCAGCAGGAGGCCCCATTAGCTAAAGTGGTCTTCAGGTTAAGAACAGTTTCAGGTTAAGTACGGACCTCTGGAACAAATTAAGTACTTAACCTGAGGTACCACTGTATTTAAATCGGATTTTTAAAATAAAATGCTTTGGGAGGAAAAATCTTTCTAAATAGTTTTCTGTTTAAGTTACATTATAGTCCAAAGGCTATTCACTAGGAAATAAGGATTTGTTTAAACTTTTCATGTGTGCTAAAACTCAGTCCAAGTTTAAATAAAAAATGTTTAACCGCATCAGTTAACAAACATGGATACATATGCTATAATGTTATAGTTTTAGTTAAATAAATTATTTAAATTGTTATTAAGGAAATGATCGTTTTTCTCCTTCCAATAAAGTACAGCAGGAAAGTTGTCCAAATATAAACAGTTAAGTTATTAAACTTCACCATAATTTCATAATTATCGGTCTATGTACAGTAGTATCTCAGGTTACATACGCTTCAGGTTACAGACTCCACTAACCCAGAAATAGTGCTTCAGGTTAAGAACCTTGCTTCAGGATGAGAACAGAAATCGTGCTCCAGCGGCACAGCAGCAGCAGGAGGCCCCATTAGCTAAAGTGGTGCTTCAGGTTAAGAACAGTTTCAGGTTAAGAACGGACCTCCGGAACGAATTAAGTACTTAACCCGAGGTACCACTGTATTTCTAACCAAATCAGTAATTTTTGATATATCTGTAAAAGCTACTCTGAAAATTTATTATTCCAAAAATAAACCTTCATCTGGTTGTAAATATTAAGATTATACCAGCAAGAATGAGTCTTTCTGTAAAAATAAATAAATAAATAAATCGAGTCTTACTGACTAGTGATTTAAATTGATTTGATTTAAATCAAACCCACCCTGCTGCCAATAAAGCGTAAGATGAGCTTGTCATCGTTCTTTGTTAAAAGATGCTTAGAGGCATATTACCTACATCATAATGTGTCCAAAGTTGCATTCCTGCTGAGCTTATGCGAAAGACAGTAGAGAAAAACTGCTCTTTTTCAAAGTACTCTGGGATCTGAATATCATCTGCCAGCAGAGGAAACTGCTTTCTGAGATCTGCAATCTCCTGAAACAAACAAAAAAAGGGGGTAGGGGTCATATTTAAGGTTTTCTATACAGTGTCCGATCCAAAGGGAAAGGGTGGAAATCATTGGGACACTACATACAGGCCTGATCTCATTCCTCAGCAGGTGCTGAGAATAATTAAGGAGCAGATCCATCTGTATTTCTTCCCACATAAACATGAGGGGCCATTGGAAACTCGACTGAATATTTGACTTAGTAGATGAACTAGTAAAAAGGTTAAAGGGACCCCTGACCATTAGGTCCAGTCGTGACCGACTCTGGGGTTGCAGTGCTCATCTCGCTTTATTGGCCGAGGGAGCCGGCGTACAGCTTCCGGGTCATGTGGCCAGCATGACTAAGCCACTTCTGGCGAACCAGAGCAGCGCATGGAAACGCCATTTACCTTCCCGCCGGAGTGGTACCTATTTATCTACTTGCACTTTGACATGCTTTCAAACTGCTAGGTTGGCAGGAGCAGGGACCGAGCAACGGGGATTCAAATTGCTGACCTTCTGATCGGCAAGTCCTAGGCCCTGTGGTTTAACCCACAGCGCCACCCACGTCCCTAGATGAACTAGTACGAGCTGCAAAAAAAAAAAAAGGCCTTTTCGTTTGACAAGGATAAATTGGGTCCTTGAGCCACAATAACCAGGGCTGTTCATGGTCTGCGTTTGGATAAATGAGGCACAATATTATGTGTACAAATGCAGTAATTGTGTGTACATTTTGCATCTTTTTTTTAAAAAAAAGGCCCGAACACCGCATTCAATTCCAAACCCTGCAGAAATGGGGGTTTGTTTTTTGCAAGGGGGCAGAAGAGGTACGAGTAGATTAGGAACATCTGGCTAGAATAACATGGTTGAAGTTTGCGTAGGAAACATTCCACATTCTTCAGAACCAGTAGCATCTTTTGCAAACACTACTTGTACACTTTCAGATCAATCCCCAAAACCATATGAATCAGCAGGGCCAGATTTAGATTTGATGAGGCCCTAAGCTACTGAAGGTAATGGGGCCCTTTATATGTCCAGCTGTCCTTTGTCAACAACAAATTGTCGCTGTTTTCTGTGCTATATAATATATGCTATATGGTAATTTATGAACCTAATCGGTATCTAAAGCCATTTGCACATAACCAATAGGAGCCTACACAACACAAAACACTGTTGCTGTATGTAGGTTTTATTTTATTTCTTTTTAAACTTATATTTTGGAAATGTACATCCAGGTTTTTTTTCCTTTAAATTTTTTGGGGGGCCCCAAGAGAGTGGGGCCCTAAGCTATAGCATGTTAAGCCTATAAATAAATCCAGGACTGTGAATCAGGGAGGACTGTGACACGGAGTGGTCCTCATTAATCTCATCCAGCATTTGGTGCCTATATGCCCTCTAAATGAGTGCAGAGGGTTCAGTCAATTCTCCCACCCACCCCCATCAGATCCAAACTGCCCTCTTTTCCCCTCTTTTCTTTTTTTGAGACAAGGCATATTCCAATGAAGTGTTTTATAGGAAAGCAAAGGAACACCTTTTAAGATGAGACACCATTACTCACCTTCCTTGGGTCTTCTCCCAGGGATCGCAAATAATATTTTTCATCCTTAAGAAAGACAGAAGTCATTTCAATGAACACACATCAACATTTTGCTGTGGGTCACGAAATTAAAAGACACCTGCTTCTTGGGAGAAAAGCAATGGCAAACCTAGACAGCATCTTAAAAAGCAGAGACATCACCTTGCCAACAAAGGTCCGTATAGTTAAAGCTATGGTTTTCCCAGTAGTAATGTATGGAAGTGCGAGCTGGACCATAAAGAAGGCCGATCGCCGAAGAATTGATGCTTTTGAATTATGGTGCTGGAGGAGACTCTTGAGAGTCCCATGGACTGCAAGAAGACCAAACCTATTCATTCTGAAGGAAATCAGCCCTGAGTGCTCACTGGAAGGACAGATTGTGAAGCTGAGGCTCCAATAATTTGGCCACCTCATGAGAAGAGAAGACTCCCTGGAAAAGACCCTGATGTTGGGAAAGATGGAGGGCACAAGGAGACGGGGACGACAGAGGACGAGATGGTTGGACAGTGTTCTCGAAGCTACCAGCATGAGTCACATGCCAAACACTAAAACATTTTGAAATAAAAGGAGAAATGTTTAAAGTAGCTACTCAGCTAACGGGGTCGAAGTGCTTCAGAAACTGTATGTGAAACAGCTTCGAATCCAGCATAGAACAAGTGCTATTAAAAAGAGAGAGAATTAAAAAGAACTCTTCTGCATATTGTCATATAATCAGTCATAATGCAGTCAATTACACTGCAAATATAAAGTGTAAGTCACCGGGGTGAATATCATAGAAATGTAGAGTTGGAAAGGACCCCCAGCTGATGGTGGATCCCACCAGAGTCTATGTGCACTGGCTATAAATGCATCCAAGATTGGGCCGAAGTGAGGCACTGCAGTCCTGCACACACAAACACATACCTGGGAGTACTTACTTTTGAGTAGACAGTCCTTGTACTGATATAATGCAACCCTGCCCGCAGTTACTTGAGAGTAAGAACCACCCACACCCAGAAGAATTTACAGCGAAGTACAGTTCTCATCTCACATTTTAAGGCATTTCGCAGGATTAATATTTTGAATTTCAACCTACACCTCTCCCCAAAAAGCCATATCTCAGTGTAATTACAATATCACAATCTTACCTCTGAAATAAAGTAATCTGTATGTTTGGCTTCAGCAGCTCTCCTTATGAATACATCGAAAGGTAACGTTCTGAAATAAAAATATATTTAAATTAAAACTCTCCAGGCGTTTCACATGGAATAGGGCTTTTACCAGATATGGGGCACCATTGCAATAACAACTCCAAATAGATTGCTTTGCTTTTTAAAACCCACAAGGCTTACCGGGGGGGGGGGGGAGGGGTGTGTGGAACCCACTGCAAATTGCTTAACTGGCTTATATTTATACTGTTCTTTGATTTATGTTTTTAGCTTTGCACAGCATCGGTGATTTTAATGTTTCATTTATGTTGTGTCATGTTAATACTGGCAAGGAAACATGTCAATGGACTTAACTCTAAGTGCATTCCTTTAGGATTGTGCTATTAGCCCCACTGTTTACAATGGAAATAATTACAAGTAGCCCTGACCCAACAAATTTGTGGTTTTCATTTATGCTGGGACATTATATTCTAAAACCAAGGCTCTCATTTTCTTTTACACAGAGCACCATGAAGTTTAAGTAAGAGCACACAATGTCCCCCTTTGGTGTTTGAATGGGTCACGAGGATAGGAGCTGTCTAAGACAGCTTAGGAATTTCACAGGCAAATGATAATGGACAATTGGATAAATTAGATCTTGGTAGTGACATTACCCTGCTTGGTTCACTGAGGAAGAAGGGGCGATTATTCAGAGCCACAGCGGAACAAAAATGGTCTGTGCATCAAGGGTCGTG
Organism: Podarcis pityusensis; assembly: GCF_964106645.2. NCBI lineage: Eukaryota > Metazoa > Chordata > Lepidosauria > Squamata > Lacertidae > Podarcis > Podarcis pityusensis. The sequence continues at coordinate 127,797,605 of NC_138028.1, forward strand.
AGGTGGGAATACAGCAATTAGGCTTTGAAAAGCAGTTCCAACAATTCAAGAAAGAACACTCCGGGTAGTAGAACGCTCCCAAACCCAATGCCAAAAAAGTTGTTTTTTCATTTTTCATTTTAACAAAACTGCATTTTTTCAGTTAATTGTGCTAGATCAAATCAATTTTAAACTTCCAGTCATGGAAACTTATCAGAAACCTGTTAAAATACATACTGTAATTGTCATATAATCAGACATGCTACTGTCAATTACACTGCTTATATAAAGGGTATGAGCTGTTCTGGGGGTTCTCCTGAACCCATTCTCCTGAATTCTCCTGAATCCCATTGCGCTAATCACTGTCCCAACTTTTTTCAAAGAGGGCCAGATCTGATGAAGTGAAGGGCCGTGAGGGCTGACCAAAGGGCCAACCAAGCTTTTTTTTTAGGGTTGAAGTTGTTGAGCTTTTTTTAGGATTGAAGTTTTGGGATTTGAAGGGGCAGGATTAAACCAACCGGTGAGCCAGATTAGGACGTTGGACATGCCTCCACTAGTGGGATTCCTTGTGCTGCCTTCTGCTAATGGAATTGGGTAGTTGAATCCCACCTGTTTCCTAAACATATTAGGTCTTTTGTATGTCACCTGCTTCCCTACAACTGGGGTAGTGAGCATGGTGCCTTCTAGATGTTGCTGAACTACAGTTGACCATTGGCCATGCTGGCTGAGGTTGATGAGAATCATAGTCCAAAATCATCTGGAGGGCAAGACACTGGCTACCCCTGGACCTTAGCCTATAAACCCCATTGCTTATTTTCCCCAAGCTCTCTAGGACCCACTGTACTGCTTCTTCACCACATACCCAGCTCACACTTTCTCTCTCCCTCCCTCTCTGTCACACACAGGAACATGGATTCTCAGCACAATCTGGAACCCCTTCCTTTCAACAATGCTAGTAGGATCACCCATTTTAGAACTCCAAGTCTTGATTCTTTATTGGCCTACTACCAACAAGACATAACACAGGTATATACAGTGGTACCTCGGGTTACATACGCTTCAGGTTACAGACTCCGCTAACCCAGAAATAGTGCTTCAGGTTAAGAACCTTGCTTCAGGATGAGATCAGAAATCGTGCTCCGGCGGCGCGGCGGCAGCAGGAGGCCCCATTAGCTAAAGTAGTGCTTCAGGTTAAGAACAGTTTCAGGTTAAGTACGGACCTCTGGAACGAATTAAGTACTTAACCTGAGGTACCACTGTATAGCATTCAAAGTGTTGGTCCGGACCTTTAAAGCCCTAAACAGCCTCGGCCCAGTATACCTGAAGGAACATCTCCACCCCTGTCATTCAGCCCGGACACTAAGGTCCAGCTCCAAAGGCCTTCTGACAGTTCCCTCACTGCGAGATGTGAAGTTATGGGGAAACAGGCAAGAGAGCCTTCTAACTCTGACAGGTGGGTGGGACCACTAGTCAATTACCTGATGTCATAAAGATGGCAGGTGATTGACACCTGTCAAAGTTCAAAGGTCATTGGCACAGCAGTTAATCAGCTGATTGGCACTTAAACAGAATCTCCTGAAAACAGAGCATTTCTGTCTGCTAAGAACATGGTTGGGATTCAGAAATGTTTTCCTCCAGCACCTTAAATCCAAACTGCATCCTCTGGAAAGAAAGAAAAATGCTCTGTTTTTAAATGGAGCATATTTTCTCTGTCCAGTGGAAGCAGCTTGGCTTTAAAGTGCTGGAGGAAGCTCTCTGAATCAAAGCCACTTCCTGCAGCCCCTTTGGCTGCATAAGGCAGCTCCCCTCATACAGCCCATCACAGCTGATTGTCGGTGCCTGCAGAGTCTTCCCTGCACTTGAAGCCTCTACAAACAGCAGACAGTTCCTTCAAAGTTCCTTGCAAAGGGCTTTGCAGGTGCCCCTTTCTGGCTCAGCCACTACTTTACCTCCTCCACAGCTCATGTCATAGATCAAGCAAGGCCTAATTAGGCCTACAGTCCAGAAGTTCCACTCCCCTGGTATGTATAATTCCCAGTTCTGGTTTGAAAAAGCCACAAAACCCAATTGTGATGTCATGACAATAGGAAAACAACAGGGTGAGTGTACAGAAGAACGCACAAGTCATCAGCAAAGTGGTCTGATCTGCACAATATTTGAATGTATCGCAAAGCCACATAGGCAGGGAACTGCTTTTGCCTTGGTGTCCCATAAGATGTGATGGCCTGAAAATTAAACCGAGGAGCAGAAGAGGTCACAGATAGTGCGGGGCGATATATCAATATATCGTCCATATCTTGATATTGGTTTCATAGTTTTTGACCTGGCAATATATCGCGAATCATGGTGTGTGTTAGGGCTGGACAATATATCACCCAAAACCGGTTTCAAGTCCATATGATATTGGTTTTATAATTTTTGACCCGGCAATATATTGCGAATCATGGTGTGTGTGTGTGTGTGTGTGTGAGATGCCAAAAACAAATGTGGGGGGGAACATGAAGGCAGCCAATGCCTCTACATAGCTCCAACCTTATTTCAAACATTGTGATACAGTGGTACCTCGGGTTAAGTACTTAATTCATTCCGGAGGTCTGTTCTTAACCTGAAACTGTTCTTAACCTGAAGCACCACTTTAGCTAATGGGGCCTCCCGCTGCTGCCGTGCCGCTGGAGCACGATTTCTGTTCTCATCCTGAAGCAAAGTTCTTAACCTGAAGCACTATTTCTGGGTTAGCGGAGTCTGTAACCTGAAGCATATGTAACCTGAAGCGTATGTAACCTGAAGTACCACTGTATATCAGTATGTCACAATGTTTAGCTGGTGATATATCACGTTGAAAACCAGATCTCACCCCCCACAGAACATCAGGTCAACTGTTCTTGGAAGGGAGAAAATCTCCTACAGCTTCAAAAGCAGAACAAGATAACAACTCATAATTCAGAATGCCATTTGCAAAGTGAAAGCACAGATCCTGTATAAAAAGTTTCAAGCAGAAGTACTGAGTCTCTAAAAGTCTGGAGCATTCCTCTAACAGCAGGGAAAGTATTGAAACGGAATACCTATACAGAAAGTTCTTACTGAGGAAGTCCATCTGTGGCACCGCAGAAACATGAACCTTCACTTCTTTATTTCCTGATGCTTGACTGAGGTAATCCACGGTCCACTTGGTCATGCAAGGACCCAAATCAATACCTTTCAGCACTACTGGCTTTCTCTAAGATTAAAAAATATATATTATTGCAGAATATTTTTGCAATTCTACTACCTTCTACCAACAACCATTCTCAACAGTACGGACAGTTATGACATCTAAGAATATACTGGCATAATGTTACTAATCAATGCAAATACATACATGCTTTCAAACATTACATCTTTGCTAAGTTGAGTTTCAACTTTAAAATGCTGAAAGTCAATATGAGCATCATGTTGACGTTGTGATGTTCTGGTAAAATACAGGGCAGGGTGGGGCGGTTGGTGGATGGTTTTTCCCCCCCATCTGGTGCTGAAGTGACTTGAAAGCAATCTATTACAACCTATTGCAGCCTAACAGGAGGACCCTTCTGGAAATTGTCACCTACACACACATGAATTTGTAAATCTGTTTGGGCTTGGCTACCCAGGGCTTACGCAGGTGGTGCTGTGGGTGAAACCACAGAGCCTAGGACTTGCTGATCAGAAGGTTGGCGGTTCGAATCCCCACGACAGGGTGAGCTCCCGTTGCTCGGTCCCTGCTCCTGCCAACCTAGCAGTTCGAAAGCATGTCAAAGTGCAAGTAGATAAATAGGTACCGCTCTAGCAGGAAGGTAAACAGTGTTTCCGTGCGCTGCTCTGGTTTGCCAGAAGTGGCTTAGTCATGCTGGCCACATGACCCGGAAGCTGTACGCCGGCTCCCTCAGCCAATAAAGCGAGATGAGCGCCGCAACCCCAGAGTCGGTCATGACTGGACCTAACGGTCAGGGGTCCCTTTACCTTACCTACCCAGGGCTTAAATGCATGACCTTTCAAACACATGCATTTGGAGAGGACATCATGTGGTGTTGCTGTTTTACAGAAGGCGAAGAAGTATCATGGCAATAAGTCTGACGGTTTTGTTTTTGTTTTTTTAAGAGTTCTACAAAAATATAAAGCTGATTATCGTTACAAGGCTGGTAACAAAAGAACCACGGAAAGTGCGATCCCCCCCCCCTACCAGAGGGTAGATGTCCTGCAGAAAACGCTCCCGGGTGACCCCGGGGTACTGAGCCAGGGGGATGACTCGCTGCCCCTCCATGCCCGGACCAGATCCTCTCTCCCTGTCGTTTCCACGATCGGGTTGCTTCCTCCAGGGAAACCAGGCTTTCCAGGCCGAGAAGACCGCGCGGTTGTTTTCTCCTTTCGCCAAGGGGAAGGTGGGATAAAGCAGACTCCTGCCTGGAAACCCCTTGCGAGGCGCTTCCAGCCCAGCGCCTATTAGACGATCCTGGGCTGGGTCAGCTCAGTCCGTAGGGCAGGGTTCCCCACACGTGGGTCTCCAGCGGATTTTGGACTACAACTCCCATCATCCCAAGCTAGGAGGACCCAGTGGCCAGGGATGATGGGAATTGTAGTCCGGAAAAAACAGCTGGAGACCCAAGTTTGGGAAACCCTGCGGCAGAGCATGATCGAGCGCTATGTTAGGCTAAAACAGTATTTCCCAAGCTTCGGTCTCCGGCGGCTTTTTTTGGGGGGGGGGGGGACTACAACTCCCATCATCCCTAGCGAGCAGCTGATTTTGGACTACAACTCCCATCATCCCTAGCGAGCAAGACCGGTGCTCGGGGATTGTAGTCCGAAAACAGCAGGAGACCCAAGTTTTGGCCAAAAGAAACCTGCTTTGCGAGGGTTTTGGGGTGAGATGGTCCCTTCCGATGCTTCTATGGCTCGGCCCTAAGGTGCTGGAGGGGAGGCGGCCGGAACCTTCCTCCCGGCGGAACCTTCCGCCCGGCACTCTCTCGCTCCGCCCGGACGCCTTTCGCGGCCGGACTCCCGCGGGATGACGGGAGGGCTGAGGCGGGGAGCGATGGCGCTGCCCGTGGGCGCCTCCCGCAGCCGCTGCCCGTGGGCCCTGCGGGTCCCCGCGGCCCACCCGCGCCGGTACTTCCTGCTCCCGGCGGCGGACCAGGCCAAGCCCGGCCGGGCCGGGTTCCCGCGGCCTCCCTCTCCCCGCCGGGCCGCCCTTGCGGCGCCGCCGCCGCCCCGCTTGCCCGTGGTCCCCGCGCGCCCCTGCAGCGGCGGCCCCGAGCCCGGCGGGCGGCGGAAGGCCGGCGTGGTGGTGGTCGGTGTGCCCAACCCGCTCATGTGGCTCCGCACCCGCCTCTACTTCTTCCTCGTCCGCGCCTACTTCGACCAGGAGTTCAGCGTCCACGAGTTCACGGAAGGGGCCAAGCAGGTGAGGAGGGGCTTTGGGCAGGAGGCGAGGGAAGGAGGGCCGCCTCAGGGGGTCAGGATCCATGGGGCAGCAGAGCCCCATATCACGTCTTTCTCCCCATCGGCCCTTGCCAGGGCCGGATTTTACTACAATGGTACCTCAGGTTACATACGCTTCAGGTTACATACGCTTCAGGTTACAGACTCCACTAACCCAGAAATAGTACCTCGGGTTAAGAACTTTGCTTCAGGATAAGAACAGAAATAGTGCTGCGGTGGCAGCAGGAGGCCCCATTAGCTAAAGTGGTGCTTCAGGTTAAGAACAGTTTCAGGTTAAGTACGGACCTCCGGAACGAATTAAGTACTTAACCTGAGGTACCACTGTATAAGCTAAACAAGCTATAGCTTAGGCCCGCACTCTCTTAAGTAAAGGTAAAGGGACCCCTGACCATTAGGTCCAGTCGTGACCGACTCTGGGGTTGCAGCGCTCATCTTGCTTTATTGGCCGAGGGAGCCAGTGTACAGCTTTCAGGTCATGTGCCCAGCATGACTAAGCCGCTTCTGGCGAACCAAAGCAGCGCACGGAAACGCCGTTTACCTTCCCACCGGACGTGCTTTCGAACTGCTAGGTTGGCAGGAACTGGGACAGAGCAACGGGAGCTCACCCCATCACAGGGATTCTGACCGCCAACCTTCTGTCGGCAGATCCTAGGCTCTGTGGTTTAACCCACAGCGCCACCCACGTCCCACGAACCACCCACGTCCCACGAACCACCCGCATCCCACTCTCTTGGGGTCCCCCAAAAAATTAAAGGACAAAAAACTGTCTGTACATTTTCCAAAATATAAGATGAAAAACAAAACAAAAAATAAAACCTACATACAGTAACAGTGTTGTGCGTTGTGTAGGCTCCTATTTATTATGTTCAAATTATTTTAGATACCTGTTAAGTCCATAAATTACCATATAGCATATATTCAACACAAAAAACAGTCAATTTGTTGTTGACAAAGGACAGCTGGCTATATAAAGGGCCCCATTACCTTCAGTAGCTTGGGGCCTCATCAAACCTAAATATGGCCCAGCTTGTTGCTGATGCAGATCTTCCCTCGCCCCTTCTTTTCTGGCAGGAAGGGGGTGTCATTTTGGGATCCGCCTCAGGTGCCAAAATGTATTGGGTCAACCCTGGGTTATGGCGACCTTGTCTTTCTTCTTCTTTGGCAATCACTTGTAGCCGAGTAAGGTTGTCTTCCATGAACACGGTGTGAGTCCGTGACTGCGGAGGCCAATTCTGGATCTGCACGTCCTTCCACAGTGGGGACATAGATTTCCAGACAAGAGTTGATCACGGTGAGGGATTGCCAAACCTGCCTTCCTCTTAGCACATTTCTCCCTTTCGTCCTGAGGTCGAGCGTCTTCAAAGTCCATGACACCTTTGGTAGAGGCTATTCTACAGTTGGAGCACTCGCAGGCCAGTGTTTCCCAGTTGTCAGTGTTTATGCTACATTTATACCATTCATGGTTCACTAGGGACCCTGGTGGTTCTGTGGTCTAAACCACTGAGTCTCTTGGGCTTGCCGATTGGAAGGTCAGCAGTTCGATTCCGCATGACAGGATGAGTTCCTGTTGCTTTGTCCCAGCTTCTGCCAACCTAGCAGTTCGAAAGCACGCCAGTGCAAGTAGATAAATAGGTACCACTGCGGCAGGAAGGTAAGCGGTATTTCCGTGCGCTCTGGTTTCCGTCACGGTGTCCCGTTGTGCCAGAAGCGGTTTAGTCATGCTGGCCACGTGATCTGGAAAGAAGTCTGCGGGCAAACATTGGCTCCTTTGACCTGAAAAGCAACATGAGCACTGCAGCCCCATAGTCGACTTTGACTGGACTTAACCATCCATGGGTCCTTTATCTTTACCTTTTTTTGCACATGGTACAGTGTCCTCGTATCATGCCATTGGGCCTCCTTGACACAGCAAAGCATAAAAGTATAAAACTGTAGGGTTGGAAGCGACCACGAGGGTCATCTAGTCCAACCGCCTGAAATGCAGGAATCTTTTGCCCGCTGTGGGGCTTGAACCCACAACCCTGTGATTAAGTGTCTCATGCTCTTATTGATTGAGCTAAGGCAGAAATTCGACGGGTGAAGCTGCCCAAGCTCTGACTTCTTGAAGAAAAAATCAACCTTGCAAATGAGCCCACAGGGGTTACTGGCCTGTCCTGTTTCAAAACCAGCAACTACTGAAGTAGCTTGTTTTTCTATGCTGTCTGCAGAGGAAAGGTAGCCTATCCCCCTCCCCTGCCTAGCATGAAAATCCAAGTGGCAAGCATTTTAGCAAGCTAGTGTTGTTATTTATTTTTATTTTTATATTTATAGTTATTATTTTTTATTTATATTTATTATTTATTTATTTCATATCCTGCTCAGTTGTACAAAAACAAGAACGAAGTGCTTTGCCAAAATGATAAAACAATAAAATCAAGAAACAGTTACAACCATACATTAAAACATTACAAAAGTTAAAACATTAAAAAGAGATTACGATTACCTAGTAAGGTAAAGAAGTGAAATTATCTTATATCAAATAAAGTGGTGGAGGAAGGATGCAACAGTCCTGCCACTTTCGCCAGCCTGCTTGGTTTCAATGCTGGTTGTGGTTCCACTTTCTCTTCAGTTACTGTGGAAGCCAAGGGAATAATGAGAAAACTATGCTACTTCCACCTAGCAGTCCACTCATTCCTGGTTACATGTGGCAAGTTGTCAAGTGTAAGTCTCTTACAAGTGAAATCCATGGAGGGTACCAGTGATAACTAAATGGCCCCTCTGGGCACATGGACTGTATTGCTTTGAGTATTAGATGCCAAGGAAAAACAGTGATGGATGTTGAATTAGATGAATCCTTGGTCTGATCCAACAGGATCCTACCTCTCTTTCCCTGCCTCCCTACCACAACTACTCCAAAAGTCTAGTGATGAAGACTGCAGTGACTATGCCATTCCTTAGTTTTCAGGATACTGTTAAAGGTACATCAATCCAGCTAAGAAAGAAAGGTGGCATCCCTAACTCTGATTTCCCAGTTGCTTGAAATTCTTCTCTATTGATCCTTTTTCTACTGCACTACCTCTTGGTTGGGTAGGAGAGCCCTTCCTCCTTTTCTCTGGCACTATCCATCATTTGAGTCTGTTTTCAAGTTGCACAAACAGGACACCATTAAGCAGTCTAGGCAACTGAGCATAAAATAACTACCACTCCCTGTTTGCCATTGCTTTGTTTGGGAATATAGCTGAACAACAAGAGCACATCGATTTGTGAGACATAATATGTACTTAATACACAGAGAGAATACTGTGAATTTACTTCGGAGTAAAAAATTGATATTTGTTTGTGTGTCCTGTCTTCTAGGCTTTTGCTCTTGTTTCAAGGCTAATTTCTCAGTGTAAATATGATCTACTGGAGGAGCTTGTATCAAAAGAGGTAAATGTTTATTTCCATTGTTATGGTGAAACTGATATATCCATTGTTCCTTAAGCTGATGTAGTAGACCAAGACTAGAATACATTATTTGGGTCATATTTACCCCCATCTATTGCTTAAGCAGGAATAGCAACTGACACCTCAAAAAACTGGGTTTAGCACCTGAGCTTCTGGTAACAGAAAGCAGGATGTATCCTCCTGTGTCCTGCAGTTTAAAACCCACTCACTGCCATACTCTCTTCATTCTTTCTTCAGTCCCCCCCCCCCCATTTAACTCCCTCAGTTCTACTGCCGTCTCTTAAAGAAGCACAGGTCCATAGCTCTTTCAGTGGGAAGGCTCATTCCTGGAAGATGTAGTACTACTAGGAAGGCCATCTATGAACACATGCAGAGTACTTCTCCCCTCATCAGTGAGCTATCTCCACCACCAGCCACTCATGGGGGGAAAGGCTCCCAAGTTAGAGACTGTAACCTTTATGGAGGGACTAAGTTGTGAGACCTGAATCTCTCAGTTAAGCACCTTGTGAAGAGGAGTGTGCCTGGTGCCCAAACTCAGCTCCCTGTAGAGCACATCCTTGGAGATCCTGCCGTCTTCCATTCTGTAGATGTGTTAACAATGATCCCTTCTCAATCAGATGCTGCAGGTGCTGAAGGAGAAGCTTTCTTCACTTTCTGAAAGCCACAGAAGTGCCCTAGCTGCTGACGTGGATGAAATAATGTACACAACAGCAGGAGATGTTGGCATTTACTATGACGACAGTGGTATGCAACCGGTTCAGAATGCTTTACTTTAAATCCTTTGGCCACTTTTGGGAAACACTTATCATCCGTTGTCTGTGATACTGTTCAAAGTACTTTTCTTCAATCTGATCCTAACATTAATAATATTAAGGGCTTCTACGCCACTAGGGGGACGCGGGTGGTGCTGTGGATTAAACCACAGAGCCTAGGACTTGCTGATCAGAAGGTCAGCTGTTCGAATCCCCGCGATGGGGTGAGCTCCCGTTGCTCGGTCCCTGCTCCTGCCAACCTAGCAGTTCAAAAGCATGTCAAAGTGCAAGTAGATAAATAGGTACCGCTCCAGCGGGAAGGTTAACGGCGTTTCTGTGCGCTGCTCTGGTTCACCAGAAGCGGCTTAGTCATGCTGGCCACATGACCCGGAAGCTGTACGCCGGCTCCCTCGGCCAATAAAGCGAGATGAGTGCCGCATCCCCAGAGTCGGTCACGACTGGACCTAATGGTCAGGGGTCCCCTTTACCTTTACCTTTAATAATAACTTCCACTGTATTAAGCATGGGGCTCATTCTCTCTTTGGCATGGCAGTTTTTGAGTGGACAAAGACCTAAAGCAGGCTTCTTCAACCTTGGCCCTCCAGATGTTTTTGGCCTACAACTCCCATGATCCCTAGCTAGCAGGACCAGTGGTCAGGGATGCTGGGAATTGTAGTCTCAAAACATCTGGTGGGCCGAGGTTGAGGAAGCCTGACCTAAAATCTTTAAGCTGATTAAGAACCTTTGAATAGCTGAGGGGAAATAACATCCTTTCTCCATCAACAATCTGTTGTCCCACCACCTTCCTCACCTCCTTGAAAGCTGTAGTAGGTGTATAATAGCCTTCCAAATTAGGCTGTATGTGTGTGTTTGTTCTTAAATGGAGCATCTTTCTGCTCCATCCTTTTTGTACCAATCCACTTGTCAAGCTGTAGAATCGTATTTCCTCTTCTAATACTCTGTTTATCTTGAAAACAGGAAGAAAGTTTGTTAGCATCCTGATGCGTTTCTGGTATCTGACGAGTGCAGACCTCCCTGATGAGACTCCAGATGGAACCAAAATATTCCAGGTCGTGTTTGGAGATGAGACTTCACAGGAAACGAAGCGTCTTTTAACAGCAAATTATGAGTAAGCACATCCTTGGTTTTCTACGTGGCCACAGCATTGTGCTCTGTGTATAAAGAAACTCCCATCAAATCAGTGCATTTTAGTTAAGGGTGTACTTTCCTGAAGAAAAAAACCCATGCCATTGTGAGAAAGCCACTTAGTTGACTATTTTCTCTCCTGAAATGTGAGCAACAGTAAGGTGGGTGTGGGGGATGAAGAAGATGATCGAATTTATGCACTTATAATTGTGAATAATACATAAATGTGAAAAAATGGCAAATAAAAGTCGAGGCCATTAAACATTAAACTCCTGCAAAAGAGAGAATGTTTTAACAGGTCTCCTAAAGTATCGATACAGAAACATTAAGATTTGATTGGTTTATTGTCCCAACATTTATTGTTCCATTGGGAAGTATCCAGCTAAATAAAAAATTTGTGAGAGTGGAAGAACCATTGGACTTTCTCTGCACCCCACACAATCCCAAAATCTGCTCCAGACAGTTGGGGGGAACCCAAAACAGATTATCAGGAGTACAGGGGGAGAAGAGTAGGGAAATGTTTCCTTTTGCAAGGAGATAACCTTGTGCTGGTGGAATATTTGCCTTATTTCTACATTGAATACAACCCACTGGGATTAAGCAGCCAAGTTTGAGCCTATTATTACATTACCAAACGATACTTTATCCATCAGTTCAGTACTGGATTTGCTACAACACTAAAAGCGTTATAAAGGATTTGCGAAAGTTTTACTGCTTGGCTTGTATTATAGTCTCTTATTTCTGTTCTTTCTCCCCCCCCCCCCCCCCCAGATTTCGAAGAGAATTTACACAAGGTGTGAAACCAGACTGGACAATTACACGGATTGAACATCCAAAGCTATTAGAATGAATTGACTGGACACTTTCATAGACAGTTATTAATATTCTGGCATATCAGAAGACATCTCAAGATTTGTGTGCCACAATCTTTTGTGGACTGCTTTTGTACTTCTTGATTACCGGAACACAGTCTTGCTCCAAAGCATAAAAATAAAATCTTTTTCAGCAGACTTGGAAACTTCACAGATGTGTTCTTTGCCCGCCGTTGAAAGCGTCATTCAAAGTCACTTTCAATACAAAGCATGCTAAGTGGTTATGCTGAGAAATATTGGTGTAAATTGGAAAGAAAGTGATGCATCGCCTGGCAGTTCATGACTGAATGTCCTGTTCCCCTCACCCCCAATAATCTGTTCAAATGGTTTTTTCTTCGGGGGGGGGGTGCACAATAAGGAAAGAAGAGGAGTGTGTTCCAAACTTCCTGTTTTATGTGTAACCGAAAGTAGAAGTTACATAATGGATACATTATGGAAAAATCTTTGTTTTTCAGGAATATTAGAACTAATTTACAGCCTATCTCAGTGGTGTCCAAACTTTGTTCAAAGAGGGCCAGATTTGATGAAGTGAAGGGCCGTGAGGGCCAACCAAAGTTGTTGACCTTTTTTTAGGATTGAAGTGTTGAGCTGCCACAGGGGCCAGATTAAACTGACCATCCCCCAAAACGGACTTTGGACATGAGTGGGCTATCTCATCTGTAGCATTCCAGTGTGAAAGAAAAGATGCTTAATAACTTGTGGTTATACAGCAAGTTACCATATTTATCAAACCATTTATCATATTTATCAAACCATTTATCATACCAAAAAATCAAGGGGAAATGTGTGTGCGTCTTATGGAGCGAATCCAGGCTCCTTGGCTTTAGCGATAGCAACGCAAAGCCTCCGAAGCGCAGTGGGAGCGCTCCCGCCGCACTCCGGAGGCTTCGCGTTGCTTTCGCTCAAGCCTGGAGAGCGAGAGGGGTTGGTGCACACCAACCCCTCTCACTCTCCAGGCTTCAAAGATAGCCGCCTGAAGCCTCTGGAGCGCGGCGGGAGCTCCCGCCATGCTCCAGAGGCTTCGGGTTCCTTTCGCTGAAGGGTAGGTGCCCCTTCAGCTAAGGCGCAGCGCCCCTTCAGCTAAGCAGGAGGAGAAATGGAAGGGCCTCCGTTTCTCCTGCCGCTTCACTGAAGGGGTGCTGCGCAGAGAGGGGGAGAATTTTTTTTTCTTGTTCTCCCCCTCTAAAATAAGGTGAGTCCTATAGAGCGAAAAATACGGTAAGCTTTGTGATGAGCTCTCTTCCTTCACTGCCCTTCCCCCCCCCCATCGCTTAAGGTGAGGTACGTTAAAGGGTAAGAAGAAAGGGCTACTATAGGCTTGGTTCGATGAGCTCAATATGATTGTGGAGAGATCTGTAGAGCACGAAGCTGGATCCTTATACATGCAAAGTGTGTTCTCTACCAGAGAGCTTATAAGTGAATATTATCTCTCCCTATTGAGAAGGCATCTGTTTTTTAGCTCCTGACTCAGCAATGAAGTGCACAGTCATATTGCAATTTTGGTATCGCCTGTATGAATGTGGAAGGATTTAAACACTGAACCTATATGGAGGGTTAGGCATATATTATCTCCACATCAGACTAGACTGTCTCATTGGCAAAACATGTTCTGTGACTTCTCATTCCTCCTCTTACAATGACCTGCTCCTTTCTATTGCTGGCGGCTTAGGCACTCGTGGAAGAATCACTTCAGGTGTTACGTCAACATCAGCCATGATAAATGGATGCCCTGACTCTTCCCATATGCCACAAATATATATCGCCATCGATAGTGCCTACCAGCATCAGACAACTCATTCGTATGAATGGCATTCTAGTAAACCGTTGGAGGAGGCAAAACTGTTAACAAATGACCTAGAGGCTGCTTTCCCAAAATGCCTACCAATTCGGGGTGGAAGGTGGGGTGCTTTTTCTGCTGCTATCTTGCTTTTATCATTCTCATTATCTGAAAGCTAGCGCACCTACTGGAGAGGGAATATAATGCAGCGGAAAAGAACTGATTTGCATGCAGAATCCCTGCATGCAAGTGTGGGAGACCTTTGGCTCTCCAGATGTTGTTGAACAACTCCCATCAGCCCCTGCAAGCGTGGCCAGTGGCCAGGAATGATGGTTCAGCAATATCTGGAGGGCCAAAGGACCCCCACACCTTATTTAAAAAACATTAGGTAGCAGGTGATAAGAAACCCTCTTCTGCCTGAGACTCCAGAGGGCTGCTTGGTGGACATATAATCTGACATGATATAAGAAAGCTTTCCCAAATTGCATAACCCAAAACACATCTGATGTATGCTTGCAGGGTGTGGACCAGGCCAGTGATTATGCTGTCAATTCATTAAGTAGGGCTGCTCACCAATTAACATATTTTTTGCTCTATAAGACTCACTTTTTCCCTCCTAAAAAGTAAGGGGAAATGTGTGCGTCTTATGGAGCGAATTCAGGCTGCACAGCTATCCCAGAAGCCAGAACAGGAAGAGGGATTGCTGCTTTCACTGTACAGCGATCCCTCTTGCTGTTCTGGCTTCTGAGATTCAGAATATTTTTTTTCTTGTTTTCCTCCTCCAAAAACTAGGTGCGTCTTGTGGTCTGGTGCGTCTTATAGAATGAAAAATACGGAAAGTATCTGAACTACTGTCTCTCTCCAAAACTGATCAATTTCATTAACCAAACCTTCATAACATCTTCCAACCAATGTGCTTTTCAGGATCTAAAGCAGGGTTTCCCAACGTTGGGTCTCCAGCTGTTTTTTGACTACAATCCCCATCATCCCTGAACACTGGTCCTACTAGGTAACGATGATGGGAGTTGTAGTGCAAAAACAGCAGGAGACTCAAGTTTGGGAAAGCTTGACCTAAAGGAAGCATAAAAGACGTTACAGTTTTTAAAAAACAAACAAAACCAGGAACTAATTGTTAAGGAGAAAAGAATCTATATTATTTTTAAGTTTGTCCCATTAGAGTAACACACTGATGCTGAAATGATTGTATAAAAATATAGTGTCATTAACTCTCAGTCTCTCCTATGATTCCCTCCCCCCCCCCCCCCGATCAATTAGAATTTGCTCTATGTAATATTTGAATTAGTTTTACAGGTAGCTTAAACAAAGTATGAGGCGCTGTTTGTGATGCTTTCAGAACCTTGTATGTGATTCTGTGATGTCACTAAGAAATGTAAGAAGTGCTTTGATGGGTCAGGCCAAAGACTCATAAAGCCCTGCATTCTGTTTCCTGTATACCTGAAGGAACATCTCCACCCCCATCGTTCAGCCCGGACACTGAGATCCAGCGCAGAGGGCCTTCTGGCGGTTCCCTCATTGCAAGAGGTGAGGTTACAGGGAACCAGGCAGAGGGCCTTCTCGGTAGTGGCACCCGCCCTGTGGAAAGCCCTCCCTTCAGATGTGAAGGAAATAAGCAGCTATCTTATCTTAAAAGACATCTGAAGGCAGCCCTGTTTAGGGAAGTTTTTAATACAGTGGTACCTCTGGTTACGTACTTAATTCGTTCCAGAGGTCCGTTCTTAACCTGAAACTGTTTTTAACCTGAAGCACCATTTTAGCTAATGGGGCCTCCCGCTGCTGCCGTGCCGCTGCTGTGCGATTTCTGTTCTCATCCTGAAGCAAAGTTCTTAACGTGAGGTACTATTTCTGGGTTAGCGGAGTCTGTAACCTGAAGCGTATGTAACCTGAAGCGTATGTAACCCGAGGTACCACTGTATTTAATGCTGTATTGTTTTTAACACTCAATTGGAAGCCGCCCAGAGTGGCTGGGGAAACTCAGCCAGATGGGCGGGGTATAAATAATAAATTATTATTATTATTATTATTATTATTATTATTATTATTATTCCAGCAGAGGCCAACCCTATGCCTTTGGGATGCCCCTAAGCAGGATATGAAGGCAATTGCCGTCGCCTGTTACTCCCAGGGACGGATATCAGGAAAGCTACCCTTCCTCTCATCCTGGAAGTGAGTCGCTGTAACGCCCATATGTACTTAGACATGTATGGCTTAATCTTTGAGACAAGCATATGCTGCTGGCAAGATCAACCAGGTAGCCACGACCAGCGGGTGGGTCGTCGTCATTGGAACTGTGCTCTGGGGCCATCCCCTTGGCCGGGGCCCCACTGGCGGACGGCACACAAGCGAGCGGGGGAGCAAGAGAAGGATCCACCCGTGGAGGCAGGCGGGCGCCGAGAGGACGCAGGCACCGAGGTACCTTTACCTACCTATATTGCCATCGCAACTAGAGAGTCAATGCCTAAAACGGAGAGATCAGAAAAGTCAGGGGAAGGAATATTGCTGGGTTAGAGATACCTAGAGATGGATGAATTGCGGGCAGTGGCGCAGGGAGCAAAACGGATTAGCAAACATGAAAGCCCTCGCCACAAGCTCGTGCACAAACTGAGAAAACTCAGCGTTATCTAAAAGCGTGTTGTTAGTTTTTTAAGTTGCAATATTTCCCATTGTGATCCATGCTTTACGTTGATGAATGTTCTACAACAGGCAAACATTTTCTGAACTGAAAGCGGAAGGGAAGCACTACCTTGCCCAGGCAGGGTGAGAAAATAATCCTTGGTAAAGGCGACTGAAATATACTCTGAGTAGAGAGTGGATTTGATGCTCTTTATTCAGCTCATAGTGGTGAGGAGGAGTGGAAGTTCCCTCACAATATCTGCTTTATATACATTATTTACACAATGGGCTGCACGTGATTGGCTAATTCCGGGATTCTCCTGTAGGCCAATCAGGTTGTGGATTCACTTCCACCTGGAGCTGGATTGGGTGGCTCCTGCGGACCAATCATACTGCTGCATTCTGAATCCTATTGTTCTAGGACCAATCAGACTGCTGCATTTTGGATCCTATTGTTCTAGGACCAATCAGACTGCTGCATTTTGGATCTTATTCAACTCAGTACATAACAGCGACAATGATTAAATGAGCTATAGATATTGGTTATAATATAGAAATGTCAGGGTGGGAAAAACTATGGGGGGAAACTGAACTTCTTTGCCTGCCACCTTGTTAAGGAAAATTTACAAAAGGTGATGTACCAGTGATACTTGACACCCAGCAAACTGGGGAAAACGTATAGAAAGGGGTCAAATCTATGTTGGAAGTGCCATGAGGTAGAAGGAACCCTGATCCACATGTGGTGGTTGTGTAAATATGCTAGAGAATTCTGGGAGATGATTCATTAGAATTTAAAAGATCCTTAAAATCACATTTCCCCAAACACCTGAGGCCTTTCTGTTAGGGATAACAAGCGCTGAAATCCTGAAAAAGGTGCACAGTCTCTTTTTATATGTGACTGTGGCAGCTAGAATGGTATTTGCGATAAAAATGGAATGAAAAAGAGATACCCACAAAATAAATAATATGGCAGAATAAATGGATAGAATACACATAATTAATAACTATGACCGCAAAACTAAGAAATAAGGATTAGTCATGGATAAGAAATGAGTAGAAGTGTTTTGAAGAGTATCTCAGAGGGTATGACAGTCAGTTTAACCTACAAGTAGGAATGAACATATGAGCAGCAGATAGCATTAAATAAAGGAAGATCTGAGACGAAAATAGGTGGAATATTAGAATATGCAGCCGACAAAAGACTACCTAGAATGTCATAGAGAGATGGACTGGGAAGTCTAAGGATAAGAGACAGTGATGAATATTGTACGGTGTATTTATAAGTTGCGTGTCGAGGTCCCCAGGGCCACTCCAATAACTCACACATCACACAGAATTTTTTGTTTAAGATTTTTGGCATAATTTTGGCCACAACTTTATTGAAATACAAATTTGTGAGTGGTTGCTTAGGCATTGGTTGCGACTATCTGCCCCCACCATGGGGGACAGACTGACATTCCGCACGATGCGAAAGTCAGAATAGGGGAATACACTTGGGGGTTACGCGGAGCAGGGAACCTGCCCTCACCCCAAATGCAACCAGGAGCTCATTGCTATGGCCCGAGGCCCCTTGACAGAGTGGACAAGCAATAGTTAGCCCCCAATTCCTTTAACGGAATCCCTTGCAGCAGCAGCATTAGAGGGGCAGGCACTCAACCTACCAAGGGCAGGCACTCAACCACTTCCCCTCAACCAACCAAACCATAAACCAATGCCTAACCGCAACCTTACAAGTTGTGACGATTTGCTACGCAGTAGGCAAAAACCAAATGGCCCCAGCCAATCAGCCAGATGGACAAAATTCCTACCAGGCCCCTGCCCCAAGAGCAGACGACCCCATGACAGGCATAGCAAGGTCAAAGCGAACAACCCTAATTCTAGGGAGGGGGGGACGGGCAATCCGATGCACGGTTGAAAAGAGGAAGCCCTAGCCTCGTGCAAGGAGTTTTAGCATTTCTGGCTATGAATCAACAAATGGCAACATTAACTTCTTCCCAACAACAAGGGAAGCCCCAATCGCATCAGTGGCCAATGGTCAATTAGCCCGCCCCCCAACTTTGGAGTGTCCTGGCGGCCCCCACCGCAACACGTGCTCTCCATGAAGGAGAACATGCTTTGTAAAAATGCATAAACGAAAAGGGGGAAAAATAACCCTTATATAAAACATATGTAAGAGGCCTTATTCTTTGCACTTCCCTTCTGCAAACATTAGGTGGGAGTGTTTTTCTGCAGCTAGAACATTTTGTTGTCACTCCCAACTATTTTATTCCAGCAACTTGAAACACCAATGGCTGATTTATTCAAACAGCTAGTTTTTCGTAAATGGAAGGATACTCCTCTGGTTGAACTCAGCCTAACGCTTTTTATCTGCAGCAGATGGTTTGATGACTCAGTGGGGAAGTGAAAACATGAATCCCAAATCTCTGCCAATTAAAAGTGATAATCTCTGATCTCTCTAATTTTGCAAATTAAACGATTTGTTCCTTGTTTACTTCTTTGGTATTATTATAGCTGAAAGTAGAATGAGCAGAATCCCACCCTCTAAGCACTAGTGGAACTTCTTGGGCTATTCACCTCCTTCTTCCCTCCCCCCACCCCCCGGCACTTTGAAGCCTATTTTGCATCCATAACGACTTCCATTTAAAAATAAAATGGAGACTGCTGAGACTACTGACAATTTTGGGTTGTTGTTTTTTTAAACACACATTTATTAGCCTATTTCTCAGTACAGTGGTACCTCGGGTTACATATGCTTCAGGTTACATACGCTTCAGGTTACACACTCCGCTAACCCAGAAATAGTGCTTCAGGTTAAGAACTTTGCTTCAGGATGAGAACAGAAATCGTGCTCCGGCGGCGTGGCAGCAGCAGGAGGCCCCATTAGCTAAAGTGGCGCTTCAGGTTAAGAACAGTTTCAGGTTAAGAACGGACTTCCAGAAGGAATTAAGTACTTAACCTGAGGTACCACTAAACTATATAGGGCTTTCTATAGTCTCCCATCCAAGAATTGACTTGGGCCATAGATTCAGCCAAAGAACTGCATTATTCTAATTATTTGCTGCATCCAGCCCTGTACCACATTCAGTTTTTGCCAAAGTTGCAGTAGTGGAATAATTAAAACAAGATACACAGTCCTGGTGCTTTTCCCCCCCTGGGGTTACTCAAGGGTACTCAGTACTGGCACCCCCCCCCCCCCGCAAATGTTAAACATGTGGCACTCACTGTAATAACTTCATGGTAAGTACCAGAACCTTTATTATTATTTTTAAAAAGCATGGCACAACCCTAATTATAAACCACCATTATGGAGAAAAAATATGATTTTGCAACTGGTAAAAATAGGCATATGTAACAGAAAAGCAGCAGAGGCAAGATGGATTGCAGTAGAAAGTCTTATAACAAGGAGGTTTTCTGTTTTGTTGCTTTGAATGGTGTACAGTGGTACCTCGGGTTAAGAACTTAATTCGTTCTGGAGGTCCGTTCTTAACCTGAAACTGTTCTTAACCTGAAGCACCACTTTAGCTAATGGGGCCTCCCACTGCCGCCGCCACACAATTTCTGTTCTCATCCTGAAGAAAAGTTCTTAACCCGTGGTACTAACAAAGGTCTGTATAGTTAAAGCTATGGTTTTCCCAGTAGTGATGTATGGAAGTGAGAGCTGGACCATAAAGAAGGCTGATCGCCTAAGAACTGATGCTTTTGAATTATGGTGCTGGAGGAGACTCTTGAGAGTCGCACCCATAAGGACAGGGCACGTGGCACCCAGATGGGATGGGGCGTGGTACCCATAGGGAGAAGACACAGCGCATGGCACCCATATGGGACGGGATGCGGCGCCCATAGGGACAGGGCGCGCAGTGGGGCCTCAGCCACCCTACAGCTGGGGGGAGGCAGCGGACGGACAGCACAGAGCCTGTGGGCACCTATGCGCATGGCTTGTGCATGCTGCAGGCCCCATGGTGACGAGTGCAGGCCGCCATTTTTTTCACCCCCTGTCAGGGTGGCAACCGGGGCAGACTGCACCCCCCGCACGCCCCTTCATACGTCCCTGAATAGAGGCACTGGAAAAAGCTTTCAACTGCAGTACGTTAGTATATGCATTGTTCACAGGACCTCTGAGGGCGCTGCTGTCTGACTTCTCGAATTTCCGAAAGATGATTGATAAAGCTTTAGACATGAACATGGTGGAAAGCCACGAATACCTCTTGAAACCCTCCCAAGCCTTGCCGAACTGAGAAAGAATATGGATAAGCTAGATCAGGGTTTTCCAAAGTGGGCGACGCTGAATGATGTCCTGGCTGGATGCTATTGTCAGTTTTGATCACGCGTCAAATGAAGCGCCGATACCATGTGTACACCCATTTTTAATATGTAATGTTTTATTATGTTTTTATATATGTTGGAAGCTCCCCAGAGTGGCTGGGGCAACCCAGTCAGGTGGGCTGGGTGCAAATGTTGTGGTTGTTGTTGTCCTAACAACCTAATGTCAGTGGGAGAATCGCCTAATGCAGTTTCTCCAGCAATGTGGTTCAAAAATACCATGAGACCCTTTTGGGCCAAGCCTATTTACAGTTACCAGATAAGGCTGTTCTGGGTTAAAATTGCTGTTGCAATGAATTTGTCCTTCTAGATAATTGTCTCTCTCAAGAAGCTTACTGCCATTCAGTACTGTTGCTCTAGGGTCACCCAGCTAAGATAAGCTGACATTTAAACAGGGGCGTAACATTTGCCTGGAGGAGCTGAGAAAGGCAGGCAGTCGGTGCGGGGAGAGGGTGTTGGGTTTTTAATGGAATTTTTCCGCTGCGTTACATTGCGCCCCGCAAGCACCCTTTAAACTAGCAAATGGTGCTTTGAAGGTTTTGACTGATAAAGGGGAAAGCCTGTGTGGCTAAATGCAACCTATAAATGCACTGTATTCAGATTAGGCTTTTATGGATTCAGATTTGGGCTTTTTATGTGCTATGGCCCATTGGATCCCTTTTTGCACTATTTCTCTATTAGACTATCCATTGCCAAACCACTATAGCAAAAGTGGTTTAACCAATGTGGAAAAAAGAGTAATCTGGGACGCTAGCAAAGCTGTTATGAGAGGGTTCTTGATACAACAGAATGCATTAAAGAAGAGAACTCAAAATGAGAAGAAGGATAAAATTTTGGAGAAAATAAAAGAAAGTGAAAAGAAATTGAGAGCAAAACCTAAGTCGCAAGAGATTTTGAGAGAAATAAAATTACACCAAGTACAATATATGAAAATGATGAATCAGGAGATAGAATGGAAAATCAAACAAATGAGGCAAAAAACATTTGAGTCGGCTAATAAATGTGGGAAATTGTTGGCTTGGCAAATGAAAAAAAGACAAAAATTAAATACAGTTACAAATTTAGAAGTGGAAGGAAGGAATATACAGAACCCAGTTGAGATTAGAAATTGTTTCCAGAGGTATTTTAAACAATTATATACACAAGGACCACAGAAAGAAATTGATTTAGATCGATTTTTGAAAACAAATGGATTACAAAAAATCTCTCAGGAAAGTAAATCAATGTTGAATTATAAAATAACAGAACAGGAGATAGAAGGTGCCATTCAGAATATGCAACTAGGTAAATCTCCAGGACCGGATGGACTGACCTCTAAATATTACAGATCCTTAAAAGAATGGTTGGTACAACCTTTGAAGGAAGTCTGTAACGAAATAATGGGTGGGGAAAGGGCACCAGAGTCGTGGAAAGAAGCGTATATTACACTTGTACCGAAAACAGAAACTGAAAAGACGCAACTTAAGAACTACCGCCCCATCTCATTGCTTAATGTGGATTATAAAATCTTTGCAGACATTTTGGCTAAAAGACTAAAAAAAGTGTTAATGGAAGAGATTCATAAAGACCAAGCAGGCTTTCTCCCGGGTAGACACTTGTCAGATAATGTGAGAAACATAATCAACATCTTAGAAAAATTAGAAGTGAACATAAATACTAAGGCAGTTTTGATATTTGTGGACACGGAGAAAGCTTTTGACAATATTTCCTGGAGCTTTATGAAGAAGAACCTACAGGGGATGGGGGTAGGCCAAGGCTTTGAAAACGGTATAAGTGCAATTTATTCAGAACAAAAGGCTAAATTAATTGTAAATAATGTGGTGACGGAAGAATTTAAGATAGAAAAAGGGACACGACAAGGTTGCCCAATCTCCCCATTGCTTTTTATATCGGTCCTGGAGGTTTTGCTGAATATGATTAGAAGGGACCAGTTGGTTAAAGGTATACAAGTCGGAGCCAAACAGTACAAATTGAGAGCATTTGCAGATGACTTGGTATTGACGTTACAGGAGCCAGAATCTAGTACTAAAAGGGTTTTAGAAATGATTCAAGAATTTGGTCAGGTTGCAGGATTTAAACTGAATAAGTTAAAAACTAAGGTTTTAGAGAAAAATTTAACACCAATTGAGAGAGAGAGGTTTCAGAATGAGACAGGTTTAACAGTGGTTAAGAAAGTGAAATACCTGGGGATTAACATGACAGCAAAAAATGGGCATTTATTTAAAGACAATTATGAAAAATGCTGGGCTGAAGTGAAAAAAGATTTAGAAGTTTGGTCAAATTTGAAGCTTTCACTGCTGGGCCGTATTGCTGCGATAAAAATGAATGTATTGCCTAGAATGCTGTTTCTGTTTCAAACATTGCAAATTTTGGACAAAATGGACTGTTTCAAGAAGTGGCAGAGAGATATCTCTAGATTTGTCTGGCAGGGCAAGAAGCCTAGAATAAAATTTAAAATACTAACAGATGCAACGGAAAGAGGTGGATTTGCCCTGCCAGACCTTAAACTTTATTATGAATCAGCAGCTTTTTGCTGGTTGAAAGAATGGCTGCTTCTTGAAAACGCAGACATTTTGGATCTAGAAGGTTTTAATAATGTATTTGGATGGCATGCATACTTGTGGTATGACAAGGTCAAAGCACATAAAGCATTTAAAAACCATATTGTCAGGAAAGCATTGTTCAATGTTTGGATAAGATATAAGGACTTGTTGGAAAACAAAACCCCAAGGTGGCTGTCACCGATGGAAGCAAAAGCTCTGAAAAAGCTCAATATGGAGGTCAAATGGCCGAAATATTGGGAAATTTTGGAACAAGATGGAGATAGACTGAAACTGCAGAGTTTTGTGAAATTAAAAAACAAAGTGCGAGACTGGCTTCATTATTATCAGATAATGGAGGCATATAATTTGGACAAGAAAATTGGCTTCCAGGTGGAAAAATCAAAATTAGAAACAGAACTGCTAGAACCCAAAACTAAGAATCTGTCAAAGATGTATAACTTGCTGTTGAAATGGAATACACAGGATGAAACGGTGAAATCAGCTATGATTAAATGGGCACAAGATGTTGGACATAACATAATGATGGCTGACTGGGAACAGTTATGGATCACAGGTATGAAGTTTACGGCATGTAATGCCTTAAGAGAGAATATTATGGAAATGATATACAGGTGGTACATGACACCAGTCAAGCTTGCAAAAATCTATCATTTGCCCGATAATAAATGTTGGAAATGTAAGGAAACTGAAGGTACATTCTTTCACCTTTGGTGGACGTGCCCAAGGATTAAGGCTTTCTGGGAGATGATTTATAATGAAATGAAAAGGGTATTTAAATATACCTTTCTGAAGAAACCAGAGGCCTTTCTCCTGGGCATGGTCGGCCAAATGGTGCTAAAGAAGGATAGAACTTTCTTTATGTATGCCACAACAGCAGCAAGAATACTTATTGCAAAGTATTGGAAGACACAAGACCTACCCACTCTGGAAGAATGGCAGATGAAGGTGATGGACTACATGGAATTGGCCGAAATGACTGGCAGAATCCGAGACCAGGGAGAAGAGTCGGTGGAAGAAGACTGGAAGAAATTTAAAGACTATCTACAGAAATATTGTAAAATTAATGAATGTTAGAATGATGTTAGAATGAAGTTAAGTGGTTTAAGCAGCAATGCTATAAAGGCGTATGTAAAAATGGACAGTTAACAGGTGAAAATCCAAAGTTATAGTATATTAAGTTAAAGGACTAAGAGAAAATAAAGAGGGAAAGAAATTGCTGAATTAACTAACTGAATTGGAATACAAAAAAGGGAGGTATGAGGAGGTCAGGGAAGTAAGGAAATGAATGTAAGGCATGGAAGACTGATGTATTTTTAAGTGTTTTTTATTCTTTTTTTTCTGTATTTAGTATTTTTCTTGTATTTTTACTTTTGTCTTTTGTTTTTGTTTTTTTCTCCCTCCTTTTCTTTACTTATGTAATTCTTCTTTTTGAAATCTTAATAAATATCATTTAAAAAAAAAAATAAGCCTTTAATTACTTACCTGCGATTTTCAGATTTGAATCCCAGGGGGTCTCTGCAGAGGGATGTCTCTAGCTTACCTTGACTGGTATCCTGTCAGTTTGCTTTCACATTCTTCAGCCTAAATGTATGACAGGATACCAGCCACACCTTGTGCTCTCCTCTAGCAATATGTTGGTATTAATTGACATAGTGTCACCTATGTACATAGATAAATAATATCATAGAATAAATAAATAACAAACAATCCACAACCCTTGGACAAAGTGTGTGATGACAAGTCCTTGCTCCAAATTGCTTATACAATGGTTCTTTGGTTCTCGAACGCCTTGGTACTCAAACAACTTGGAACCCAAACACTGCAAACCCAGAAGTAAGTGTTCCGATCTGCAAATTTTTTAAGTGTTGCGCTTCTGTTTTGAGTGCCATGCTGAGTGCAATCTGTCTGTTTTTGCGGCTCTTTTTTGTTTTGTTTTTGTGACTGTTTGGAACCCAGTTCAGCTACTGATTGATTGTGTGAGTGCACTACATTGTTTATTGCTTTCATTTTATGGATCAATGGTCTCGTTAGATAGTAAAATTAATGTTAAATTGCTGTTTTAGGGGTTTTTATTAAAAGTCTGGAACGGTTTAATCCATTTTGCATTACTTTCTATGGGAAAGCGCGCCTTGGTTTTGGAACGCTTTGGTTTTGGAACGGACTTCCGGAACAGATTAAGTTTGAGAACCAAGGTACCACTGTAATCTAAAAATAAATACGAGGGGGACATCAGAGACAGATTGCTCTCAACAGAGGTCTGAATGTACCATCACTTGCAGAGGGCCTCGTAAAATGCAGCTGAGGGCCACCCTTGGTGGCTCACCCCTGTCTAATACCTAGAAACTCACTGCACTTTAAGAATCCAGGTTTATGCAAACTGTGGGTTATAGTTAAATAACTATTCTGCTTCCATAATTCAAAAAGCCTAAAATGCATTTATGTTCGAAGGCAAAAACTACCTTGGTAAAGGTAAAGGGACCCCTGACCATTAGGTCCAGTCGTGGCCAACTCTGGGGTTGCGGCGCTCATCTTGCTTTATTGGCCGAGGGAGCCAGCATACAGCTTCTGGGTCATGTGGCCAGCATGACTAAGCCACTTCTGGCGAACCAGAGCAGCTCACGGAAACGCCGTTTACCTTCCTGCCGGAGTGGTACCTATTTATCTACTTGCACTTTGACGTGCTTTTGAACTGCTAGGTTGGCAGGAGCAGGGAGCGAGCAACGGGAGCTCACCCCATTGCGGGGATTCAAACTGCCGACCTTCTAATCAGCAAGTCCTAGGCTCTGTGGTTTTAACCCACAGCACCACCCGCGTCCCTTAAAAAAACTACCTTACTTCTGCAAAATTTGATATTATATCAGATATCATTCTTCCCTCCTATCCTACTGCAGCCACACACTAGTACAGATTTCCGAACAGATCACACACCCCAAGAGTCACTGCTTTGGATAATGAATTTAGACGTTGTGTTTTTCTGTCTTCCAGCCTCTTCCTTCACTGCTAAAACAATCACTTCACTTGCAGGACTCTGGGATCTGTTCTAAGCAGTCCCCCCCCCCCCCCCCGTTCTCTCCATTCATTCCTGCTAGAGAAACTTAAATAGGATCTGCAGCGGTTACGGCTTCCTCCCACACTGTTGCATTGTCTCTTGTGGTTTGAGAAAGTATTTGTGGAGGAATTTATGATCACTTACTATGATTTTTTTTAAAAGGCTTTCATTCACAACACCCTGTCTATTTCAGCAGTCCACTTTCCTGCTTTCTTTGCGTGCGGCACCCACTGTAATTGTTTTTCCATGCTCAAGTCTGTTCTTGAACACTTTGCTGTCACAAAGGTAAAAGGGCTATGCTTATGCTACACTTGTGTGTTTTGAGCGCATGCATGCACAGACACACACGCCAGAGTGGTGCATGCTCTAGTTATCTCCCGCTTGGACTACTGCAATGTGCTCTACGTGGGGCTACCTTTGAAGGTGACCCGGAAACTGCAATTAATCCAGAATGCGGCAGCTAGACTGGTGACTGGAACTGGCCACCGGGACCACATAACACCGGTCCTGAGAGATCTGCATTGGCTCCCAGTACGTTTCCGAGAACAATTCAAAGTGTTGGTGCTGACCTTTAAAGCCCTAAATGGCCTCGGTCCTGTATACCTGAAGGAGCGTTTCCACCCCCATCGTTCAGCCCGGACACTGAGATCCAGCGCCGAGGGCCTTCTGGCGGTTCCCTCATTGCGAGAAGTGAGGTTACAGGGAACCAGACAGAGGGCCTTCTCAGTAGTGGTGCCCACCCTGTGGAACACCCTCCCTTCAGATGTGAAGGAAATAAGCAGCTATCCTATCTTTAAAAGACATCTGAAGGCAGCCCTGTTCAGGGAAGTTTTTAATATTTAATGCTGTATTGTTTTTAACATTTGATTGGGAGCCGCCCAGAGTGGCTGGGGAAGCTCAGCCAGATGGGCAGGGTATAATTATTATTATTATTATTATTATTATTATTGAACCGTCTTAATTTGAAACATCCTGAGCTCAGGCATCCTCCAGTCTTTACATCTGTATTGATCTTGCATCAGTTCCAGTCACAGTGTACAGTATTTAGATGGTGGTTGATTCAAATTCATATACAATGCGTCATCACCCTAATGGACCATGCTAAGGTTTGTTAAGTTGGCTATTTTTATAGCGCTTGCTACTTGTTGTCTTGGCTACTGGTTAAGATTATGTAGAGACCTGTGATTCCAAATGCTTACTAACACCTTGTCTCGTAAAGTACTCATAGATTAAGTATTTGATGTTCAGGTTTGCTATGTCAGCAGAAGCCCCTTCCTGTTTGACAGGATTGGTAGGGGTTTAGCTCCTCTAATGTCCATCAGCACGCTGAAAGGTCTGGGGCGCTTCCTGCTATGTGTGCAGAACAAGGAGGCAAGTCATCATTTACTCCTGTCCTTTTAAAAGGGGCTGCTTTGCAGAATCACATTATCCAATGTTCGTCATCGTCGGAGCAAGCAGAACCTAAGTAGCTCACATCCATCTCCATTAGCTCCTATCCATGCTCAGGGAGGGAAGGATTAGACCAGAAGGATGCCAACCTCACTGGTTCTCAGATTTGGGGCTGTAAAACAAAGCTCTGTTTAGGAAAGATAACCACTGAATGTGTTGAAGAATTCCCCAAACACCTAAAAACAGTGCTTTTTTTAATGTTTAGGGGTACTCTCATTTTCCTACTCATATTGAAATACTGCCCCTCAATGAGGCCAAACTTAGATCATAGCTGTCAAGCGTCCCTTATTTGGAGGGACAGTCCCTTATCCCAGCGCCGTGTCCCGCTGCTGTCCCTTATTGATGATGTCCCTTAAATTTCCCGGGTTTCAAAGGAAGCAGCTCCTCTCCCTCCCTCCAGGGAGGAGGGAGGCTCCAACTGTGTTGCTTGGCTGCCCAGCCCGCCCCCCTCCGGCCTCCTCTCACCAGCCTTAGCCCCCGGGAACCCCTCCCCACCGGGACTGCTGGGAGCCTCGGGCCTTCCGCCACCATCTTCCTCGCAGCCACCGAACTGAGCGTCTCTGCCTGGGGCCTCCCCTCTGCCCGTCACCGCTGCTCCCGCTCCTGCTAGGCCGTACTGCGGCTGTGCTGCCGAAGGACCCGAATGAGATGGGCAGCCTGGCGTGGTCTATGAATTGATGAGGAGCCTTGAGAGGAGAGCGAGGGCAACCATAGAGAAAGCAGTTCAGAGAGAGGAGGAAGAGAAGGAGGAGGAGGCGTGGGCGTGGGCAGGTGTTCCAAGGGCTACAAGGGAAGGACCGCAAGCGCTTCTCCCATAGATTTGTAGTGGTAGACTAGCATAGATGGTCTGATCTGTGGGTTTACTTTGGGCGCTATTCCCCCCCCCCCCCGCCCCACCTTGATGGAATTGAGAGCTGCAGATGGAGCACGAGAGAAAAGATACAGAACTGTAGCAGCATCTTCGTAGCTTGGACTTTGTTTTGCGCGAAAAGTGGTTGCTGGTTGTAGTTATTTAATTGCTGTGTTTCATCGGCTGGTGTCTTGAGCAGCAACCTCTGGAAACGAAGGGCTAAAAACCGGCGCTGCTCTCCAAAGTTATCTGGTCCCTTTTAACTGGTTGACTAAAATCCCTTATTTTGGCTGCTGGTCCCTTATTTTCAAGGCTGCTGGTCCCTTATTTTCAAATCTGTAAGTTGACAGCTATGACTTAGATGCACAAAATGTTCAGGGGTATGCATACCCCTGCGTACCCCCAGAAAAAAGCACTGCCTAAAAATAAAGAAGGGACGCGGGTGGCGCTGTGGGTAAAACCTCAGTGCCTAGGACTTGCCGATCGTATGGTTGGCGGTTCGAATCCCCGCGGCGGGGTGAGCTCCCGTCGTTTGGTCCCAGCTCCTGCACACCTAGCAGTTCGAAAGCACTCTTAAGTGCAAGTAGATAAATAGGTACTGCTTTATAGCGGGAAGGTAAACGGCGTTTCCGTGTGCTGTGCTGGTGCTGGCTCGCCAGAGCAGCTTCGTCACGCTGGCCACGTGACCCGGAAGTGTCTCCGGACAGCGCTGGCCCCCGGCCTCTTAAGTGAGATGGGCGCACAACCCTAGAGTCGGACACAACTGGCCCGTACGGGCAGGGGTACCTTTACCTTTACCTTAAAAATAAAGAAACATCTAACCTTTCTTAGCCCTCTACCCCAACATCTGTTAGTTCTTGAACCATGGCAACTTAGACCACATGTTTCTTCAGACAGGATCCTGTCCCCTCTTCCCATGTCACACTGCCAAAGGCTATATACGATGATGCACCATGTGAACAGTAACAATTTACATCCTCCTCCTCATAGGCTGTCGTGTTTGTAAGGCAGGGTGAAAGCGCCACCATGGCATTGATGTCCCCAATGTGTTTGTTTACGCCATTCTGCAACCAACACCCAGTGCTGATTCTAGTGTCTCTTGAACGCAGGAGAAGAGAAAGGAGGTCACACTCACTTTTCACATAGAGCAGGAGATCTATTGAGCACTTGAGTGATTTGGCCACATGGGCTGAGAGGGGAGCTTCTATAATATAAAGGTGCTACACAGCAACATGTTTACTTCTCCCGCTTGTGTGCTGTTGATGTAAGAGAGCATCTCCCTCTCCTTTTGGTCCTTCCTATACTTCTGGGACTCGGGTGGCGCTGTGGGTTAAAACCACAGAGCCTAAGACTTGCTGATCAGAAGGTCAGCAGTTTGAATCCTGGCAACGGAGTGAGCTCCCGTTGCTTAGTCCCTGCTCCTCCCAACCTAGCAGTTCGAAAGCACGTCCAAGTGCAAGTAGATAAATAGGTACTGCTCCAGCGGGAAGGTAAACGGCGTTTCCGTGCGCTGCTCTGGTTCGCCAGGAGCGGCTTAGTCATGCTGGCCACATGACCCGGAAACTGTACGCCGGCTCCCTCGGCCAATAAAGCAAGATGAGCACCACAACCCCAGAGTCGGTCACGACTGGACCTAATGGTCAGGGGTCCCTTTACCTTTATACTTCTGAAGGCAACATAAAGGCTGACAGCATCAGCCCCTGCCATGTGGAAATCCCTTGCAGATGACTGCAGCGCCTGGAGACAGACTGTCAGGTCATGTATCCACAGCAGTAACCAGAGGAGGAATGACCACTGGGAGGAGCATGGAGAGAAGAAATGCCATGGTGCATCTGCAGCAGAACAACCATACGGCTTCATCTGCCCCAGCTGCAACAAAACATGTCTCTCTTGTATCGGTCTCTACAGCCACAGCAGGAGCTGTAACTCCCCAATGGTTTGACTTCACCCTGAAAGGTCCACTTCTCCATTGTCTCCCAAGACAGAGGGATGTCAGCAGTCCACACCAGCAGTCTTCAGCCGTCCCCTTCTAACTGTCTTTCCTAACTCCTTATTTCTCCCCTCTGACCATCAGCTCCAAACTGACAACCAATCAGAGCCTGTTGTTCCCCAAGATCAATCGATATGAATTTACTTGATCCAGGCAAGAGGTTCGGGTTCTCTCTCTCTCTTTTCAAATCTGGTTACCAAGCAGCTACATACCACTTAACAGGCAGCAACAAAGGAATGGCAGGAGACCTCCAACGTCAGCAAAGGTCACAGAAACATAAGCAGAGCCACATCTAGACAGCGTTTATCCATAACAACCTATGCTGAGTTCCTATTAATTTGGCAAAAGCTGTTAGTTCCTGGGCCAGCACACTACCAGACAGACAACAGCCCGTCCTTTGGCAAGAATAGAGCACTCAGTTCTCCCAGCCATCTCTGGTTTCTGGAGGGCTTATTCTTGGACCTTTATTTTGTTCACTAAGCAAAACAAAAAACAAAAAAACTGGTGTGGGCTCGTCCTGATTGCTCAGGAAGTTGTGAGGTGTGGAAAGCTGTAGTTAGAGGACATCCCTTCTTTGACATGCCCCAGGGATCCTTCTCTCAGTGGCTGCGAATGGGAGTGGAGCTGCAGAACCAGGATGATCATCTACCATGGTACAGATCAATGTCAGGAATAATGGACTGCAAAGAGAAGAGGTTCACTGAGCACCAAACACAATTCCTCCAGCCACTATTGTCCCCAAAGGGCTTATTCCTGGAACATGGAAACAGCTTTTAGATAAAAATAGAGACAACAGCATCCAGTATCCCCTATAGCATCAACTATAGGGGCAGAATGGGCTTTGCCCCCCTCAATATTATTATTATTATTATTATTATTATTATTATTCCATGTTCTCCACCCCTGGCCTACACAATCAGCCTAGACCATGGGTCAGCAAATTAAGGTCCGCAGGCCAGATCAGGCCCAATTGCCTTCTGGATCTGGCCTGTGGACAGTCCAGGAATTGCAGTGTGGATCGCCAGGTACGCATTCTTTCCCTCTCCCTCTCTCTCATTCACATGGCGGCGGCGCCTCCTCCCTCCCTCCTCTTGGCTTCTCCCCGCCCTGCCTAGAGGAGGAAAGGGAATGGGCTTTCTTGGTGCCAGCAGCAGCAGCAGCAGCGCTCAAGGGCCGCCATTTTAAGCAGCCCCTCTCCAGAGTCCTTTCGTGCGCCGCTCATCGTCCCTCCACCGCTGCCGCCAGCCCCTGCCGCTCACAAGACACGGGTAAGCAGTCACCGGGGCTCGTGGTGCTCTTGCATCATTCCCCCCCCCAAAAAAATATAGTCCACCCTGCCCCCCCAAGGTCTGAGGGACAGTGGACCGGCCCCCTGCTGAAAAAGATTGCTGACCCCTGGCCTAGAGTCCATCTGGAGGAGAAAGGGAGTCCCTCTGCCTGTGAAGACAGTAACTCAAGGACACCCATGGCTGATGTCTCTGCAGAATCAGGAAATAAGAAAAAATGTCATTGCCATGCTACTTAAAGATTTTGAACATAATAATACAAGGTCATTCTCTGAATGTGGTGTTTTATTTCCCTCCCTAACCACGCAATTATGGTTTTTCCAGTATGTAGCCACTGAAACAAATGTCAGGGTCTTTGTGTCGAAATGAGTTCTGTGACCCTGCATTGAAAGCGGTGTTTACATGCAAGGTTTGTAGAATTGACTTGTGCAGGCCTTCTTGACATGGAGCTGACCCCTAAAGCTGACAGCGGACCATTTGATGCGCTTGCAATTTGTTTGGAATGGTCATTGATTTTTACTCTAGCATTTAACATCTGTCAAGTTGTTATCTCTAAGCAAACTTGCTAAAGGCAATCCAAAGCACAGAGGACAGGAAGGAGATAAGGGTAAGTCATCTTACTTTCTATGGAACAACTTTGCTGATTTGGTATAAATGGTGTTCTCCGGGCTTTTTAACAAAATTGAGAAAATCAGCACTTTTCATATTGGTAATCTCAACCTTCCTCCAAGGAGCTGGGGGGGGGGGTACCTTTTATCTTCACAATTCTGGGCTCATTCACACAAAGCTCTAAGGCATGGTTTGTTAAACAAACCATGAGTTTTCCTCTCGACCATTAAAAAGAAACCCGCAGCTTAATTTCTCAAATTGTTGTTTGTTTTCTAACTGCCCTTTGTAATGTCATGGGGTGGGATGATCAAACAAACTATGGTTAAGGAAGAGTACTGGCTTTACATGTAACACCAAGTCATAGTTAAGACAAAGCAAGGTTCATAAGACAGAAGCAAACTATGACTTGAACAAACAATAGTTAAGCTCTTTGACAGGATTCACACATAATACTAAGATGTGGTTTAATAGGCCCTAGTTTAATAAACCATGGCTTAGCATTATGTGTAAACTAGGCTACTGGG
Organism: Podarcis pityusensis; assembly: GCF_964106645.2. NCBI lineage: Eukaryota > Metazoa > Chordata > Lepidosauria > Squamata > Lacertidae > Podarcis > Podarcis pityusensis. The sequence continues at coordinate 127,830,280 of NC_138028.1, forward strand.
AGGTTGATTTTACATATACATTTCTGAAGGCCAACTGGAGAACTTCATACTTCAAACCAAGCACTTCTCTGATCCAAGTTGAACTCTGCCCACAACACATGTTCCGTTCATGGTAACAGATGACAGTGACAGATGATCTTGGATTTATGATTGTATTGAAAACCAAAATAACTCTCTACTAAGATACTACTAAGACACTTGTAGAAACAGGCATTCTTACTTTTCAGTAACAGGAAAACCATGTGGCTTGTTGCTGTACAAAATAACAGCTGTACAAAGAACATTGAATTATAAGTAGGGCTGAATTGGCAGTATGCTGAGGCTTAATGTTTGAAGAACATCCTTTTATTGGGCTCTGCAGGTTTGACTTTTAGTATCTTTTGTTTGCCTCATACTTCTAATGTACAAATGTTATTATTTAGAGAGGAGTTCTTATTGGTGTGATTTTGCATAGGAGCCGCAAAACTATGAGACAACAGGATACTCAGTGAATCTATAGCTAAGCAGGGATTGGAATACAGTGGTCTAAGGCTCAAACACACTACCGTATTTTTCGCTCTATAGGACGCACTTTTTTCCCTTCAAAAATGAAGGGAAAATGTGTGTGCGTCCTATGGAGCGAAGACGCCATAGCCCCGCGACCCTCTCCCGGCTGGAGAGGTGACGTGCGGCTATGGCAGGAGCCTCTACAGCCCCGCGTCACCTCTCCAGCCGGGAGAGCGCGCGCGGGGCTAAAGAAGCACCCCGCGACCCTCTCCCGGCTGGAGAGGTGACGCACGGCTATTGAGGCTCTTGCCATAGCCGCCCGTCACCTCTCCAGCCGGGAGAGCGCGCGCGGGGCTAAAGCAAGAGCCTCAATAGCCGCCCGTCACCTCTCCAGCCGGAAGAGGGTCGCGGGGGGCTGCTTTAGCCCCGCGCGCGCTCTCCCGGCTGGAGAGGTGACGGGCGGCTATAGAAGCTCCTGCCATAGCCGCCCGTCACCTCTCCAGCCGGGAGAGGGTCACGGGAGGCTGCTTTAGCCCCGCGCGCGCTCTCCCGGCTGGAGAGGTGACGCGCGGCTATAGAAGCTCCTGCCATAGCCGCCCGTCACTTCTCCAGCCGGGAGAGGGTCGCGGGGGGCTGCTTTAGCCCCGCGCGCGCTCTCCCGGCTGGAGAGGTGACGGGCGGCTATTGAGGCTCCTGCCATAGCCGTGCGTCACCTCTCCAGCCGGGAGAGCGCGCGCGGGGCTAAAGAAGCCATAGCCCAGCGACCCTCTCCCGGCTGGAGAGGTGACGCACGGCTATGGCAGGAGCCTCTCCGCTGCGCCTTTCCGCTGCTCCCTGAACTGCTCTTTGGGGCTGGTGGTGGGCTTCCCCCCGCCAGCCCCAAAGAGCAGGTCGAAAGGAACCTGAAGCCTGGAGAGCGAGAGGGGTCGGTGCACACCGACCCCTCTCGCTCTCCAGGCTTCCAAGGTAGCCGCCTGAACGCACCTTAAACGGCACCTTGTTTTAGAGCGGGAAAACAAGAGGGGGAAAGTTCTCCCCCTCTCTGCACAGTGCCTCCTGCCATTTCGCTGAAGGGGCGCTGGGCAGAGAGGGGGAGAATTTTTTTTTCTTGTTCTCCCCCCTCTAAAACAAAGTGCGTCCTATTGTCCGGTGCGTCCTATGGTGCGAAAAATACGGTACTTCATGCATTAGTAGATGGATTGCTTGTGTAGCAGGATGGCTTTCCTTGTCAATTCCTCTGTACTTAGACTCTCTGCAGCTTGGCATACTTACAGAATCCGTGTATGAGTGTTAAACAAAAATCTTGCTCATCTAGCTCAGCAGTCAGTCTCCAGCACTGATCCAGTAGATTAGTTTTCAATTACAATAATCCAATAGTAGCCTCATTATAACAATGCCAAATTATAATACTAATGCCAATCATTCAGATACCAAATTATATAATTTAGGTGGCCCCCCAAGTGCTAGAATTGATGGTTTGATTATTTACTTTCTTTCTGTGTTCCAAGATCTTATTAATTTCATTTGCACTCCAGTCAAAAGAACAATTCCTTATACAACAACCGCAGTACAGTGGTACCTCAGGTTAAGTACTTAATTCATTCCGGAGGTCTGTTCTTAACCTGAAACTGTTCTTAACCTGAAGCACCACTTTAGCTAATGGGGCCTCCTGCTGCCGCCACGCCAATGGAGCACGATTTCTGTTCTCATCCTGAAGCAAAGTTCTTAACCTGAAGCACTATTTCTGGGTTAGCGGAGTCTGTAACCTGAAGCATATGTAACCTGAAGTGTATGTAACCCGAGGTACCACTGTATTAACAACTTCCATTCGTATTGACACATCAATCTACAGGTGAAGCGTTCAAACTATATCCTTGTTCTTCCTGTGTGTGGCAATTATTCTGTCCGTGTTGTTTCTCTCTGTCCTTGTAGAATATTATGTCTATCTTTTCCCAGTTGTAGCTGTTCTCCATCATGCCTTGGGCAGAGCTAATATCCCATTGGAGTTTCAGAAATTCTCCATTGCTCCGTCCCGTGCTCCATTGTTTTGCAACTTTAACAGCAGTTGCAAAAATCACACTGTCCCAATAAATAACCTGTTTTCACCATTTCCCCCTCTCAGCCTTGGAAGATACCACTAGATACCACTGCCAAGCTCATAAGCAAAGCATGATAGAGGCAGACATTCTGTACCTGGTTATTAGAGGCATGTGTCCTCTGAAAAAGAAGGTGATGTTGTTAACTACAGTGTGTAACTAGATCTATCCTCCAGTCAGGGGCACCAACTCCTGGGGGCCCAGTTCTTTTGGGCCCCACTAATAATTTGGGGGGGACGCGGGTAGCGCTGTGGGTTAAACCACAGAGCCTAGGACTTGCCGATCAGAAGGTCGGTGGTTCGAATCCCCACAACGGGGTGAGCTCCTGTTGCTCAGTCCCTGCTCCTGCCAACCTAGCAGTTCAAAAGCACGTCCAAGTGCAAGTAGATAAATAGGTACCGCTCCGGCGGGAAGGTAAAGGCGTTTCCGTGTGCTGCTCTGGTTCGCCAGAAGCGGCTTAGTCATGCTGGCCACATAACCCAGAAGCTGTACACCACCTCCCTTGGCCAATAAAGTGAGATGAGTGCCGCAACCCCAGAGTCGGTCACGACTGGACCTAATGGTCAGGGGTCCCTTTACCTTTACCTTGCTGCTGAAGGGGTGGGGGATAACAAGGAAACTAGTGCAGTTGGGTGAAATATAATAAAGTCTGGAACATTAAATGGCTAACATATTTATTATGATGTATAATTTGTCTTCAAGGTGCCACAGGGCCCTTTGTGGGTTTCGCCACAACAAGATAAACATGGCTGCCCTGTTCCTGAATTTAAAATAGCTGATTCTATATTTATGTCATGTGCTGAAAATTTGCACAAAACATTCCAGAGCGTTCTAATAGTTCACAGATTTAGAGTGATTCCTGTGGAGGAATATACATGGAATACTGTCATGCTGGCGTTGAAAATTCTCTTGAAAATGATATCTTATGCTATTTAGATACCATTTAGATACAGGGTTGGAATCTTTTCTGTAAAAATCCACATGGGTTTTCAGTTGCAGTGCAATGCTTACCATATGTTTTCTTCCAGTAGACTCATTCCAAAAACCTCCCTGAAATTAAATGTTATGATGGCAGGGCTAAACAGCCTTGAGACCAAGAGTTAAATTCCCAGTGCAGTGAGCATATAAGACAACGTGTGGAAATAAATTTTCAGGCTGTAAAATATTCCATAAAACGAAATCTATGTTTGTTTGTTTTTAAAAAATACTTCTTGGGCCAATATTGATTTCTTCCCCAACACCAAATTTTAACATCCTTCCGAGCTAGCTTTACTTAAAACGCTAAGCAAATGCCATTAATATCCATTCACCACGAGCAATGGAAGAATGCTAGGAATGTTTCATATAAGTCTAATATTTATCATCACCTCCAAACACTGCTTAACATACAGGACATTCACTGCCTTGAACTGCTTGTTCCCAATAAACATAAAAAAAAAAAAGTTCTGCTAACTAGTGAGTTCTGTCTCGTTTGAGGAAGACCATTTCAGACATGCCGAAAGGAGCTTCTCACAACAGGTCCAAATAAAAGGCTAGAATGTCTGGATATATTCTTAGCCAAGGTCAACAGGAAAAATAAGGAGCAAAAGCCAGGGAAAACATATCCCATGCATTGCAATACTTTAAGAATTTGTTTGACATAAAACTAAGGGATGGAATCAAGTGGAACAGGTAAAAGAAAGAGCAGAGGAACATGCTTTGATGCTGTAAGAATTCTGATCTGAATTACTAGTTGCCTTTTATGAGGGGAAAGTATCTTAATTCCAGTCCAGAAATGTAATGCGTCCAGGTTTAAACAAATACGAAAACCTTCTGATTAACAGATCCATTAGTAAATCCATTAGTAGAGGAGAACTGTTGTTGTTATTACGATGATTGTTTTACTATTAGGCTGTTTGTCAGCATGCTAGTTTCTGCCGTGTTTTTATTATGTTTCTATCATTGTTGTTTTGTAATGTGTCTATTGTTGTACATCGCCCTGAGATCTTTCGATAAAGGGCAGTGTGTAAATTGAAATAATAATAATAATAATAATAATAATACTTGTTTTCCTTGCTCAAGGACTAGGAGCCTGTGGTCCTTCAGTTGTGATTGGACTTCCGTAATCCTCGCCCACTGGTCATGTTGGCTGGGGAAGATGGGAGTTGGAAATCAACAACATCTGGAAGACCACATCCCTGTCCTAGCCCAACCCCCTAAAGCAGACATGTCCAAAGTCTGATTTGGGGGCCTAATCCGGCCCCCCGGCCCTTTTTATCCGGCCCCTGTGGCAGTTTATTTATTGTGGTCAAATCCCAAAAGAAGCTCAACAAGTTAAATCCTTTAAAAAGGTCAACAACTTTGGAGTAAAATCGTAAAAAAAATATCTCAGCAACTTTGGCCGGCCCCCACACATGTTCACTTCATTAAATCTGGCCCTCTTTGAAAAAAGTTTGGGCACCCTGCCCTAAAGCATCCCCAGGGTAGAAACTATATAGTGGATATGTGGTTGGTAACCAGGTGAGAAATGCAGAGTTAGAATGGGCCAGCACATGGAAACTAGTCCTTTCCCCCACCTTTTGGCCTAGAAAGTCTTTCTCAGCTGAACATATGAACCTGGCTTAAACCATACATCTGGAGGACAACACATTGACTATCCTGATCTACACAACACTGGCAACAGTGGCTGGCCAAGGTTTCAACAAGAAAAGAAGAAGAGTCTTCCCCAGCCCTGTCTGGAGATGCCAATAAGTCTTCAACATTTACTGAATACAGTGGTACCTCGGGTTAAGTACTTCATTCGTTCCGGAGGTCTGTTCTTAACCTGAAACTGTTCTTAACCTGAAGCACCACTTTAGCCAATGGGGCCTCCTGCTGCTGCTGTGCCACTGGAGCACGATTTCTGTTCTCATCCTGAAGCAAAGTTCTTAACCTGAAGCACTATTTCTGGGTTAGCGGAGTTTGTAACCTGAAGCGTATGTAACCTGAGGTACCACTGTAGATGGAAGAGAAGCTTTGGGGATTGCCACCACCTGTCTGCCATCACAGGAAACCATTGTCCAGGAATGGGTCAGCAAAATGTCCGGTAAAAGCCAGACGTATGGCAAGTAGGGTGAGGTGTTTTTTTTTTTAATGCTTTTAAAATCCAGTATGGCAACACCACTATAACGGCTTCTGCAGAACCATCTTGCCCTGAGAGGAATGAGAAGAAGCAGTAACAACTGCTTCTAAATAAATAACCTGTCTTTTCCATTTTATTGTAACTTGTTTTTTAAATTAATGCTTATTGTTTTAATAATATGTAATATGTAAACCGCTTTCTGAGGTTGGGGTATTATTATGGGTGGAGTATTATTATTATCATTCATAAAATGGAGTCTCTCCTTCACTAGCTGTGTCCCATGTGACCAAAATTAGCCAATCACATGAGAACTACTAGAGAACTCTCTAGAATTTAGTTACCAACCAATCGAATTTAAGTACATGGTAATGCCCACAAGCATTTACCATTTCAGTGAATTAAATCACTATACTCAACAGACACAAGGTTCCCTAACTTGTTCTTAACTGAACTGATCCTTGTGGATCACATGGCTCACAGTCACATGCATACTTGGACAGTTTTAAAATTCTGTCAGTTGTTAGGAATGCTTTCAATGCTGCTTTGCCACATCTCTGACGGACTTCAATTAAGAGATAATTTAATTTGAATGCTTAAGTTGTTCACTTGGTTTCTTGATGCCAACCGATATATTGTTTATCTGCATATTCCATATTATACTTTGCGTCTTTCAGCCTTTATATTTTAGACTCATCAGTACGTTGCAAGGCAATCAATTTCCATGTATTGCAAGTGACACGACACAAGAAATGACCGCTTTACAGTGGTACCTTGGGATGTGAACGGGATCCGTTCCGGAGCCCTGTTTGCATCCTGAATGGAATGTAAGATGCGACTGCGTGTGCACGGGTTGCGTTTCGCCGCTTCCACACATGCACGTGACGTCATTTTGAGCGTTTGCGCATGGGCGGGTGACGAAACCCGGAAGTAACGCTTCCTTTACTTCTGGGTTGCCGCGGAGCGCAACCTGAAAGCGCTCAACCAGAAGCACATTCAACTCGAAGTATGACTGTATTCAGCTTCTAAGCAGGCAGGTAAAAAGGTTAGATCAGGCATAGGCAAACTCGGCCCTCCAGATGTTTTGGGACTACAACTCCCATCATCCCTAGCTAACAGGACCAGTGGTCAGGGATGATGGGATTGTAGTCCCAAAACATCTGGAGGGCCGAGTTTGTCTATGCCTGGGTTAGATGCTAAATGCTAAGAATAGAAAGCCCCCCTGAAGTCATGAGTTCAGGAGCGTCCAGTGAGGAGGGGCAGTGACCCTTACCTGTCCTCTCAGCACCAATGTCACTGTTGCTTACCAGGAGTGAGAGGGGCAAGGCATTGGGAGGTCAGCACAGGGCCAATCTGGTGGTCCTGGCAATGCCTCCTCCCCATGCCAACCTGCCCACCATCCTGTCCCCCTCCTCCTGACAGCATACTGCATAGCTGTCAACTTACAGATTTGAAAATAAGGGACCAGAAGCCTCGAAAATAAGGGATCAGCAGCCAAAATAAGGGGTTTTCCCAGCACAGGTATGTTCAACTTCTGAGCCCCTCCAAGCCAAAGGCAGAAAGCCCAGCCAGCAGCCAAACGAAGCCTCAAGTGGTGGTTCCCACAGCGCAGCAACCCGGCAAAGGGGATGCAGCAAGGAAAACCACCGTCACCTCTCCGCTGGGAAGCGCTGAGCAAAGGAGAGTCCCCAGGCAACGCGGCCGATTTGATCGGCACAAGGCATGCAAGCTCCACCCCCCAATCATTCTTAGGCTGCTTATTGGGTGAGCAACGCAGCCAAGCAACACAGTTGGAGCCTCCCTCCTCCCTGGCCAGCAGAGAGGGAGGGAGAGGAGCTGCTTCCTTTGAAACGCGGGAAATTTAAGGGACATCATCAATAAGGGACAGCAGCGGGACACGGCGCTGGGATAAGGGACTTTCCCGCCAAATAAGGGATGGTTGACAGCTATGCAGCATAGGCATATATCAACTGGGGAAGCTTTTCATGACATAGCGTTAAACATAACCGCCTACCGCTTGCTACAGATCCAGCAATTGCTATTGGAGCCAGCAATTATGATCAGGTCGAAAAGTCGGTAATGCTAGACGTGGTGCCACTCTAATTATTCTGCACACAGTTTGAAAAGGTTGGTCTTCTCACTTGAGCTTCACTACTAGCCTAACCCTCTTCAACTCTAATCAGTAATTCCTACTTTACAAGCTAATCAACTTGCCTGCTGTCACAAGTGGCATAATTACACTTCAGGTTCTAAGCAGGCAGGTATAAAATAGATCCATTTGTAAAGGCTGGAAGGGACGTGGGTGGTGCTGTGGGTTGAACCACAGAACTTAGGACTTGCCGATCAGAAGGTCGGCGGTTCGAATCTCTGCGACGGGGTGAGCTCCCGTTGCTCAGTCCCTGCTCCTGCCAACCTAGCAGTTCGAAAGCACGTCCAAGTGCAACTAGATAAATAGGTACCACTCCGGCGGGAAGGTAAACAGCGTTTCTGCTCTGGTTCGCCTGAAGCAGCTTAGTCATGCTGGCCACATGACCCAGAAGCTGTACACCGGCTTCCTCAGCCAATAAAGTAAGATGAGCACCGCAACCCCAGAGTTGGTCACGACTGAACCTAATGGTCAGGGGTCCTTTTACCATTATAGGCTGGAAAGGAGAACCCAAAAACTAACAGTGAATTAAGAGTCGTCAGCAGGCTCATCTCAGCTATCTCCCATTCCCACCACCCTTCTGAGTAATACCCCTCCCCACCTTCTCACTATATAGAAGGATCTGGCAACTTCTGTTTCAGTGTATCTGAAGAAGTGTGCTTGCACACGAAAGCTCATACCAAGAACTAACTTAGTTGGTCTTAAAGGTGCTACTGGAAGGATTTTTTTATTTTGACTATGGCAGACCAACACGGCTACCTATCTGTAAGTGAATTGGGGGTAAGTTCCGGCAGGGATTTGACTTTAGAAAAGGCATCTCTAATCATGATGGGCTTTAAAAAGTTATCCTAAAAGCGTCTGGGTCACTTGGCAGCACAGAACTTCAATGCTAACAAATGTATTATGGCATAAGTTTCCATGGATGAAATATTTGACAAGATTCACAGTTTTAATTGGACTGTTCCACTGTTATATAAAAGCAACAGTGAAGGCAAGAAAAAGTTTATGTATACATTTTAAGCCACAGATATTAGAATCATAGCTCTAACTCAATATGTACTCTCTGGCATCTTTTGTAGCCAAAACTCATTCCTCCCCCTTTTGTATTCCAAAGCGGACAGCTGGAGACCGTCATAGGATGCCAAATGTGTGTGACCTACATTAGTAGCTGGGATGAAATCTTAGATATCAAGCCTTTTGACTTAGATTCCTTTGAGAGTGCTATGTCCAGGATAATAGTGAAACAGATGCTTTTCTGCTTCGTGGCATTTAAAAGCTTTGTTAATCTGTTGCTCACAACTTTTTGAACACACTCCCAAATGGGGCTCATTTCTATGCCAACACATTAATTGTTTGCAAGTATTATTATTTAAAAAAAACAATATTTCTAATTTTCCCAGCAGCATTAAATAAGGCATCTCCAATCAGCCACATCACTTTCAGGCTATAAATATATTACTGGAACTGGTTCATTTACATTTTGATGACATCAGCTCGCGCTCAGGGAATCAGTTTATCAGGCTTTTGTACTCAGTGGGTTCTGTTCATTTCTCTCTCTCTCTTTTTAACATGGATTATTAATCAAATCCTTTTCAAGAGCATATGTTACACTAAATATATCAAGGCAATGGACGTACATTTTTTTGTTGGGCAAGAGATTAGCTTCCTTTCATAGGTAGAGATTAAAGGTGACACCAGTCATTTTGCTGAAGGTATTTAATGATGGAGCAGCATTTTTATTTTATTTTTAAAAGATGATTTAACTCAGCCAGCTGCATGAACTGATGGTTCTACCATTAGGCAGAGCAAAGCAGCTGCCTCAGGCAGTTGATTTTGGGTGTTGTAAAATAGATGCAAATTGTTATATAATTTAATATTACTAAAATTTTTTCTGCCAGAAAAGAGAGAGGTGCTTGTGGGATTTCATGCCTCAGCTGCCAAAATAATTTAGCCACCCTTGGATATACGATGCACTTTGACCTGCTGGGGGAGGCACAATTTGCTGCTGTGCTTCAGGCAACCAAATGTCTTCATCCAATCCCATACAAACCTTTATTTTCTCATTTATTTAACAGGATTTATATATCACTTAATAATCAAAACCTCTAAACCGTTCATATAAAATATACACTAATGATACTGAGGAAATCAGGTGTTCAAAAGCAAGCTGACCTTAAAATACAAATGAACTCAATGGTTTTAAAAGGGCATTATAAAGCAAAATTACATATTGATATGTCACATTTGCATGTCTGGGTAGTTTCACCCAAACAAATAAGTTTTTAGAAGGTGACGAAAACAATACTGTACGGTGAAGATGGCTGCCTAATATCCATGAGAAAAGCATTATGAGGCATTTGTAGCAGCTGCAACAGCCCGGATGGAGACATTACAGCGCTCTTCCTCCAGCTGGATAATTTGAAGTAACCCGCCTGCAAGATTGGCCAATGGCAGGTGGGCTCAGAGGCAGGCTCACTTTGAGGAATGGACCTGTCTGGGTCCAACAAGGACTCCACTCAGGTCCTATCCCTGGGGATCCTGGAGGTGGTGCTTCTGTCCGGACGTCCAGTTGGAGCAGGGGGGACTAGGGCCATAGCACTTCTTGAGTTGGCAATCCTTGGGAGGTGATACCTGTTTGATGTATATCATAGGGCCTCCTCAACATGGGTTTGATCCCTGGAGCTGGTTGACATCAGTTGTAACCCAATGCCTTTGCCAAATTTCTTGCAGCTGTAACCAATAAAGTTGTGGCTGAATCTGAACCATGCAATGTAATCATGAGTGGTCTTTTGGTCAGCGGTAACCTACAAGGAGGTGGGCACGCAGCAAACCTTGTCACACATATACAGTGGTATCTTGGGTTACATAAGCTTCAGGTAACATACGCTTCAGGTTACAGACTCCACTAACCCAGAAATATTACCTCAGGTTAAGAACTTTGCTTCAGGATGAGAACAGGAATCGTGCTCCGGCGGCGCGGCAGCAGTGGGAGGCCCCATTAGCTAAAGTGGTGCTTCAGGTTAAGAACAGTTTCAGGTTAAGAACGGACCTCCGGAACGAATTAAGTACTTAACCCGAGGTACCACTGTACAGTCATACCTCGGGTTGAAGTAGCTTCGGGATAAGTATTTTCGGGTTACGCGCTGCGGCGACCCAGAAGTAATGGAGCGTGTTACTTCTGGGTTTCACCACTCGCGCATGTGCAGATGGTCAAAATGATGTCACGCGCATGCGCGGAAGCAGCGGATTGCGACCCACGCAGACGCGGGTTGCGTTCGCTTCTAGATGCGAATGGGGCTCCGGAATGGATCTCGTTCGCATCCAGAGGTACCACTGTAAATATTAAGACCTTCAAAATGTTATAGTAGGCTGTGTACTACAATGGTACAACAGAACCACACAGTACCTGAAGGGTCATTGTATATTTCATTGCTCAGGGCTATCTCACCTAAAATAAGTTGACAGAGTACATGCACTGGGATTTACTAGGGCCTATTTAGAAGAGTTTGGATTTGATATCCCGCTTTATCACTACCCAAAGGAGTCTCAAAGCGGCTAACATTCTCCTTTCCCTTCCTCCCCCACAACAAACACTCTGTGAGGTGAGTGGGGCTGAGAGACTTCAGAGAAGTGTGACTAGCCCAAGGTCACCCAGCAGCTGCATGTGGAGGAGCAGGGAATCGAACCTGGTTCACCAGATTACGAGTCCACTGCTCTTAACCACTACACCACACTGGCTCTCAGATTTAGAATTTAGAATGGAAACAGGCAGGGTTACATTGTTCCTCAGTGGTGCAGCTGGAGCTGGACTTTGGGGGCCAAGGTTCAGGGCCCTATAGTCCAGAGGGCCCCCAAACAACCACCCAAAGGGTAGCAGATGTTGGAGATAGTGGCAAACAGCCCCATTGTCGGTGGAGTCTGGTCCATTAGGGCTTATGGTAACTGCCCTGCCAAACTCCACCTGCCATCAGCTAAGCTTCCTGCTTTCTTTGAGGGCACGTATCTAGTACATTGACAGTGCACTACTCTTGAGTTGTTAATATAGGTATTTTCAATCATGAAAAATAGTATTAGATCATGAAAAAGATGGCACTGCTCACATAAGCAAGAATTAAGGTTTAGCTCGTGCTTGTGGCTGCATTTAGTATAGTTTAGTAGGTTTGAGCAGAGCACTGATTTTACCCTGAATAATTGCAGATGGTAAAGAAAACTGCTGAATCACAACCTTTTTCAAGCAGTGTCTGAAAAATTCCATTATTTGTGCAGAGTGCTATTTTTTTATATTAAAAAAACTCACCGCGTTCTGAGTACACGTTGCATTCCTAATCCTGATCAAGCAATGCATTATAAAGACTGCTTTCAATAGGGAAAGAAATATGTAAACATGTCTATTGTAGCAGCTGCAGAGGATTAAAACGTTCTGATTTATGATATATTATGCAAGTTTCTCATGGGAAACCTTTCAAAAGGGGGGTTCTACTCACAAGCTGCTATTCAGCAACATGTCAACCCTTCATTAAGATGAAATGCACGATTGCCGTAGGTGAGAGCAGAGAAATATTGCAAGACTAATTGTAAAGATAAGCTGATGAAGCTGATTAGGATGTAGACTAGGTCTTACTTGATGCAAGATCAATTAGTGGCAGCTACAGTTACCATATTTAGAAAGATGAAGCTACAGCCTTCACAGGCCACAGAGCTTTATAAATAGCAGGAACCATGTAGAGTACTGGTGAAGGGACAAAGTACAAGAAGATATAGGAAGGTAACTAGACCCTTGGCTAGAGCAGAATTGGAAATGTCAGACACTTGCTAAAATTCCAGGGTTACCCAAACTGGTCAGAAAAATAATGGTCTAACCTCTTTTTGTAAACTTCAGGGTCATTTGCCACTCTTCACCTTCAGCCTTTCTTTTAAAGTTGTACATCTTCAGTGAATAGGCAAAAAACCCCACTGGGCTAGATTCCTGGATCTGCTGGAAATGCTGTGCTTCATATCCAGATCTGTCAACAACATGCTCCATTCTTTGGGATATTAGTCTCATATAACCATCATAAAGGTAAAGGGACCCCTGACCATTAGGTCCAGTCGTGGCCGACTCTGGGGTTGCGGCGCTCATCTCGCTTTATTGGCCGAGGGAGCCGGTGTACAGCTTCCGGGTCATGTGGCCAGCATGACTAAGCCGCTTCTGGCGAACCAGAGCAGCACACGGAAACGCCATTTACTTTCCCACCGGAGCAGTACCTATTTATCTACTTGCACTTTTTGGGGTGCTAGGTTGGCAGGAGCAGGGACCGAGCAATGGGAGCTCACCCCGTCGCGGGGATTCGAACCACCGACCTTCTGAACAGCAAGTCCTAGGCTCTGTGGTTTAACCTACAGCGCCACCCGTGTCCCATAACCATCATGCTTAAGTCTAATTAATGCACAAAAGGGTTAAGACCATGGGTAGGCAAACTAAGGCCCGGGGGCCAGATCCGGCCCAATCGCCTTCTAAATCTGGCCGTGGATGGTCCAGGAATCAGCATGTTTTTACATGAGTGGAATGTGTCCTTTTATTTAAAATGCATCTCTGGGTTATTTGTGGGGCATAGAAATTTGTTCACCCCCCAAAAAAATATAGTCCAGCCCCCCCACAAGGTCTGAGGGACAGGGGACTGGCCCTTTGCTGAAAAAGTTTGTTGACCCCATAGAGTAAGCTGTGCTGCCAGACTTAGCTCACCTTGGGAGGGATTAGGTAATCAAGCCTTTGTTTCCCCAGTCTACCAGAGAAGCTCAGTGTGTGAGGAGGTCTGAGCTGGTTGAGTTCCTATACCAATCTAGGAACTTTCACCACTGTAGCTAAGCCAAGTTCTACTGCCTATACAACATTTTCTGACTGCTGTATGGAAAAGCACATGAATCTGACCTTTGGAACGCTTGTAAGTAAACTATTTTTTAACTTACGAAACATGCGGTCTGTTTCTGTGCTAGTGGGGAGAGGGGAACCTTGAAAGGAACTTAGAAGGGCATATTTTAAAGGTCTAACGGCGTATATTTTCACCCGTGCCAGCACACTTAATGGGTCTTTTCCCCCACCCCCAAGAAAAACTTAAAAGCTCTCTGCCTTACTTACTGGACTGTAGGAGGTTCTCCCAAGACCTTTTGAGATCTTGCAAGAACTTCCCAAGCCTGGTAAGGAAGGCAGAGAGCTGAAATTCTTCATCATTCTACTGACAACCAATGCAAGTTCACAAAATTGTCCCATATGGGTTCCCACTTTCCAGGTTTTGACTAGGACAAATAAACGAATGACATATTAAGCCAATTTAAGTTACTCAGCTGTTCTGCAGGATTATATGTGATGTAGACTAGGGAAGCAGTCAAAGACTCTCTCACACACACCCCAGACTCTAGTTACTAATCCTGTTCCTAAAATACAGTATATTAAGGATGCTGGCATTACTTACATATTCCGTATGGCTATTTTAAACCCAAAAAAACTAATTTACATTTCAAGCAGAGTAATGAAATAATGCATACTGCAAGTTAGATGACATATTTCATAGACATTAATCTTCATAATTAAAACAAGACGGGAATAACAACTTACCAATACGATCCATTTGACATGTGAAGCACAAGCGTTTATCATGGAATTAGGCACACTGCAAGTTAAGAACTGTTCTGCAAACCCAAGTGACAAATTCACTAATTATATATATGACACACAAGAAGTTGCACATAGTTTTTACACAGGGATCAGATACTCGTCAAGCTAGTAAACAAATACTGTTGAAGTCATTCAGCCAATGCTGGATCCTGTGGTTAGCTAAAATCAGCAAACGGGCTGCCCTAGATAGCCATCCCTACTGTAAAAAAAAAAAAAAAAAGTAGAGACATCACCTTGCCAACAAAGGTCCGTATAGTTAAAGCTATGGTTTTCCCAGTAGTGATGTATGGAAGTGAAAGCTGGACCATAAAGAAGGCTGATCGCCGAAGAATGGATGCTTTTGAATTATGGTGCTGGAGGAGACTCTTGAGAGGCCCATGGACTGCAAGAAGGTCAACCCTATCCATTCTGAAGGAAATCAGCCCTGAGTGCTCACTGGAAGGACAGATCGTGAAACTGAGGCTCCATTACTTTGGCCACCTCATGAGAAGAGAAGACTCCCTGGAAAAGACCCTGATGTTGGGAAAGATGGAGGGCACAAGGAGAAGGGGACGACAGAGGACAAGATGGTTGGACAGTGTTCTCGAAGCTACAAACATGAGTCTGACCAAACTGTGGGAGGCAGTGGAAGACAGGAGTGCCTGGCGTGCTCTGGTCCATGGGGTCACGAAGAGTCGGACACAACTAAACGAATAAACAACAACAGATAGCCATCCAGAACAAGGCGATGCTTTGCAGTGCATAAAACACCCCCTAAAGCAACACTTTTAAGGTTCATTTTTCTTGAAGCATTTGGATTCTGAGCTGCAATATGATAGTAACACAGTGGTACCTCGGGTTAAGAACTTAATTCGTTCCGGAGGTCCGTTCTTAACTGAAACTGTTCTTAACCTGAGGTACCGCTTTAGCTAATGGGGCCTCTTGCTGCCGTGCGATTTCTGTTCTCATCCTGAAGCAAAGTTCTTAACTTGAGGTACTAGTTCTGGGTTAGCGGAGTCTGTAACCTGAAGCGTCTGTAACCTGAAGCGTCTGTAAGCCAAGGTACCACTGTAATATAACAGTAACAGCATGGGGAATGAGCTCAGGTTGCCTTCTTGGAAAACGAAGTCATTAAGGAGATATGTTTGAGGCACTTCTCTTGTTTCAGGAGTTTAGTTGTTTGAGATGACAGAGTGAGAACAAGCTAACTGGCTTCAGTGTGGACATTTCCTTGAGGCCATATCCGGCCTCTAACTCTGTATCAAGAACATAGCATATCAACTATATATTGACACCTTAAAACAAGCTGGCAGATTCCTGATAACTCCCATGTGTGTTGGAAGGAACACACCACGTTATCTTCTGAAATGTTTGTGCTGTGGTCTGCATCAGTTTCATGTTGAGTTGAACATTTGTCCTTAAGCCAAATGCAAGGGTGCTCACTTGGTTTTCTTATCCTCCCACTGTTATCTCCGCGAGTCAAAACAGGGTGAAATATTGTCACATGTGGTCACCTTATCCCTTCCTATTAGCTATCGGTTTCGAAAATCATCCGAATTAAAGAGCTATCAAGGGCAGTCAAAAAGAGTACCAGTCATAAGCATTAGCAGATTGTGGAGGTGGAGGTGGAAGGGATTTGCCTGACCTAGCTGTGGAGTTTCTGCTACTTACTGGGAAGAAGTTTGGGATGGGTGAGGAAGCAGGGAGGTCATTATTGTGCAAGCACATCAGCAGAGCCCATATGGCGTTCCTGCCAGTGTGTTTTACATAGTGCCAAACTCCATGCTGCCTCACCCCTTCCACTCTTCCCAGCTGGTAAGCAGACCAACTCTGCAGCAGGGAGGTCAGGTAAGTACCGTATTGCTTCTCTGTCCCACCATCCACTGGTTAGAAAGAGACTTGAGTGGGATGGTTTTTTTCATTATTATTAAAACAGCTACTTGGAGACTGTTTCATACATGCAATTCTAGGGTGGCCCAGATTAATTTCAAATCTCTTCTACTGCTGTTACCAATAGCAGCAGGGTAGCCATGTTTGATCTGTTTCAGCAAATGCAATAAATGTGCCTTGTCTTGTGGCACCATAGAGACCAACTGATTGTCTTGAAAAAGACGAATGTCACTTGTAGTCACTTTTTTTGCAGGTGAGATTCAATGGAATAACAGCAGATATAAATTGGATTTGGCACTCTTGTGCAACAAACCTGCATCCAGAATTAGCTCCTGGACTTTTTGCAGTAAGTGACAGGAAGGTGCACTGGAAAGTGTGGGATAACAATGGCTTGTCTATAAGTGGTCTAAGTCACAAGACTTTTGGTGGTTGCTTTTCTGGCGTTGTAAGTTTTGGGTAGTATTCAACTACATTTTTGTGCTAGTGAAAAAGAAGCCTCCCCACCCTCTCTCCCGTTTGTCATTTTCACATACATGCAATGCCAATAATCTCACTATGCAAAACTTTGGAATTAAAATCCCCAAATTTGGAGTATGGGAGGGTGCTCCTGAAATCAGTCCTGAGTTTATTTTTGTATGTGTGTGTGGTGATCTTGTAGATGCTTGTTGAGATGGTGATCACCAAGTATTAATGTGGCAAAGGAAAGTTTTGCGAAAACTGTACTTGTGTAGTGAGGTTCAAAGAGGTTTGGGGAGAGGTTTGGAAAAGAGATCTTACTCTCCAGTAACAGAGTTAAGCCCAATGACAATTACTTGAAGCATATTCAGACTTGGTTAGATTTACATCTACCCTCATCCACCTTTAAACAAATGTTCCCCACAAAAATACTTAGGCTAGAATAAATTACAGGCACTTAGCTTTGCAAATGAGTGAAGGTTTTACTCACAGTGTTTCCAGAAGTTAAAGCAAATAAGTCTCCATCCATAGGAAGTAAAATAAATAAGAAAAAAGTTTACAAGAAACTTAAAAATGAAAAGGAATTGGTTACAAAAAAAGGATCATGCAATGTTTAGGTTAGCAAAGATGCAGGCTATAAAATCTCATTTTAGAGAGATTCTTCATTCACAAGCCGCATTTGCTGAGTTGGGAGCCAAGCCACATTTCTCCTTCTTCACTGGTTCCAAGAAGCATGAAGAGAACAAAACTGAGAGGGAGGAAACAAAGGTTAACCCTTTCATGCATGCAAGTGTGAGTCAGTAACTGTATATTAAAAACACACACTGTACATTTATATGTTAGTGAATGCAGAACAGTAGGTTCTAATGCCTTTATAATGCATATTTTATCAAGAGCTATAGCCTGCAGTTCTGCTGTGAAAGAGCACATAAATGTCATCTGTATAGGCTATTTTTAGGGTAGGAAAATGTGTGGATGGAGAGATTTGGCCAGATTGTCAGCAGCTGCATTCAGTTATGAAAGGATACAGATCTCTTCTAAGGAATGATTTTATCATTTAATTATTTATGTGTGGGCAGTTAAGAAGTGACCCTGATTTATGCTGAACTCCTATGAAAAGATGTTAAAATGAGTATTATTTTTAGAGGTTTTAGATTGAACTCATCATTTTCGTAGATTGCCTGTGTTCCCTAGCAGCATCTGAAGCTCCCCCTCCTGCCATCCCTCTTCTATAGATTCCTCCCTTCCCAAATTTGTTTTGCTCTTTAACAAAAAAAGGGCATTGGGATGCTGTTATATGCATTGCCACATAACTATGTAGTTCTCCATAAAGGAGAAGTGGGTTTTTATTAAATTACCTTTATGGCGTTCTGGCATCTCTGGATATTTGGACTTTTCCTGGCAGACAAAAGAAGCACTGGCTCAAATGAAAAATGTTTCCTATCACGTGAACCATTAAATGACTACAGACTGCAAAACCAACTTTGGAGCTATGGCTGAAGTTGGAAAATTATTAACACAAAAACTAAATATTTTAGATAAGTACAAATGATACGTAAATTATTGGACAACATCCTGATATGCTTTAGCATTTACTTTCCTAATACAGAAATGCATGTGCTATACACCCACACCAGTCTATGAATCAAATGGAAAAATAAACTACCTGACCTTTGGCTGAACATGTACATTTGATGTATGAACTAAACAGCAGGACACTTTTTTGCACACTTTCCAGATTTTTCTCTTCACTTTCCCACATCCAGATATAATTTGTAAATCTTTTACAGCCTTTTATCTTATAGCTACATTCCGCTCCAAGACCTTTGTCCGGGTCTTTTGTTGAATCCTGTTTTCCCAGCTGGTTTGCAATAACAGCTTTATTCTATAAGAATCCTCAGTGATTCCCAAAATCCCCACCGCGCTGCATAATATAAGACGCATGTTTGAACTTTGTAACTAAAAAAGAACTTGGATCCCAGAAATTCAAAATGTATGTTTAGAAAATTCAGAAGTTGCATGCAACATTTATTTTGATCCTTTATCCCAGGCATAGGCAAACTCGGCCCTCCAGATGTGTTGGGACTACAACTCCCATGATCCCTAGCTAGCAGGACCAGTTGTCAGGGATGATGGGAATTGTAGTCCCAAAACATCTGGAGGGCTGAGTTTGCCTATGCCTGC
Source organism: Podarcis pityusensis (assembly GCF_964106645.2). Taxonomy (NCBI): domain Eukaryota; kingdom Metazoa; phylum Chordata; class Lepidosauria; order Squamata; family Lacertidae; genus Podarcis; species Podarcis pityusensis. Next base: position 127,849,266 of record NC_138028.1, read on the forward strand.
TTTATCCCTACTAGGTTGTATGCTAGTCATATGAAAGAGGATACAAATGACAGCCCACATAACATAGTGGATCAGAGCTCGTCTCCATTGTGACTATGATGCACACAGTGGAAAGCCACCAGAAAGCACTGTCTCATTTTAACCTTTTCCCCATAGATTGCTTTAAGAACAAAATGTACACTCTCCTGAGCACAGGCTCTTAGTTTGCATGTGAATTTCACACTAAAAAAAAGCTAGGGTGTGGTATTGTTGCATGACACCCCAATCTCCCAGCAGTGCAAAACTCCAGGGTTTGTGTTTCCTTTTCAAAATGAGGCACAGTCAAGAGTGTGGTGTCTTCAGGATTTATGGTTTACCGTATTTTTCACTCTATTAGACGCACCGGACCATAAGATGCACCTAGTTTTTAGGGGAGGAAAACAAGAAATAAGAAAGCACTGCAAAGCATCCTGAGCTAAGAGGGAGCGCTCCTCCATCTTTGCTCAGGAGGCTTTGCGGGGCTATCCATGAAGCCAGGAGAGCAAGAGGGATCGGTGCACACCGATCCCTCTTGCCCTTCTGGCTTCAGCAAAAGCAAGCCTCCTGGCTTTCCCCCCACCTCCCGCAAGAGCTGCACGCTCTTTAAAGGGAGCGCAGCCCCTGGGGGCTTTTCTGGGAGGTGGGAGAAGGGACAGAGCGCGTTGCTCTCCTGCAAAAGCCAGGGATAGCCACGCGAAGCCTCCACAGGGGAGCGGGATGAAGGCTCCCCCGCTGCCCTGTGGAGGCTTCGCGCAGCTAAGGCAGAAGCTAGAACAGCTAGAGGGAGTGCTGCGCAGCGCTCCGTCTAGCTGTTCTGGCTTCTGCCTTAGCCATGCGCAGCCTCCCTAGCCTGGGAGATGCTGCACGTGGCCAAGCAAGAAACCAGGACAGCCAGCGGGATTGCTGCACTGCGATCCCGATGGCTGTGCTGGCTTCTTGTTTAGCCGCGTGTAGCCTCCCCTGCCCGGGAGAGGCTGCGCACGACTAAGGCTCCCCCAAGAGCTGCGCTCCCTTTAAAGAGCCACGTGGAGTGTGTGTGCGGCTCTTGGGGGCTTTTCCTCGAGGAGGGAGAAGGGAAAAGCCCCAGAGAGCCGCACACACGCTCCACGCGGCTCTTTAAAGGGAGCGCTGAGCAGAGCCTCCCGCCTGCATTTGCTCCATAAGATGCACACACATTTCCCCTTACTTTTTAGGAGGGGAAAAGTGCGTCTTATCGAGCGAAAAATATGGTAGTTACCGGTACGCATATATACAACCTGAGCATATGATGGAGGGGTTCACAGAATCAACTCTGCCCTTCAACTCCTGCTTTGTCCAACTCGTGATCTAAGAGAGAGAAGAGGAGGAGCCCCACCCATTTTGCCATCTGGCACAAAGCTCCCTTTCCTTGGTTCTCTTAATGGCCCGTTCGCCAGTCAATCACCTCTGCCTGATTTATATTTTGACACTTGCTAAGATTATAGGGATTAGAAGCCTGGCACCCACAAATCCATAACAGTATTACCCTGTCTACCCTGTGGAGACTAAAGAAAAGGAGCAACAGTTTAGTAACAGCACATATACTTAACTCCATCCCAAGTTTTCTTGGGACACCAGCACTTTTCTAGGGAAATCCCTCTGAAGCATCCTGACATAACCACAGAGGGGAAACTATTTAATTTTGCCAAAGTGATTACTATTTGGGATTTAGGGCACTCCAAATCAGTTGCTTGAGGTAGTTCCCTAACTCTACCTAATAGAGAGGCAATCTCCTCTGTTTCTTCCTTGCCAAGTGTTTTTCTTTAATACACACACACTTGCAAATATGCTTGTTGGAATTCATGTTTTTGTATGTATGTGTAATGTAAGTTGCAAGTTGCATGAAGCATCCTTTGTATGTGTAAAGTATGTGTAAAGCATGTGTATTGTATGTGTAAAGTAAGGTGCAAGTTTCATGAAGCATCCTTTTGTTTGATCATTTCTTAATAATATTGTTAGAAATACCACATGTAACTGAACTACAGTTGCAAACACACAGAGAGAGATTGGGATAGATTAAGTACACGTGGAACAGGATCCTGCTCCTTTTCAAGCTACTAGCAAAACTCCCATTGCTTTTTATGGGTCATAGTTTCAGCCCTGGATGACCAGAAGCGAAGGACAAGAAACAAGGTAGTTTTAAACTGCCATGGAGCTGACATTGCATTGCTCCAAAATACCACACAATAATAATAATAATAATAATAATAATAATAATAATAATAAAAGCTATGCACATTTTACCTGGGAGCAAAACTCCACTGAACACAATATAACTTCCTTTTGAGTAAACTGGCATAGGATTGCTCTGCTGAAGCCAGTTTTTTAAAAATCCCATACTGTATTTTGTCCATCAGTTAGCAGCTACAACGGTACTTGAAAATGGAAATTACTGGTGTTAAGCAAGCAACCAAAGAAAAACCTGTCACAATCTTTCAGCACCACCGTTTGCTTCGTGGACAATTTGCTGAGAGATTCTTAGCTCCTTGAATGGATGAATGTGGTAAATAATTCAATCTGAGTACATAAAGTGTGGTTTGTTTACATGTCCTGATGGAGGGAGTTTATTTATGGGGCTTATTTATGGGGGGGGGAATAGTTTGAGGAGGAGATTATTGGATCCTTCTGAAGCAGTTCAGTGAGTCACCTAGTGAACTATTGCCCTCTGTGTATGGCTAGTCTCTTCGGCCACCCATCTAACCCGCTACTTATTTTTTCCTCTTTTGCCTCTTCGGTGTCTGCCCCAATGTGCTAGAATCGCAGGAGAAATCGCATCTCGCAACCGGGGCAAGTTGTGAGGAACGAAGTCTTAAAAGTCTGACACAAAATCTGACCAAATAAGTGGGGCCATTTCCCTCAGGATCCTGTTCGGAGGGCGGAGAGACGTGCTTTAGGCTGTGTGCCTCGTCTGTGAGAAACTCCTCGCTATATTATTTCCCCCTCTGGAACGCCTCATCGAGAAAATATGCTGGCTATGTCCCCTTGGCTTGTCATGATCTTCCTTTTTCTCTCTCATTTTCTCCACCTCTCTCTCTCACACACACACACCTCCTCCTCAATTCCAGGCAGAAGCTAGCAATGCACGGGAACGCAGAAGGGAGCCAAGGTTCTGCATTTCGGCGGGGAAACGCCGGCGGCGGCTGCTGCGGGGAGCCGTAAAGTCATTTGGTAGTTGTGGAGTGGAAGGAGAGCCCTTCGCCTTCCTGTGCGTTGCTTTTTTAAAAAAAAGAAGGGAGCGTAGAAAGAAAGAAAGAGAGAAGGAGGAGAGAGAGATTGTGTGAGAGAAGGGGAGTGTCTCTGTGGGGGGAGTATCTGGGCGCGCGCGAGGAAAGTTGGCTGGACGTGGAGACGCAGCTTGGAGCGGGGAAAAGACGCCGCTTCCCTGCCAAGCGAGTTCTGTGAGGGGAGCCAGAGGCGAGGAAGGGAGAGGAAGAAGAAGGCGCCCGCTCGACCTCGGCAGCTGCAGCCTTTCCCTTTTAGAAGAAGCCTGCCCGGGCCGGACCTCGACGCCTCAGGCGACAACCGACCATTGGCTGCGTCTGTGAGGTAAGGCACCCGGCGCGTCTCTCGCGCGCCTCTCCGGGGCGCAATGGCGCCCCGACTTGGGGAATGCCTTCGGCTCCCCACACACACGGGGGAGCAGCAGGGTGGGGACTTGCCGTCTTCTCGTGAATGCTTGGAAGGATCCAGAACCCCCCACAAAATAAAGTGCCCCCTCCCCAGCATTTCCAGGGCGCGCATATTTAGGAAGGCGATTTTGTGACACTGTGTGGGGGAACCAAATGTGGTTCTGGTGCTGTGGGGTCAGTTAGGGAACTCGGTTTCTCTTTTTCTCTCCTCCACCCCCCCCCCCCAAATCAAATGCAGTGTTGCTCTTCAGCCCGGAGAAACGAAAATAGAATTGCAGCTTTAGGGAAGTGTACGTTGAAAGGAGCCCGCCCGTGCCATTGTCCAATCTATAAACAGCCTCGGGGATCTGATCCTGGCACTCCTTCCACAAGCGCTCCCCTTGGATTCCAGCACAGGGGGGCCTCAGAAGCCCAGGATCGGGTCCTTGGTTATGAGCTAGCTAGACGGGAGCTGCCGACCCATGTTTTGTTTTTGAGGCTCGTCTTACAGTACATAGTACAGTACTGATGCAATCCAAGGCTCTCTGCAAGGGGAAATGTTATGGATGAGTCACATATAAACCACATTCCCCAGGCGCCCTCCCTCATTCCTTGTCTCCCATACCCCTGCTAAAAGTCTCTAAAGGATATTGGTATTAAAGTTGGATGGCTTTGTGGAAATATTAATTCTGAATGACTGGAGCGGCGCCGTGAAACTCAGAAGCGACAGTAGTACTGGCTGCCCCTGGAAAAAAATGAAACAAAATGTGCTGAGACAGCAGCACAGCTTGTTCCTTCGAGAAAGGATGCATGGCATTTTCTGGAGGAACTGCCCCCAAATGTGGCTGTAGAAATGTGCTGAGATTTAACGGGCAGATGCAAAGGTGAGTGATCTGTAGCGGCTGTTTGCACGGCGGTTCTGTCATTTTATTTTATTTTTTAGCTGCTGTTTCAGTCAGCGCTTCGCTGTTCACATTCAGCATCTTCCCTTGCAGAGCACAAAAAATCGCCGTTGCTATTTTCAGATCGTTTTGTGTCTACTGACAGCTGGCAGCAACAGGATTAGTTTTGTTCCATATCATCGCAATGGTTTTCTTTTCCTGCACAATTGTAAATGCTGGTTCTTTCCTTGGTGAGGTAGAGAAGGAAAGAGATTTTGGTTGCCAGTGTGCAGCTACCCACATTTAGAGATAGCAAATAGGCAACAACCCATTCCTTGCATTCCTGCTCATGCAAAAACCTTTGTAACACTTGCAATCCGAAGTTCTATCCAGCCATTAGAATATGTGAATGAATATATGTGAGCGATTATATATGAGTGCTGATAAAATGCAGGGTATTATTATCTGTTCTTAAAAGAAGAAAAAAGCCTGAAATTCTGCATCAAGAAAAGCTGAATTCTGCAACTTGCATAAAATTAAGGAAATTAAGGAAAACTGAATGGTTGTCTAGAGAGATGTTGCTGTAAGTCTTTCGGAATACACCTTTGTGGGAGGAGACAGACCCACAAAGAGAAAATACAAGCCTTTACAGCTTGATGCCTGCCCTTGTGGTCCATGACAAAAGAGAAAAAAAGAATTCAGTGAGCCTGTGAGGCTCATCCACAACTAACCACCCCAGCAGAGTAGTTAGAAAGTCTGCTGGGAAAGATGCAAAAAGGTAGGGGAGCTGTAGGAGAAACTGACTATCTCCACTGGCTTCTCCCTTGAGAAACCAGATCCCTCAACAAACTAGTGCATCTTGCCTGACCTTTCAAAGGAGCTGGCCTTTCCTTCTTGACTGGCCTCTGTTGGAGCCGTGGCCCTGCCCAAGCAAACTCAGCACAACCTCTTTCCAAGTCAGCCATCCTCAGGTGTTGAGGAAATCATTCAGTGACGGTGCCTGAATACTGGGGTTGGAAAATGTAAGGCAGACAAAGGGCAAAACCCTCCCTGTGAGAGAAAAGAGGGAGAAGAAATTCTTGCCTGCATCCCTACCCATGACGCTTTCCTACCTTGGCCTAAGGAAACACGAAGTCACTTTGTCTCAGCCCTCTCAGATGGTCACCGAAGCCTTTCCCCCATGACCACTGGGAATCTCAACTCAGAATTTCTAACTTTTGCAATTTCATCAAGATTTGCCCACCTACTTTCAAGACCAGTGCTATTTTTCTAGAAAAAGAGGTTCTGGAAGTCATCATGAATGCCTCCCTCATTCTCTTAGAACATGGGTAGGCAAACTAAGGCCCAGGGGCCGGATCCTGCTCAATCGCTTTCTAAACCCGGCCGTGGATGGTCCAGGAATCAGCATGTTTTTACATGAGTAGAATGTGTCCTTTTATTTAAAATGCATCTCTGGGTTATTTGTGGGGTTTAGGAATTCGTTCACCCCCCCCAAAAAAATAGTCTGACCCCCTACAAGGTCTGAGGTACAGTGGACCGGCCCCTTGCTGAAAAAGTCTGCTGACCCCTGTGGCTTAGAAGGCAATGGCGCCCACCTGAGAGGTCCCAGAACACAGTTTTGCTGAGTCCCGGCTGAAAACAAAGCTCTCTTCAAGACTATGTGTGAAACTTTAAAAATAATTAAACCTGATCCGCCCCCGCCCCCCGCCCAGCATACTTCAATGGTCTTTCATGTTCTCCCTTTCTCTTAATACCAGAACTCTGAGTGATCCAGAGAAACCAATTGGCAGAAGATTCAAGGCAGACAAAAGAAAGTACTTCTTCACAGAGAACCTATTGAATTAGCTAGCACAAGTTGAGGTTGTGGCCAGTAGCTTAGATGGCTTGAACTGGAAAGTGGGCAAATTTATTATTCTATAAATAGTTACTAGATAGGATGACTTAAATGCAGTTGACAGATTTCAGAGGTGGTTTGATTCTGAGTACCAGTTGCTAGGAGCAACATCAAGAGAACATGAGAAGAGTCTTCTTGCCGCTGTAGAAAACATGATGCTGGAGTAGAAGGACCCTTGGTGTGATCTGATGAAGCTCTTCTCATGTTCCTACACATTTGTTGAGAATAGTAGAATAAACAGCCTTGAGAATAGGTACAAAATGCAGATAATAAGAGGAGGTGTCAGGATGACCTCCCAAAGAAATGATATTAAAATTCCTTTTTAAGGCATGGGGCCCATCTAGCAAACATGTTTCACTCCGGTGTAAAAGAATGGGATGCAACCTGTGTTAAGGTATACAGGTTGGCAACACTTGGTGAAATCTCAAAAGCCAGAGAAGTTCTGAGCTGGACTTCCAGAGATCAGGCAACAAGGCTTTAGTGGGCACCTGAGGCGGTTGGGAATTCTCTAGCCCAGGGCTTGTTTAAAGCTACTTTTGTCTGGGGTGCCAAATGATCAGTATTATTATTACTACTGCTGCAAGTCACTCGGTTAAGTAGCTTAGTTACAGAAAGCTTTCATAAGCACAATGTCTGCATCAATTGCGGGTTTAAAATGTAGCTTGCTAACTGGGGTGTAATTGCAGCTGTTCCTGTAAGAGAGAGTTTGGTACTGATGGAAACGGAACGGTAAGGAGTCTGTGTGTATTCAGGCAGGCTGTTTAGCAGCACAAACATATGCCTGTTTACTCAGAATGGAATCGGGTACATTGTGTTCAGTGGAGGTTACACTCAGATATGTGTGCAACATTGTTATTCAAAAGTGCAAGTTAGCAATAAATGTAATTTTTCTATAAGATGGTTACCTCTATTTATTTTTTTAAATTCACACAGTTGGAAACCCACAAAAAAGTATAGGGGTGAAAGGAGATTTGCTCCTTTGCTGTGTCACCCTGCTCAGCTTGGAGCCTGGGCTTAGCTCAATTTTTTAACCAAGACCCACTTCCCAGCCCAGCAAGGAGTCTGGATTCCTTGTTCCTTCACCTTCCTGGTCCTCTGCTTCCTTGCTGCTCAGCTTGGAGCTGGGGCTTGGCTCCAGGGCTGTGCTCTCCCATCCAGCAATGGAGATGAGCTATTGTGCCCCTTCTCCTGTGCCCAGACCCAACATGACTTTTTAAAGGCCTTGTGTAATCCAGCGGAAAGCATGATATGTGAGCCCCCCAACTCAGCTAGCATAGATTCCCCTTCTGTGTGTATGTTGCCTTCAGGTGCTGGGATCTCAACAGACTGGAAGTAAGTAAGCATGACCGCACATTTATCATAATACAGGTAAAACCAGCAGTTTCCAAACCATCATTCTGCAATACTATTTTGTCATAAGCAACCATAGTCAAATTTGGTCCAGGTTATAAGTTTACAGCATCTGTCATCATCAACAAAACCTCCTCAAAGTGAGTGGAAATAGACAACCATGTACTGTGTACCATCTTAAGCTCCTTTCTTTCCCTGACTTGGGATACTGTAGTTTGTACTAGACTTTTTACCCTTCACCCCCTGCAAGCGGCTGGTGCTGCATCTTGGATTAATGACTTTTCAAACATGTAAGATGATTTTTTGTTCAATTTTGTAAGAGAGTAAAGCTGTTCAGGTTTGGCATGGGCTAGCTACTCTCCAAAAAAGTGGTCTTGAGTATATTGTATACTTGGACCATCTTCCAGCTCTAATTAGGCCAATATGTATTTGTTGAGTATGTGTTGGTCTTGAGCAGATTTCTGTTGTCTACCCTCCATTGACTTCTCTGCATTGGGAAGGAACCCTGTATATTGTGGACTCTCCTTCCTTGGAGGTTTTTAAGCAGAGATTGGATGGCCATCTGTCATGGTTGCTTTAGTTGAAATTCCTGCATTGCAGGGCATTGGACTGGGTGACCCTCTACAATTTTAGACCTCATAAGAAGTACAACAGATTTTAAAGTGTTTCAAGTTGAAGAGCAAACTTTCAGCTGTCAACAGTTATTATTAGCTAGGACGTTCAGGCCATTCATCTTAATATTTAGCATGCTCCCGGATGCTCTAAATTGTCAAATGCTTGATGGGAACCCTCCATTAGCTTTCTCTGTTGTCGTATGACTTTTCATAGCATTATATAGGATGCGTGTGGCACTGTGGTCTAAACCACTGAGCCATTTGGGCTTGCCGATCAGAAGATCAGCAGTTCGAATCAGCATAACGGAGTGAGCTCCCATTGCTCTGTCCCAGCTCCAGCCAACCTAGCAGTTCAAAAGCACACCAGTGCAAGTAGATAAATAGGTACCACTGCGGCGGGAAGGTAAAAACGTTTCTGTGCGCTCTGGTTTCCGTCATGGTATTCTCTTGCACCAGAAGCGGTTAAGTCATGCTGGCCACATGACCCAGAAAACTGTCTGTGGACAAACGCCCGCTCCCTCGGCCTGAAAGCGAGACAAGCGCTGCAACCCCATAGTCACCTTTGACTGGACTTAACTATCCAGGGGTCCTTTACCTTTATAGCATTAAGATTTACCCACTGCTAGAAGTGAGATGTTGACATGAATCAACCACTGAGCTGATGTAGCGCAGTCATTTCCCTCTCTTTCACTGCAAGATCTCAATTCAGTCAGTCATGCAATCCTAAAGACGCTTACACGGGAGTAAGTCCTGCTCAACACAGTGGGACTTTCTTCCAATTGCACTATTAGTTCCACTGAAAATAATGAGATTTGGACAACAGAGAGTATTGCATTATCTTGAAGACTTACACAGATTTATTGGGACATGAGCTTTTATGGCTAGAGCCCATTCTGTCAGATGCATGAATTGTTATCCTCTGTTGGCAGGCGCTTACATGGATATGGAGAAAAACAGATGTAATCAGTGGGGCCAAAAATGGGATGTAAGTTAATAACTAACTTTCCTTGGGTTTCAAGGGAGACTTAGCTGTGAGCTTCTTCATGCCTGGCACTTTTTCTATGCGAAAATAATCTACATGTTGGAAAAGGGCATTGGTGAAGACCCACAAAGTACCCAGGAATTTCCAAGTTTTCGGAAATTTTAGGTTCAGCTGCAGGTCCCATTTACTCTTCCATGGGGTTTTTCATATTCTACAGGAACACACTCCTCATAACCAGCAGATGCAGGCCTCAGAAGAGCACATAGATTGGCATTAAGTCTAGGATCCATTCCACTACCTCAGTAAGATCACCCAGCAAGTACAATGAGGCTTCGTAGTAATATATCAGGTCTTGTCCATTGCCTGAAATTTTAGGAGTACATGACACATTGTACAGTGGTGGTTTTCATTTCACAAGTCATATAAAAATATATCTATGCAGTGTACAAAATATTGGTTGAAACCAAAACAGCATAATATAAAATCAAAGCAAAATACCTTATTGAATCAGGATTACAACATTGGTAATTGGACAAGAAGATAATAAAAATACATACTTTTCATAAGACGTCTTGCTAAAGTAACCAGCTCCATTGTTGGTGCCTAAAACTCTCTGTGGATGGGTAGCGCATATCATAAACCTGGCATCGCCACACAAAACACACCATTTCTTGTTAAGGAGAGTCTGACATTACAAGGGAACATTTACGTATTTATTTCAGAAGACTCCTTACCTACCCTTCACCATAAGGTCCCAGGGTAGATTTGACGAAAATAATATGCAGTTATAAAACATAAGAAACCATTACACAATGACTGAAACAAGTAAAAGAGTTCTAAATGGAACAGAACAGTATAGATTCAGCAGAAGAGATGTCCCACAAAACAAATAACTCAAATGCCGGGATAAGCATATGCTGAAAGACATGCAAAACAGGCATATAAAAGCCTATTGCAATCTTTTTTTATACAGTCAACAACTAAATATTCTTGCTTACCCTTCTTGTAGACGTGTCAATGCAGTCTGTCTGTGTGTGTGTGTGTGTGTGTGTGTGTGTGTAAAAGAGGGAGTGCACAGCATTGTAACTAAGGAGGAATCTTCACTCAGACTACATTTTGGAACCTCTATACAGTATCCACACAAAAGACAGGAAGAACAGCTAACTTCAAATAGGCAAAATGAGGCTGATGGGTTTTTTGAGTGTATGTGTTATTTCTAGCAAAGCTTCCCTTTTCAACAAAATCCCCTCTTCCCCTCATGAAACTGAAATTCCCCTCAATTTATGGATGCTGGCTCTGTTGCAAAGGAGGCAGACAGATAATAGCCCAAATGCTAACCGTTGAAAGTGCAAGGTAGCCCATGAATGGTGATACGGGACCTATCCTATTATATGGGATATAATATATGCACATTACAGACAGGCAAATTGCTGAGACGCTATCCTGAAACACAAGTGCCAACTAGAAGGGAGTGTCCTCTCAAAGGAATGTGTTGGCCTCTTAACCACTCACTTGCTGTTCTGCATGAAATGACATCCTGAGTTAAATTACAGTACTTAACAACTTGGCGGTATTGTACGTTTTCCTGCACTGTTAGGAAGAATTCTACTTCTGCATTGCATGTTACCAGCTGTCAGAATTACCGCAATTATGATTTGCCCAAAAGATGCTTTACTTATTTAAAATGATTCAATATCAGATATAAAACTTTGGGTAAGACGTAACAGTTCATCAGTTGAGTCTTCCAAGGGGTGTGTTATATAGGCATATATGGCATTTCATTACGATTTTAGCTGTACAGAGCACTGTACAATTGTGCATCGTTCTAAGGAAGGCAGTCTCTTCACATTTTGCAGATGGGAATCTAAGGCCAAACATAGTGCTGTGAATGGAATTCACATGGGTCTGTAGTTGATTTGGGGTTTGAGCCGACATCTGCTAGGTTATATTACATCGTTTTCGTTGCAAATTGCTACTTTCTTGGAAGAGCATGTTTGTTGTTTGCATCGTTACCACAGAACAAACCATTTGTGTTGGGACTCAGCAACTCCTTCGACCCATTGTGCCATTTTTGCAGTGGCTTCCTCTAAACTGGGTCTTAGTATCCAAAACACTACTCTGTGTAATGCATTCACTTTCATTTGCTGAGACACAAATGAAATGTGTAAAATAGGAAACGCCCGCTGTCCCTTGAAATGCACTGCAATGTGCTCTGGGGCTACGCCCAAGCCTGGACTGGAGGCCCCAAGCAAAATGCTGCAGTTAGACCATTGCAAGGGCAAGACTTCTAATGCCACCGTGGGACACGGGTGGTGTTGTGGATTAAACCATAGAGCCTAGGACTTGCCGATCAGAAGGTCGGCAGTTTGAATCCCCGCGACGGGATGAGCTCCTGTTGCTCGGTCCCTGCTCCTGCCCACCTAGCAGTTCGAAAGCATGTCCAAGTGCAAGTAGATAAATAGGTACCACTCCGGCGGGAAGGTAAACGGCGTTTCCGTGTGCTGCTCTGATTCGCCAGAAGTGGCTTAGTCATGCTGGCCACATGGCCCGGAAGCTGTACGCTGGCTCCCTCGGCCAGTAAAGCGAGATGAGCACCGCAACCCCAGAGTCGGTCACAACTGGACCTAATGGTCAGGGGTCCCTTTACCTTCACCTTAACTGATGCCTAAAAGGTTGCACTCGCTGTCCATATGTAGGGTTGCCGTACAGTGCCTAGGCAGCAGTCGCTGAAATGTCCAGGAACCCATGTCATTAGTGTCATTTCTGACAATTTCCCTTTAGAGTAGCTCAAAAACACTTCAATTTTGGGGTAAAAGTCAAAAAAGCTCAACAACCTTTCTGTCCAGATTTTCACTTTTTGAAATATGGCAACCCTACCACATGTTACCAGAAACTTCTTAGGTTAAACAGTGTATAAATGGCTACAACCATTTCTTGGTTTTCTCTGTTTTTGTGCAGTGCCACCGATAATCTGGCTAGTCCCCAGTCTTCCATTTGGACTAATAAGGATAATCAAAGGGCAACATTGGTCTTTGTGTGGCTGGAGGATATTGGGGGTGATCTGAAGAAGCCTTTATCTAGAAATAAAGCTGTTTGTACATTCCATCCTGTTCTTTCTGTTTAGAATTTCGTTTGATTAGCAATTCGTTTTTCAGTTTAAAAGAGTAGTGTAAAATTCATAGTCTGACATCAAAGGTTGCTTTCAGTATTCACTTCAAGGTACAGTTTAATTCTCTTTGAAAAAAAAAAAAGCCTTTGGGGACATTTCTCAAGAAAGTGATGGCAGAACAGCAGAAATAGTCAGTTTGTAGCTTTGACAGCCTTTTTCAAACAACGAAGAATAGGCAGCAGCGCAGACTTACCTTAATTTGAAAACATAATAGAATGGAGTCTAAATTGAGGAATGCCAAAGGAATGTTGAGAGAGAGAGAGCTGCAGTTGCAATCACATTTGTAAAGGAAATGTGAGGTATTCCAGCTGTCATCAACAGCGCTGGCCCAAGACATTTTGCCACCTGAGGCACACCACAAAACGACTCCTCCCCTCACCAGGGATCGAGGGTTGAGGGAAGATCTGCATTGGGAACAAGGGCGGGTGTGTGGAATAAAATCCTACACTAGGAACAAGGGGGTGAGTAAAGATCTACAACTGCAACGAGGGAGGGGGAAATCAAATCAACCTTACCTGATGGTTGAAGAAGGAATCAAAGGTGGTCATGGGCAGGGGTGTCTTACCCATGTTACCGGAAAAATCCGAGGGCTCCCTTGGACAAAAACAAAGACACCAACCAGGATAACTTGGAGCAAAACAGCAGCCTGTAGGCTTGGCCTTTATTGAACTGTTGCAACAGGGTGTTCCCCTCACTTGCAGGAGAGAGGAAAGACAAAGAAAAATGGTGTGCAAGGCCTTATAAAAACTTTTGAAATTCCCATCCTGTAGGTCAAGCCCACCCCCAGAAACATCATGCATACATCACAGAAAGGAGGGGTTGAGGGAGGGGTGGTGGTGGTAACCTGAGTGTTCTGTCACCTGGCTGGTTCCCTTCTCCCCCTCCCCATGAGTCATTTTCAGAAGACAAAAGGTAGTCGCAGTTTCCTGCCCCCTGAGGGGGAATCCAATCACTGTTCTTTTGTTATAGTCCGTGTTGAATCCACTCGTGTATGCAGTCCGTTGTGTTGTTGCTGGTCTTCTGTCTGAGACCATCAGGGTTGGCATAGCAACTGGGCAGGGCTCCTGTGGATGTGCTGGTATGCTCAAGGGATTATGGTGGCCTGTATCAAACCTTCCCCATTTTGTAGTACTTCCTTCATGGAGTAAAATAAAAGTGGAACAGTGCAAATCCGATGTATGGTTGATTTTCTATGAATTTATAACAGAAGCGTAGTGTATGTAGTGTGTGAGTGTGAGTGTGTGTGAAGTTTGTAGAAACTGAATGATTGGGGGGGGTTTCCTGCTACACCCATAGAGGCTAGTGGTGTGGGGTGCCAGGGCACCAAGTTCTGGAGGGCACCAGGGAAGAGGCGGAAGCTGGACGCGGCGCCTCCCAGCATCCGCTCACCGCCCTCGCCTGCTGTAGCGCGCCGAAGCAGCACCACACCCGGAGCCTCCATCTGCCATGGCCACCGCGGCACGAAGTGGCCAGCTGAGCCGGAAGGCGTTGTGTCCAGCCTCTGCCTCTTCCCCGCCGGAGGAACTGCCCTCCGGCCACTGCCCGCCTCCTCCAACCCCACCAGCAGCGCTGTCCTCCCTAAAAAACTCTGGAAAACAGGGGGGCCACCCGAGGGAGCTTTGCACCATGGCGCCGGATATGCTTAAGATGGCCCTGGTCATGGGGGAGAAAGGCACTCACTCTGAATCGGCTGGGTGGGTGCAGAGCCCAGGAGACCCCAGAGGGCAGCCCCTGCCATTCCTCCCTAGGGGTGTGAGCAGACCATCAGCTCCTCCTATTCTCCAAGAGGCTGCTGTAGAGGCAGAATGTGGTGCTATTGCCAAAGAGGTGGCAGATCCAGTCTCCAAGGAGCATTCTGCAGCCATTTTTGCTTTTGCTGCAACAGCGGCAGACAGTGCATTCGTTGGAGGCCAGATCTACTGCCCTTGTGGATCCTGCCACCCGAGGCAGTCAGCACACCTTGCTTCATGGTGGGGCCGGCCCTGGTCATTAATCACACTCAGTATAAAATGGCTGATTGTTCTGACTTGCTAGAGACTGATGAGATATAAATTTTGAAGCTTGCGGTTCAATGCCCATAATGACTATAACATGGTTGTTGGGGTTTTTTTTTTGCAATTTCCTCCCAAGTTGTTTATTGTTTGGCAAAGTTGCCAAAATGTTTTATTTACTCTCCAGACAAATACAGTGCTGTGTGTATTCTATCATCAACAACAACAACAATGTTTTCTAAGTCGTGAGATGACTTTCCGTCCTTCGGATCATTCTTTCTAACGTTCACTTATAGTAATAGCATTTTGACAGATACAGGTGGTAGCTGCTAAGAGTAAACAGATCACAACTGGCCATTGCAGTTTTTAAAATACATGAGCCATACTTGTACTAAGTTGCTTTTGCCAAGGACTGAAACTGGCTTGATCCTAAAAAATTATGACTCTCCTATGGATACCCATAAGGAGTGGGGCACACAGTACGTTTAATTAATCTTGTTACCCGTTACGGTAATTCTTTCAGGTCTTTCAAGCTTTCCTGCGTTCCTTGTTCAAACGATCATTTGCACATTTTTCAAACAAACAGAAATGCAAACCTAATAAACTATTTCTGTTTATGTCCAGAAATATTATGCAATACAAACAAAATTAAATATAAAGAAAATTAAACCTCTTTTAGAATCTTTTTCTTCTTCTTAATGCGGTATTGCAACATTTCAAGCATAACTCCTAGCTAACATTTTATTTCATTTTGTGCCATAACAGATCATTTTCTGGACTCTGTAGGAACACATAAGTCCTTTTTGAATGATCATTCAAAATACGCTTCAACCGCAGTTTAAGGTATTGCCACATCTGCCCTACAATCAACATCCTCAATTGCTCTTGCAGCAGTTGTGTGTAAGGAGCCTCTCTGCTGTTTGCTGCCTTAAAAAAATAATTAAATAAAAATCGCACTACCTCATCCCTAAACATTAGGAAGAACTTCCTGACAGTAAGAGCTGTTCGACAGTGGAATTTGCTGCCAAGGAGTGTGGTGGAGTCTCCTTCTTTGGAGGTCTTTAAGCAGAGGCTTGACAACCATATGTCAGGAGTGCTCTGATGGTGTTTCCTGCTTGGCAGGGGGTTGGACTCGATGGCCCTTGTGGTCTCTTCCAACTCTATGATTCTATGATTCTATGATCCCATTCCCACACAGAAATTGTGGCAGAACAGCCACAAAGTGTATTGGAAATGTCAAATCCATGTATCTTTTTTTAAGCAGGAAAAATGGCACCACATGTTTGAACAACTAATGAAAGCCAGTAGGAATCTTATGTCCTTGTTCACAAGATAGGTTACAAAATTTGGCAGTTTTGTGATTTTTATTGATTCAGTATTTTGTTTTTAATTCTGATATTTTTGTAAGCTGCCCTGGGATGATTTGGGGGAAGGGCTACTAGTATTAGCAGTAATATTTCCATGTACCAACCACAGCACCATGTGTCACACTATGGTTATAAAGGCAATGAGTATCTTGTGGGAGGTATTGCATTTTCCCAGGTATACAGTGAACTATGCCTTGAAGGGAGGCATGCAGACTGTGTGCAAATAGACACTTGGTGTACAAAAAATAAATATCCTGATTGTGTAGGAAAGTCTGGAAAGGTTTGCTGTGGCTGGAGTGCAAGGGATCTAGGATTTGTTGCACCTGGGAGAAAGACCTTGAATCTCACTAGACATATCCTAAACTTCTTTTCTTTTTTTCTTTTCTTTTCTTTTCTTTTCTTTTCTTTTCTTTTCTTTTCTTTTCTTTTCTTTTCTTTTCTTTTCAATAAACATATTTAATTCCAGGCAGACAGACATTGTCAACTTGCAAGCAATTATATATGTGCCATCTGAGCACAGAGCATGTAACCCAGCTGAAATATATTACCTACCAGCTCGTGAAAAGATTTGAACTGTGAAGCTGTTACTGAGCCTGGTCTTTTATTGTTAAGCTTGGGAAAGTACCTAGGGCTAAAGAAAGAGAATAGTTTTTTCCCAGTATTGAGGGTGGTATGAAAGAGGCATTGTTGTTTGGACTGTATGCACTTGTTCTACTATCTACTAGCTAACAGAGTTTTGTGGTGCTTCAAAAATTTACAAAACCTGTTTAACCAGAGAGGATAATGACACCAAAGAAATATGGGTACTCTGCGAAAGTGACAATAACTTACATTGTGCCATATCCAATTTTCTGTGTTTGCACATAACAATAAGCCAAGAAATTTGGGATTGTTCCTACTTAGCTTCTTTATCTGTGTGAGCAAGTAAACAAACAAACCAGGAGGAGGGATAGCTGAACCTAGGATCATGGTTTGTTTCTCTCTGACAAAGACTCTCTGGCAACCAGAGTTTGGTCTTGACATACGAATCCTGGCTTGTTAGTGGGGAGCAAACCACAACCCTGGGTTCAGTAATGCTAGCCTGTGTCTTTGCAGGTTTGCTTTTACCCACCTGTGTGAATGACCGCTCCCCGCATAAAACGGGGGGCGCCCTTTGCGTGGACATGCGCAGCCCCTGGATCTGGAGCGGCTCCATCAACACAGGCTTGGCTTCGCCTTCCCCCAGGTGGGATACCTGGAGGTCTCTGCCTACCTCAGTCACTTGTCCAATCCCGCTTGGGGGAAGCTTTGCCAAGGAGACCAGGCCAGGTAGGGGAGGGACTACCTGCCCACACAATAGAGGGAGGATCTTACCTGGGAATCCTCACTTGGCTCCAGAGCTTCTCCCACCCTACCCACCCTCAGTTAAGTCTTATTTTGCAGGTTAACTTTTCTTCACAGGTATGCAGGCGCTGCTACGTCAAGGTCGCTGTTAAAGGGCCGGAAAGAAATTCCCCTGCATTGGCAGGTTTTGCGGCGGCGTAACGGGGGCGGCTATCTCTGCTTGAACATATGTTCTCCAGAGCCGGCCCACCCCACCCCCCACTGGATAACCCTGATGTTCCCTAGGCCCCCGGCTGGGGACTGGGGAAGGATAACGCCCAATGCCTGAGCCAAAGTCTACCCACATCTGAAATATAATAAAGTTGAGTCGTTATTCCACATGACGGGGGGGCTGCCCGGGATCTGGGGGACTCCGCCTGTCCATGCAAAGGAGGATTGAAGGCTTCTTTCATGTACAGTACAGTTTATCAAGCTAAGGTTCCAGCTTATTGTTACACATGAGTGCAACGGATACCTTGCCTCCAACCTAGCAGAGCATGGAGTTCTGTTATCAGTTATTTGTACATCCTGTTGGCATCACTGTAACTCCGGAATGGGCCAGAGAATTGCTTTTATAATGTTTACTATTTACCAAAAATTATTTGAAGTGTAGAGTACCTTTACTCCTTTCTTCTTCCCTCCCTTAAGTCATTATTTCTTACAGTGTTTTCTTTGACGATCTGCCATGGAACATTTAGCTAGTGAACAAAACAGTCAAGGGAGTAATTTTATTACAGAGGAAAGTTCCATATGAAACCATTTATTATTATTTTCAAGGAATTATATTTCATTTGATCGAACATGACATATACGCTATGGTTCTGGAAGAGGCTTTTTATATCAGATAAATCTTATTTGTACCAGCCTTATTTCTCTTTCACTGCTTTAAAAATGCTTGCTATTTTTTAAAAAATTGCTAGACAGGAGAAAATAAACCAATTTGTGACATCAAATTATCTGTGTTGTGATTTATAGCTTTACATCCTTATGTCATGGATTGATGGTGTTTACTGTGAAGGGGTGTGGGATGAGGGGAAAAAACCTAATGCACAAGGAGCAGTGACTTCATTGATGAAGATGCAGCGGTGGAGCAAGCCGATTGGGTGCTTGGGGTGGTGTGTGTGCCCCGTGCCCAGGGGTGGGGCCAGCTGCCCGCAGGGTGGGGCGAGCTGGGGCAGGACGCTCTGTGGGGTCTGCTGTAGGGCAGCTGAGTTGGAGGCAGCGGGCAGACTGTTTGGGACAGTGCGAAGCCTGTGGGTGCCCAAGCCACCATGTCACTCCCAGGAGAGACGTGTGGTTCGGGCACGCTGCAGGCCCCGCGGTGAGTGCCGCCCGGCATTTTGTCACCCCAATCAGTGGTGACATCCGGGGTGGACCTTCCCCACCGCACCCCCTTCCTCCGCCCCTGTGAAGATGGCTAGCTGATTTGAGTTTTCCCCCCTCACCTGGATAAATAGCAGTTAACTGCACCAAAACACATAAAATAAATATTTATAATACTGCGCCTGAAAAGGGCATGTCCCAGGAAGTCCATGGATTCGAAGAAATGTCTCTCAAGATCTATTTTGGCTTGCAGCACGTTATCTTCTCTGCAGCCTTCAGTGACAAACCTGGTGGCTCTGCAGGGACATCCAAAACACAGTGAAGTTAAGGAGAATTATAAATTCTTACCAGAATGCTGGAAAAAATTAAGAGTGACTTATCAGAAGAGTGGTCATAAAAGATGATAATAAAAGGGTTGCTTTTTTTCAACTTTGGAATTTAGGTATGCATAAGTTACCCATCTATCACTTCTATTCCTTAAATGCAATGACAGATTAAACTCCTCTTAGTTGATGTGGAAGATAGAAGTCATATGTAAAAGGTTTATCTGAGCTACCTGACCAATTGGAACTCCTGGAATGAGACATTGACAAAATTCACAGAATTCTCCCTACCCAAGACCCACACTGACAGGGAAAACCAAGAGATATTATTGTGTGATTTCCTCAATACCTTATTCATACAAATATATTTAACCTTGCCATGGAAAAGGATAACATAGAATATGAAAGTCAAGAAGTATTTGGCTTCCCTGACTTGAGCACTTTGCATCACACATGTATTTTTACAGTATATACCATCCTCCTTCAAGATTAAGGAGTTTGCTACAGTTGGGGAGATATTCCTTCGAGAAGATAATTGTGTCCAATAAGGGTATCTTCCCACGCTGCTACAACTCACAAAGTGGCAAAGGCTGTATGGATTCCCTCTGCATTAATATGGGTGACAACATAGCTGCTGTTGATTCAGATGACAGCGAAATCGACTAGGAATCGAGAGGCACTTATCAGTGACAATACAGAAAAAAGAACAAGACCAGATGTCCGCAAAAGCCTGGAGGAGTGAACACAACTGGATCTCAGAACTCTGAGAAAGCTCCCAAGAATCAACGGAAAGGCTCCTGGCTCTTCCATTTGCTGGCCTTTGGGAAATTACTAACTCTCACGTGCTTTATGAAAATGGCAGATGGACAAGTTTAGCTCTGTGGGGGGGGGTGAGAGAACCCCCCAGAACAGCAAGGGGAGGGGGGATTGTTCCACCTGGCAAGCCAAAATACGATCAGATGACATTGAATTCCTCCCTATATTTTTTCCGATAACCCTAAAAAAAGAAAATCTTGTGTTGTTTTTAATTGCTAAATTTACTTCTTAAATTCATCCATTGTGGGGGGGGGGGGGAGTGAGACTCTGTTACAAAGTGCTTTATGTTGTTGTTTAGTTGTTTAGTCATGTCTGACTCTTCGTGACCCCATGGACCAGAGGACGCCAGGCACTTCCACTGCCTCCTGCAGTTTGGTCAAACTCATGCTGGTAGCTTTGAGAACACTATCCAACCATCTCGTCCTCTGTCGTCCCCTTCTCCTTGTGCCCTCCATCTTTCCCAACATCAGGGTCTTTTCCAGGGAGTCTTCTCTTCTCTTGAGGTGGCCAAAGTATTGGAGCCTCAGCTTCAAGATCTGTCCTTCCAGTGAGCACTCAGGGCTGATTTCCTTAAGAATGGAGAGGTTTGATCTTCTTGCAGTCCATGGGACTAAAGAGTCTCCTCCAGCACCAGAATTCAAAAGCATCAATTCTTCGGCGATCAGCCTTCTTTATGGTCCAGCTCTCACTTCCATACATCACTAAAGTGCTTTATAGAAAACATATATATGGGGGAACCTGGAAAGTCACACTAAACATTATGCCATGCTGCCGCTGCTAGCTGTTTCAGCAATAATTCAACTTAAACTAAACACACCATTGGTGCAGATGAAACAGGCTTCTAATATCAGACAGGGGGAAGCGGACTTCACAAGACTGCTCTTTATTAA
Organism: Podarcis pityusensis; assembly: GCF_964106645.2. Lineage (NCBI taxonomy): Eukaryota > Metazoa > Chordata > Lepidosauria > Squamata > Lacertidae > Podarcis > Podarcis pityusensis. The sequence goes on from NC_138028.1 coordinate 127,869,872, forward strand.
AAAAAAAAAAAAATTAGACAGGAGAACCATTTATGAAAAGTACAATGACTGTGTGGAGAAGATGGATAAATTAACACCCGTGCCCATATTCTTGCTCATTCCCTTTCGCTTGCACCCTGTTTTATTGTAGTGAAAAAATTACTCACAGGTTAATTTCCAATCTCTTTCCAATGTAAAGCTTGGAAAGAGAGAGGGTTTTACGTATTCAACTTCTTTAAGACTGTACTCCCATTATCAGGTCCACAATTTGTAGAAAAGCTAGAGACATTACAACATAATTAGGAACAAATCCTTTTTTAGAAAAACAATTGGTGGGTGGAGGGAAGGGGGTGGGGGATTTTTGTTTCTTTATTAAAAATGCAAATAAAAACATAATTGGGTACAAATCCATCCAGATTTATACTTCAGATTAATTTGCAAAGGGAAGCACTAGACAATTCCAAAGTTCTGCTGAGTTCCCCCTAAAAAAAAAAGCCCTGACAAAATGTATACTATTTAAAAGCAGACATTTGGGCGGGGGATATGCACAAAAAGAGACAGAATGGACCTATAATTGAGCACCAGCAAACTGAAATAGGGTGGAATCATCCCAATACAGTGGTACCTCGGGTTAAGTACTTAATTCATTCTGGAGGTCCGTTCTTAACCTGAAGCACCACTTTAGCTAATGGGGCCTCCTGCTGCTGCTGTGCTGCCGGAGCACGATTTCTGTTCTCATCCTGAAGCAAAGTTCTTAACCCGAGGTACTATTTCTGGGTTAGTGGAGTCTGTAACCTGATGCGTATGTAACCTGATGCGTATGTAACCCGAGGTACCACTGTATACACTTTTTTTCTTCTTCCTGTATCTCTCAAAGACAATGGATTTAGAGACATAAACAGGACAAGTCTAGGAAAAAACAAACCTCAAGTCACATTTATCCTGGTGGTGGTGTTTTTTTTTCTTTTTTCAGAATGAAGTTGGCTGAGAGGTTGTGAAATATTTTCTAACTTAGCTACTGCACTACTGGGAACTGAAGGTTTATGACTCAACCATAGGAAGTTAAAAGGAAGTTAAAATGCAGTGTTTTCCTTCCTTCCTTCCTTCCTTCCTTCCTTCCTTCCTTCCTTCCTTCCTCTCTCTCTCTCTCTCTCTCTCTCTCTCCCCCCTTCCCTACCCCACCAATTTCGTTCAAGTATTAAATATAACAGGCAATTTCTTAACAAATTGTTTGGATCTTCTACTCTCTTCATTCCACACCAGCTGATTATTTTTATTCCCTAATAGCGTCTATTGAGGAAAACATAGCTTGATGAAGGCTTACTTTAACTTGTGCATGTATACATTATTCGTATAAAAATTCCAATCCAAATGAATAGTTCACATTTTTTTAAAAAGGGGGGCACTTGAGACAATATTTCTTTTTCCTATCCTTTTGCACAGCATTATTAATAAGTTTTTGCTTCATCTTTTATTTAACTGCTGAGGTGGAATTAGGTCACATTCTGCCGTATTTCCTCATCTATTTATCCACAAGAATGTCTTAATGGTTTTCAGTCAACCAAATGACAATAATGAGCTTTTCTCAGACACTTTCTTTAGGGAGTCTGTTTGATTAATATGTTGTGTTTAGCTATTTCGTTTAAGAGGGCTTGAGTAATCTAATTTAGAAGGTCCATCCCTGCAAGTTATGCTGCGAGTTACAGCTAACAGAGATAGTTATAGGTAGGTAGCCATGTTGGTCTGCCGTAGTCGAAACAAAATAAAAAAAATTCCTTCCAGTAGCACCTTAGAGACCAACTAAGTTTGTTATTGGTATGAGCTTTCGTGTGCATGCACGCTTCTTCAGCTAACAGAGATAACTATGTTCTAAACAAACAAACAAAAAAGAAAGAAAGAAAATAAATTAATAATTTTTAATCAGGTGTAAACTGACTCATTCTCTCATAGTTCCACACCCCAGCCAGTGTTAGAAACTGAGATATGAAGCTAAATGGCGCCTTAAACCTAGGTTATGTGTGCAACAACAGAATGTCTAGGCACACATTTTTAATAACAAGAATACAAAGCTGAAAATGAATGAACTGCAGTTGAAATATTATGTTCATTTTTCACATGGTCTAGTCCTTTCCCTGCCCACCCCCTAATATTCTTTAAGTCTTCAGAGAATAGCTGGAAGTGGGGAGGCAGAAAAAGGTCCTCCCTTCCTTCCACTCTGCAATTTTAAACTGAAATCTTAGGTGCAGTACTGCGCCCGGAGCTCAGAAACTGCCCATGCCAATGAAATCCACTGTCCCAAGATGTGCCTAGAACAATGGTAGCTTCGAACACTGACCACAGCGTTTACCAGACAGATCTTGAGAGTAAAATAGCCTTTCTGCCCTTCTTTAGAAAAGCAAGCTAAACCCTCTTGGAATGTGTTCTATCATAGATTGTCTGTGGAATCTTGCCTCGCAGTATTCATTTGGAGGCAGTCTTGCTCCATCATCGTGTGAACGCTCTAACAACATTAACTAATGAAATGAGAAATGATGATACTTGAAAAGATCTGTCTAGGCCAAAGTACTTTTAGTGTTCAGGAGGCTAGGTGCTCTAAGAAAGTTTACTGGGATAACGTTTTATTTTATTTTTAAAAATGCACTTTAGTTTAAAAAAGGTAAAGGGACCCCTGACCATTAGGTCCAGTCATGACCGACTCTGGGGTTGCGGCGCTCATCTCGCTTTACTGGCCGAGGGAGCTTCCGGGTCATGTGGCCAGCATGACTAAGCCGCTTCTGGCGAACCAGAGCAGCGCACAGAAACGCCGTTTACCTTCCCGCCGGAGCGGTACCTATTTATCTACTTGCACTTTGACGTGCTTCTGAACTGCTAGGTTGGCAGGAGCAGGGACCGAGCAACGGGAGCTCACCCCGTCGCGGGGATTCAAACCGCTGACCTTCTGATCGGCAAGTCCTAGGCTCTGTGGTTTAACCCACAGCGCCGCCCGTGTCCCTCTGCACATTAGTTTACGCACACACACACACACAAACATTTTCCAAAAGTGAAATCAAGTATTTCGTTCTTCCAGTGGTACTTAACGCCCCAAGTATTTTGGTTGCTTTAAAAACATGGTGCCAACGTGCCAACTCTGACAGCTTGCTTACACAAAAGGACATCCTCTGCTCCCCCCTGCAGTCCCCTGTGTGCCCCCAAAATCTGCTCTGGAGGATCAGCGGAGCCTTCAGAGCAGATGAGGAGGCGTCACAGTGGGTGTAGAGGAAGGATGAGTTCCTTTCCATCTGCTAGGACAATGCTGGATCTTGCTGGGGTTTTTTAAGTCCATTTTAAATTCTCTTGACTAAGCAGGTTGAAAGGAATGCCCTTTCTTTCCGTGTTAAGGGTGGGTCACCAAAGATCAAAACTGGAGCTCTAATGCAAAGTACAAAACCACCAAAATCAGGACCATACCGTAATAATTTAAAATGCAGTTGCTGTAATCTTGCAGCTCTGCCCTCTGTGCAACATAAGCACTCTTAAAATAACCCTTTTGATACATGTGATTTTGTAAAACGACATATTTTTTAAGTGCATATGCTGCATTTGAATTGCTAATAATGTTTTCCGCTGCTGCAATTATATCCAGATTGTGATGGAGTTCTATTCATGTTCCTGCACACAAATCACCTTAGCCATTTAATTAGAACAGCTAAATGCTCCCTTCCTGCTAAAAGGTGCTGAACCTCCTCTTCAGTCCTGCCCTATTGTCTCCTTGCTGTCTGCTGAACTCAAAATTACAAGAATATAATACAGTTGGCCATGTGGTGTTGATCAGTGAACTCATTTGTCTTTCAGCCATGCAAATCTATGAATGTCACTCATCAATAAACTGTATTTAATCAGGAGAGTACAAATCTCATGGGCAGGGTTTTCCGGAAGAGAGAAGTTTGTGTCCGTGAAAGGGCATCTGATAGAAAACATTTCACTGGATAACTGCAAGTGATTGGCCATCTGGCAAGGAGTAAGTCTCCCACCCCAATCAGTGTGGTGTTGAGGTTTTAGTGTCAGATTTGGAGTCAGAGAGCCACTTCAAGTTTAAGACGATCACTGTGAACCCAATTGCTAATGAGAGAGAGAGAGAGAGAGTGTGTGTTCATATCTATGGATGAGCTGTTTTGCTACACCCACTGTTAAGTTGTGGGTGAACATATCAGACGACACAGCGATTCTTCAAACAGCTCTTGTTTATTCACAGGCCAGGACAGAACTGAGCTGAAGGGCTCAGTCAGCCTGCTTATATAGAGCTCCAGTACCACGTTACTGTAACAACTTTCTAAAACTATCCAATCACTGAACGTCACTTTCGATCCTTCATTTGCATAACTATCTACAGTATCCCCCTGCTGGCCCAGGGTGAGAACTTCAGTACATAACACCCGCCATCAGCAAAAAGCATGATTTTCAGCATGTTTAGTCCAGAACCTTGGAACTACAACCCAGAATGTGAAATTAATTTCTATCACGTACGTCTTTATCTTGCGACACCCTATTTGCAATTAAGGCTGCAATCCCATATAGATTTACTTGAGAGTAAGCCCTGTTGAACATTCTATACGTTTTTAGAATTGAACTACATATTTTATAATTTTCTTTCTAACATTAGCACGTTAAGATCCATGGAACATATGCCCAAGCTCACGGTCCTAATTGTCTTAAGTTGCAGTCAGCTTTGGCTTGTCTGGCATGTTTGCCAACATATTCGTTTCCTTCAACGGTTAAATAAGCCTGACAAATGTTGATTATGCCATAAAAGGAGATCACCCATGGTGCTTTGCAGTGATGTTTTTCCTTGCAAATGCTGTTTGACAGGCTTAAGCAAAGCTATTGCGTGGCAAATTTCCAAATCCATTTACACGTACATGATTAAAAGCAGGTTGCATTGTGGGCAAAGCCTCTCATTTAGCAATTTGAAAACTGAAAATCCAGAAATCGTAAATGACAATTACCTGTGATCTGAGCTGAAAAGTCTTTTAGACATGGCTATGTAAAGTAGTACAAAGCTTAGTTCTTTGTTTCTAGGATTTGGCTGGGTATTTAGTGATTTTCTGTTTCAACAAGCAGAATGAAATATCTTGTCACAAATGAAAAGACTATTTTATTTTTCAAGGTGGTTCTCAAATTAAACACATTCATGCAAAAATAAACACAATGGTTTGTATTGTGGAAAAACAACTGGAAGTTTTTGCGCAGTTGTCCTTTGCATGACAAAGGATATTGCATAAGGCGGGAGTGGTGATCTGGGGGGCCAAACAGCTATGAAATGGCCACAGTCAATTATAACATTTCTTTACAGAGCTCAAATGTATATACAACAGGAAAAAACCAAAACAACAACAACAACAACAACCAAGAGACTTGTAGTAACTAAAAGCATAAGGAATTCTAAAGTATGTGGCAGGTGTAAAAAGGGTAAATTCCATGTGTTATGTACTGAAGTTCTCACCCTGGGCCAGCAGGGGGATACTGTAGATAGTTATGCAAATAAGGGATCGAAAGTGATGTTCAGTGATTGGATAGTTTTAGAAAATTGTTACAGTTACGTTGTACTGAAGCTCTATATAAGCAGGCTGACTGAACCCTTCAGTTCAGTTCTGTTCTGGCCTGTGAATAAACAAGAGCTGTTTGAAGAATCGCTGTGTCGTCTGATATGTTCACCCACAACTTAACACCATGCTAGGGATCGTTAAGTAAGGAATTGAAAATAAGACTGCCGGTAGCATGATCCATTGCACGAATCTGTAGTACAACCACATTTGGAATGGTGCGTGCAGTTCTAGTTGCCTCACCTTGAAAAGGATCTTGGGGGAGGGGGAAGGTAAAGTGACTCCCGACAGTTAAATCCAGTCGCGGACAACTCTGGAGTTGCGGCGCTCATCTCGCTTTACAGGCGAAGGGACCCGGCGTTTGTCCGCAGACAGTTTTTCCAGGTCATGTGGCCAGCATGACTAAGCCGCTTCTGGCGAAACCAGAGCAGCGCACGGAAACGCCGTTTACCTTCCCGCCGGAGTTGTACCTATTTATCTACTTGCACTTTTGGCGTGATTCCGAACTGCTAAGTTGGCAGGAGCAGGGACCGAGCAACGGGAGCTCACTCTGTCGCGGGGATTTGAACCGCCGACCTTCCAATCGCAAGCCCAAGAGGCTCAGTGGTTGCAACATTTGGATCTCTTTAGATGTGATGTGGGTGTATAATTATGCATGGTGTGGTGAAAGTTGTTAGATAGAACCTCAAACCCCCCCCCCCATACATTCAATGAAATTGAATGTTGGAAGATTCAGGAGAGACAAAACAAAGTACTTCTTTTACACTGCATATATTATATAATTTGCTCCCACAAAAGACAGTAGCAACCACCCAACTTGGATGGCTTCAGAAGAGGATTAGACAAATTATTTCAGGATAAGGATGCCAATCGCTTCTAGACACAGAGGCTATGTTTTTACCTCCACTGCTCTACATCCACTGTCAAAGGCGGTAAAGGTAAAGTTAAAGGGACCCCTGACTATTAGGTCCAGTCATGGCCGACTTTGGGGTTGCGGCGCTCATCTCGCTTTATTGGCCGAGGGAGCCGGCGTACAGCTTCCGGGTCATGTGGCCAGCATGACTAAGCTGCTTCTGGCGAACCAGAGCAGCGCATGGAAACGCCGTTTACCTTCCCGCCGGAGTGGTACCTATTTATCTACTTGCACTTTGACGTGCTTTCAAACTGCTAGGTGGGCAGGAGCAGGGACCGAGCAACGGGAGCTCACCCTGTCGCAGGGATTTGAACCGCTGACCTTCTGATCAGCAAGTCCTAGGCTCTGCGGTTTAACCCACAGCGCCACCCGTGTCCCATTCAAAGGCGGTATATGCCTATATGCCTCTAAATACTATTTGCTGGGGCCGTAGGTGGGAGAGTGATGTCATGCTTGGGTTCTGCTTACAGGCTCCCCATAAGGCAGCATAGGTTGGTCGCTGTAAGAGCAAAGTGCTGTGCTAGATGGGCCTTTGACCTGATCCAGCGTCCAAGCTCTGCTTATGTTTCTGTGGTCACCTCTTAGTACAGTGATGGCCAAACTTGGCCCTCCAGCTATTTTGGGACTACAACTCCCATCATCCCTGGCTAACAGGACCAGTGGTCAAGGATGATGGGAATTGTAGTCCCAAAAGAGGTGGAGGCCAAGTTTGGCCACCACTGTCTTATTAGCACCCCACTGCATCAGAAGCAACAGTTGTTTTGGTTTTGCTGCAGCATGCTAACACTGCTCACACGGAAGTAAGAAAAGAGTGTCCTCGTGCTATCTTGGGGGGGAAATGCTCAGATCATATTTGTGTCCGGTCAAAAATTTTGTATAATCGGTTGAAATGTCCAGGAAAACCTGGCAGCCCATATTGGAAGTGTTGATTTTGGGGGGCAAATTTCCTTTTAAAAAAAAATAGCTCAAAAACTTTATTTGCTTTTTGAAATACAAGCAACCCTAGCTTAGAGGTTAATGCAAGATTTCTCCAAGTTCCATATCTCATCAAAATTTGCAATGAGTTCTACAAGCCATGCAAAAGTAGAATTGTGAACACTTCCATCTTTAAATAGAAAAGACAGCCGTGAATACATCTTCCTTAAAAATAAAATTTAAAAATGCCTTTTTTGAGCCTCTAAATTCCAATACAGTGTGTCAGGGTTGTTGCTTTCCGTTATAGAATTTGGCACCTCTTAGTTCATTGAATGTCTCTTTGTTCTCCTTTCATGAGAAAGTCACAGCTACTTTCCATATGGGAGAAAAGCTCCAGCAAAATGGAAAGGCTTTCTGTTGCTTTCCCCCCAGTGTACGCCTGTTATGTTTAACTTGCTCAGTTTTGCAAGGAAAGGGTGTGTAGTTTGAATGAGAACAGAGGCTGCCCTCCTGTCCCTTGCTATGTAAGGAATAAATAGAAAAGCATTTTACTGTCTCAAGAAACATGCGCTTGGAAACCAGTTTCAGAAGGTGAGACCTTCTTTAAATAAGAGATCCTTTATTTCTTTTATTTAATCTCTCTCCCCTCCAGTTCTCTTCTCTCTCTCTCTCTTTTCTTTTTACAAGACTGATCATGCAATGACATTTCAGTATCAGAAATGTGAATGAGATGCTGCTAAAGAAAGAGGCATAATATTAAAGCTGACATTCAGACTTGAAAAGCTTTCCCTAGCAGGCTTTCTATACATACCCTGTGTTCAGTCCATTTAGTATTCAGGGCTTGAATTCACTGGAATGGTAGAGACCTTCCTCTCTCTTCCTCATTCTCAGAAGAAGAATCTTTAGCTTAAAAGGTCCTTCTATCTCCACTATTGCTGTCAGTTTGGTGGGTCTCATTTTTAAGGTCCCGATTCTGCTGTGCCTTCAGTATCCCAATTCAGGATTTGCTGGACTTTGTGTATACTTTTGTGAAAGGAAGTCATATTGTATGACTATTTAATGGGAAACAACCGCAGTCATTGTCCTTTCACTCATCTCTAAGAAATCCACCAAACTACCTTGGCTACTTATACAGTGGTACCAATGGTTAAGAACTTAATTCGTTCTGGAGGTCCATTCTTAACCTGAAACTGTTCCTAACCTGAAGCACCACTTTAGCTAATGGGGCCTCCTGCTTCGCCACAGCGCGATTTCTGTTCTCATCCTGAAGCAAAGTTCTTAACCTGAGGTACTATTTCTGGGTTAGCGGAGTCTGTAACCTGAAGCGTCTGTAACCTGAAGCACCTGTAACCCGAGGTACCACTGTAATTAATAGCAAACATGTTTACAGAGATGCTAAACTAGTTTCCTGTTTTGTTAAAATGCTTAGACCTGCATTGGCTCCCAGTACGTTTCCGAGCACAATTCAAAGTGTTGGTGCTGAACTTTAAGGCCCTAAACGGCCTCGGTCCTCTATACCTGAAGGAGCGTCTCCACCCCCATCGTTCAGCCCAGACACTGAGGTCTAGCTCTGAGGGCCTTCTAGCGGTTCCCTCACTGCAAGAAGTGAGGTTACAGGGAACCAGGCAGAAGGCCTTCTCGGTGTTGGCACCTGCCCTGTGGAATGCCCTCCCACCAGATGTCAAGGAAATAAACAACTATCTGACTTTTAGAAGACATCTGAAGGCAGCCCTGTTTAGGGAAGTTTTTAATGCTTGATGCTGTATTGTGTTTTAAACATTCGGTTAGGAGTCGTGCAGAGTGGCTGGGGAAACCCAGCCAGATGGGTGGGGTATAAATAATAAATTACAATTATAAATTATTATGATACTTCAGGTAGGACTGCCAGAGGAATTATCCCCCACCCAACAGAAGCGCCTTAGTTACATGGGCGTAACCAGGATTTGGGGGGGCAGGCCTTGGGGGGGCAGAACCTCAGTTAGCTATGTATTTTTATTGATTTAGGGGGGCAGCTATCCCTCCCTGCCCCCCCGGCTACACCCATGTTTGGTTGTGAAGTACTGATCCCTTCCCTCAGGATTTGCAAACCACTTTTTCCTGCTAGGAATGTCTCCCCCCCCCCCCCGCCGCCACCAATGATTTAGCCTCTTTTCTCGTCCTTAACAACTGCTCATATCCACAGAAATTAGCAGGTGAACTTTATTCAGAGTATTCTCACCATGCTACAGCGAAAAGAGATCAGTAGCCCTCCAGATATTGTGGGCTCCAGTTCCGATCAGCTCCTTCTAACATGGCCAATTGCCAGGATTGATGGGAATTTTACTGTGACATCATCTGGAGGGCTGGAGATTTCCCACCTCTGCCCTAACGTCTGACAATCAAGTTCGGTTAAAACCAAGGGCTGACAAAAAGTTGGCAATTTTGTGATCGTTCCTAGGATTTAAACTTCATAGCAGAATCTATCCCATTATGTTCAGATTAAATTTACTGCCAGGTAAGTGCAGGATGATGACATTTATATGCAGCCTGAGGGTTTGAAAGCATTTTCATGTTTGAGATATCCTAAAGAGAAAAAATATATATGCTTGAGATATTCTAAAATGAGAAATTATAAAGAAAGTGCATATAAAATGTCTTTATTTTTCTTGTCAATGTAGTTCGTTTTTTTAAAAATGAACATAGCAGCAAAGCATTTCCATAGCAAGGGAAGCATTTGAATTACTAAAATAATACTGTTCATTTAACTTATTGTGACCTGTAGGTCTTATCCATATCAAATTGGAGATGGCAGAAATTGGCTCGCAAGCAAACATCAAGGAAAAGGTAAGATCTCTAATTATCATACTGCTCCACATACACAGCATAAAGGTCCAGAACATTCAGATGTTTAAAAAATATACTGGCCACAGGTGCCTTCCCATTGGAGATGAAATATTTAATCAACTCCTCTGGTTCTTGGCAGGCGCCACTGGGCTATTTGGAAAGTCACGACCCCACTCTGCATTCCTGCCTCAGTAAAGCTTATTTGGACCTGTTTCTTATGGTTACTGATCTCTGTATCCATTTCCCCATTTTTATTTTTTTTTGGCCCAAATCTCTTAATAAGGAGTTTTAAGGGAATAAGAAGGTGCCAAATTCAAAAGAAAATAGTTCATCAAGCTATTAATAATAATTATTATTTTATTATTACCCTGCCCATAAAAATGAGAATTCTGTGCGCAAGAAAATATCTGAAAAGCATTTAATCTCTCTGCAGTTCTAGACATTTCCTGGCCTAGCTTGATAAATGCTGACTTTCCCCCATCAAATTATGAAAATGATAAAATCGTATCATTTATCTGAGGGCCTTGATGCATTCCATTAAATACCACAATGATAATGATATAGGGCTTTTTGCCTTAGCCATGGGTAAAGGGGGGGGGGGAATATGCTGAGACTATGGTTATTGACTGATGGCATTTAGTTGCCTTAAAACAGCTATCTAATATTGTTTGTAAACAGAATCATGACTGATTCTGTGTTATAGAATAATAATATAAAAAGATGGTCGATAAGCACATGACCTCCCATATTTTTGGGGGGGGACTACAACACCCATCAGGGACATGGGTGGCGCTATGGGTTAAACTACAGAGCCTAGGACTTGCCGATCAGAAGGTCAGCGGTTCAAATCCCGGCGACAGGGTGAGCTCCTGTTGCTCGGTCCCTGCTCCTGCCAACCTAGCAGTTCGAAAGCACGTCAAAGTGCAAGTAGATAAATAGGTACCACTCCGGCGGGAAGGTAAACGGCGTTTCCGGAGAGGTACGTATTTATCTACTTGCACTTTGACGTGCTTTCGAACTGCTAGGTTGGCAGGAGCAGGGACCAAGAAGGGGAGCTCACCCCGTCACCCAGATTCGAACCACCGATCTTCTTATCGGCAAGCCCTAGGCTCTGTGGTTTGACCCACAGCGCCACCTGTGTCCTGCTCTATTCTGCCTGTGTGTCCAGTTCTGGGCACCACAATTCAAGAAGGATATTGACAAGCTGGGGACAAAAGGTCTCCTTCCTTGAAGGTTTGTTTTTTTTAAGCAGAGGTTGGAACGCCATCTGCCGTGTATGATTTAGTTGAGATTCCTGCATTGCAGGGGGTTGGACTAAATGACTGGGGGGTCCCTTCCGACTCTGCAGTTCTATGATTCTACGCAGCATGCTAGGAGAAGCGTAAAAGTCAGCACAGTGGGGGAGCTGAATTTAGCCAGGGAAATGGGGCTTGTAGTGCATCTCATTTTGTTGAAATTGTACAGTGTTAAAGTGCTGCTCCAACCATCTTAAATGTCAAGAGCATATCCAGGCTGGCAAAGTGTGTGTGTGTGTAAATACATATAAATACATCTGTGCTTCTGTACCAATGGCTGAAAATCAGTTAAGACTTATCAAGCAGTCTACAGGATGCAAATAAATGGAAAATATCAGGACCAATTTCATGTGCCATTGGGGTAAGTTGTTGCTAAAGAAATAATATACTGCAACCTAGATCAGCATTCAGGGAATCGTCAGAAGTGCGTGGGAAGGAATGGTAATGGTTTTCATTTGTTATTTCACGTGTTTTGGATGTAATTGTACTGACATGGCGTAGTTAAGGTGCTCTGACTACATAGCACAAACAGTCCTTTGCAGAATTGTGGGGCATTTGTGTGAAAAATACCTACTTGCCTTGCAGTGTGGTGTGCCTTTTCTGTGTTTTAAGATGCCTGTGTTCATCTCTCTTGCTTGCAGATCAATGCGGTGCGATCAATTGTACCCAACAAAAGCAACAATGAAATAGTGCTGGTGCTACAGCAGTTTGATAACAACGTCGACAAAGCTGTACAAGCTTTTGTGGATGGTCTGTACCCTTTTTCTATTTCACGGACACTGAAAAGTAACACTGTCCAAAATGAAGTCCACAGGTGTATATGCTGCTAAAAAGTGAACATTCAGAATTTCCTAAGATATTATGATGTCTTTCTTAGCAACCTGAGAGACCGTTTTAAAAAGTCAAGAGTTAGCCAACCAGTGTGGGCATGTATGCCCTGTATAAAAATCCCTGTGTAGATAACATCACATATCACCCCAATCTCCAAGCGTTGTGAGATTCCAGGAGTTCCAGGCATGCTTTATGCAGGGTCCATGTTTCCTTTTGGAAAATGAGGATTTGAAAGCAGGTTCTTAAGATGGTAGGAAACCCTGGGCACAGGGAAACCTTAAGGTAAAGGTAAAGGGACCCCTGACCATTAGGTCCAGTCATGACTGACTCTGGGGTTGCGGCACTCATCTCACTTTATTGGCCGAGGGAGCCAGCGTACAGCTTCCGGGTCATGTGGCCAGCATGACTAAGCTGCTTCTGGCGAACCAGAGCAGCGCACGGAAACGCCATTTACCTTCCCGCCGGAGTGGTGCCTATTTATCTACTTGCACTTTGATGTGCTTTTGAACTGCTAGGTTGGCAGGAGCAGGGACCAAGCAACGGGAGCTCACCCCATCGCAGGGATTCGAACCGCCAACCTTCTGATCGGCAAGTCCTAGGCTCTGTGGTTTAACCCACAGCGCCACCCACGTCCCACCCCAGGGAAACCTTACTAGGCATTAACTGCAGCTAAGGTTGGTACCAACCCCCAGAGGAGGAAAGGAACCTGCGTCTTAACTTCACATGGTTAAGAAGCTGAGATCATTGGCTGCATTAGCTGCTAAAGGTCTATGCACAGTCCTCATTAAGGACATACATTGCCGAAAGGATTGTTTTGGGGGCCGAATATGGCCCCCTGTGGCAGTCTATATTCTGGGGTAAACACCTAAAAAAAGCTCAAGAACTTCGGGGTAGAATTGTAAAAAAAGCTCAAGAACTTCGGGGTAAAATCATAAAAAAGTTCAACAACTTCAATCCTAAAAATAGACCACCCTCCACTTCCTACATCTGCTCATGTTTATACCTTTTCATAACACATTTGGTGTCTATGAATTAACCAAACAAACTTAAATCTGGGTTTAATTGGCCCGTGTAGAATGCAGAAAGGTTGCTTTTAAAAATTGTGCAAACCTTCCTCTTCCAGAGTGCAGTTTGTCTTGTTCATATTTGGAGAGGGTGTGTGTGAATGCGGATTGCAATGCCAAGTATTATTTGCTGACTGGCTCCCTTTCAATAGATGTCAGAAAACGTTACCTAGCGGGAGATAAGCAATGGATAACAAACAAGGAAAAACGTACTGAGCTTCATTTTCAACTTTTCATATAAACCTTATATTTCTTAAAGGACCAAATCAAAATGGTTAAAAACATACTCAAGCCAGTTTAGCTTCTTGGGCAAATGACGAAGTCTGGCAGAAAAGCTGAATTTAGGAAACATTTCATTACTGCAAGTTTCACATGGGTAGTTATTCCTTATTTAAAATCCCTGCCCCTTTGATTTGTCAAAAACAAACCCTTTACCCTGTGTTTTCTCACGGAAGGAGGAAATCCTGTTAAACCACAGGAGGCCCAGAACAAGCATTAAATTTGCTTTTAATTCAAATCCTTAGGCTATTCTAAAGCGAGCAAAATGACTTTGGTGGTCCATATGTGTGGTATGGTTCTCAGTAACGCTATTATTTTAACCATCAGTATGCAATACATGCACTGTATAATTTACGCCTTTAGTTTAAAAAGGATTGTGTTTGCCCTTGCCATGAGCCAACGCAAAGAGCTATGTAGAGCACTGACTCCACATTCCCTGGCAGCTGGATTCCTTTCTAACTCCTGAGATTTCACCATGTTGCATTTTATCTATTACTCATTATTCATGCATTGTGAGCTTGAGGACTAGCCAGTTAAGCTTACCAGATATTTTTCAATGAATCCGGGGACACTTTTCAGCTTCAATGGATTTTGTATGGGGACTGATTTGTAAATCCAGGAACAGTCCCCGGGAAACGGGGATGTCTGGTAACCTAAGTGTAGGTTGAAAAACAATTGGACACGGGGCTGGATTCAGCTATTGGGTACTGTTAGTAGAAACGGGTGCAATGACTCCTGCTAGTGTGCTGTGTCTTTTCTCCCTTGTCTCCCCTCTGCTGTCTGCCCCCTAGGCCTCCCCCACATCTGCTGTGGAGGGTCAGGAGAACACCCTAAACCGTGTGCCGTGGGGAGGAGAGGGCAGATAGTTCTGCTGGGTGAACAGAAATGTTTGTGGTGACTAAACCCACCCACTATGTGCACCTTTAAGGAAAGTTCTTGTTGTTTTTGGTTGTTGATCTCACCAGAAGGCAGAGATACCTAGAGCAAGGTACACGACAGCCTCTCCACTTGGGTGCTTAAGTCTAAAGGTAAAGGTAAAGGGACCCCTGACCATTAGGTCCAGTCGTGAAAGACTCTGGGGTTGTGGCGCTCATCTTGCTTTATTTATTGAGCTGGCGTACAGCTTCTGGGTCATGTGGCCAGCATGACTAAGCCGCTTCTGGCGAACCAGAGCAGCACACGGAAACGCCTTTACCTTCCCGCCAGAGCAGTACCTATTTATCTACTTGCACTTTGACGGGCTTTGGAACTGCTAGGTTGGCAGGAGCAGGTACCGAGCAACGGGAGCTCACTCCGTCATGGGGATTCAAACCACTGACCTCCTGATCGGCAAGTCCTAGGCTCAGCTGAGTTGCTAAGCTGCCGTTATTCAAAGCAGCCTGCAAGGGACAGGGACAGGTAACAGGTAACATTCTCTTGTTTCAAGACAAGGGAACTAAAGGAAATGAAATACCATTTTTACTGACTCTTGGGACACATTGACCAAAACAAATTAAAATAAATTGAGCAAATGGTCACCAGACTGGAAGGGGGTTATTGTTGACTTGCTGAAGTCTCTCTCTCTCTCTCTCTCTCTCTCTCTCTCTCTCTCTCTCCTCTAGGCAGTGCACTTCAAGTTCTAAAAGAATGGAATATGTCAGGGAAAAAGAAGGTAAGGAGTTTCCTGTGAAAGTTAAGTCATTAAGTCCATTTTATCATCGTAGTTCGCTGGAGCACAACAGCATATTTGTTGCCAAGGCTTTTGCGCGCACACAAACACACAAATACACTTTTCTTTCTTTTTAACAACTGTGAACTGTTTGTTGCAAGCCTGCTTTCAAAAGACTTCAAAATAAATAGGTGCTTTTTACATTTTTAATCCCGCTTTGCTGTTGCTGTTTTTATACCAGCAGGTTGAGCTTGCTATTCTGACAGAATTGTCAGAATAATTAAGGTATTCATATGGAGATCGCAAAACTGTTCTTCAAGATGCTATGAGCAGTTCTAATCAGCACCAAGCTGTTTCTCTGGCAACTGACCCTTGAATGATAAAAGGGCGTTCTCCTTTACATCAAGGGTAATACATATGTGGGACTCAGCTGTAAAGATGTGCAAGTGATGACAACCAGTTTAGGACCAAAAAAGAGAAGAGACCTTGAAAATCCAGAATTGTATCTTCCATCTCTCTCTCTCTTTCTGTCTTTAAGCAGCTTTCCCTAATTCAGATCTGGACTGCAGCCCCGAGGGAAGGGTTCTCCCTCCCCCCCCCCACTTTCCTGATTCAAAGCATATAAACACACACACACCACCTTGCCCTGTTAAGGAAAATATACTTTTGGGTAACACCCTTTCCTGCACTCTGGTCCTCGTTTGAATTGTTTAGCTGCTTCTCTTCCCCTTTTACCACCCCCTTCTCTGGGGCAGCCACTGATAGCTAGCCTATAAAATTGCAGTTTGCTTTAGCGTCTTAAAAATGGGGACGCGGGTGGCGCTGTGGGTAAAACCTCAGCGCCTAGGACTTGCCGATCGCATGGTCGGCGGTTCGAATCCCCGCGGCGGGGTGCGCTCCCGTTGCTCAGCCCCAGCGCCTGCCAACCTAGCAGTTCGAAAGCACCCCCGGGTGCAAGTAGATAAATAGGGACCGCTTACTAGCAGGAAGGTAAACGGCGTTTCCGTGTGCTGCTCTGGTGCCGGTTCGCCGGAGCAGCTTTGTCACGCTGGCCACGTGACCCGGAAGTGTCTGCGGACAGCGCTGGCTCCCGGCCTCTTAAGTGAGATGGGCGCACAACCCTAGAGTCTGTCAAGACTGGCCCGTACGGGCAAGGGTACCTTTACCTTTACCTTTAGCGTCTTAATAAAATCCCATATCTGTGTTGCTCCTTACATGGACACTGTTCTTGAGTAGCGTCAGGCAGCGGTGGAGGAAGCCCAGGGCAGGTGAGTCTCCCATAAGGGCGGGGTGCACTGCGGGGTCTCCGGAGTCTGCCTGCCTCCTCTCACTCAGCCGCCCTACAGCTGAGGGGGAGGCAGCGGGCAGACCGTTTGGGCAGCATGGAGCCTGCGTGCACCCAAGTCGCCGCGTCTCTCCCAGGAGAGAAGCATGGCTCGGGTGCACTGCAGGCCCCGCGGTGAGTGCCGCCCGGCATTTTGTCACCCCCCTCAGTGGTGACACCTGGGGCGGCCTGTACCCACTGCACCACCCCTGGCATCAGGGCCACAATAGGGAAAAGGTTCTGCAAATGTTTGAGCTACACGCAGAAGGGTTTGTTTTCCGTACAGTGGTACCTCGGGTTACATACGCTTCAGGTTACAGATGCTTCAGGTTACAGACTCCGCTAACCCAGAAATAGTGCTTCAGGTTAAGAACTTTGCTTCAGGGTGAGAAAAGAAATTGTGTGGCAGCAGCAGGAGGCCCCATTAGTTAAAGTGGTGCTTCAGGTTAAGAACAGTTTCAGGTTAAGAACGGACCTCCGGAACGAATTAAGTACTTAACCTGAGGTACCACTGTATAAGAGAAGGACTTTACATATATATGTACATACACCTGCCCAAAGCAAGCGTGCTAAGATGCCACAAGGGTGCTGTGCTAAATTTGGTCTTCACCCCCCCTTCCCCACAACTCTAGACAGTAGTTGACAGCAGTCCAGTAAAACTGCATTTTTCTATACAGTCATACCTCGAGTTGAATGTGCTTCGGGTTGAGTGCTTTCAGGTTGCGCTCCGCGGCAACCCGGAAGTAACAGAGCGCATTACTTCTGTGTTTCACCGCTCACGCATGCACAAACACTCAAAATGGATCCCGTTCGCATCCCGAGGTACCACTGTAGTGCTCACTGACTCCTGGAAGGAATCAAAGGTGTGACATCGTGTGCCTATAATTTATCCCTCTATGGCTACAATACTTACTGATGCTCTCAGAACTATTTGCACAGGGTGCTTCAAGCTGGATGTCAACTTGAGTGTCCCTTTCTAAGATTTCTGATATGGGAAACAAATTGGTATTGAACTCTCAAGTGAAGTCTGTTTAGCTCTGTTAAGCAATGGATTCAGCAGGTTCCAGGAAGTGCTCCTCTTTTTTATTGATACGGACGTAACTCTGACAGTATGTAGGCACTGAATGTGGTGCACAGAGACAATAGCACTTATTTATCTAATGGACCCCAATCATAAAAAAAAAGAAATAAATTCTGTTCTTCAGAAACAACATTATGCCAGACTCCTGCTAGTGTCAGCTCACAGATATCTTCTGTGAAACAGAAGGAAGAATTAGAGAGAATCTACAAGCAATTACTGCCAGGGCAAACATAATGTATAATTTCCAGCTATGGAAAGCACTTTAAATTGCTGTCCTACGAATTATCCTGACTGTGCCAAATGGCAGGTGTTTGGCAGAAAGAAATAAAACCCATCTGAATATAGCATCCAACTGAGTCCAAAATTCAGTTGCTATGGATGTTGATTGCTGCTCCAAAAAGAACAGAGTGTATACTTTTGAAAAAATATAGGAAACATGGGTTCTACTTCCATCCCACGTGATCTTCAGATGGCACCAAAAGAAATATGTGTTCTGGAATTCTTTGGGTGCCAGTATATTTTTTTTCTTGCTGTGAATGAGTGTTGTCCTCAAATTCCCGTTTTTATGTATACTTGATACAGTACTTATGAGCTACTGTGGTTTAAATGAGCAGACATTTGTGTTCAGAATAGCAACTCAGAAAGAAGCCAGATATTATGATGCATTTGAGAGAGAGAGAGAGAAAGAGAGAGAGAGAGAGAGAGAGAGAGAGAGTATATATATATATATATATATATATATATATTCAGAAAAATCTTTATTTGCATCAACCACTAGTCATAGCAATAAAATAAAATAAAATGTACTGAAGACAGAGGTAAAGGCTTAACTATACAAAATACATTTTGGAGGTTTACATCAATAATCAAATAATAAATCTTATTCGAATTGCCCCCACTAAAAACTTTGTAGTTTTTGCTGTCACCTGATCATCTTGATCTGCTAAAAGGAAGGCCACAGTAGCAATGGTTGAGCGACACAACATGGAGAATAACAGAGGGGTAATAATAACCTCACTCTTCAAACCTTTATAAAGAGTGCAAGACAGAAGCTCATGAGCTACTGACTCAATACTGCCATCTCCACATGGACATAACTGTTTTTCCAGCGATATTTTTTGAAATTGACCCTCAAATACAGTCGAAACCAGTATATTCAGTCTTGTGGAAGTGAAAGCGCATCTATTTTGGAATTATCAAATTTTGCAAATAAGGTGCCAAAGTGTCAAAATGACTAGGTGGAAAATAATTATACCATGGAAAAAATTTCCTTATCGTGGCCAAATTATTCTGTCGCTCGATATCATATAGGCCAGGCATCCCCAACCTGCGGCCCTCCAGATGTTTTGGTCTACAACTCCCATCATCCCTAGCTAACAGGACTAGGGGTCAGGGATGATGGGAATTGTAGTCCAAAACATTTGGAGGGCCGAAGGTTGGGGGTGCCTGATATAGGAGCTGTCAGATTAAATTATTTGCTTTCTGAAGCTTGGTGTTAATAACTGTTGTGGTGATAAACCAGAAAAGTAAATCTTTTGGTTGACAATTTTAGTCCAAGCGCTCTCATGACAATCTTGTGATTCTAAGGGTGGTAGACCGGGGGGGGGGGTTAATTTAGCCAAAGCCAATAATTAAATGTCCTGCACCAAATCTGTAATTCAACAGAGGGGAGATTAGCCTCCAAGCCCAATGAGGCATTTGGAACACAGGATGGAACAGACAAAAAATGGCCCTAGGAACTTAGATTGAACAGCTTCTGTAGATCCAAGATCTGATATACGCGTATATATATTTGTCTCACGATTTTTGGAGCAAAGACAAGAGAAGCCTTTTAAAAAAAACACAACACAATACAAATGGGAGAAATCATTGGATTTAACCTAATAAAATTAATTTAATCTCTCTTACAGGGTTCCTTGATCTACTTTTACGGCGCAAAGACAAAGCTTATGATGTAGTTCATCAGTTACTCAAATTCTAGTACAATTAGTAAAATTTATGCCATGCTTTGGAAAACGAAAACATTGAGGGTTGTTTTACCTGCTGCAATGTGATCTATATTTCATGGCATTGCTGTCCTTGAATTATTTCCTCCTCCCCCCCCTGCAGAACAGCAAAAGGAAAAGAAGCAACTCTAAGCAGCACTTCCATAGCAGAGATATGAAAGGTAAAGAGGATGGGAGAGAAAAGCTGTCGTCTCTGGAATCCCAAGGATTATATGGCTGCCGCCTGAATGGCTGTAATAAGGAGATTTCCCCCAGCGAACCTGCCAGTGAAAAACCGAAAGCAATTCCTCAAGAACCAAAGAGCTTTGAAGGCAAGGACAGGGGAGAGGCAAAACCAGAAACCGCAGGTCAGTGCACTGTACGCCAGGTGGCTTTTGCAAGATGTGTAAACAGCTTCCTTTTCAGCCCCCCAGGATGGAAGTCCTCACACCAACAGGAAGATTTTGTTGAATCCAGATTTATTCTGGATGTGAATACAGTGGTACCTGGCAAGACGAATGCCTCGCAAGACGAAAAACTCGCAAGACGAAAGAGTTTTTCGTTTTTTGAGTTGCTTCGCAAGACGAATTTCCCTATGGGCTTGCTTCGCAAGACGAAAAACGAAAAAAACGAAAACGTCTTGCAAGTTTGTTTCCTTTTTCTTAAAACCGTTAATACCCAGGGTGACTTGGAGGAGCAACTCATAGCACGCGGTGTGGTAGCCTTTTTTGAGGTTTTTGAAGACTTTGGTGATTTTGAAGACTTTGGGAAACCGTGCTTCGCAAGATGAAAAATTCGCAAGACGAAAAAACTCGCAGAAAGAATTAATTTCGTCTTGCGAGGCACCGCTGTATAGGTGCATCTCCTCCAGCCACCTCCTTTGAAGCTGATCTGTGCTGGAGGCAAGACATTGCACTGCGCATCCAGACCCCACCTCTGTTCTTTGATCTGTCTTGGATTCCAGCCTGTCTGGAATGCAGGCAGGAGCTATCATGGTTGCCAGGGGTGATGTGCTGTTTGCAGTGTGTACAAGTGGTATCTTGGTTCTCAAACGCCTTGGTACTCAAACAACTTGGAACCCAAACACTACAAACCCGAAAGTAAGTGTTCCGGTTTGTGAACTTTTTTTCTGGAGCCGAACATGCTCCGTGTTGAATCTTACGCTTCCGATTTGAGTGCCACAGTTCCATTTCGAGTGTTACACTGAGGTCTGTCTGGTTTTGCTATTTATTTTGCGTTTTTGTTTTTGCGGCTCTTTTTCGTTTTGTTTTTGCGACTGTGTGGAACCCAGTTCAGCTACTGATTGATTGATTGTGTGACCGCAGTACAGTGTTTATTGCTTTCATTTTATGGATCAACGATCTCGTTAAATAGTAAAATTCATGTTAAATTGCTGTTTTAGGGGTTGTTTTTAAAAGTCTGGAACGGATTAATCCATTTTGCATTACTTTCTATGGGAAAGCACGCCTTGGTTTTGGAACGCTTTGGTTTTGGAACGGACTTCCAGAATGGATTAAGTTTGGGAACCAAGGTACCACTGTAGATGTGGAGCTTTTCTCCTCCCACATCAGTCTTAACATCAAGAGAGGACATTTCTTCCCTTTGGCAGTACATACCTCTCCTGGGGCTTTTGTAGTATTTTACTCATCCTTGATTCTTAAGGAAGACTTCAAAGCTGCTGCCAATTTGGGGCTGACTTATGTCTTTCTACACAGACATAAAAGCTGCGTATAGCTGGTGGTGTTATCTGGAATCCTATGTACCGTTCTGGTCGCCTCAACTCGAAAATGATACCATAGAGTTGCAAAAGGTTCAGAGAAGGGCAACCAAAATGATTTAAGGGGATAGAGTGACTTCCTTATGAAGAATGATTGCAGCTTTTGGGGATAGCACCTGTCCAGTCGAACACTGCCTTAGCAATCAGCCTTGGTCCTTTCCCTGTGCTTTAAGCAAGTGCCCCAACATATTTTACTAACGCTCCTCACGTAGAGTACATTTTAAAACACATTTCAAAGCACCACTTGTGAAACATTCATTTATGCATTCACCCTTCCTTTTATCCAGACAGAAACATTTTCAAAACAATTGCAAGGCTAACTGGGAGATGGGGAGGTTGCTTGTGGTATCGCAAGCACAATTGCCTGACATGTTTATTGGTTTTAATTTAATCGTATATTTTATTGGTGTGGTTCCCCCCCCCTTTTAATTACATTTTAATCCACTCTTTTGCTAAGCGGAGGTACATAAATTTAATAAATAACAGTAATTTATTGCCTTAAATTAAAAAAAAAGAAAAAGAAATCAGACTGCTGCCTTGTGGACTTGCAGAACATTTTTGTGTGTGTGTTACAGCTAAACCCTACGTAATAAAATCCTGGTTGAATGCAGCAAGGAAGCTTTCAAAGGGGTTTCATAATATACCGCATTTTTCTATAAGACGCACCTTTCCTCTCCTAAAAAGTAAGGAGAAATGTGTGTGTGTCTTATGGAGCGAATGCAGGTGGGAGGCTCTGCTCAGTGCTCCTTTAAAGAGCCGTGTGGAGCATGTGTGTGGCTCTTCAGGGCTTTTCCCTGAGGAGGGAGAAGGGCTGCCCTTCTCCCTCCTCGGGGAAAAGCCCCCAAGAGTCGCACACACACTTCGCTCTCTCTTTAAAGGAGCGCGGCTCTTGGGGGAGCCTTATGAAGGCTCCCCTTGCCCGGGAGAGGCTGCGTGCGGCTATCCCATAAGCCAGGACAGCCAGCAGGATTGCTGTGCTGCGATCCCGCTTGCTGTCCTGGCTTCTGGGATTCAGAATATTTTTTTTCTTGTTTTCCTCTTCCAAAAAACTAGGTGCGTCTTATGGTCTGGTGCGTCTTATAGAGCGAAAAATGCGGTATCTGTCTTGAGAGCTAATAAAGGAATTCTGTTCAGTTAGAATAGCTTAGATTTTGACTACCTTTGACATCTTGCTGGTGGGCGCATCTTTATATAGAAAAGCCACATAGAGATATGTGATGGGCATTGCCTAGTAGTGCCTGAAGTTTTTCCGAATTCACCTTTTGTTATAGAATGGTGGTTGTGGTGTTTCTCGCGAAAGGCAATTGAGAATTTCCCCAACTCCTAGCTGACCTTTCAAGGTATCTTTTTAATAAGAAAGGGATTCTCGCTTCAGGGTGAGCTCCCCCACCCCCTCTTTAGGGGGTTTGAAAATATCGAGATGAACAGCCACTCCTTGGCATGTGGCAGCTTGGGATTCAGAGTAGACTCTTTGAGCTCATCCCATTATCAGCCAGCCTGATAAAACACTCAGCCGTTAATACAGTGACTGGAGAGCTACATCTCAGATAGTGTTTCAGCTCTGTGCGAAAGAGATTCTAAAGGGTACTGTTCTGGTGCTTGAGACACCAGCAATTGATTTCTTATTAAGATGTTTGTAACACTGGCAGTACCTCTGGTGCCCTCGAGTTTTAAGTTTTGTTAGTGTCAGGGAACTGCCATCGGAGCCAGGGGGAGAGGGAGGGCTCCAGAGGGATTCCGGAGAGCGTCCCGGGAGGGAGAGAAGCAGCACATCTTCTGGGGAAGGAAATCAGCGTAGTACCAGTGGAGAAGGGGGGCAAATGGGGGAATCAGCGAGGTGGCTCCATGACTCCTCGCCGGGGACCAGCAGGGAGAGCACGGGTCCTCCGCTGCCCACACCCTCCCTGCACAGAAGGCTTCCGTGCAGGGAGAGTAGGCGGAGACTAGGCGTCAAAGAACTTCTTTGCTGGAAGAAGTTCAAGAAACACCCACTGACGGATTCTGCCAGCGATTGAGACAGCCACGGGTGAGTGGCTGTCCGGACAGAAAGGGTTCACTCAGGCAACCCAGCCAGGTGGGGCGCCAATTTACGCACGAGCAACCCCTAGAACCATTACAGTTAGCAAGCACAGTT
The DNA here is from genome assembly GCF_964106645.2 of Podarcis pityusensis. Lineage (NCBI taxonomy): Eukaryota > Metazoa > Chordata > Lepidosauria > Squamata > Lacertidae > Podarcis > Podarcis pityusensis. Next base: position 127,893,499 of record NC_138028.1, read on the forward strand.
TTCCATGTGTCACAAAGCTTGCTGAGAAGCCTTTACAACAAAAAAACACAATAAAAGCAAAATATATCAAAATAATAAAGCATTAACTTAGGCTCTTGAAGTTGTGAGGATCGTGGGAGAAATCGTTGGATTTAACCTAATAAAGTTAATTTGATTTACGTTACAGGGTTCCTTGATCTATTTTCAAGGTGGTTAGTTTATTTCATGTATTTATTAAAACATACCCCACTCCTCCTCATTCCTAAAGCACGACTCAGAACAGCTTACTAAAAATTAAAATCACAATTTCATTTTTTAAATATATGTATATTTAAAACAAACATTACAACAAGGTAAAGTACGTGGAGCACTTTGAACATTTGAAAGCACATTCTAAATGCCAAGAATTAAACAAATGGAAACTACACAATGTGTCCAGGAGGGATGTAGGTTGCATTCACACGACCGTTTATTCTGTTTCCCCAGTGTTTTTCTTACAGTTAACTTCTGCATTATGTTTGAATGCTCTTCCAATATAGTAGACTATTGCTCAAGTTTAGCACCCCTTTTCTTTGCAAACTGAAAAGTTCTGTTTGCAAATAACATGGAAATGAGCACTAAATATGCACTATATTTCCAGAAGTGCCTTGTATATCATATGAAAGCTCAATGTGAACAGTAAAAGGGAAACTAACAGGGAAATGTAGTGAAAACAGGGAAAACTGCCTTGGAAACCTTAGACATCCCTGCTGTCGAAAAGTGGCCTCTCCCTGTATCTGGTTCTAATGAATCTTGGTGCATTCTATCACCTAAACATTCCACCTAAACATTAGGAAGAACTTCCTGACAGTAAGAGCTGTTCGACAGTGGAATTTGCTGCCAAGGAGTGTGGTGGAGTCTCCTTCTTTGGAGGTCTTTAAGCAGAGGCTTGACAACCATATGTCAGGAGTGCTCTGATGGTGTTTCCTGCTTGGCAGGGGGTTGGACTCGATGGCCCTTGTGGTCTCTTCCAACTCTATGATTCTATGATTCTATGATTCTATCATGCCAACAGGCCACCTCCATTCAGCATCATTGACTGACGTAGGGAGATGTTTGAAAGCTCATGGTGATATTCTGTCATGATGAGATACATCTCACTGGAACAGGGACTGCCAGACTTCTTGGGATTTTGAGAGTGCTGGAGATGCCAGGCACAAAATACCGCTCTATAAGATGCACCAGGCCACAAGACGCACCTAGTTTTTGGAGGAGGAGAACAAGAAAAGAAATATTCTGAATCTCAGAAGCCAGAACTACAAGAGGGATCGCTGCGCAGTGAAAGCAGCAATCCCTCTTGCTGTTCTGGCTTCTGGGATAGCTGTGCAGCCTGCATTCGCTCCATAAGACGCACACACATTTCCCCTTCCTTTTTAGGAGGGAAAAAGTGAGTCTTATAGAGCAAAAAATACGGTAAGTGCTGGGGGTGGGGTGGCACCACATAATATGGGTGCAATGGGGAATGGCATAACGCAAAATTGGATAAGCTGCAGTTCCTGGCAACCTTATGCTCACCATGGGAAGTCAGCCTTGTCCTGCTGGTCCTGACTGTGGAGATCACACAATATTGATTGTACAGTGGTACCTCGGTTTAAGGGACACGGGTAGCGCTGTGGGTTAAACCACAGAACCTAGGGCTTGCCGATCAGAAGGTCGGCGGTTCGAATCCCCGCGACAGGGTGAGCTCCCGTTGCTTGGTCCCTGCTCCTGCCAACCTAGCAGTTTGAAAGCACATCAAAGTGCAAGTAGATAAATAGGTACCACTCCAGCGGGAAGGTAAACAGCGTTTCCGTGCGCTGCTCTGGTTCGCCAGAAGCGGCTTAGTCATGCTGGCCACATGACCCGGAAGCTGTACGCCGGCTCCCTCGGCCAATAAAGTGAGATGAGCACCGCAACCCCAGAGTCAGTCACGACTGGACCTAATGGTCAGGGATCCCTTTACCTTTACTATACCTCGGTTTAAGAACGATTCAGTTTACAAACTCCGCAAAACCGGAAATAGTGTCCCGGTTTGAGAACTTTACCTCAGTCTAAGAACGGAATCCGAATGGTGGAAGGGCAGCGGCGGTGGGAGGCCTCATTAGGGAAAGCGAGCCTCAGTTTAAGAACGGTTTGGGTTTAACAACGTACTTCCGGAATAGATTAAGTTTGTAAACCAAGATACCACTGTACACACACACCGTTGCTGTCTAATAGCAGAGAGGGAAAACATACAAGGTGATCACACCACACTGCCTCTAATTTCACAGAAATAACTTAGAACCTGCACCATTTCCCCCATAACTTGCTTCTAGGAGGACTAGAGACTTACTTACTTCGAACAAAAGCTCAAACTCTGAGGCACCTGCCCAGTAAAAGTCTTTATGGGCATCATGCGGCCCCGGGGGCGCTGGGTTGGTGACCCCAGCACCAGAACTTGTAAGAGAGTATGGGAAAAGTAAGCAGGAGGATGACATTTCTAACCATGGACCTTTTATAATTCCTCTCCTCTGTACCTTTAGAATTCTTTTCCCCACGAGAAAGAGCCTCTGATTTCTCACATGAACTGATACAAGGAACTCCGCCATTGATCTTCCAACTTGTTGTTTTTGGGTTTTTGCAGACCAAAAGGCAGACCAAAAAACCACACCTATGGAAGCTGGCCGAAAATATGTAAATAGCGCACAGCTGCCTGATGCTTTCCAGTCCTCCCACCCATCTCAGTGCAGTGTTGGTCGGCCGAAGGCAAAGACATCCGTGGTTAAGCCGTCTGTCCCCACAGCCCATCTTGAAATAAAACCAGAGGGTTCAGTCAAGAAAAGAGGTACAAGAGATTTGTTTGCTCTGAAGTGCAACCCAGTGTATTTTTTCCCCTTACTTCCAAAGCTTTTATTAACCTTACCAAAAATTCTGTGTAGCCATTCAGTTTTAGTAATCTTTAAAAGAAGCATCGTATGTCAATGCTGTTTTTGTCTTCTCTGTAAAGTAGGAGCGGGGAACCTGTGGCGCTCCAGATGTGGTTAGACTACATCTCAAAACATCCTGATCACACTGACATGCACTCCAGCATGCCCCAGGGTAAAACCGGGACGCATGTCGTTTGGGGCCGTGTTCCTGCGCAGGGGTGTAGCATTGGGAGGCTGCCAGCCAGGACGATCACCCTGGGCACATTTTTGGGGGGGGGGGAGGAACTGCTAACGCTGCCCTCCCCAAGTCAGCCCTGCGCCACTTTGCAAGGCTGGAATCTGATCAGACCCCAGCTTTGCAAAGCAGCACAGGACCCTGTGTCCCTTTGCAAAGCTGGGACCACTCCAGCCTTGCAAAGTGGCTCAGGGATGCTGTTGCTCAAGTGGCGACAAGGGCTGGGTTGGTGTGCAGCGGGCTTCATTCACCCTCCTGGCATGCACACATGTGCTCCCTGGGCGCCTTGACAACATGCTCCGCTGCTGCTCCTGCGTGAGCACATGCATCTTTCAGGGCTGTGAGCTCATGGGAGCCAGGTGACTCGCACAAGAACACAACCCCCCAAACGCGATGTTCCACTTAAATCGGGACAATTGAGGCGTCTGACTGAGTGCTGACTGGGTGTAGTGAGATTTGGGGTCCAGCGATAACTAGAGAGCCACAACTTTCCCAGACCTGCCTTAAGGCAGCCCAAGTGTCCTTGGTGGTCATTCTGCCTCTTTATCCATGAAGACCACCATTTTTACGGCTCAGACAAAAATGTATGTAACGAACTGTGTTTTGCATTATCGCTCTAGTATTTCATAGAATGTATCAAGTGCAAATAAACTGTGAGATGCAAGCAAGGTTTGTTCTTTGCTTACTGCTCACGGTTGTTTGGAGTGGTAGGGGAACCCATGAGTCCATGTTCTGATGTAATATCAGGCCAAACCATGGTTTCGCTTGCAGCAGCTCAGCGGGAGATGAGAAGGGGCAAAGCACCTGTGATTTCAGCAGCATGGTGGTGCACACATACAAAACTATAGTTTTGTTTGGCTGTGGTTTAAAGTGATGTGATAATCAGGCCAGTATGGCATAATATAAGGGTGAGAGAGAGTTCACTATCTCTGTCTTCTTCTATCCTCCTCCACAAGTTGCAGCAGGGAAGCCCTGTCTATCTCATAATGGAATTGCCATTTTGCAAATGACGGTTTCTTTACAAATGGGTGTCGTTCTGCTTGCACAAAGCGCTCGTTGGCGCTACGTCGAATTGCAGCCCAACACATCTGGTGCTTCTTAGTGCAATTTGTCTCACTTCCAGATTAAAATTGACAGCAGAAGGATAGCTGACGGTTGTTTCCTGTTACAGGTCCGAACATTGAAAAATCTGTAAAAGATCTTCAGCGATGCACTGTTTCGCTGACAAGATACCGCATGATGATTAAAGAGGAGGTGGATAATTCTGTGAAGAAGATTAAAGCCGCCTTTGCAGAACTACATAGCTGGTAAGTAGGTGAGGGACAAGGAAGTCAGGTGAGATCTTTCAGAAGTCCATTCCGTTAGAGGACCATTCCAGTCTCACTGGACTTACTCCACAAAGAAAATAAGAGCACTTGAGACCTTGGCACATTATATGTTCTTTGGTTGCTGGTCTCAGAGGTAAGAATTTCAAGGACCTATTAACCAAGATTTTACCCAAGCAGGTAAATGCAGCTTAGTTATTTTTCATGCCACGTTGGGGGAAAGACAGCTCTGTCAATATAAGTTTTGTTCTTGTTATTTCTGAAATGTTTTCCTGTAGCACAGCAACAACAAAACAAATTTGGGATCCCATCCAAACCTGTACCAAAGTTTTGCAACAAAGCAGATGTACAATGCAAAATTTTGGTGCAGATTTGGAGTTGGCCCCAGATTATGGGGTTCATAGTTAATGAAGCCGTGAAAAGCATTTGGGGAGATAAACCACATATGGGGGTGGGGAGATGATTCTGCCCTCTTTTCCCCTTTTGCTGCCAAAATCAGATCGCACCCATTCTTTCTATGTAACTAGGACAGTTCTGTTTTATAAACATGTAACTTCGACTGTCCTGTCTAACCTGATGTACAAATAATTTTTCTTCTGAACCTTACCCCTTGCCATTGTGCAGAGGCGAAACTAGTCTTGATTTCACCCGGGTCAAAGACCCAGTTTGGCACACACACCCCACATTTGCATAGAAACACACACAGACTGGGAGCCTCATTGGCACCCCAATGGAGGTTTCCCCCAGGGAAAAAACCTGGCTAGCCCCCCACCCCACGTAGCTACAGTACTGCATTGTGGATGGTGGGCCAATTTCATCACTAGAATAAAAGAGATTATAATTAATAATTTCTTGCTTGCATTTCACCAACAGGTCACAGGGTGGGTAATAATATCCCAAGTTTCACAAGTATTTTGAGGCTGAAACTACACCTGACACACATGCTTGCGTAATTTGTATCATAGGTAAAGGTAAAGGGACCCCTGACCATTAGGTCCAATCGTGACCGACTCTGGGGTTGCGGCGCTCATCTCGCTCTACTGGCCGAGGGAGCCGGCGTACAGCTTCTGGGTCATGTGGCCAGCATGACTAAGCCACTTCTGGAGAACCAGAGCAGCACACGGAAATGCCGTTTACCTTCCCGCCGGAGGGATACCTATTTATCTACTTGCACTTTGATGTGCTTTCAAACTGCTAGGTTGGCAGGAGCAGGGACCGAGCAACGGGAGCTCACCCCGTCGCAGGGATTCGAACCGCCAACCTTCTGATTGGCAAGTCCTAGGCTCTGTGGTTTAACCCACAGCGCCACCCGCGTCCCTATTTGTATCATACCTGACTTTTAATTTAGTTTATATGTATTTCAACTTGTTCAATTGCTTTCAGTTTTATTTATTTTTGTATAAAACAACTAGCAAATGTGAATAATGATGATGATGATGCTTCTCTTGAGAGAGATCAAGAGCAGTTGGAGGGGGGGCTGCAGGGTTTTTTTAGCAAAGCAGTATGTACAGAGAATGGGAGCTGCTCAACCCTTTCTCACTCCAGCCATTTTTACAAGGTTGCAGACTCCTGCAGCTGCTTTTGATTATAGAAATGTTCCAGGCGAAGAAACACACACACAGAACGGCCTGCTATCTAGTTTCATCTTTAGCAGCCGAGGGCACAAGGCCAATGATAGCAGCTCCAACAGGAAGTCTTCTATCTATGTCTGACTTTCTAATTCTCACCATGCTTCTGATAGGAAGACACTGATTCTGAATGAGCAGATTCCCACTGCTGCCTCCCTCCTCTTCCCAGCTCCAAATAGTCACCTAATCAACAAACGATGCTCTTCCTGTCCTTTTAGCATACAGTACATGTGTAGAACAGTTGGGTGGCATGTACTGCAGTAATAAAACAAAAGATAGGTAAAGGTAAAGGGACCCCTGACCATTAGGTCCAGTCGTGACTGACTCTGGGGTTGCGGCGCTCATCTCGCTTTATTGGCCGAGGGAGCCGGCGTACAGCTTCTGGGTCATGTGGCCAGCATGACTAAGCCGCTTCTGGCGAACCAGAGCAGCACACAGAAACATCATTTACCTTCCCACCGGAGTGGTACCTATTTATCTACTTGCACTTTGACGTGCTTTTGAACTGCTAGGTTGGCAGGAGCAGGGACTGAGCAACGGGAGCTCACCCCGTCACGGGGATTCGAACCACCGACCTTCTGATCGGCAAGCCCTAGGCTCTGTGTTTTAGACCACAGCGCCACCCGCGTCCCTTAAAAATAGGGAGGACTTATTTCCTAGCTTTAAAGGAGCCAGATATAATTTTTTAAAAGAGAGAGAGAGAAAATGTTGTCTAAATATAAAAGCATGCCAGGATGGGATACGCACATGTGTGTATACACACACACACACACATATTTGCATGCAGTAGAGTTTTCGCCGCACCTGCAAAACGGAAGCTGTCCCTCTGCTGTCACTGGATGATTGCATACAGATGTGATGCAGCTGTTTGCTCTGCTGACTAGTAGGCCCCTCAGCGACTCGGTCAGAAGGACCAAGTGCATTGTGTTTAGCAGTGAAAAGCCTCTTTGTAGCATGGTCTGTGTAGCACAGCAGGGCTGCAGTAGGAAGAAGACATCACCCCTGTGGGGAGAGCAGGGGATCCAAGAGATCCATTGCATGATCTGGAGTGGTCCCATTGGACACAGCCGGGCTTAGTTTCTGAGTTAAGTGTGCACTTGCATGAGTGCATCAGCACAGCCCTGATCTCACCTGCCCAGTACCTTTCAGGTAAGCCACAGCAACACAGGAATCAGGAAGACAGTTCTGCCCCAAATTACTGCTTTGCTACCGATGAAAAGTAAACATCTGTTCCTAGGACCATTTGGTCTGTCGTTTGCCACCGTTGCAAAGCAAACTGTGGGAAAGAAATTACCGTATTTTTCGCTCTATAAGACGCACCAGACCACAAGACGCACCTAGTTTTTGGAGGAGGAAAACAAGAAAAAAAATATTCTGAATCTCAGAAGCCAGAACTACAAGAGGGATCGCTGCGCAGTGAAAGCAGCAATCCCTCTTGCTGTTCTGGCTTCTGAGATAGCTGTACAGCCTGCATTCGCTCCATAAGACGCACACACATTTCCCCTTACTTCTTAGGAGGGAAAAAGTGAGTGTTATAGAGCAAAAAATACGGTACCTAGATGTCATTGTGTTATGTGCGGAGCTGACCAGAGAAACAGCTCGCCTCCTTTTGCCTCTCAAACGTTTCCGTGCACCAAATGGCTTAGGCCAAGCATTAAGTTCAGTGTATTTAAATATTTGGAAATGTGCAGATAGTACTTTCAGAGCTTCACCAGATGCTTTCAAGAAATTGGTTCCAGAGTAACACTGCGGGTGCGGGAGGGAGGCAGAGAGAGGAGTAATTCCAGACGCTATTATCAATCCTAAGAAAACTTACATAGAATGAATCCACGAGCAATAAAAAGCAGGAAGTGTGTGGAAAGCCAAAGTCAGCACTGATAGAATTCTTTTACTTACATACAAGAGGCGAGGGGTGTGGTATTAGCTGTATAAACACCAGAACAGTTTAGTTCTGCTGGGTAAGGAAAATAGGGTGGCTAATATTTGCTCTCAGTCCAACATTGTGTTCAGGCTCTGTCTATATTTATACAACATAGTGTCAGAGCGAAGACTAACTGGGCCATCCACAAACTTTGCAACAAATAAACATACAAGGGAAATTCTTCAATCCTGATTGGGCCTCTTGAGACACTTCCTGCTGTTTCTGACAGGGCAGAGGTCTGCAGTTGAGAAGTCAGGTCTGTAAGAAACTAATTTTGAGTTCAAGTCACTTCTAGAGCACACAGCTGCAATCTTTGCTACCTCACACCCCACCCTCTGCTTCTAGGTAAAGGCAAAGGGACCCCTGACCATTAGGTCCAGTCGTGGCCGACTCTGGGGTTGCGGCGCTCATGTCACTTTATTGGCCAAGGGAGCCGGCGTACAGCTTCCGGGTCATGTGGCCAGCATGACTAAGCTGCTTCTGGCGAACCAGAGCAGTTCACGGAAGCGCCATTTACCTTCCCACCGGAGTGAGATGCCACTTGACAATTAACTAATCTTGTTCCCTAAAAAATATTTCCAGTTCTAAGCATTCATCTAAACATAAACAATTATTTTTATTAGTGCTTTACCCGAATTCCTTTTCTACACTCCATGCAAATGCAGCAGTTGTTGCAGCAGCAGTGAAAAGATCCTTTGGCCTTAACCTGCAAATTTACATGTGGGGTGTGGGCCTTTTGTTGATGTTTTTATCAGCATTTCTGGAAGTCCCCCCCCCCCCAAGTACTACATAATCACTATGGCGTGGTGATGCTGATGTTCCAAAGATTATCTGTGCAAGTGGATAGGCTCCTTCCTTTCCACCCTCATTTCAGTTTGTTTTCATTTGTGTGGGTGCAGAAGCCAGCAGAACTCTAGAATGCAGAATTCCCACTAATAAAATTTCTCACTTGATGGGGTATTTGAAGCAGCAATGAAACCATTTATGTTGTTTACTCTAAAGCCCTTCAAGGCAGCCAACTTCCAATAACACTGTGAGCCAAGTTCTCCGTATGGGGAGGAAGGGAGAGACATTTTTTTGGCCTTTTGGAAACAGCAGGAAGCCAGCCCGAGTTAGCAATCGCCACACAAAACCTGGATCTTCTCTGAGATGATTTCATGCTATCTTTAGAGACCCAAACATGCATTAGCTGCTTAATTTGCCATGGGCAAGCACTCAACATACACTTCAGATTTCACAGTGCTGTCTCTTACTTCAAAGGACCATGTAACTTTGCCTGTGAGAAGTAGTAAATCAGGGCAAAGGCAGAGACACATATCTAAAGAGAATTCACAGCAGATTTTTCCTGACATTGCAATGCGTGTGACAGACAGACATATCATGGATTCCGTCATCAGTCCTGCCCCTTCTCACTATTTCCCTTTTCCTTCTGCCCTAATTTTTGCCCCCAGTTGTGCCACATGGACCTCTATCTGCTGATATGTTCATCCTTTATTTTTTTAATAAATAAATAAACAAACAGCAGCATTTAAACACTGTTGCAGAACTGCTCTAGAGACTGAGCATTTAGGCAATTTCATGGGTGCCAACAGGTCAGCGCTACTCACAGCAAGCCCACGCTGCAAACTTGCAAAATCATCCGCCTCGCCAGCAAACATTCCCACCCCACACCCCAAATCCAACAACCAGTTTGATGCTGGGGAGAAAGTTCGGATTGACTTTGTTAAGTTGTGGGTGAACATAGCAGATGACACAGCGATTCTTCAAACAGCTTTTGTTTATTCACAGGCCAGAACAGAACCGAACTGAAGGGTTCAGCCAGCCTGCTTATATAGAGCTCCACTAGAACGCAACAGTAACCACTTTCTGTAACTATCCAATCACTGAACGTCACTTTCAATCCCTTATTTGCATATGTGGACCTGAGTGAAAACTATCTACAGTATCCCCCTGCTGGCCCAGGGTGAGAACTTCAGTACATAACAGATTTGGTGAAAGTGCTTCCAAACTTTACCCACTACTGAACACCGGTATTATTTTACCCCACAAAAATGTGAGAATAGTTATTGGTCACTGTAAAAGCCTTGTGGTTGTTGGTTGTTGTTCTTGGCATCCGTCTGTCTCAAGAGACAGTGGAGTGTGCCTCCAGGGGTGAAGTCAAACCGCTGCATTAACAGCATCGAAGTGACCACCTCCAGGGGCACGAGCCTGAACAGTGTGTTTGGAGGTCCTGGGCTAACCAGACAACAAGACCTCCCTCTTGGCCTCACTGATGTGGCCCAAGGGAAAGCAGAGCAGTATGTTTGGCACCAGCTTGGCTTCAGGAGTTGCCAGAAGGAGGCTACAAGGTGCCATCTATCCATCTTAGAGACTGCACTCCGGGTTTGTGTAGAATTTACTCCTTAGCCTCCTCTTCTCCCGAAGATATCCTGCACAGCAGTGGAGGGAGGAGACTGACTGATTAAGAAATGTGCTTTCTCTTGAGTAGGGAGGGACCACTGATTCAGCCCATCTTGTTAAGTTGTGGGTGAACATAGCAGACGACACAGCGATTCTTCAAACAGCTCTTGTTTATTCACAGGCCAGAACAGAACTGAGCTGAAGGGTTCAGCCAGCCTGCTTATATAGAGCTCCACTAGAACGCAACAGTAACCATTTTCTGTAACTATCCAATCACTGAACGCCACTTTCAATCCCTTATTTGCATATGTGGACCTGAGTGAAAACTATCTACAGTATCCCCCTGCTGGCCCAGGGTGAGAACTTCAGTACATAACACATCTGATCCCCGGTTCCCTGTAAACGCATACCAAACCCCAAGAGCTGCTATCTGAGCCCAGGCTGGTCTCCCCTGGCTCCGCATGAGCAAACATACCCCACCACGACACATGGTGTTAACACTGTATTGCACTGTACCACATTGTTCCTGTTATAAGAAAAAACTGCTCCTTCTTATAATAGTTCCCTAAAATCCCCTACACTCTCTCTCAAGCTGAAGAGCTAGGAGAAATTGCCACTGAGTTCCAAGTCAAACCCTTTAAAAAGATATTAAATAGGAATTGGGGAGTGGAGGGAGGGAGGGAGAGAGAGACAATAGCTGCCCAGTATTGTAATGGTTTTGCAGTAATATCTCATACCACGCAGAAGGAAGATGGGGGTGTTTGTAACTGGGTCACTGGGATCCGTCATGGGCAAGTAACATGGGGGGGTGCTTGGCGCTGCCCCAGCTGCCAGACCTCTTCATTTTTACAGATGTTCCTTCCTGATACTGGACCAACATTCTGACCAGCAGCACTTAGAGAACTTATGCATAGGGTGCCATCTGCTGGAGATTGCATCTCAGCTGCGCCCAAAGCCGAATCGCTAAATCAAATCCAGACCACAAAAAACGATTTCCCCAATAGGTGCAGGAAATAATATGCACTAATGCTAATTTGAGTCATGCTTGCAGAACCGGGGGGGGGGGGGGGTAGGCAGCAAAATAGCAGCACCCACACAGAAGGGAGAGGTATTGGCAGGCTCTGTGTAACCCCAAGTTTTGCAGATTCTCAAAAAAGCAAAGGGGTGTGGGAATAGAACGGCATTGCTGAAATAGGACAGAAGCAAACGCGTATGCAGAGTAGAATGAACTGCCTTACTGTCTGGATAGGCCGCTCTATATTGCACATTCCACATTGGGGTTGTAGAGCCCCGTGAGTAGAAACGTTCTTCAACTACCAAGACATGAAAGCACTGCAGGAGCTCAAATCTGTTGCTCCTTTACAAGAGAAGAATTCTAAGATTCTGCCCAGGAGGAACATCTTTTGTCAAAATGCCTTGGGGGCTGCGCTATGTTTAATGAGACTGTTTCCTACACCTATTCGGAACACCTCCTTTTGTGATGTGCCCTTTTGTGACATTTGTTGTTGTTGTTGTTTAGTCGTTTAGTCGTGTCCGACTCTTCGTGACCCCATGGACCAGAGCACGCCAGGCACTCCTGTCTTCCACTGCCTCCCGCAGTTTAGTCAAACTCATGCTGGTAGCTTCGAGAACACTGTCCAGCCATCTCGTCCTCTGTCGTCCCCTTCTCCTTGTGCCCTCCATCTTTCCCAACATCAGGGTCTTTTCCAGGGAGTCTTCTCTTCTCATGAGGTGGCCAAAGTATTGGAGCCTCAGCTTCAGGATCTGTCCTTCCAGTGAACACTCAGGGCTGATTTTCTTAAGAATGAATAGGTTTGATCTTCTTGCAGTCCATGGGACTCTCAAGAGTCTCCTCCAGCACCATAATTCAAAAGCATCAATTCTTTGGCAATCAGCCTTCTTTATGGTCCAGCTCTCACTTCCATACATCACTACTGGGAAAACCATAGCTTTCACTATACGGACCTTTGTTGGCAAGGCGATGTCTCTACTTTTTAAGATGCTGTCTAGGTTTGTCATTTTAGGCATTCTTAAAATATTTATTAGGTGAAGAAGCTGGTTAAAATGGACAGGTAAAGATAAAGGACCCCTGGGTGGTTAAGTCCAGTCAAAGGTGACTATGTTTATGATGATTTATATCCCTCCTTTAGATGGAATGATTCTCAAGGTTTAATGCAGAAACACACACACACCAGGCCGTATCAGTATCCCCTCCCTCTGAGCTAACCACACATTGGTTACAGCAGCCATAGCAGCAAAATATAACCAGTCCTGGCATGATGTGACAGTAGCTTGTTTTGTAAGGCTGCAGTCCTGGGCACACTTTCCTGTGTGTTCAGTGATGCTTGCTTCTGAGTTGATATATGTAGGACTTGCATGGGAAACCTGGGGCAAAATACCATCACCACTAGCGAAATTGTGGCATTTGTAATCACTGCGTTCTGTTGGTAACAGCCAAGTAATTCTCTTAAGATAAATTGCACAGGCTTGAATTTAATAAAGTAGCGACATATGATGAATTACTATCACAGCACTCAGAAATTTACCCATGCTTTATATCTTCCCAGAAATTGCTTATAATATATGCCCAAACTGCCAAGGTACTGTCCGTATGTCCTTCGAAAGAATATAATTATTTTAAATCTCATGTTTTTAATTTTCAGCATCATAGACAAAGAAGTCTCTTTAATGGCAGAAGTTGACAAAGTTAAAGAGGAAGCCAGTAAGTAAAGATGAAAGTAAATGGGAATATTGTATGCTTTGAAACAATTGGGAAGGGGTGTTTATAGCTGCTTTTGCAGAAATAAAAACAATCATTCATCTGTTCAGAAGCGGCATTGTGTGTTTCACCACATAAAGTTTTTGGATTGCAGGTAGAATTGCACCTAGGTTTTGTGCCAGATGTTCTGGCCTGAAATTGCACTTTTAAGAGTAATGAGGGTTGCTGTGCCTTCAACAATAAGGTTACACATGGTTATTGGATTGAGAGTAAGGTTTGAAATGTTAACCACCCCCCTCTCCAAAAAAGCAAGTTTCTAACTATGAAAGTAGGCTTTAATGGAATTGGGTGAATTCTTACAAGCCAAAGGCATGGGCAGGGAGGGCAGGGGTCACAGTGGGATTTGTAGTGTTCAGTGCCAGGGTTGTCTTGCACACCTCTTTGCGTAAGATTGCACCCAGTCTCACACAAGTGGATTTGGGCAACCTTGCTCACACCACATCTCAGGTTTTTCCTGAGAGTGTTGTTGCCTCCAGGAGAGCTTTTTCCAGAACTGTCAGGTGCTGCAGGTGCCACAAGGAAAGCAAGTGGCCAAGAAGTGGGCACTCCCATCAACCTGTCAAAGTTGGCCTGTGAAGGGTGCAGAGATTGTGGATCTGGCCTGCAGGCAAAGTACAATTCCTGTTCTGACATTAAACACACATTAAACTTTTGTTGGCATCACCTTCTTGTTTGGCAGTGGAAATCTTAACCGCTCGTCAGAAAAAAGCTGAAGAATTGAAGAGGTTAACAGATTTGGCTAGCCAAATGGCAGAGTCTCAGTTGGCTGAACTGAGGGCTGAAATTAAGGTTAGTCTGTGTGGCCATTTCTTTTGAGGTTGTCCGTGCCTCCTTTCCTGTAGCGTACGAACCAGACACACAATAATTCATTCCTCAAATACAGGGTTGGGGTTTTTTTCAAAACAAAGTGCAGATCTGACTTCCTAGGTAGGCCATAGAATCATAGACTTCCCAAGAGTCAAGTCCAACCCCCTGCAATGCAGGGAACTCATCTAAAGCATCCATGAATTTCACTTAATGTCATGAAATTAAAAGGTTGGTCTCTATTGAACCCAGAGACAGTAAAAGCAAGATTTAAACTCTTCCTTCTGGTCTTTTGCCCTTAGAGAAATATTCCCTGAACCATGCATGTACTGTAGTAACTCTGCTGCAGTTCTTAACATTTTGTTTCATTCCCTACCTCGATTATGCCTCTGTCCCCAATTATGTATCTGTCCCCAATTATGCATCTATGCTGCTGTTTAGGTAAAGGTAAAGGGACCCCTGACCATTAGGTCCAGTCGTGACCAACTCTGGGGTTGCAGTGCTCATCTCGCTTTACTGGCCGAGGGAGCTGGCGTACAGCTTCTGGGTCATGTGGCCAGCATAACTAAGCCGCTTCTGGCGAATCAGAGCAGCGCACGGAAACGCCGTTTACCTTCCCGCCGGAGCGGTACCTATTTATCTACTTGCACTTTGACGTGCTTTCGAACTGCTAGGTTGGCAGGAGCAGGGACCGAGCAATGGGAGCTCACCCCGTCGTGGGGTTTCGAACCGCCGACCTTCTGATCGGCAAGTCCTAGGCTCTGTGGTTTAACCCACAGCGCCACCCGCATCCCTATGCTACTGTTTACAGATTACCTATTGGAGTTAGCATTGTTATTACTCTGGCTATTGAAATGTATGTGGATGTGGATATGGATATAGATATAGAGAGATGCACACATTTTGATGTGTGTATGAGCATGGAGTGCTAATCAAAACAAGGCATGTAGGGTGGGATTGCATGACCATCACAGACGTTGGACATTGCTTGTGAATACATTAGCGTTGAGCAGCAACAAAAAACGCCATTCATAGTTTCCCTCCCAGTGTTGCGAAAGTTTTGGATATTCTTTTGAGGTTTGTGCTCAACCTCCTCTGCGCTAGAGCACAGGATCATCCTTCAATCAGTCCCGGATTTACGTATAAGCTAAACAAGCTATAGCTTAGGGCCCCACTCTCTTGGGGGCCCCAAAAATATTTAAAGGGAATAAAATCTGAATGTACATTTCCAAAATATAAGATAAAAAACAAATAAAATAAAACCTACATACAGCAACAGTGTTTTGTGTTGTGCAGGCTCCTATGATGTAAGTAATGGGCCGCGCCTGCTCACCTGCTCCCTAAAATATCACATATAAAGGGCCCCATTACCTTCAGTAGCTTAGGGCCTCATCAAACCTAAATCCGGCCCTGCCTTCAATCCACTTTTTTTTCTTTTAACAACTGAAAAGCATTTCCCAGGTCATGAGATGGAAGGGTGTTCTTCTTTTCGTGACGCATCCATAGGTGTGGGGACATTTCACAAAACCTAAAATGTACCCCGACGCTTTAAGACTAGAGTGTGCTGCTCTCCAAAAGGCTTGAGATTCAGCAAATGAGGCTTTAAAATTATTTTGTATTGGGCAGGCTTCTTTCACATCTCCTTTATTACCTGGTGCAGTTTATAACTTAAGTCATCCCCCCCCCCACTACCTTGCAGCACTTTGTAAGCGAACGTAAATATGATGAAGAATTGGGAAGATCTGCCCGCTTTTCCTGTGACATAGAACAACTGAAGACTGAGATTCTGCAGTGCGGAGAGCGTAAGTCATGGTGCTTCTGACAAAGCCTTGTGTAGATTGTTGATTCCCTTGTACAGCTTGTACCTTTCTGACTGCATTTCTTCTTGGGAAGCTAGGTGGGCAAAGTATTGTGTGCACTATAATATTTTCCTCATTCAACTATCCCACCTTTGAGCAAAATAGGCATTCACAAGCTTCTGCCTTGATGGCTGGTCACTTGGCAAGGTAGAAAAGGACCAGATGAACTGCTTCTAAAACGGATTGGATAATTTGAAAATAGGATTGAAGGAATCCAGCTGTTCTTTTATTCTGTGCAGTGTACCTATTACAGAGGCTGGTAAACACCATGCCTAAATAACCCAAAAGAATATGAACTTTTATTTAAGTCCAAATGAAACTGAACAGAGGAATATATGGTAAAAATTAAGTCCGAGGGCCAGCAGATGTCACTCACTAGTGTTTTCCTGAAATAAATTCCCTAAATTGATTGAGATCTGACTTACTTGGCTTATATTTAAGAAACAAAACATTTAAAAGTGGGCCATGATAATATCTGCGCTGAAGTATCCAATTGGAATTGATAAAGCACAGTTAATATGGTTTTAAGTGTTGTATTTAAACATATCCAAAACTTTACTCGGAATATTATTTTTATTATCTTTGATGACTGTTGGTTGCCAAATCACAGCACACAGCAACAAAAAACGGACTCATTTCTGCCCTCAGTTAATCTGTTGCCATTTTGGAACCAAAAGCTCTCTTTTGTGATTGTGAGTGTTGGGCATTTTTCTTTCTTGTAGTTTCTCACCCAAAGAACAATTATTCCTCAAGAACACCATCCGGCCCACTGCTGCAGTCGACATCTTTGCGCACAGCAACCACCATACCAAGCACATACATCCAAAAATCTTCAAATCGAATTCGTGCCAAGACTCCTGATGGCAAAGCAGCAACACCTAAAGTCTCCAGCCAAGTTAGCACAAACACCACAGATTCCTCTCCTCAGACCATTTCAACAAACAAACAGGTAAGGTACAGAAAATAATAGCGGCTTTCAGTCCCTACCAATATCTTGTATCTTGATTTTGTTTTAAGAAAAGACCAAAGCGTTTCTCAAAGTTTGTAATTTATTATCCACTGCCCTTAGCTTCCCTGGAATCAGAAACTCAGTAATATCAAGCTATCTCCTACTTTCACATTATCAGTACTGCACTGGGCAGAAACAGGTATTGGTAAAACCTATTTGGTTTTTCGCAACTTTCTGACTAGTTGCAGGACCTTAGCCAGACCTAGCAGAGTACACGCAGAATCCACGGAAGCAATTGGCAACTTGGCTGCAGACAGGATAGACGAAGCAGGAACCAGGAACTTGTAGTTAGGTGTTTATTATATACAGTGGACTATTCACAGGAACAGAACATGGATCTTATGCTAGCTCTCTCTGACACGACTCACAACTCCTATACTGACACAGAACTCTGAACTCACGAACTCCAAACTCTGAACTACCAGTTAGTAGGCCATTACTTATCACTCCTTTGAGAGAGCTTGACCAATCAGGGAGCAGTCTCCATGTCTCTATTATCACCAGGCAGACTAACTCCTTCAGATTGCCTTCTGGCTGTCTGCCAGACCTTAATTGACTCTGTGTGAGTAGCTGCACGTACACAGTTTCTCAACAACAGGGATGTGGGTGGCGCTGTGGTCTAAACCACTGAGTCTCTTGGGCTTGCTGATCAGAAGGTCAGTGGTTCGAATCCCTGCATTTCCGTGCCCTCTGGTTTCCATCATGGTGTTCCATTGTGCCAGAAGCAGTTTAGTCATGCTGGCCACATGACCTGGAAGCTGTCCGTGGACAAATGCTGGCTCCCTTGCCCTGAAAGTGAGATGAGCACTGCAACCCCATTGTCGCCTTTGACTGGACTTAACCATCCAGGGGTCCTTTACCTTTTTTATTTTTACCTTACCTAGAAACACCCTCCTTCTGTTCCTGCAGCACAACACTGACTAGAATTAATTTGATTTGGTTTTGCAAATTGTTGTTGTTTAGTCGTGTCCGACTCTTCGTGACCCCATGGACCAGAGCACGCCAGGCACTTCTGTCTTCCACTGCCTCCCGCAGTTTGGTCAAACTCATGCTGGTAGCTTCGAGAACACTGTCCATCCATCTCATCCTCTGTCATCCCCTTCTCCTTGTGCCCTCCGTCTTTCCCAACATCAGGGTCTTTTCCAGGGAGTCTTCTCTTCTCATGAGGTGGCCAAAGTATTGGAGCCTCAGCTTCAGGATCTGTCCTTCCAGTGAGCACTCAGGGCTGATTTCCTGAAGAATGGATCGGTTCGATCTTCTTGCAGTACATGCGACTCTCAAGAGTCTCCTCCAGCACCATAATTCAAAAGCATCAATTCTTCGGCGATCAGCCTTCTTTATGGTCCAGCTCTCACTTCCATACATCACTACTGGGAAAACCATAGCTTTTACTATACGGACCTTTGTTGGCAAGGTGATGTCTCTGCTTTTTAAGATTGCAAATTGTACTCTTGATTATTTCAGAGAAAGGACCTTGTAATGTTGTTGTTGTCATTGCTGTTGTTGTTCCACGGTCAAAAGTACCTGGGAAGATATGGTTCATGGTGAATAGGAAAGCACTAACCAAACACTTTGGAGAAGGCATGGCAGCTCTTTATCCCTTTCAACATGGTCTAGTAGTCAGCTCAACAAATAGGTCCTCCAGAAAATTATAAGCACACTATAAGCACACAATGAAGAGGCTTTCACACTATTTCTCAGGCCTCCTTAGGAACTCCTTATTCCCTTCTTGCCACAACTCACCAACTGAATCTCAGGTATCCCTCCTTCTTGGTTCTGCCAATAACATTCCTGTCCTCTCTGAGTGTCTCCTGCAGTGTCTCCTTTGTTGTTCTCCAATCTCCTCTTTGTTTGGATGTGGGGGCAGCAAGAAAGCGTCAGACACCCAAACACCACAGTGCTCTTCTTCCAGCCTGCCCATGTTTAATTGCACACAGGCCACAGTGGCCAGCAATGGTCTTGATCCCAAACTTTATGTTTAATAAGTATGCGTGGAGGTGTAATAATATTATTAATAATAATAATTTATTATTTATACCCTGCCCATC
This sequence comes from Podarcis pityusensis, assembly GCF_964106645.2. Taxonomy (NCBI): domain Eukaryota; kingdom Metazoa; phylum Chordata; class Lepidosauria; order Squamata; family Lacertidae; genus Podarcis; species Podarcis pityusensis. The sequence continues at coordinate 127,912,410 of NC_138028.1, forward strand.
TGGCTGAATATTAAAAAATATTAAAAACACGATAAAAGATCAGACATAAAAAACTTCCCTAAACCGGGCTGCCTTCAGGTGTCTTCTAAAAGTCAGATAGTTGTTTATTTCCTTGACATCTGATGGGAGGGCGTTCCACAGGGCTGGCGCCACTACCGAGAAGGCCCTCTGCCTGCTTCCCTGTAACCTCAGTTCTCACAGGGAGGGAACCGCCAGAAGGCCCTTGGAGCTGGCTCTCTGTGTCCGGGCTGAACGATGGGGGTAGAGATGCTCCTACAGGTATACAGGTATAATGAGAATGCTTCTATTCAGCTTTCACCAAAAATGGCCACAGGAAAGATGCAATCACATCCACTGGCAGAGACGTTTTTAAAAAGCGCAACTGGTGTGTCCGTGCTGCAGGGGGCGCCACAACATTGCTGTAGAATGGAGCACAAGGAGGAGGGGGAACCGCACGCCATATTTTAGCATTGCACAGGGCATCGCTGGAGCTTGAGAGCCCAAAATCCACCATTGCCATAACCCTTCCTTTTGTTCCTTGACAGAATGCAGCTTCTAGCCACAGGCGGAGATTTCACACGCAGTATCATGGAATTCGGCTCAATGGACCGCTTAAGTCTCCAAGTGCCATTAACGAGTCAGATCAGAACAGCACGAAAGGCAGCTCCCGACAGGAATACAGAAGACAGCACCATAATAGTTTCCGGTCAAAAAACAAAGGCACTTTTAAAACCCAAGATCATTCTGCAGCAGCAAAAAGCATGGAAACTCTAACATATCCAGAGAAAACAAGACGAAAGCATCCTGTGCCAGGCCCCACAGAGCCCAAGCCTTTATGTAGCAATATTACAAGGGTTTCTCAGTGCAATTTACGTCCTGCAAGAATAGAAACCTCCACAGAGGCCCCTGTCCTTTCAGTGCCAGCTGTGACACTGGTGGCATGAGGACTGGAAAGACAGACGACTAGCAAATGTAATGCATTTTCATATTTAAGTTTCTCACTAAAGGTGCTTTCTTTTTATTCCAAATACTGTACACACACAAAAAAAAGCTTGTGTAGAATACTACAATTGTGGTAAACCAAACTTACTGGGGGTTTTCTAAACCACAGTAATCTGCCATATCTCATTTCATACTATAAAGGCTTTGCTCAATATACTCGATATTGTTTTTTCTCATAACAATGCAGCTTTTAGCTAGCCAGTGCCTAGTAAAACAATGAAATTGTTGTTAAAAATAAATGGCAGGAGGATGTCAATATAGATAATGTGTTTGTTACTGTCCAAAAGGTTGGTATTGGGGTAATCCTGGCATTCCTATTGTTGGTCTGCAAACAAGATACTTGTGTTCATATAAAATTGGTCTTAACTATTTCCATTTTATATGGACCCCAAATTGTTTGTGCAGAACGAACCTCATGGTTCAGTTTGATGTAACTGAGTTTTTATAGCCTGAATGATTGTCAAGATGAGTCCCAAATACTAGCTAACAAACGGCATATTAATATTTTTCTGTGCTGTGCCACTTGTACAAGATTGGGTAAGATATAAATTTTGAACTGAAAAAGTAAGAGTAAGTTTTCCAGCTTCTTAAATCCTTTTCAATTATCTTTGCAGGCTAAAAATCAGACATGTTTCAGTCTGAGATTCTTTTTATTTTCTTGTTCATCGCTGTAGACATCCCTTCCTTATTTAAGCACTATTGGCCACAAACCTGTACGGAGTTGAATGCACTTGATTTCTTTGGGTTTCATCCTATACAATTGATTGTTGAATTATGGCCTGTGTGTCTTGCAAATCTGACAGGATACCATGTATATCATAGCTGAGCACATGCAAAATCCCAGGCTTATATTTTAAAACAAGCTTACAGCTTTAAATAGCCCAAGACTGTACTTCAGAAAAATTATTCCCCTTTTTATTAAAAAACAAAACAAAACAATTTTACAAAATGCAGTGTTTTATTTTGCAACAACAAACCATCTGGATTCTGTTGTTACCTTATTACCTTTTCCCCAAATCAGTCATTCCTAATGATGAAAAGGAAGATGTCAGGCTCACTGTTCGATGACAGGGGTCCACAAATGTTGGCCTGCATTAGTAACCAGTTAGTTTTTGTAGCTTTCCATGCTTCCTTCCCAAGTCGTCCTGCTTTTTACCTCTTAAAATCCTAATGCAAAGTGAGATTCCTCTTCTTCCCTAAATCCTCTTCATTCAGCTGAGAATATTTTTTTGGGGGGGTGGAGCAGGGAGAGGAGGTACAGTCACTAGAAAAGGTATTGCACTATTCTGCACCCACCTTTGGAACATGAGCCTCTGAAATGAAGGCAATTTCCGTTTTCCTTTTTTTAAGCTTCTACATCTGCCTCCATTTGTTGGAGTAACATACTCACCCAAGCTTTATCACAATCACTGAAAAAATAAGCCAGCAACAACTTGCCATAAAGACAGCAAGTGGTAATGGAAGGAGACAGGGGTGGAACACTGTAGTCATGAAGTTAATAATGAGCAGTCACCAATTAGAGGAAATTCAACATGCTGCAGTGTTCTTCGTCGGCTATGGCTGTAGTGGATCCAAGCTTGCTGAGAAATGCTCTGCCATCATTGGTCCATGTGTCAAGAGACTGGAAGTACCAGTGGCGTAGCGTGGGGGGTGCAGGGGGGGCTGGCCGCACCGGGCGCAACATCTGAGGGGGGGCACGCTAATCTAGTGGAAGAGACTCGAGTGCTAAAATCCACGGGTTAGGGAGCGCAAATTACTTGCCTTGCCCCAGGTGCTGACAACCCACGCTACGGCACTGGGAAGTACCATGGAAGTACTGAGCGCATGCCATTTGACAAACTCCTGAAAAGTCTTGTCATCAATCAACCACTTTTATTAGATCTGGAAATAAAATCTGAGTGTTATTCTTTTTCTGCCTTGCATGACAGGGAATGTCTTCCTTGGTTGGGAAGCAAATGGCCTTGCTTAGGAAGAGGAGATCTACTGACCCTTCCAAGTTCCAAATGATAGTCAGGGGGTAAGTCCAAAATGGCAAGCAGGAAAGATTCAATAAAGACACCCCCACATTCCCTCCCTTTGGAGAATCCGACAAATTCTTAACATTATGTTTTCACTTAATTTATGACAGCTTTTCATCTCCCCAGATTCACTGTTAAAAAAGTCATGCTATGGATTCTAAAACAATCATGTGCTTGTCATATGAAATTATCATTCGTTATCACATTCCACCCTACAGCTATTTTAATGAAAGCCATATGAACGGCATCTCCTAAGGACAGTTAACAGGCTGACTAACCCATGCTCTGTCACATGCAAATGATTTTGTCATACTGAATTTTACATCTGGACTCCTTGTATTGCCATCCTCTCAAGTGGGGGGGCAGGATTACTCTACAGTGTTTCTCATATAAGAGACTAGAAAGAGAAGTCAACTTTGACTGGGTATCCTGTGGTTTTTTTCCTTACCTATCCAGCTCTACTGCCACCTCTAGGTATAAACGGTATTTTTTAAAATGTCATTTTAGGCTCAGAATGCACTTTTGTAATAAATAATCATTAACTAAAGTCATATTATAGATTATATGAAATGTAGCAGTACTTATAAAAGTATTATAGTGGAAAGAACACAGCCCACCCAATATATTAGCAGGCCTAAAAGTTCTTTGGGGAGGAAAGGCAATAAATTTAATAAATAAAACAAAGGACAAAGCTTTGTTCTACAACTCTTGATTTCTTTTAGTTAATGATCTCTTTTAGTTAACATAAGTTTATCACTTTTGTAAAGTTTTTTTTTTTACCAAGCTTTGCAGAAACATGTTTCTTGTGTCGTCATTGACAAAAGTATTATCATTAATAAGATCCATTTAAAACGGATTTTAATGTTCCAAATGAGGTCAGAGCACTCAATTCAAATCAAACACTAAGCACTAGAAGACTGATGAGCTACTCTCAGTCAAGTTAATGGCTCAATAAAAATTGAATCACATTCATCACATTGCCAGGGTTCAGCATTTTCCAATTTGTGAAAGTTGATTTCTCCTGCTACTGTAGACAAGAGTTTTCTTAACACAGATTTTTTTAAAATAAAATAAAATAATCCAGCAGGCATGCTCTCATCTGATGGAATGCACTGATTTCAAACCAGAATGCATGGCACAAAACTTCAAGTTGATTTTAATAATGTAGCAGCTTCTGATTTGTCAATAATCTTTACACGTTGAACTTGCAAGGAATGGCTACATTATTATCCCCGTATCGCAGGTGGAGTACTAAGGATGAGAGAAGAGTGGGAATTCAAACCAGACACCATGGACTTCCGGGGGCGGCGCGAACGGCAATGGCGGTCCTCTTCTGAACGGGAGAGGAGGCTCCGCAGGCAACGGGTCGTCCGCTACGGCGAAGCGGAGACCCACATCGGAAAACCCCAGGCGGCAAGAGCCTGGGGTCTTGAGGCTCGGTGGGCGCCTAGAGCGACCCTCCAAGTGCAGAAGGAACCCCGTAAGGGGCTCCGGAGCACGGAGGGGGGTTGCGGCGCTGTGAGCTGTTTCGCAGCCTGAGGAGCGAAGCCGCGCTGCTGCTGTCGGTGAGCGCTGATCCCTTTTCCTGCCAAATTATGGATCCGGATGAAAAAGCAACTAATTTGTGAGTAAAAGACTGAATCACTCGAAATTTGAGACTTTAAAAGGGAAACTTAAATTGGCTTGAACTTGGCTGTGAGCGGAGAGACGTGGAAGCAGGAAGTCCGTCTTCCGCAGCCATTGAACTTGAAAAAAAGCAATCAGCTGGAGGAGTGGAGGCTGAAAGAAAGAGACTCTAAGTCTTACAGATCTAAGCATCTATTTGAACTTGCATTTTAAAGTAAAGACTTCAAGTTAAAGATTTGGGATTTCTATTTGTACTTGACTTTCCTCCTCTTATTGGATTACAAATTTAAAAGTGAAACCCAGAGTCAGGAGCTGCCTGAGTACTAAGGGAGCTGTCAGTACTGCAGATTTGGATACTGTATATTGGAACTGGAAACAATCTGAGGATATTGATACCTTTTAAATTTGAAACATTCTTTTTGGAGATAAATAAGCACTGTCTGCAACAAGGCAATCATTTATAAACTCTGCTAAGTATTTGTATCTGAAGGTTCTTGGACATCAATTTAGACTCTGAAAGATAGATTAAGCTCCCTCTAGAGGATTGGATTATAACAGTGATTTTACATACACTTTTTACTTTCGATTCCCTTGCTGTTTGCTTGCTCTGGACCTTTCCATTCCCATGGGAACAACTCAGTGTGACCTTGACTGACAGATAACGTTGGAATGAGTGGCACAAGAAAAAGAGGGAGAGCTAAACAAACAACTCTAACAACTCTAACCTCAGCCTTACAGACACGCAGATCATCTGTGCCTGCTTTGCCCTCAGAAGTGGAGGGTGAGGGCGAAGCAGAGCAGTTACAATTGGAAGATATGGCCTCAGGAGCATCTGCTTCTATATTAGATAAAATCTTTGAAAAATTGGAAGCTTTGGACAAGAAAGCAGATGCCCAATCAGCAAAGATTGATAAAAATATAGAATGTTTAAATAAATTAACCACACAAGTGACACAGAATGCACAAGCAATTGGACAGCTAACGGAGGCCTCAGCAGAAAATCGGAAATTGACTGAGGACACCAGACAAAGATTTGAAAATTTAGAGCAAGAGGTAAGACCACTCACTAAACAAGTTGGGGAACACCAGATTTATCTCTCGATGATAGAACTGCGAAACCGTGAGAATAACTTAAGGATTAGATCACTACAAGAGGCAGAAGAAGGAAATCTAACTGAGTTTTTGACTAAAGAATTCTCCAAGTTCTGGAACTTGGAAGAAAAGGACTTTAAAATTGTGTCAGCTTTCAGACTTGGAAGATTCATAAAGAAGGAGAGGCCCAGAGACTGTTTGATAACATTGAGATCAAAGGAGGAAAGGGATAAGATTCTGGGACTACACTTTGTAAAATCACTGGAGGTGTTGGATAGAAGAATTGAAATTTATAAAGATATCCCAAGACTACTGCTTGACCTTAGAACCGCCTATTCTGAACTTGTTAAACTACTAAGGAGCAACGCAATTCCATTTAGGTGGGAATTTCCTCAAGGATTATCTTTTACCTTTAGAGGGAGAAAGGTTAAAGTTAGAACACTGGAAGAGAGAGACAAATTCCTGTCTACACACGGAGAGGACCTTCAAAAAAGAATTGAACTACCTTCTGGGCCTGAGGCAACGCCAATACCAACATCAGCATCTGTGGAACCTGAAGTCCCTGAGAAGATACCACCCCTTGAAAAATAACCAGACAATTCAGGATGTCTCTGCAACTGTTGAGCTGGAATATTAATGGCTGTAACATTCCGGAAAAAAGGAAGAAAATATTTCATATATTAAAAAAAGAACAATTGGACATTATTTGTTTACAAGAAACACATGTGACGAGGCTCCACAGAAAAGTGTTAATAAATAAAAGATTGGGCCAGGAATTTGTATCTTCGGACAAAGTTAAGAAGAGAGGCGTAGTGATATATGCAAAAGAGAGCCTGTCACCTAAATTCCTATTTAAAGATGAACATGGAAGAATCTTGGCCATTGAGATACAATATCAAGGAGAGAAACTGCTGATATTAGGAATTTATGCACCTAATGAAGGGAAATCGGAATTTTACAAGAAGTTGCAGGAGACAATGCTGGATTATCTAGACTACAACAACATCATAATGATGGGAGATATGAACGGGGTCGTATCAACTAACATGGACAAGTCACAAAGTCAAAATGTTACAAAAGACGGCAGACTACCTAAAACCTTTTTTGAAATGACTGACAATATGGACTTGATTGACATTTGGAGGACAAAGAACCCACTAGGAAGAGAGGGAACATTCTTTTCTGAAGCCCAACTGACCTGGACAAGAATCGACCAAATATGGATTTCTAGAGGCCTGGCACCTAAGGTTAGAAAAGTGGAAATCTGCCCAAAGACCTGCTCTGACCACAATGCAGTAAAGATGGATATGACACTATTACCAACTGGATCCTTTAGATGGAAGATGAATGACAATTTGTTTAGAGATCAGGAAATTACCAAGAAGGCCCAAAAAGTTTTGAAGGACTATTTTGAGATAAACATGAATAATATGGTGGAAAAAAGAATAATCTGGGACGCAAGCAAAGCTGTAATGAGGGGATTCTTGATACAACAGAATGCAGTGAAGAAAAGAACACATAATGAGAAAAAAGATAAGATCTTGGATAAAATAAAAGAATTAGAGAAGAAATTAAGAGTGAATCCGAAGTCACAGCCAACTCTGAGAGAAATTAAACTTTATCAAACACAATATTCTAAGCTGATAAATCAGGAAATTGAATGGAAGGTTAAATTAATGAAACAAAAAACGTTTGAGTCGGCGAATAAATGTGGAAAACTGCTAGCTTGGCAGTTGAAGAGAAGACAAAGATTAAACACTGTTACAAACTTAGAGGTTGATGGAAAAAACATCCAGAATCCGGTGGACATTAGAAAGTGTTTCCAGAGATACTTCAAAAAATTATACACCCAAGGGCCGCAAGATGATGTTGAGATTAAACAATTTTTGGCAAAAAACGGATTATCTAAATTGTCACAAGAAAATAGGACAATCCTGAATTCTAAAATAACACGACAGGAGATCGAACAAGCTATCCAGAACATGCAACTTGGCAAATCTCCAGGACCAGATGGGCTGACCTCCAAGTACTATAAGACATTGAAAGACTATTTGATACAACCTTTGATGGAGGTCAGCAATGAAATTATGGAGGGGAGGAGGGCACCGGAGTCGTGGAAGGAAGCATTTATCACATTAATACCAAAGTCGGAAGCTGAAAAGACACAACTTAAGAACTACCGTCCCATCTCTCTCTTAAATGTGGATTACAAAATATTTGCAGACATTTTGGCAAATAGACTTAAAAAAGTTTTAAATGAAGTAATTCATAAGGACCAGGCTGGCTTTCTCCCAGGAAGACATCTGTTTGCTAATACAAGGAACATTATTGACATTTTGGAACTTCTGCAAACAGATATAAATACAAAAGCAGTTTTAATTTTTATAGATGCGGAGAAGGCCTTTGACAATATCTCCTGGAAATTTATGATGGGAAATTTAAAAGAGATGGGAGTGGGACGGGGCTTTGAAAATGGGATTGAGGCGATATATTCAGAACAGAAAGCTAAACTGATAGTTAATAATGTGGTTACGGAAGAGTTTAAAATTGAAAAAGGGACACGACAAGGTTGCCCTATTTCCCCTTTGTTATTTATTTCGGTTCTGGAAGTGCTATTGAACATGATTAGAAGGGATCAGTTGGTGGAAGGAATTCAGGTCGGTCAGAAACAATATAAATTAAAAGCTTTTGCAGATGACCTGGTTTTGACCTTGCAGAAGCCAGAGCCCAGTACGAAAAGAGTATTACAACTGATTAATGACTTTGGTCGGGTGGCTGGATTTAAATTAAATAAACAGAAAACTAAGGTTTTGGGGAAAAACTTGACTAATACAGAGTCAGAACGGTTTCAGAATGAGATGGAACTTAATGTGGTGAAAAAAGTGAAATACCTAGGGGTAAACATAACAGCAAAAAATCTAGGTCTATTTAAGGACAACTATGAAAAATGTTGGACAGAAATTAAGAGAGACCTAGATAGTTGGACAAAATTGAAACTTTCTTTGTTAGGCCGAATTGCTGCTATTAAGATGAATGTATTGCCAAGGATGCTGTTTTTATTTCAAACACTTCAGGTTTTGGACAAAATGGAGTGCTTTCAGAAGTGGCAGAGAGACATTTCCAAGTTTGTCTGGCAGGGCAAAAAGCCCAGAATTAAGTTTAAGATATTAACCGATGCAAAACAAAGAGGGGGCTTTGCCCTGCCAGACTTAAAGTTGTATTACGAAGCCGCAGCGTTCTGCTGGCTAAAAGACTGGCTACTTCTTGAAGACACTGATGTGCTGGATTTGGAGGGGTTTAACAATACCTTTGGATGGCATGCATATTTATGGTATGACAAGGTTAAAGCAAATAAGGCCTTTAAGAACCATATTGTCAGAAAATCATTGTTTAATGTCTGGTCAAAATATAAAGACTTGCTGGAAAATAAAACACCAAGGTGGCTTTCACCTTTGGAAGCCAAGGCCCGAAAAAGACCCAATATGGAGGCTAAATGGCCAAAATATTGGGAAATATTAGAAAAGGATGGAGACAAATGGAAATTGCAGAGTCTAGAGAAAATGAAAGACAAAGTGCGAGACTGGTTACATTACGCTCAGATCAAAGAAGTTTTTAAAAATGATAAGAAATTAGGGTTCCAGGTGGAGAAATCGAAACTAGAAACAGAATTGTTAGAACCAAAGATTAAGGTACTTTCAAGGATGTATAACTTGCACAGGTGGGCACAGGACATTGGGCATAATATCATGTTTGAGGACTGGGAGAGGTTGTGGAACAATGGATTGAAATTTACTGCATGTAACGCTCTGAAAGAAAATGTAATGAAAATGATTTATAGATGGTATATGACCCCAGTCAAACTTGCCAAAATTTACCACCTGTCTGATAATAAGTGTTGGAAATGCAAAGAGTGTGAGGGAACGTTCTTCCACCTCTGGTGGACTTGCCCTAAAGTGAAGGCGTTCTGGGAAATGATCTATAATGAACTGAAAAAGGTATTTAAATATACCTTCACTAAGAAACCAGAGGCTTTCCTTTTGGGTATTGTCGGCCAAGGGGTGGCAAAGAAGGACCAGACATTCTGTATGTATGCAACAACAGCAGCAAGGATACTTCTCGCAAAACACTGGAAAACCCAAGATCTACCCACACTGGAAGAATGGCAGATACAACTGATAGACTACATGGAACTGGCTGAAATGACCGGCAGAATCCGTGACCTGGGAGAAGAGAGGATTGAGGAGGACTGGAAGAAATTTAAGAACTATTTACAAAAGTATTGTAATTTGAGTGAATGCTAAATAAGATGCTAGACTAAAACAACTGAGCACCACTAAATTTAGAAGCTTTTTTAAGAAAATAAGTAAGAATGTGAAAAATTAGCTCCTTTTGAGAATTATATGATTATGAAATATAGAAGGGATATAAGAATTTAAACAAGATGATAAATTGCTGACAAAATGTTTTAACGATGAAAATGGGAGCGGGAGGTGTGAGGAAGTCCAAAGAAAATGTGAAAATATGTTAAGATCGATGTTACATGGTTTATCATGTCTATTTTTATTGTAAAATTTAATAAATTGCTTTAAAAAAAAAAAAAAACAAACCAGACACCATGGTTCATAGCTCTGAGCTCCTAATCTACACCAAAACATTGGTCATAACTTAGTATTACAAATACAAGCTACACCAAGCCCTGGGCCGACGCATTCCTTCTTCCTCTTCTGACACATGCCTAAATACAGTAGTACCTCTGGTTGCGAACGGGATCCGTTCTGGAGTCCCGTTCGCAACAAGAGCAGAACACAACCCGCGTCTGCGCATGCGCGAGCGGCGAAACCCGGAAGTAACCCTTTCCGGTACTTCCGTGTCGCCGCAGGACGCAACCTGAAAAAACATATCATGGAGCAAACGCAACTCGAGGTATGACTATACTCTGAAAATCTCACTTCTGTTTTATATTAACTACAACTAGTCATGCTCTTCAAGCACAGGCACACTAGTTCATTGTAACTATGGACCCAATTTCAAATCCAAGTTTATGGAATTGGCATGTTTCAACCAAGCCTAGCTAACATTAGCTACAGTTCAAAAGACACTCACATACAAGCAGAGAGTTTCCAGTCTCCTCTTAGTTGTGCCAAAGAAGGGGGACAGTTTGCAAGCTCAAGGCTCGTTCTCAAAATGTAGCCTAATTTTCAAGGTCTACTGAAAGATCCCGTTGGTGCAGATTATAAGGTATGCCATATAGCCCAAACAGCTACAAAGATGCGCTTGAAAACATGTGGACAATGCCTGCTGAGAAACTAGAAGAATTGCGGAGTACAAAATTCCGGGGGGGGACACAGAGTTTTTACTGACCTCTGTAGGCCCTTGATGCTGTTCAGGAGGAGCAGAAGTAGAATAAGTTACACAAAATGGAAAGAGATGCAGAATAAGTCACACAAAAATTATATGGAATGGGAAAATTGGGGGTTTAGAAAAAAAGGGATGAAGTGTACACAAAGCCTGGCACAATCTCTATTCTAGAATGACTGAGCAGCTCAAATTTTATTTATATAATGTAATGAGTGAACGGCAAAAAGCACATAATATTTCTGAACAAACATCCATATGCCTCTTTCGCCACACAAAGAGATTATAAATCTGATTATAAATGTGAATGTTCCCCCCTCCCAAATGTGTCACATTTATTAGGACTCCCAAAAGATCAGAATTTTGTCTCTAGCAGATCATGACGGATAACACCATATATATAAAATTCATGCCACATCGTTCAGTTGGTCTTCCTGTAAATGATTCTTAGCGGTAACGTTTTCCTCGGAGTGTCCAAATTCCTCCTGGCCTAAGTTTTGGGAAGCAGGAGTGGAGCCAACTGCAACAGATGGAACTTGGTGCTCAGCTACCGTACTCAGTACCTGGGAAGTGTGTTGAGTTAACCGGTCGTTACAGAGCGGAGTCCGCTTGAGTTTTACCGCACGGCTGGTTGTAGGCTTCTTCGAGAACGGGGCCTTTAGCGTCCTGTGACAGTCTGCCCCATTTTCAGTGCTCCTAACGGATTCTTGAGAATTTTTAGTCAATGGTGTGGGTTTTGGTACGTCTTTGCACAGCAACGAACTATCTCTGCTAGGTCGCTTGAGAGTCTTCTGTGAACGGCAAGATGTAGGGCGTGCTGCTACATTTACAAAAGCAGAATTCTTAATTGTGATGCGAGTACTTGTTGACGGACCAGAAAACTGAATTGGCTTTCGGCCTGTTCTACTGCTCAAGTGACCTTCTTCTTCAGAAAGATCTGTTAATTGTCTGTAAACACGGAGAATAAAATTACTGACTCTATTGCTTTGGGAAATTATGCACAGATCATAACTCAGATGCAAATAAGGGTGCTTCCTACATTCACCTCTGGATACAATATTTCATATTCCAGGATCTGTTTAAAACTGCAGTAGGTGTATGCATTCAAATTTATTTTTTATATTGGACTTACCCAGAGCAAGGAAAAATATACAAGTATAAAACAAGTATACAAATACATGTATATTCAGTCAAAAATAACCAGGCCAACATACTGGAATGAACCAGTTGGATTCAACACAAATAACAGGGAAATCATATTCTTTTATTATCTAATATGGATTGCAGGATATTTCTAAGTACTGAGTCTTATGCTCCTGATTAAATTTTTATGAAATGGGCTAATGGCTGGCTTTGTAATATATAGCGAGAGGCCCACCACACAGATATCTGTGGAATGCGTAACTTACAATTATATATTTTCCTGTTTTAGGGTATGCGTTTGCAGAGGCAGTCCTTAAAATGTGTACAATTATAGTTTTGTTACATTTAGTTATGTAATTAGCATTATACCAGCTTGTGTAATACACTTACAATTAACAAACTTTACATGAAACCTTCCTACATCATCTTTTGATTTTACACCCTTATAACAAGGGGATGCACAAAGATTAACATGGAGATAACGCTATTTTTGAAATAGTCCCTGTTCCATATGAAGCATTCTTCGAGAAAACGAAGCATGATTAGTAAGACGTACCGTCTATGAATTGGAGGCATGCTTTGGAGACTTCCTTTCAAAGGGCGTTCCTCAAGAGTCCAACATTCTATCAGTTCCTGCGGGACTCGCCAATAACTGACACCTGTAATTTCAAATGCAATTTTAATACAATATTCAAGATGTTTCTGTCAAATGTATAAGCCCAATGATACGCAATCAGGCAACTCTTTCAGACACCATATATCTCCCGAGTGCTCAACTATAATGCTTTCTTTGGGGAACTTGGCGCAATGTACTCCCACCCTGAATCATTTTTTTCCTAATTAAAGAGCTAAATGTTTTATTTACAGTCTTTTTTCCTTCTCTCAAAAAACTGTCTGATATAGTGGTGTCATGTTGGTTCCGGAAAAGAGAGGGGAGGGAGAATGTGATACTCGGTGGACTAAATCCTGTTTTTAAGAATGTGCAAGCGTTCAGAACTCACAGGTCTCTTCTTCAGACAGAGCGAACACTCAAATTTAAACTAACATACATCATGTACAGAAGGCTGAAAGCTCTCCCAAAATATCTGATACTTCCATGTATTTCACATTTGCCTTCGGCATAATAATCAAAGTAGTGGGCAAGTATTTGAAGCCAAGTGACATTAATGTCCAAGAAACATGAATTTATCTAGGCTAAGAGTCAGGTGTCTACAAATTTTCTCCTAGGTTAATAAAAAACAAACAACCACCAGAAGAGATCTTCCACTGATATTCCACAAGCATGTCTGTAAACTTAAATCTTAAAACTTAAAGCAGTGCACAACTGCAATGCAAAATAAATTGGCTGTTTTGAGAGCTCAATAGGACCAGTGTATGAAAGCACAGACTTTTAAATAGATAAATACATCCATAACTTGGATTCTGCCAATCGCAAGGTTTCCCCACCAAACACCGCCAATTCAATTATTCCCTTTCCTTATTAAAGGATAGTTGGAAATATAGCCTGCCTGCCCTTCACAAATCGACACTATTTCAGGACAGTTGCAGGATAAAACATTTATTCTTTACGGAAAATACTATCAGAAACATGAGATACCTCTCCCTTCCCAAGCCTCAAATGCATCCATCATCTTTTCCAATTCAGACCCTGAATAATAGCTCCAGATATATTGGACATTGTTTCCGGCTTTCCTGGAGAAAAAAATGTAGGAAAAGAGGGGAAATTATGCTGCTTTACAAGCTGAATAATAATAATAATAAATTGCTTAAAGTCTAAAAGCAAAGTATGTTTAAAACTGATGGCATAAAAACACAGTTTTCCCAATTTTGTAATATACCTTCATTGTCAAAAACCACAATTCATTTGAGTTTCAATCTCACAACTGTAAATGGTTTCCATTTCCGTGGTGACTGCCCATTTGTGGAATGCTCTTCCCAGAGAGGCTTGCCTGGCAACTTCATTACACATCTTGAGGTGCCAAGTGAAGCCTTTGGCTGATAAACATTCAATGGCCTTTTAAATGTGCTTTTGAGAGAGGGAGTTATTGGTTCACTTTGTTTTATTATGTGTTCCCATGTTGCATTTTTATGTTATTAACTGCCCTGGGATCTTCTGATGAATGGTGGTATGCAAATTTATTAAATGCTAATAACAACTTTTCCCCACAACAAATGGGAACGTTCACAGCAATTATTGAATCACTCAACCAATGGCACTAAGGTTAGTCTTAATGGGTCCATCAAGCTTCAGTGTTGCCATTTGGACAATGTCTCGCAGCAACTGGCTTTAAACAAGACTCCTGATCAAATGGTTTGCAGATTGTAAGCTTCTCCTTTTATTGCTTTCTCTGCACCAAAGTTAAAGCAACACTCTCACCTAACTGTCTAGGGAAAAAATACACAAAATGTAAACAACAGGTACCGCTGACTTCTTCTGATACTCAAAAACAACTCTTTTGAGTATTGTCTTATGAATATTCTAGCAAGTCTAGTGTTTCCCACATTCAGGTTGACTATTATTTGTTTATATCTGGAGAAGCATTTAGATGTTCCAGCCTTTGCTTTTGTTTATGATAAATTGGGGCCCAAAGTATTTAACAGTAATCCACCAATATTAATATAATGAAGGAAATTTGTGTAACTAAGCATCGCTTTAAACTCCCTAGGCATGGAAGAGATGTGCATGCCTTTACACATCTGATAGTGCCATCTCTAAAGTAGATACAGTCAACCCTCGGTTTCCAAACGCCTCCATTTTAAAACGTTTCAGCTCCTGAAGTGTTCCGGTTTTTGAACGTTTTTCGGAAGCCGAACGCTTGACGTGGCTTCCGCTTGAGTGTAGGAAGCTCCTGCAGCCAATTAGATGCCGCGCCTCAGTTCTTGAACATTTCGGAAGCCAAACAGGCTTCCGGAACAGATTACGTTTTGACAACAGAGATTTGACTGTACAAGATTCTCAGCAGAATTTTACAAGCACACTTTGATGTAATCACATGACTATAAAGCTTCTTACCTCTTGTAAATATTTTTGCTGTGTATTCTTCCTCCCAGCTCCTTTTCAATTGCTGCTTCTCCATCGGCTCTTGTGGCATACACACCCATTATTCTACTCTCACAACTTGCACCAGAAGTGTTGAGGTAGTGCAAGACCCACACTGTAGGCTTAGTGCATATTAAGCTGTAAGACTCACAAAAATCTAGAAGTGCCTGGGGAGGAAATATACAAATACATACAAGCAATTTTATTATTTTCTGTGTGTTTGAGGGACTTTAAAAGAGCACAAAATTGTGCTCAGACTAAACCTGTACATGTTTACTTATAAATCCCACTAAATTCAATTGTACTAACTTGCAAGTGTGCAGAGGACTGCAGCCTTACTGCTTTTACTCTGAATAATAGACAATGGAGAGATTTTCTTTTAGGACAGTGGGCTGTTGCCCCATTAGAGCCCATTGGCCTCACAAATGTCTCCTGCCCCCTATCTCCCACCCATATAAGCCACTTGCTTTGCATCTGCCTGGTCCATTCATCCACCCATCCATTCATAAATGAATGAATGAATGCAAGGCTTGTAGTTATCAATATGCCTCAGGGCACCCTTATGTCACTTTGGTTTCACTGTGTTTGGGGTGTTTTTATTTTTTAATTTCTGAGTCAACTTTACCTTGCCTAGGGCAATCCTGGGTATCCCAGGATCAGATCAATGCCACCCCTGTGCTTCAACATCTAATGACGGTTTTAATTTAATTTTAATTTAAAGGCACAGGAAAATTCCCATACCTTTTTGAGTTCTGTGTTTGATCTTAAAGAATAGGTCTCCATTTCATTGGCCAAATGGTCAGCAAGATTGTAAGGGTAAGGAATGCCGAAGTAATCAGCTTCTTCGTGCAATGCAATTCGCGTCTGCTCATCTTCTGGTAGCTGAACCTCTCCGTGAAGATAATCCAAGAGGTATTTAAAGAGGCTGCCATCTCGATCAATAAGGCAAGCTCCTGCAAAGGCAAATAAAAACAAGTACAACATTTATAATGTGCCTATCTTCTTCACCCTCCTTTATTCTTCCAAGCAACCCTGAAAAGTTGGTTTGGCTGAGAAAGAGTAAATGGCCCAAGATCACCCAGTGAGCTTCATGGCTGAATGGGGATTTGAATCCATATTTTGAGAAGGGCATGGTTATCATAACTGCATCCAAGCTGTCAATTCATCAAACAAATACAGTCGTACCTTGGATCCCGAATGCCTTGCGAGTTGAACGTTTTGGCTCTCGAACGCCACAAACCCGGAAGTGAGTGTTCTGGTTTGCAAATGTTCTTTGGAACCCGAACTTCCGACGCAGCTTCCGATTGGCTGCAGGAGCTTCCTGCAGCCAATCGGAAGCCATGCCTTAGTTTCCGAACGTTTTAGAAGTCGAATGGACTTCCGTAACGGATTCCGTTCGACTTCCGAGGTACCACTGTATATCTCAGTACGCTCTTCTTGGCGATGTTATATTTTAAGGAGACGTATCTTTTTTCAATCTCTCTTTCAGATTTGCTCAAATAAAATACTAGACACAAAGAACCTGTGTATGTATTAACCGACAGATAATATCAAAAGGCAAACATAATTCTTTCCTCAACCAGCTACATTAGTTTGTTGCTTGTGGCAAGCGATTGACAGCCCCGACTAAGTGCTAAACCTGAACACAGGCCCCAACTGCATAAGGAAAGTCCTCTCTCCTGCTGAGGAATCATAATCTGAGGCAGCATAAACAAGTCGCTGAGAAGGCTGGGAGAGAAGAGAGATGCCCCGAAAATGTTGTATTTGGACAACCCCTTGATAGAGTCTCTCCTTATCCAGAGGATTTGCAATAGTTGGCGTCAGACTGATCAGAGAAGATAGGGGACTTCCGGGGGAGGCGCCTCCGGTAATGGCAGAATTCCTCTGACCGGGAGGAATCTGTTCTGTGGAAATCTGGGTCTGGCCGCCACGGCGAAGGCGGAGACCCGTTAAAATCACAGGCGGGAGAAGCCTGTGAACGTGGGATTCGGCGGGCACCTTTTGCGCCTCCCCCACTCGCGGGGAACCCCGGTTTTTGGGGCTCCGGAGTGACGTGGGGTGAGCGGCGCGGTGCATCAAATCGTCTGCTTCTTCCACGGAGCGAAGCCGCATAGCTGTTGCCGGAGAGCGCTGACCTTTTCCTGTGGACAATTTGACTTTAAAGTAATTACCCGTGAGTAGAGCTGAAATGGAAGAATTGGATTTCTCAAAGTTTAATTTGGTATCGTAACGGGGAGGTTCAAAACAGGAAGTCCGCCTTCCCTTTTTGTAAATAGACTGAGGCAATGAAGTTGCAAGCTGGAGTCTTGAAAGGTCTTTTGTAAAAGATCAAATTTCCAATGGTAAAGAACATTAAACCCCCTCCTGGAGGCAGGAAAAGAGAGGGGGAAGTTGCGGGTTGAGTATGCCTGCGGGAGAGAGCGAAGAGGCTTAAAACACCGCCGCTCTGACCCTGGAAACGGGCTGCTAGTAAGACTGACGTTTTTTGGAATGTTCATTGACAGCGCTTAGAACGTTCATTGACAGCTAGCTAAATAAGAGAAATACATTGTTTCTACTGTTTCCGGCTGCTTTAAAAAGGAGCAAAAGTAACTGAAAATTGAAACTAACTTCGGATTGTTTAAAAGAGGATACTATTGACTTTTACAAATAGAAACTGTTTCCCCCTAGTGGAAGCCTTTGAAACTGGTTGATTTACAAGAGTTGGACTAGGGGAATTTCCAGCTGCAAGTTAAAAACCGTGAGACTCTGGGACTGACCTTGAATCTTTTAAATGTTATGGTAAATGGAAGAGGAAAAACAGACCAGTCAACTGTTGATAAAACATTAAGGTCTGGGAGGACCTGGTAACAATCCAGGAGAGGTTTATTATTAAACCCTCCTGTTCTTTTTGTTGTTGTCTCTGTACTAGTATATTTGAAACTAAGAGGAATGTCGACAGAAGAGGCTTTGGTGGCGGCATTATATAAGATAAATGACTCATTGGATCAGCTTCACAGGAAAATGGACATGATAAATGCGAAGGTGGATGTTTCAATTGTTGAGGTTGACTTGAATGCAGGGAGTATGGACAATACCAATACAGAAACCACCCATAAATTGATACAAGAACCTATTTTGATATGGCAAGCTGTGGAGGAAGTCAAGAAAAAAGTTGTTGCTGTTGAAGGTATAGAAACACAACTGGAGAGAAAGAGAAAGAGAGCCCCAGCCCTACAGAGGCAATTTGATGAACATAAGTTGACGCTCGCTATGACTGAATTTAAGGAAAAACAGACGAATTTGAGGATTAGAGTTCACCTTTGGTGGACATGCCCAAGGATTAAGACACTCTGGGAGATGATTCATAACGAAATGAAAAAGGTGTTTAAATATACCCTTTTGAAAAAACCAGAGGCCTTTCTCCTGGGCATGGTCGGTCAATTGGTGTTAAAGAAGGATAGAATTTGTCTCATGTATGCAACAATAGCAGCAAGAATACTCATTGTGAAGTACTGGAAGACACAAGATTTATCTATCCGGGAAGAATGGCAGATGAAGTTGATGACTATATGGAATTGGCGGAAACGACTGGCAGAAATCCGAGACCAGGGAGAAGAGTCGGTGGAAGAAAACTGGAAAAAGTTTAAGACTATGTATAGAAATATTGTAAAAATAATGAATGTTAGAAAAAGGTTGGAATGAAGTTATATGGCTTTAGTAGAAATGTTATAAGGAATTAAGTATAAATAGAAATAGAGTATTAAAGAGAAAAATAAGATTAGAATATGTTAAGATAATTATAGGATAGAAAACAGAGGAAGATGGAAAGGAATTGCTGAAATAATTAATAGAAATGGAATACAGAAAGGGAGGCATGAGGAGGTCGTGGAAATAAGGGAATGAAAGTTAAGATATTGAAATTGTTTTGTGTTTTAAATGGTTTGCGTCTTGTTTTGTTAATCTTATGTTTTTTCTCGTTTTTTCTTTGCTTTTTCTTTTCCTTTTTTGTTTTTTTCTGTTTTACTGTGTTCAAATGGTTGGAAAATCAATAAATATTATTTTTTTTTTAAAAAGATCAGAGAAGATAGAAAGATTTTTATTTTGTTCTGTTTCCCCCTGCTGAATGGGTCTTGGCTCACATCCTTGAACAAACTAGTACTACTTCCTGCGCAGGCTCCAAGGAAATTATCTGTGAATGGAAGGAAGGCTACACCCCAAGAGTAAACTGATGCAGATGGCAAAAACCCAGAGATACTAGCTTGCAAGAAGTGTTCTCTTTGTGAACAGCAGTCCAGAGAAAAAGAGAAACACCAGAAGTTGCCTTATATTGAGTCAGACCATTGATCGATCAAACTCAGTAACATCAACACTGACTGGAAGACACTTTCCAGGGTTTCAGGTAGGATTTTTCAAACCTTTTCTCTATTATATTATTCTCCTCTATTGTTCAAAATTGTCCATCTTTCTACTTAATTTGGGACCAGTCAGACAAAATGGCTGACGTCACACTGTAATTTTTGCCTGAGGGAAATCTGTCAAAAGCTAAATATACTGAGAGCAAAACAAAATATTATTCAAACTACACCTGTTTATCTCGTGCTACCTAGATGAACCAAACGATTGATGATGTTGCCAATCCTATACTCAAGCACAGAGATTTGGTGACATCTTTAGCTCTTTCCAGCCCTACAGTGTATTCTATGATACTTGATGTTTTTCTTCTACCACACTTTATTGGAAATCGCTAACCTTTAAAGTATTAAATAAGTTGCTCATTATACTGGAAATAATAAAAATTACAATGCATTTGTATTGACCCATGTTTATTATCCCTTGGCCGAAGCTGAAAGAATATTAGAAAATTGAATTCATAATTACTTTACAATCAAGTTTTAGCTATTTACTACTTTTTTTTTACCTGTGTCATCCATTTTCAGAGGAAATCGTCCACTGAACATAGATGCTAGCATCGAGTCCTTAAAACGGCATAAAGATTTACGCCTAGCGGTGTACATACATCCGCCAACATTCAGCCGAATAATATCTGCGACCTTTTCGCTCTTGCTGTCTTCCATCGCATTTGTAGCTAACGTTGCAGGCTGGGTGGTGTGCTTTCAAAGCTGTAAAAAGAGTAAAAATTGTACTCAGAACAGTGAATAACTTGGCTTCTCCATTAAGATCAATAATTTATGCTCCTGAAAAGGCAGATAAAAAGCATTTATAACATTTATAAGTTGCCTTTCCTCCAAGAAGTTAAAGGCAGCATATATTTGAACCCCAGCATAAGGATAGAGGTGGGTTTACTTTTTTTTTATTTCTTAGTCGCTTTATCTTGCCCAGAACAATCCTGGGTCTTCCAGGATCAGTTTACACTACCACTCAAAAGGACTGGATGTAAATGACCTGGTTATCTGCAATGGAACATGAAAGGGCACTGCTAGGCTAATGCCTCTTCTCTACAAGAACATCTGCAGTTTTGGCAAGTAAGCAGGACAGAACTGGATGGCATCACCTCGACTACTGAGAAATGTCATGTGTACCACCTGCCACCTGTCTACCCAGTCCAATAGTCAAACCACTAGACCAGCCTTCACCAACTTAGTGCCCCTCCCTCATATACTTTGGACTACCACTCCCATGAGAACTGACCATGCTGGCAAGGGCTGATGGGAGTTGTAGTCCAAAATACCAAGAGAAGATCAGGTTGGTGAATGCTGCACTGGATCATGTTGCCTGCCAGCTTTGTAATACAGGCACACAACTCAAACAGTATTTTTGGATGTGTTACCAAATCGCCTATTGTCTGTCCACCACAGTGGGGCAGAGAAAGTGTGTGGATGTCTTGACACAGCTTATGTTTTCAAATTGGACCGAAGTTAGTTGGTGAGGAGTGCAGCGGCACCTATTTATCTACTTGCACTGGCGTTCTTTCGAACTGCTAGGTTGGCAGAAACAGGGACAGAGCAATGGGCGGTCACCACCAACAAGTGGATTCGAACCGCCGACCTTCTGATCGGCAGAAGAGGCTCAGTGGTTTAGACCAACCGCATCCACACTGGTGTGGCAGGAAGATTCAAGGACAAAGAAACATGTAAACATTTCAGGGTAGTCTAGTCTAGTATCAAAATAATCTTTTTTATTTGCAGAATATGGATATATTTCCAAAATGAGAGCAAGGGCATCAAGTGATACTGAAGACAATCCTAGTTGTGTTCACCAAGGTATTTCTTATCAATAAAAAATTTTCGGTGTGGCACAAAGAAATTGCTATTCTGAAAGTGTGGCCCGGAGGGAAAAAAAAGGCTGAAAACCACTGGTCTAGGTGGAACTGAAGCACTGGATCAATATGCAGCCCAATCGTAGAAGCAAAACCCCACCACCACTATGGGGTTAAAAAGCCATGAGCATCCGAAACAAGCACACAACTAACCAACTAACCACTGCAGCAGAGGTGGCTAACCTTGCAAGCCTCCAGATGTTGCTGGGTGTAGCCAGTATTTGGGGGGGGGGCAGGCTTTTGTTAGGTGGCGGAGAACCTCAGATAAGTATTTTAATTGATTTTTATTGACTTGGGAGGCAGCTATCTCCCCATGCTTACGCCCAGAGACCCCCAACTCCCACCAGCCCCAGGGATGATGGGGGTTGGGAACCTGGCAACACCTGGAGGGTTGCAGGCTCCTCAGCCCCGGAACAGAATTGCAAGGGAGCCCAGGGGTCATCTAACCCAGGCATGGGCAAACTCGGCCCTCCAGATGTTTTGGGACTACAACTCCCATCATCCCTGACCACTGGTCCTGTTAGCTAGGGATGATGGGGGTTGTAGTCCCAAAACATCTGGAGGGCCGAGTTTGCCTATGCCTGACCTAGCCCAAACCCGTGCAATGAAGGCATCTCAAGACTCTCTTGAAATATCAACAACCTCAGATATGCAGATGACACAACCTTGATGGCAGAAAGTGAGAAGGAAATAAAGAACCTTTTAATGAGGGTGAAAGAGGAGAGCGCAAAATATGGTCTGAAGCTCAACATCAAAAAAACGAAGATCATGGCCACTGGGCCCATCACCTCCTGGCAAATAGAAGGGGAAGAAATGGAGGCAGTGAGAGATTTTACTTTCTTGGGCTCCACGATAACTGCAGATGGTGACAGCAGTCACGAAATTAAAAGACGCCTGCTTCTTGGGAGAAAAGCAATGACAAACCTAGACAGCACCTTAAAAGGCAGAGACATCACCTTCCCGACAAAGGTCCATATAGTTAAAGCTATGGTTTTCCCAGTAGTGATGTATGGAAGTGAGAGCTGGACCATAAAGAAGGCTGATCACCAAAGAATTGATGCTTTTCAATTACAGTGGTACCTCGGGTTAAGTACTTAATTCGTTCCGGAGGTCCGTTCTTAACCTGAAACTGTTCTTAACCTGAAGCACCACTTTAGCTAATGGGGCCTCCCGCTGCTGCGCTACCGCACAATTTCTGTTCTCATCCTGAAGCAAAGTTCTTAACCCGAGGTACTATTTCTGAGTTAGTGGAGTCTGTAACCTGAAGCATCTGCAACCCGAAGTACCACTGTGGTGGCAGTCAGGCTGATAATGCGTAGAACCAGTGACAAAAGTGTTCTGGATTAACTTGATTTTCACCAGATTAGCTATGTAACCCGAGGTACCACTGTATGGTGCTGGAAGAGACTGTTGAGAGTTCAATGGACTGCAAGAAGATCAAACCGATCCATTCTTAAGGAAATCGGTCCTGAGTGCTCACTGGAAGGACAGATAGTGAAGCTGAGGCTCCAATACTTTGGCCACCTCTTGAGAAGAGAAGACTCCCTGGAAAAGACCCTGATGTTGGGAAAGATGGAGGGCACAAGGAGAAGGGGACGACAGAGGACGAGATGGTTGGATAGTGTTCTCGAAGCTACCAGCATGAGTTTGACCAAACTGCGGGAGGCAGTGGAAGACAGGAGGGCCTGGCGTGCTCTGGTCCATGGGGTCACGAAGAGTCGGACACGACTAAACAACAAGACTCTCTTAAGTCTGAGGAACGCGCCTCCTCCGCTCCCTTTCCAAACGGCCAAACACCGCCATGGTTCTTGAGCCGCCTGAGGCAAAGGGGTCGAAGCAAAGCAGCCAGGCCGAAGCAAAGGGGGGGAGGGGCCCAAGCCTCGGGTTGCCCAACCACCCCGCCGTGGAAGGGCCGGGTGTGAGGGGATAGACTGAGGCGCGAGTGGGGAGCCGAGAGGGAAGGAGGGACAACCGCGCTGACTCGTTACCTTTCCCGGTTCGAAGCTCCGCCCACCTCTTCGTCACCGCTGTCGTCACGGCCCACCAGCCGCGCGCCGAGCCTGTCCCGCCACGTTCTGGGGCGTCGAGGGGGAGGGGGGAGGAGGGAGGCGCTGCTGCGCGTGCGCAGAGGCTCCTGCGTTAATGGGTTATTAGGGAAGGTTGTTGGACTACAACTCCCATCATCCTCTGGGAGGAGCGGGGATGGGAAACAGCGCGGCGGAGTGAACGGGATAAAGAAGGAATCAGTATCTGTCTATGATGATGCTGACGTTGAGATTCCTGCGCTGCAGGGAGGCTGGACGAGATGTAGCGCGATCGGAGAAGCAAGACCCCACCAGCACCACCACCACGGGGTTCAAAGGCCAGCAGCATCCGAAGCAAGCACACAAATAACTTGCCAAGATATTCGCAGAGGCGGCGAACCTCGCAGCCCTCCAAATGTTGCCTTATTTTCTAAACTTTGGGTCCCCCCCCCCATTGTTGGGCTATGGGACTACAACTCCCATCATTCCCTAGCTAGCAAAACCAGTGGTCTGGGATGATGGGAGTTGTAGTCCAAGAGTTGGAGACCCAAGGTGGAGAAAGGCTCCCCGCCAGGCATTAGGGATGAAGGGTTGCAGGCTGCCAAGCCCTCGAATAGGATTGCATTTGAAGTTAATTCCTTTCGAGGAATAAATTGATTGATTGATTGATTGATTGATTGATTGATTCATTGTAGAGTCGGCAGGGACCCCGAGGGTAGATCTCCAGAACCAGATGGGTTCTTCTGCGTGGATTTTTGTAAACGTAATTCATTTGCTCTGATTCCAGGACAAATGGGCAAAGGCATTGGGCTGTGGTCCAGGAGGGAGGGAATCCCTGCCCAGCCAGAAGGACCCCCACCTGGGGGAAATTACAAAGGGGCTGCACCACCCTGGGGCTTTTGCAGAGAGGGCTGTGCCCGGCCAGCGAGGCCACCTCGGACCACGCAGGCAGATCGGTCCAGCCCAGATGCAGGAGGTGTTAAAAAATAATGTTCTTGTGTTGAGGATTGATGGCTGTAGTTTTGACATCCGTGTAAACAAGCGAGGAGAAAAATGCTGCAATCCTGCCTGCAAGCACTAGAAGGAGCCCACAACCCACCTGGGAGCATCTGTTCACTCTCAGAAAGAAACCTTTTACAGGTAAGCTCAACGGTTCTTTTTATTTCTTGCTGGAAGTATTTATTGTTCTATAGACTCTGAGAGAATCCCTTCTCAATGAGGAATTTACATGAGATTTTGGTTTTTTGGTCGTTTTTCTTTTAAATTTTATGCTTATCAGATTTCTACATTTCACTAATTTTACAATCATTTTAATATTTCAAAACTTGACTTCCTTCCCCCTTTCTGTAGTTTCTTAGATTTATTTTCAATATCTTCTGCATATCCAAATTAATTTCATTTGCTCATTTATTCATCTACTTTAAATATATACTCCTATAACACTGCAGGTTATTACAGTAATTCTGCCAATGTTCTTATCTGTTTACAGTTTATCTGTAAATATTCAATAAACCATTCTTCTATAAAAAGTCTGTTATCTTGATTTCTTATTCTTCCGGTAGGTTTCGCGATTTCTGCATATACCACAAGTTTTTGTATCCATTCTTCCTTTGCTGAGACTTCTGCTTCTTTCCATTTGTGGGCGAGTAACATTCTTGCCGGGACACAGGTAGCGCTGTGGGTTAAACCACAGAGCCTAATCCCTGCGACGGGGTGAGCTCCCGTTGTTCGGTCCCAGCTCCTGCCAACCTAGCAGTTCAAAAGCACGTCAAAGTGCAAGTAGATAAATAGGTACCGCTCCGGCGGGAAGGTAAACGGCGTTTCCGCGCACTGCTCTGGTTTCGCCAGAAGCAGCTTAGTCATGCTGGCCACATGACTCGGAAGCTGTACGGTGGCTCCCTCAGCCAGTGAAGTGAGATGAGCTGCCTTATGGGATATCTTCAGTAGAAAAAAGGCTAAGGAGTAAACCCTACGCAAATCTGAAGTAGAGCCCCTAAATTGGACGGATTGTGTCTTGTACAGTACACCTCTTTGTGGCAACTCCTGCAGTCAAGCTGGTGCCAAACGTGTTGCTCTGCTTTCCTTTGGACCACATCAACAAGGCCAAGGGCAGCCCAGAACCTCCATACACGCTGCCCAGGCTTGCGCCCCGAGGAGGTCACTTCTGTGCTGCTAACGCAGTGGTTTCACTTCACCCTTCGCAGTGCATTCCATTGTCTCTTGAGACAAATGGAGGCCTACAATATATAATTACAGGCGTACCTCGGAAGTCGAACTGCCTAGTTCTCGAATGATTTGGCTCCCAAACAATCAAAACCCGGAAGTGACTGTTCCGGTTTTCAAATGTTCTTTTGAAAGCCGGACATCCGATGGAGCTTCCACAGCTTCTGATTGGCTGCAGGAGCTTCCTGCAGCCAATCAGAAGCCATGATTTGGTTTTCGAACGTTTTGAAAGTCGAACGGACTTCCAGAACGGATTCCGTTCGACTTCCAAGGTACGACTGTACACATATGCTTACACACGATAGCTCTGTTGGGAGAGAATGAGACTCTTAATCTCAGAGTTGTGCATTTGAGCCCCACATTGGGAAAAATATTCCTGTATTGCAAGGGGGTTGGACTAGAATCAGGCATGTCTAACAGGTAGATCATGATCTATTGGTAGATCGCAGGGTGTTCCTGGTAGACCCTGGTTGATCTCTGGTCCCTCAGTGATCTCCTTGCAAAAAAGCTCCACAACTTTGCCTTTCCTAAAAAAGCTCCACAACTTTGGCTTCCTAAAGAAAGCTCAATAACTTTGAGTAGATCACTGCCAGTCTTTTTACGACAATGGGTAGATCATGGCCAGTTTTTTTATACTGTGAGTAGATCGCAGTCTATTGTGAGTTGGACGTCCCTGGACTAGATGACCCTCGTGATCCCTTCCAACACTATGATTTGATGATTTTCTATGACACACACACACACACAGAGAGAGAGAGAGAATATCACAGGGTGCTTTCAGACAATATGTTTATTGTGCATTCATCTTGATTTGTGGGGAGCTTTTCAGTGCATTTTCTCATCACTTGCCTTACTTCAAACAGTCTGATATTTTGGGGAAGTGGCTTTGTTGTGCAAGAGCTACAAATCAATTGCAACTGTGCAAGCTGACCTCAATACATTATTGAATCCCACACAAAACAGATGATCTAAAAGCACCCACAGTCCAGAAAGTGTGATCTGCATACAGAAGCAGGCTTCTGAATAAGGAGGCTGCAGAAGCAGTTTCCCTTGCTGGATAAATGCATCCTGCAGCTGCAGCTATTTGCATACACAGTGCATATGGTTTGGCAAAGCAGACCCCATGTTCGGAAGGTGGAGGAAAGTTAACAGTAGTAAACATCTGTCTGGTTGAATATGCCTGTACAGGGATCCTTCCAACTTGTAGCATGTGTGTTTTGTGATGCTCAGCCTATACATTTGTAGATAAGAAGCCTCTTCTACAAGAAGTCAATTTACATTGTATTAATTCACAGCAACAATGAAACCTCACACCACTCAAAATTAATTTTTGTTGTTGTTTAGTCATTTCCGACTCTTCGTGACCCCATGGACCAGAGCACGCCAGGCACACCTGTCTTCCACTGCCTCCCGCAGTTTGGTTAAAATTAATTAGTGCTTTGTAAATCAAAGCTAACAATGGGCATGATCCATATAAATTTAACCACTTGACTATGGGTGTTAAGCATAAATGTGTACAGTGGTACCTCTGGTTGCGAATGGGATCTGTTGTAAATAAAAATATGCCCTTTTCCTTTATGGGGTATCCAAGAGCCCATATAGAGTCCTTACATAGGTTCCCTATTGGTAGGAGAAAATAACAGAGGCCAACCAGAGAATATTGAGAAGCAAAGCAGCTAGTAAGCTTGATCTTTATTAATCTGTTGCAACAGGGTGCTCCCCTCACACGCAGGAGAGGAAGAGGACCCACAAAAATGCTGTGCAAGGGCTTATAAAGAATTTTGAAATTCCCATCCTCTAGATCAAGACCACCCCCAGAAACATTATGCATTCATCACAGAAGGGGTGTAACCTAAGACCACCCCTCAGATAAGGCGGTCTAAAACAGAACAATTTGCATGTTGTTTTCTCCTGTCGCTTTGTTTATTTCCTGTCTGGCAGGTTACTTGATTGGATTTCTTGGGGAGCCTTGGCAGTCTTTTGTAATGATAAGGTTCACACCCTTATTCAAACACAGATTAAGACAGAATTTGTGAAGGAAGAGACAATGGGGAGGCTTTTCCATTTTTACCATGTAGAGAAACATTTGCTCAGTTTAGGAATCAAAATGGTTCCAGGTTGGCTTTCCTGTGCTGATCTATGTACGTGTGGTTATGAACGTTGCCATATATCTAAAACCATAAAATTCCTATCACAGATCCATCCCGGAGGTCCATTCGCAACATGAAAAGAGCGCAACCCGCAGCGGCGCGTCTGCACACGCGCGGGTTGCGATTCGTCGCTTCTGCGTATGATGTCATTTTGCTTCTGCGCATGCGCAAGCAGAGATTTAGGATCAGAGTTTTCCTACTCTTAGATGGACTATGTTCCCAGGTCGACCAACCCCATAATGCAACAGGAAATCTTATAATACCTTCCAGTGAGTGCCTGCCATGTTTGATCCCACACACTGCTCATGCTGACTAGGGTTCAAATCACCATTCAGATGATTCATCATGATCCTCACGTTGTTGGTCCCAACAATTGGTGTGGTTCCAGCCACTAGACAAGCCTTCTATCATACCAATAACATGAGACCATGACTGTGGCCCTATAATCGTTTTTTCCAATAGAATACTAAGATGGCATAAACTTTAACATAAATTAGAAAGGCTCAGCAAAAGAGATTGCTGATGCAGCAAATATATAAATAAATAAAGTAGCTTTGAGTGTTTCAATTACATTTTTTTCCACAGTGATTGTAAAAACCATCAGTTACTCATTAGCTACACACAGTAACTCACTCTAACATGGGTTTTATGCATGGTCAATTATCTGTGGTAACAACTGTTTGGAAAAAGATTTACGAAGAGGTAAAGATTAACTAAGAACCCCATGGTGAAACCTGGAATATAATTACATTTGCTGTTGGGAACAGAGGAGCATAGATAAAACTATATGCCCATCTAGCCCAGTCTTGTCTGCTGTGACTGGAAGTTCTCCAGGGTGTCAGGTAAAAGTATTTCCCATCCGTCAGGAGACGCCAGAAATTGAACAAGGAACCTTCTGCTGGAAGATATTATATCACAGAAGCAAATGACCCTCCTTTTAGAATCCCATTTGCCATAATGCCTCCATTTATGTTCCAAATCTATGTCTAAAGCTATGGTCCTATGCATGCATAAGAATAAGCATGAACTTCCAATCAAACATGCATGGAATTGGGCTGTAAATTGTTTTTACAATAGCTGGGACACGCATTACAAGCATAGATAATTTGTGCTGGATAGTTAGGAAGCTGGAGCAGTAGGCTCAAAGCGAGAGGTTCAGGACTACTCTCAAGTACAGTGGTACCTCAGGTTACATACGCTTCAGGTTACAGACTCTGCTAACCCAGAAATAGTGCTTCAGGTTAAGAACTTTGCTTCAGGATGAGAACATAAATCGTGCTCTGGCGGCGCAGCGGCAGCAGGAGGCCCCATTAGCTAAAGTGGTGCTTCAGGTTAAGAACAGTTTCAGGTTAAGTTCGGACCTCCGGAACGAATTAAGTACTTAACCTGCAGTACCACTGTACCAGCTTCAGTTTTGGAAATGGCAGTACTGAACATTGAAGGACGTCAACTGAACCCTAAATAAGAAACAATGCGGCAACGTGAGGAAACGATGGTGGTCATATGTTCAGAGAAGGAGGGGGAACCTGATTTTAAGAAATTATTAGATTAATTTGGGTTGATTTGTAGTAATTTGGAAAATTAATAATAATTTGGAAAAAAGGAAAAGAAACGGCAGCGCAATCCTACAAAAACAATTGGTCAGCAAGATGATTTGCCGGGTGGCGCTGTGGGTTAAATCACACAGCCTACGGCTTGTTGATCAGAAGGTCGGCGGTTCGAATCCCCGTGACGGGGTGAGCTCCCATTGTTCAGTCTCTGCTTCTGCCCACCTAGCAGTTCAAAAGCACGTCAAAGTGCAAGTAGATAAATAGGTACCGCTCCGGCGGGAAGGTAAACTGCGTTTCCGTGCGCAGCTCTGGTTTGCCAGAAGCAGCTTAGTCATGCTGGCCACGTGACCCGGAAGCATAGCTGTCAACGTTTCCCTTTTTTTAAGGGAAATTCCCTTATTCCGAATAGGATTCCTCGCAAGAAAAAGGAAAAGTTGACAGCTATGCCTGGAAGCTGTATGCCAGCTCTCTCAGCCAGTAAAGCGAGATGAGCGCAGCAACCCCAGAGTCGTCCGTGACTGGACCTAATGGTCAGGGGTCCCTTTACCTTTTAAGCATGTACAGTGGTACCTCAGGTTAAGTACTTAATTCATTCCGGAGGTCCGTTCTTAACCTGAAACTGTTCTTAACCTGAAGCACCACTTTAGCTAATGGGGCCTCCTGCTGCCGCTGCGCCGCCGGAGCACAATTTCTGTTCTCATCCTGAAGCAAAGTTCTTAACCTGAAGCACTATTTCTGGGTTAGCAGAGTCTGTAACCTGAAGCTATGTAACCTGAAGCGTATGTAACCTGAGGTACCACTGTATAGGACTCCAGCCTCAACTAGTAAAACTCTTCTGTTTGGAGAGAAAGTAGCTCTCCCAAAACGTTTCCAAATTCTGGTTTGGTTTTGTTGACACAGGGGCAAAGCAAGAACAGCGACCTCCTTCTGTTTTCCCAGGGGTCAATTTGAACTTGGGTATGCACTGCTGAGCGTGAGAGAGCAAACAGAGTTTACCCACTGAACCCCGTGGGACTTAAGCTTTTGAGCAAACACGTGGGTAGGAATGGATCGGGGTACAAAGCTTTGCAACGCGCCCCGCGCGCGCTCACGCGGCTCGCGAGAGGCAAAGCGATCCGGGTCGCCCTCGGCTGGGTTGCAGCAGCTGATGGCGGGAACGCCGCAGCTGCGTGCGCGCACCCTCCTTGGGCTTCAACGGTTTCAACGGCTCCGGCGCGAGGGACGGGCCATCCAATCAGCGCCCCGCCAGCCGCCGCTTTGGCGGGAACCAGAGCGGTGAGGGAGCTGTGTGGAGAAACGACCCTGTGTTGCCTCCTTTTACCTCAAACTTTGCTTTAAAAAAGGGTCACTTTTTAAAACCGACCCTGGGGAGCCTGTGAGCTCGAGTCCCTTTCCTCAAGTAAATAATAAATGGGAAAGATCATTTACAGTGTCGGATTTACTCATAAGGTTAACAAGCTATAGCTTAGGGCCCCACTCTCTTGGGCCTCTTAAAACATTTAAAGGAGAAAAAAAAAAACTGGATGTACATTTCAAAAATATAAGATAAAATAAAACCTACATACAGCAACAGTGTTTTGTGTCCTGTAGGCTCCTATTTGTTGTGTGCAAATGGCTTTAGATACCTACTGTATTAGGTCCTTAAATTACCATATAGCATATATTCAACACAAAAAACAGCGACAATTTGTTGTTGACAAAGGACAACGACATATAAAGGGTCCCATTACCTTCGGTAGCTTAGGGCCTCATCAAAACTAAATCCAGCCCTGATCATTTACCTCAGTCATATAAAAAACAGGGCTTCCACTGTGTCTTTCTACCGTGGTTTACACATTTTTCCTAATGGAGAGGGCTCAAAAATAATTTCCCCATACTGTACTTTGTAATTCCTGTTCGTGGCCTAGAAAGGCTGCCCTGAGCTTTCTGCAGTGGAAGAACAGGATACAAATGGGATGTATTATTAATAATAGCTCACACGCAGCTTTGAATTTGATGGTGAATTGAACAATTAAGGAAGTGCTGTTAGGAAAATCTGAAGTAGATTATTTAACTAGTGTGTTCAAAAAAGACTTAAGGACGGACCAACAACAGTCATTTCCTTTCTGACTGATTTCTTTTATTCAATATGTTAATAGTTCCAAACGGAGTCTTACACATGGCCAGCTCTGGAGAGACTGTTAGATAGTAATTTCACTATATTGCTCCTACTTTTTCTCTCATGTCCCTTACATACTTTGGAAATGTGTGGAATAACTTGAGATTCTGGAGAGTGAGTGAGTTGGTTAAATATATTAAAACAAAGATATTAAAACAAACAATTAAAAATTGTTTGTTTAAGAATGAATACAAGACCCAAATGATGAATAATAGAGTATGATAAATCTTAACTGAAACTATGGAACTAAAAATATCCACTAAAACATTAATGTATCTTTCTTTGTATTATCCATTGTTAGATTTCTACTGGGTAATGAACAGAATCCATTAAAATGGAAAGCAACCTATTTCCAGAAGCATCTTCCTCGTTGATCTTTGGAGATATTAAAAGACGTGTTGGGGGGAAGAAGAACGGATCTCTAAAAGCTGGGAAGCTGAATGCTTCTCTTGCATGTAAAATCAAAACTAAGATGAGAAGTGAGTGTCAACTAAAATTTTGATAATATATGTAACTCTCAGAAAAATAAAATACTTGTAGACCTCCTTAGTAATAGCATTTTTTAAAATATCCAGTGTAATATGCCTACAAAATACGTTTATCCAAAATGAAAAAAGAGCCAATGTTTCATGAAACCTTTATTCAAATTATATTCAGCAATTTTGGGCCAGTCACACCCTCTTAGCATAATTATACCTTTTGTTTTTACTGGTTTTTATGTTGCTGCTTTTTAAAAAGATATTGTTTATTGTTTTTATGTTGTACAGTACTTGGTGGTTTTAAAATATTAAGTGGTTTATAAATGCTTCTAAATAAATAAACCAGTAGCTTGTACAAATAAAACAGGATAAGCTTAATAATGTTATGCATGTGGGCACAATGACCTTGAGGATCCGCCCCTCCCACTGCTACTCCTTACTGCCCTTTTCTTGATGGGCTGGCAGGGGTGGCTCCTCCCAAAAGTGCATGGAACTGAAGGGGAGGAAGCTGGAAAAGTAGCATACAGTGGTACCTTGGTTCTCAAACTTAATCCGTCCTGGAAATCTGTTTCGAAACCAAAGCATTCCAAAACCAAGGCGTGCTTTCCCATAGAAAGTAATGCAAAATGGACTTTTAAAAACAACCTCTAAAACAGCAGTTAAACATGAATTTTACTATCTAACGAGACCACTGAGCCATAAAATGAAAGCAATAAACAATGTACTGCAGTCACGCAATCCATCAATCAGTAGCTGACCTGGGTTCCACACAGTCACAAAAACAAAAAAAGCCACAAAAACAAAAAATAAATAGCAAAAAAACAGAGATACCTCAGTGTAATGCTCAAAATGGAAGCGTGGCACTCAAATCAGAAACGTAACACTCAAAACAGAGCACGTTCGGCTTCTGAAAAAAGTTTGCAAACTGGAACACTTACTTCCGGGTTGGCAGTGTTTGGGTTCCAAGTTGTTTGAGTCCCAAGGCATTTGAGAACCAAGGTACCACTGCACTTCCCATTTCTTCCGTCTTTCAGCTCTATGTGGTTTTCAAGATTTGGATTGGCAGCTAACAGAAAATGAAGCAAGCAAGAGAGGAGAAGGAAACAGGGAGGAGGTTAGGAGATTGGCCACCAGAGTGGCTGGTGTTCCTCAAAGGTTCAGTTTCACTCAGGGACCCCAAGTGGTTGGCATCCCCTGTGATATTACTGTCTCTCAGACTGTATTCACACAACTGTTTATTGTGTACTCACAGTTTCCAGTGCTAGGTTTCTAATCTGTGTGCACATATCCTAAACACATTGCTTCTCAAACCAGCTTCACACTGAGTGGATTTCTTAAGCCATTTCTAAGTTGTCTCTAGCCAAGTTGTAAACATCTTTGCACAGGGTAAAGATAACCTGTTATGTACTGAGGTTCTCACCCTGGGCCAGCAGGGGGATACTGTAGATAATTTTCACTCAGGTCCACATATGCAAATAAGGGATTGAAAGTGACGTTCAGTGATTGGATAGTTACAGAAAATGGTTACTGTTGCGTTCTAGTCGAGCTCTATATAAGCAGGCTGGCTGAACCCTTCAGTTCAGTTCTGTTCTGGCCTGTGAATAAACAAGAGCTGTTTGAAGAATCGCTGTGTCGTCTGATATGTTTACCCAAAACTTAACACAACTCTTCCCCATCAACGTCCCCTGATATGTACACAAACATAAACAAATCTAACCTTGCTGGTGTGAACAGCTAGTGAGGAAAGCACTGTGAAATGCAGGGGGGGGGCAGGCAACCGCCGTGCTTTAAGGCAAGGCCATTTTCAGTAGGATATATTGTAGAATTTAATTCATTATCAAATCCTGATAATAAATATTCCCCTATCCGCATTACTCCTTAAATGATCACTCAGTAATATAGTATATGAGGGGTGGTGCTTGCATTCTGACTAGAATAGAAAGCAATTTTCTAGAAATTAGAAAATATGGTGAGGCAAGATTACAAGAACTGTACACAAGAAAAGAGCACAATCTTTGTCATTCAAGCATTTTAACTAGAAAATTGTAATTGTTTAACTGTGCAGTCTTCAATATGTTTACTCAGATGTAAGTTCCTTTGAATGCAATAGAATTCACTCCCATGTAAGTGTAAGCCCAACAAGTAGTTCTGTCCAAAAACATTTGGGGGGCACCATATTAGCAACCCCAAGTACGGTATATAGGCCTGAAGGATTTTATTTGTTTTTTTACTATATTTGAATATGTGATATTTAAAGGTTTTAAATAAATAAATACAGTTCCTCTCAATTAATTTTTAATAGTAAAGAAACAGAAGTTTTGGCACCTCCAAATTTTTTGTGTAGAGTGCAAGAGTATTAGCAATGTCAGTATTTATTTATTTATTTGTATGTCTTCTGTATAACTATTCCATGGTTGTGGATATGAGTCTGGATGCAGGTTTAAAATAAATACAAAACAATTTTTTTAAAACATAAAGAAATAGAATAGACACATTTTTTAAACACACTGATACATAGGTGTGTTTTAACCCAAATAATAACCCAAATTATTATTTCATATTTTTATTTTATGCAGGCAACTCTTCACTTTTTAAGATTTCTTTGAAACACAATAATAAGGCTCTGGCCATGGCCCTCAGCGCAGAGAAAGAAAATTCTAGGAAGCTAAAAAATGAAAAGCTCTTATTACAGAAAGAAGTGGATGAGCTGCATTTGCAGAATGTTTTACTGCGCCAAAAGCTGAATCGCCTGGTATGTTCTGAAAAATACTATTTGAGCTATTACATTATTCATATATTGTGAAAATAAAACTTATGGGGAGGGATTCAGCTATGAGTCCCAGGGCATCCCCACAATCACCATACTCCCCAAATTGGCTGGGGGGTGGGTCAGGTTGGAATAACCCCCAGAAGAGTGCATGTGGGAGGAGAGGGAATGCTTGCCCTGGTGGAATGCTCACCTTAGTGCAGTGTAAGCAGCTAGTAGCATCCATCTGTTTCAAAGATCCTGTTCAGTGGGATTTTGATAAGCATTATGATGCAAATGACATATCATAATGGAAATTACACCAGTGGTATGCACATGGGCATAGCCAGGATTTTGCAGGAGGCGGGCTAAACTGAGCTATTGTAGCCTTTTTAGCCTCGGGTGAGAAGAGCTTTGCGCCCAGGACGGGGAAATGGGAGTCAACAGACACTCAAGGAATAGTTTCAGAGAAAAAGCTTTATTTCTACCATCCGGGCTGGTAGAAGGAGCAAGTGTGATGATTCACAAAACAAGCACGAGTTCACAGCCATTTGCACAAAGCATATATTCCCCTTCAGTTCCCTCCCCTTTCTCCTCCTCTTCAAGAGTCCTGCCCCATGTTGTTTCCTGAGCATGAACAGAAAGCTCCTGTCTTGTACCTTTTGGCAAGGTCAGCTAGCCTGAGAAGCAACCTTTGTTACAGCAGAGCGAAATGTTTCTGATGCTTAGCTAATGCCTTTTAGCTGCTGAGAAAATGATTTTGAGAAGCTTTGAGCCTGCTTGGGGGGGGGGGTGACTTCGGGCCTAGGTGTGGACACCTGTCCTCACCTCCTTCACTATCTGCAATGTGATTGATCAGTTAGTTAACTATTTTTATTTATTTACTTGATTTACGGTGGGGGGATAGCTGCCCCCCTGCCTCCTCCCCTCCCCCCCCCCCGACTACAGTATGTCCATGAGTATACACATTTTTCCCCTGTTATATCAGGGCAAAATGTTTATTAGCTCTTGGTCACACTCAGACCCTGTGTGTGCATGCACACCCAGCAACTGGAGCTATGCGCCCAAAGTTCCTTTTAAACAATGAACAATCACACAATCAGCCATTTGGGTAACACATTTTCTTCATCAGGTAAACACTAGTATACTGCTGAACCTTAATCTGTTCTGTATAAGGTACATTACTTTATGTGTAAAAGAGCAGAGGGGAAAATGTTCCTGGTTGGAGCGGGGGAAGGTTTTACAATTTTTTTATATAAAAAAACCTTTGATGTTTTCTTGTTTTTAGATAAATTTAATCTCTTTAATCCCAAATAAAATATATTAATTTCTCATAACTGCCTCTTTCTTTCCTCCAGAAATATAAACCTTTTTTATCGTTGTTTTTCTCTAACTTTCTAACTGCGTTAAATAAAAGTTTTTATACTTAATTTTTTGTATGCAGAATAAAATTCTCATAGAACTGGAAGCATTCGTGAATAATAACATTTCAACTGCAATTGAAATGAGCACTCTTTCAGAGGTATGCTTCAGCTTTGTGACTCTTATTATCATAGGGTGAAGAGGGAATTGCTACTGTATGCCTTCATGTTTTGAAAATCAGTATGAAAACTGATTTGGTGATCAATATTCCTTTGGTTTTTCAGAAGTTATCTGTGGATTTACTTTTGAGTTTTGATTAAAGTACAGGTACAGCAGAACAAACATGTTGATCAAAACAATGGAAATCCAATTGTATTGTTGACATATTTATATAGATTTAAACATACAACTAGATGACTTCAACTAACATAATACACAATATTGCTGTACTGTACTTTCTAGCAGTAAAATGATACCCATGCACAAAATCAATGGTGTATTAATAAACGTTTTCTGTTATAAATGCTCAATATATGCACAAGAAGAGTGGCATTTCAATGAAATAACTACATTATGTGAGCAAATATTTTCTTGACCTGCATATTTGTGCTTTATACATATATTCCTAGTTTACAGCTGCATTGAAATAGTTTAACACTCGAAATCTTAATATATCGGTATTGGTGCAATTCTATACCCAGAAAACTGGGAGCAAACCCCCTTCAACTGGGAATTATTTCTCTTTAGACATACTGTACATAAAATTTCTCTTTAAGTATTCTGAGCGTTTTCCTCTTTTTAAACAGCATATTCAAAAACCCTTAGCAATGGAAAAAGACCACTGCAACAGTTCTGGTCAACAACCTGAGATTTCTGATCAACCAATTAGGTAATATTTGAATTGATTTATTAATCTAGATGGAAATCAAAACGTGAAACTTAAAATAAAACCTGCCAAAAGATTGTATTGATCAGGGCTATAATCCCACAGGTTCCTAAGGGCTGCTTTAAAGGCTTATTTATAGTTTAGTTTTTGTACTTATAAATAAAAAGAACTAGATATAATTAAACACAATTCATTAACAGTGTCATGCATAAACTGTGTTTTAGGCTGCAATCATATGTACAGTTTGACTGCTTGAGGGTGCAACTCTATACTTACACCCAGAAGTAAAGTCCATTAATGTCAGCAGGATTTACTTTTGAGTAGACATCTACTGTATAGGATTGCATAGCTAATCCTGCTGAGGTTAACAGGATTTAACTAGTATACATGCAGGATTATAGTCTTTGCTGGAAAAATACATGACAAAGACTCTGATCTTTTATGAACTGACATTTATGTGTATTTTGCCAACAAAAACATAATTTATACCTATACATGGTAATTATTGTTTGCAGGCTATTAGAAATAGCAATTTATACTGTAGCCTTATTAATCCATGGGTCGGAATAATTGTTGCACCCGAGCAGAGACAAAAGGAGCCAAACGGCACCAAGGGGTTAATCCAGAGAAAGAGCGTTTTATTCTGCCATCCGGGGGGGGGGCAGAGGCACCTGTGTGATTCAGTTCACAAAAGACAGGCCGCACCGAAAACATTTTACAAGCAGGTTTTTATCCTTTTTTCAAACCCCTTTTTTCCTCTCCCCCTTCACAGATTCTTACATAGAAATGTTGCTTTTCATTCT
The DNA here is from genome assembly GCF_964106645.2 of Podarcis pityusensis. NCBI lineage: Eukaryota > Metazoa > Chordata > Lepidosauria > Squamata > Lacertidae > Podarcis > Podarcis pityusensis. Next base: position 127,950,326 of record NC_138028.1, read on the forward strand.
CTGACTCTGTTCCCGGAAGTATGTTGCAAATCAATGTACCAGGAGAAGGTTATCTTGGATCTGGGAAGCGAAAGCTTTACTGTTCTCAGCTCTGAGTTTGTTACAGCGTTTTTGTTACAGAGAGGACTGCTTAGCTCATGCTTTTTGTCTTAGAGGAATATGCAGTTTTAAAAATGCGTACGCCGAGGCCTGGCTGGGGGGGGGGGGAATTCACAAACAGTTTTTAGGGCTTTCTGGGGCAACCCTAACTGTACCCCTTCAATACCTTAGGTTAAGGTAGTTTACAGTAGTACATGTGCTAGCAGTTTTTCTCCTTAGATGTAATCTCATACACTTCTGTTTTACAGTTAGATCTTGTTTCCTACTTATTTTTTGGGTTTTTTATAACACAAAATGTGATTCATTATTAGATTACAAATCTGTGCATTGTTATCTGGTAGTGTCCCACTGAACAAAGTGAAGTTTACTTATGAGTTAAATGCTGAAGTGAATCCCATTTTCTTAACTCTCTTTCATAATAAATTGTTCTTTCAGAACTATCAGGCAGCATGTGAGCACTCAGACTGAAGAACATGATGGAAATCAGCAAAGTAACATATCAGTCTGTGTAGCTGATGATCTTGTTACATCAAAGGAAACTGCAGCAGATCAAATCAATGCAGAGTTATTTGTGTCTGAAAAAAATACCTCAAAATCAAGTGAAACAAATAAAATAGAAACAGTATTTATTGCAAATAAATTTACAAAAGGTATACAGCATATTTTATTGCATTCACTTCATTTTCTAGGGTCCTTTCTCCCCAACAAATGTTGCAGAAAGCAAGAGTCTCAATACAGGACTTTTAAAATATAATTTGTCGGCAGGAGAGGTATGGATTGTGACCCCGGCATGGTGGGTAGATGTCTTCAGCCCTTTCCCTTCATTGTAGTTCCTGTCCATATTGGGTCTCTGGTGCATGCAATTTGTAAAGGAAAAATACACCCACTGGAGGAATTTCACCCCAGTGCACATTGCATCAAGTCCACAGCAGGGGATAAAGGACTAAAGCCCCTTACTTCCCACTCCATGCCAGGGTCTTGATTCAGATTGCGGGGAGGGGGTGTTTCATGCTGGCAATCTATGTTTATAAAATCAGGGACAATAGAGCTAGATATATGATTCATGTCTTGTTTGAGTCTTAAAAAATAAATGAACATTTATGTTGGGACACATCAACACAGAAATGCATAATGTTACTCCTAATGTTTTTTTCATTATATTTTAAACAATTAGGCACATAAGATACTTTTATGTAAGCTATTTAAAACACTATAGTAGGTTACAGACCAATTTGAATAAAATAGCTCCAGTATCACTAGGTTTGTTCAGGTCTCCCATCTGATATTTATAAAAACACTGTTAACCGTTTCAGTTAAACAGATGCATGTTGTTGATATATAAATAGTTAATAATAATAATGGGTGGGATTCCCCTGACGAACCCTATCAGCTGAAGCCCTGCTTTCCCTTCTCCTTGTGTGCTCCCTACATGCTTCTCCCCAAATGGCTCTTGGGTGTCTGGAGATCCATCAGAACACCACAGGTGTAGGCATGTAATTTCATTGTCCCCAAAGGGGGCAATGACAATAAAGATATTATTATTATTATTATTATTATTATTATTATTATTATTATTAAAAAGGGGCGAATGTCCCATCTGGCAAGCTGAAATTGTTTTTGAAGATTATAATAAAGCATGTTCCAAATGGAAAAACAAACTTTTCCTGTTTATGCAATGTAAATGAACCTGGTTTTGCTTTTTTTGCAGAAAATCCATCATGTATGGATCAGATGTCTAGTAGGACCTTTAAGCTGGATCTGGATAATGCATCTTCTGTAGAAAAATATGAAAGACAATCAAAAGCACACAATAGTCCTCTTCTAATCCATAGATATGTGACTGAACGGAAGAAACGAGGACTGTCCTGCACATCAAATATTCAGTCTACTATAAACAATTTTGAGAGTAAAACAGAGCAAAATAGTATATTGCATTGTGACACTGACAAAGTCCACACTATTGGTCAGATAGCCCCAAAAGATGTTTCATGCACTAAATCATCTCAACCTAGAAAGGAGTCTGATCACATCGATAAACTATGTTTTATAAATGGTAAAAAGCCAGAAGAAACTGTATATGATGCTGACATGGAATTGACTGCTAGTGAACTAGGTGAGATACTCTTAATTAAATCAAAAGCCAAGGTTGAGAACGCTAAAATAGTAAAAACTGATAATATTTCAGCAAATTTGAGAAAAGTGAAAACTAAAAGCACAGAAAAACAGATTGAGGATAAATATAACATTAAACCTAAAAAATGTAACGAGAAAGTTCCTAGTAATGGAAAAGTTAAAGATATTGATATTGTTGAATCTAAAAATGTTCTACCACCAGAAAAAGGATTGTTTCAAATGAGAAATGATCAGCAAATGAAACTGAACAACACCAATAAACTTGGAGAAGATTTCAAGAACAGTAACAAGAATGACAGACAGGTGCATCCCCTAAGACTTGTAGACTTACGGCAAACAACTCATGTTTTAGAAACAGAAAAAATGAAAGATACAATTTTCGAAACAGCTCAGAATTCAGACAACCAGGTCCCGGTACATAATTTTAACATACCTAGCGGTAAAGTACCATTAGAAGGTTATTCTATTGAAAGCTTGCCACCAGTACAAAGCTGTGTGGTTTCAATACAGGATTTAGACATAAATGAGACCTATCCTGTTGTTTCCAAAATAAAAAAATCACATTACAGTGAAATGGAAAATGGGCAGTATTTGAAAGGGCCTAGATCAAAGGTATGCAATTCTAATAGCCAGACTATACAAGATGAAAAGACTGATATAAAAAGTGGCTTTAATAAGAGAGAAGTTTCTTCCAATTTCGGAACAACAACAGAGAGATCTGCTCATGCTTTAGGTATTCCTAAAACAGATCAAATTAATGAAGAGTTTTCACATGGTGATAAAAGAAGAATTTTTGCAAAAGCTGGTAGGAAGACATACATTATATACCCAAGCTCTCAGAAAAAAACTTCTGGGAAACAAAAATTACATGATGAAAATGCGTATACTGAGAATATCCATGAAGGAAATGAAAACATTCAAAGAAATTCCAATGTTCAGCATGTTACCATTTCATGTTACCTAAAGAAAGCGGCTGAAGGTTGTGTTGAAACATCCGAAGAAAGGGTAGATTCTACACCAAACCCAAGCAAGATGGCCTATAGTGTTTCTTCATGTGATCAAGGTAAAAGCATAGAGAAAGTAATTTCTAACAATACTGAAATAGCTACTGAGTTCCATAAAATTCCAAAAAACATTCCAGTTCTGAAAAACCCTGAAACATTGCAATTCTCAAGAATTTACCAAGAAGAAAATTACTATGCCTCCACAGAGAATGTGAACATAATTTGTGAAGAGTCTTGCAGCAAAAGACCAGTATCAGACTTTGGTATGTGTAGCTTTACTTTGGATATTAGGAAAGGCACTCTAGGTATTAGTCTGACTGTCAATTTCTGCCCCCGTTCCCCAATTTAATTGGGTGGGTATTGTGATTTTAATAATACTTGATTTAAATTCTTCAGATATACATCCCTGTACAAAAAAACTAGAATATATGCAATTGAATAGGCCTGGACCATAGCCATTTTGGATCAGGTAGTGTGCTCTGGGTGATTAGGGATCACGTACTATGCTCTGGTTAGTATCTGGAAGCGCATGTAGCACTAACTGCTTTTCTGATATGAAGTGATGCTTATATGTCCATCAGAGGTATCCTACAGGGGTATGCAGAAACTTTTGAGCTATATTTAAAAATCTAATGATTGTTGCCTCATATTCATGGCCTTCTAGCCCACTTCATATATCTGATAAAGTGAGCTATAATAGTCCATACACATTTATGCCATACACTAAACTTGTTAATGGGTGGTTCCCTAGACCTGATAGCAGAAAGCTGACTGCTCTTTATGGGGTTACACTTCCTCTGAAGGAGAAGATATGTAGGTTGCGGGTACTTCTGGATCCATTGCTGTTCTTTGAAGCTCAAGTGGCCTCAGTAGCATTGAGTGCCTTCCATCAGCCTTGATATGTGGCCCAGTTACACCCCTATATGGAGAAGGATAGCCTAAATTCTGTTGTCTATGCTCTAGTAACCTCTAGGTTAGATTACTGTAATACGTTATACATGGGGCTGCCTTTGAAGATGATTTTGAAACTGCAGCTGATTCAGTGGCCAGGTTGCTCACTGGAGCAAGACGGTCTCAGCACGTAACACCAATCCTGGTCTGATTGCACTGGATACTTGTTAGTTTCCAGGCCCAATTTAAAGTGCTGGTTTTGACCTATAAAGTCTTATGCATATCAGGACCCTAATACCTCAAGGACCACCCCTCCCCTTAAGAACTGACCCAGACCTTGTAATTGTCATCTGAAGCCCTTCTTTGTATGCCCACCTCCATGAGAGGTCTGGAGGGTAGCAACACAAGAACAGGCCTTTTCAGTGCTGGCTCCCCACTTGTAGAACGCTCTCCCTAGGGAAGCTAGCCTGGCACAATTTTTACATATATTTAGACCAGGCAAAATATTTTGTTTTTAATCCGCTCTTTGGCTTTTAATCATCTATGGCTTTTTTTTTTCATGGATGGGATGTTTTAGTGTACAGTGGTACCTCGGGTTACATACGCTTCAGGTTACATACGCTTCAGTATACATACTCTGCTAACCCAGAAAAAGTGCTTCAGGATAAGAACAGAAATCGTGCTCCAGCAGCACGGCAGCAGCAGCAGGAGACCCCATTAGCTAAAGTGGTACTTCAGGTTAAGAACAGTTTCAGGTTAAGAACGGACCTCCAGAACGAATGAAGTACTTAACCCGAGGTACCATTGTACAGGGTTTGTTTTGGGGTTTTTTTTAAAGAAAGTGTTGGTTTTAATGTATGTATACAGGGCTTGCTTAAAATATTGTAGTCGTTTTAAGTTGCTGTGGCAAAAAATTAATTATAGAATTGTAGAGTTGGAAGAGACCCTGAGGATCATCTTGTCAAACCCCCTGCAATGCAGGAATATGCAGCTATCCCATACAGGGATCGAACCTGCAACCTTGGTATTATCAGCACCATGCTGTAACCAACTGAGCTATCCAGTTGACTGATAAACGTTAATAATAATAATTAAAGGGAGACACAGTGGCTAAATATGGTGAACATGCACAACAGTTATGTGATTGATTGCAGCTCACAAGTATGTGTCCCTCCGTGTTCACAAATGTGCAACACCCCTTCACAAAGTTTGCCCTTCGTGTAATCTGACATTGTACTTCTATGCTACCAGTTGTATTGCCTGATGCAGTAGGTGAGGAAATAACTTTAAGAGTTCTCACTTCAGCTATGTTTCACTTGCTGAAACTGGGAATATTACAGCATCTACTTTTTACAAATCACAATGTTCATTTCAAATACCATGGCTTAAATTGTGTTTGATTAATTAATTACAGTTTCAGCCTATTGGTCTTCCAGAGAGAGCTATGTTGCCCACCAATATTTTATCCTCACAACAATTCTGTGAGATAAATTAGTTTTAGAGAGGGTGACTGTCCCAAATCCATCAAGTATCATGGTTGAACAAAATCTGAACTCGTCTCCCCAATTTAAGTTTGGCATGCAATCAACCACACTACTGTGTCTCCAAAAATATATATTTATTATTTTTTCAAGTTTATTAACGTTCCAGATATTTTTGCATTTAGTGATTCAATAATAGCTGTAATTTCAGGGCGTAAGCCTCTTCAAGAACTGACAAATATCAAAGCACCTTCCCTTCCAAAACCCAATAAAGACTTAGAAGAAAATTCCACATCACCTGTTAGACGCAGGCGAGCTACAGTTTGCTACAAAGAACCCAAAATCAACAGGTTAGTTTTTGACAGATGGTTTCTTTTTGTTTTGTTATATTTAAATATTTTTCAAAGTATGCTTGACACCTTATTCTGTAATTGGCATTTATCAAGCATATATTTTATGGAAACATACAGTTGTACAAAAAAGAATCCCAAAAGTGACCCAGAAACATTTTAGGAGAGTAGAATAATTACTTTGTAAGAGTTTATTGAAACAATTTCCATAATCATGACAGGTAAGACTAATAATACCTAAAATTTAGGTTTGATTTTAAGGAATAACACATACACACAGATACAAAGCTGCAACCCATACTCAAACTAGTCTAATACAGTGGTACCTCAGGTTACATACGCTTCAGGTTACAAACGCTTCAGGTTACAGACTCCGCTAACCCAGAAATAGTGCTTCAGGTTAAGAACTTTGCTTCAGGATGAGAACAGAAATCGTGCTCCGGCGGCGCGGCAGCATCAGGAGGCCCCATTAGCTAAAGTGGTGCTTCAGGTTAAGAACAGTTCCAGGTTAAGAACGGACCTCCGGAACGAATTAAGTACTTAACCCGAGGTACCACTGTAGTGCAATCTTATCCTCACACTTCCTAGGACTTGGGACTCAGCTATATAGCTGCAAATAAATATCATTTTAAATGTGTTGTAAAGTGGAATATACAAATGGGACACTAGATGGCAACAGTGAGCTATGCCAAATTCAAGGTATTTTTCAAAATGTTTTTTAAAAAAGCATTTTCACAGCATTTTTAATGTGTGTGATTCCACATGAAGTCCCATGAAACCCATATTTTTGAGTAGACATGAAGGGGATGGATCTGTATTAGTCATTTCACTGCCTCATAAAAAGAAACATGGGTGCTGGTGTTTTGCAAGTGGAGCACCAGCACAATTAGTACACCTTTCTGGAATCACGCAGCTGCTATGACTTTTCTAAATGTACACAGATTTTTGAGGGGCTTCTTGTGTGAATCGAAGCTAATCTAGTATATCACATAATTTCAAGTACCCCATTAGAGAAAAAGTTCAAAACTACCATCTCTTAATCAACTGCAGCTTATTACAAAATACAAGGAATTTACTTGTGTATTTTTAGGGCTTTAAAGCAGGTGGGGATGGGTTTTTTACCCCCAGGTAAGTAGAGTTAGGATTGCAGCCAAAGTGTCTTAATTAGAGGAATGACTATTCTGTACAAATTCTTATACTAAGTAAAATTTATGAATGATATTTGCCAGAAAAGCTCACCAGTTCTATTCTCAGTGCCACTAGTGATTTAATTATTTTTGTCTTTCAGCAAATTGAGGAGAGGAGATAAATTCACAGATACAGAGTTTCTTAATGCTCCAGTCTTCAAAGTCAGAAATAAACAAAGCTTTAAAAGTAAATCAAGATTACTCTAAAGAGGCTATACAGAAAAGTGCCTACCAGTATGTTGTATCTACTTTTTAAACAAATTTTATTATTTCTTCCTTACTAAATTCCACTGACTCAATTTTGATTTGAACTAGATTGCTTTCTTCCACACTCTTTTTAATCAGAATGAATGAGGTGAGCAAAAGTATATCTACACAGACAAAACTTTAGTGTTGATAGTTTATGTCAGTAAGTTTAAGCATTTCGTAGCATCTTTGCCTAGCATATTTCTACCTTAAAACTGTTGAATTAAAGTTTCCAAGTTTTGCACACAATGTAAAGTGAATATAATTATTTCAGAGGATAACAGAAGTTTTCCATTTTACTTGGAAAAATAGCTATTCTCACAGCCTGAACCAATTCTGAGTTACAGCTGTTGTGTCTTGTATGTAGAGGCCTATATAAAAACATGGGGTGACCAAATGACGAGTGAGGACAGGGTTCTTATCCAAGATAAGGAAGGTTGGTCTAGAATAGATGCCTTCCCCCTTGCTTGCTTCTAACAAGAAGAAAACCCTCTGCTACAGTTCCCTGCATTGATATGATTTTGATAGGAGTTTGGGATCTCTTCCTAAATGGATTATGTCCTCCCCTTCTTACCATCTGTCTGCTCTTTCTTTTTTCTACAAAAGCCTTGTGATTGCACCATGAGGTGAGTGTTCCTCATGAATTTTCCTTTGCACAAAAGCACTACTGCAAGAAGTAGAATCAGCTCCTGATGCCAAATCAAGCAGGCAGAGGATTCTTTGTATAGACTGGGAACCCAAGCCTATTCCTGTGCATATGTAAGACTGAGCTGCTTATGCGAGGTTTAAATTTTCCTTTATCAAGAAATGTGAAACCTACATTGACAGCAATGTACATTTAATATCCATTCAACACATTAACAATATTTGGATATGGCACAACTAACAAGAACACTTTTGGCTTCTCACAAAATATGTCCACCCTCCATGACAATAAGAAAATACTCAGAGAGAACCTTCTACCTGGAGAAATACTTAGCCATTGAAAAGTTTATAAATAAAATGTGACAATAATGGAGGAGCCAGGGTTGTCAATTTCATATTGTCTAATTTTGTCTTTACATTTAATTAACCTTGTTTTCTAATCACTCCTGTGATTCACTGTGCTTCCAATTGATTTGAAACATTATCTTAATATTAAGGGCTATCCCCATGTACCATAACAACAACAACAACGGTATAAATAATAAAATCATCATCATCATCAAGTATAAATAATCCTGTATTCCTGTGCCCTACATAATAGCAGGTGCCACTAGGTAAAGGTAAAGGACCACTGACAGTTAAGTTCAGTCGCAGACAACTCTGGGATTGCAGTGTTCATCTCGTTTTACAGGCTGAGGTAGCCGGCGTTTGTACGCAGAGTTTTTCCGGGTCATGTGGCCAGCATGACTAAGCCACTTCTGGCGCAACGGAATACCGAAACCAGAGCAGTGCACGGAAACGCCATTTACTTTCCCGCCGGGGCGGTATCTATTTATCTACTTGCACTTTTAGGCGTGCTTTTGAACTGCTAGGTTGGCAGGAGCTGGGACCGAGCAATGGGAGCGCACCCCGTCGCAGGGATTCGAACTGCTGATGTTCTAATCAGCAAGCCCAAGAGGCTCAGTGGTTTAGACCACAGTGCCACCAAAAACAAAAACAAAAAACAGAGGAATAAGAAGGCCAAAAAGTGTGCCTTAAGTGTCTCAAAATAGCATAGGGATCAGAAGGAAAATGTAGTGCTCATCATACTGATGTTTCAGGCACTATGCAATAGGTGTTCATAACACATTTGTTTTCTGAGAAAGCTTTGCGTTTAATTTCCCCCAACCCAGGAACACTCCCAGTGAGTTTTTTACCATGGGAAAAGCTGTGGCCTGCAGTGATTGAGCCAGTGCCCAACATGAATATACACATGGAAATGAATGGCTGTATGACAGGAATGTTGTTTCTAGGTAGCCTGGTGGCCTGAGCCCTGAGCCTTTTCTGCCAGAGCCTAGATCTCCTGTCCTGTTAAAAATCTTATTTTAAAAAAAGAAAAAACTTTGATGACGGGGCAGCTGGACACACCGGAAATGACATAGCTGGGGATACCCATCCATGCAGCATCTTAATTTGTCCAAAGAAATATACAGTCCTGGATGGGTTAGGGAAGAGATGTGTGTGAAAGTGGCTGAGAAACGCATAGAAGGCATGTTAGACGAGCAGCGCACATGTGATGAAGGGGTGATAGCAAAACGCAGTAACCAATAAATCAGCATAAACTAGTCTGAGAAATCATAGAATTAAGGGGTCAGCCATATCACACCTGGGAGTGAGTATCATCACATGCTTTGCTCATGATCATACTGGTTTTAAAAAACTTAGTGTGGGTTGGCCTTCAGTTAACATAATTTAAGTCTGTGGGTTTCATTGGGTCTACTGTAGGATGACAAAAGTTGAATATCACCCACTATCTTGAAGACAGATATTAAGAATATCATATCCCAGATAGAATTGCATGAGGCTTCTTGGATGGCTAAATTTATCAGGCTGTAATTTGGAGAAGGATTGGGGCATGCAACTAATTAGCAAGGAAGTGCCACGAAGCATGCGTTTATCCAGTGTATTCCCCTCGTTACTGGGAAAAGGCAAAGACGATGTCGTCCCACACCCAGAGTTAAGGAGAAGGGTTGTTAGGAATTAAATTACAGGAAATTGAGCCGAAACGGTGTTCTGCACCGGGTTAACTGGAAGATCGGGGGTGCTATGGCTAAGCGGCGACCAAAAAACTTTACCTCTGCAAAAGAAAAATGTCCTACACGCCCCGCTCTAAGGCGGAAGGAGGAGGTTAGGGCTGAAGCCTCAAAGCCACGCCTCGCACTCATGTTTCATGTTGTTGAATTCACGATCAGTCCTTACTCTTCTTCACGACCAGCTGCTCCTGTTTCCTCGCCCAGTTGCTATCCCTCTGTGCTGCGATGTCTGTCCCAGCAACAGCAACAGAACGCGCAGAAAGGGCTTCAGACGATCTGATTTTCTACGTGAACGGCAAAAGGGTAAGTGGGAATCGAGCTTCCCGAGGACGCAGGCATAGCTGCTTGGGGGTATTTCCTGCTCTCACAGTGCAGCTTGAAGTGTAGCAAAAGGAAACTGCCTGTACTGTACTGCCCCCTGCTTCCGATTAGAGGGTCCCGGTATAGTAGATAGACCCCCTTTACCCCTCTTCTAACAAGACGTTTGCATTCTGCGTATTAACCCAAACGGCAGAATTGCTTCCCTGCCTGCGGCCCTAGGGAAAAACACAGCGGCAAATTACGTAAAAACCCTGGAAGGTCTGCATTTCACGTGCTTTGTAGGTTGAAACTAGACACCTTTGCTCAGAAGTGAATTCCTCTGGCTACGGTAGGAGTTACTGCTAAGCAAGTGTGCAGACAATTGCAGCCTTAAGAGTCTCGTTGATATTAAGAAAAGCAAGTCAAAACTCTCGGCAGTCAATCTTATTTATAAAATGCCAGACTATAATGTGCAGAGAATAGCTATACTGTACAAATATCCTTTCGAGTGTTGGAATATTGCAGGAAATTGTGTTCTCCAACACAATAAACTCACAGTGCCAAGGGTTTGCATATTTACTAACTAGAAACAAACAAGGGCATTTAGATTTTTTAACATACAGAGACTTATACTGGCTGATAGGCGTGCAATAAATAAATAAATGTTACACCTCCGCTGCCTCTAAATCCCAGATTTTTGGACTAAATCCCAGATTTTGGGACTCCTGGGAGGGGAGAGTGCGGTTGTGCTCTTGGTTCAGATTACAGGCTTCCCACGGGCATCTGGTCAGCCCCTGTGACCTAGATGGGCCATTGGCGTGATCCAGCAGGCTCTTAAGTTTCAACATCATTTTTGGATAGTGCTCGTTGATATTAGTTTCACCCCTATACCTTCCTTCCATTTTATTAACTTTGTCATTTTAATTTCATTTTTTAAAAGGCCCTTCTATACACTTCTGCAACGTACTACCACAGTGTGGACTAGTTTGCTGGTTTTAATTTTAAAAGCACTGCCTTTCGATCCTGATTTTTAAAAGCATTTCCTCACTTGCCAATGCTGTTCTCTCAAGCCATCACTACTCATCTGATTTCCTTTACAAAAATTAAAAAAGCAGTCTAGCTGCCCACTAAGGAAAACAAGGGTCAGGAATGATGTGAATCGTAGTTCAGTGTCAAAGGTTCCCTGACACAGGGGATAGGTTTTTTGTTTTTGTTTTGTTTTCCATAAAAAGGTAAAGGGACCCCTGACCATTAGGAAGTTCCCCAATCCTCCTCCAAATTACAGCCTGATAAATTTAGCCATCCAAGAAGCCTCATGCAATTCTATCTGGGATATGACATTCTTAATATCTGTCTTCAAGATAGTGGAAAACAAGGGACGTGGGTGGCGCTGTGGGTTAAACCACAGAGCCTAGGACTTGCCAATCAGAAGGTCGGCGGTTCGAATCCCTGCAACAGGGTGAGCTCCCATTGCTCTGTCCCAGCTCCTGCCCACCTAGCAGTTTGAAAGCATGTCAAAGTGCAAGTAGATAAATAGGTACCACTCCAGCGGGAAGGTAAACGGCATTTCCGTGCGCTGCTCTGGTTCGCCAGAAGTGGCTTAGTCATGCTGGCCACATGACCCGGAAGCTGTACGCTAGCTCCCTTGGCCAATAAAGCGAGATGAGCACCGCAACCCCAGAGTCGGCCACGACTGGACCTAATGGTCAGGGGTCCCTTTACCTTTTTATGGAAAACAAAACAAAAACAAAAAGCCTATCCCCTGTGTCAGGGAACCTTTGACCCTGAACTATGATTCACATCATCCCTGACCCATTGATGGTGCTTCTTGGGGCTGATGGGAGTTGTAGTTCAGCAACATCTGGGGGGCCATAGATTCTCCAACCTTGGTCCAGACCTGAGCTTACTATACCTATACCTATACCTATAACTAAACTACAGTTCCCAGGATTCTTTTGGGGTAGCCACGACTATTAAATGTGGTACAGGAGTGCTTTAAATGTGTGCTGTAGGTATGACTATCTGGTTTTCACCTCCCTCTGCAGATAGTGGAGAAGAATGCTGACCCTGAGCAGACATTGCTGCCTTATCTAAGGAAGATACGTATCCTTCCTCCGCTTGTGGCAGCCCAGAATCAAGTCAACTGTTTCTACTCCATCTTTCGCTCCTCTCCTGTTCTTTCTCACTCTCTCGCACTTCTTCATACACACCAAACAAATCTGTCATTAAGCCTCCCAGTGCTTGCTTTTTGAAAACCAAAATGCAGGCTCAGGGAAAGGAGTCTGCATATTTGCTTTCCAAAGCAGGGCTGAGGAAGGGGGTGGTTAACCTCTTCCTCCCTGGCTGTTTGGGGGCTCAGAATCCCCCTCCCTGGAGCTGCTTTCTCTCCCAAGGGAAGATCTATTGGCGTTGTTGAATGTTCACATTTAAAAGACATTCTAGTGGTTAGAGAGTCTAGCCAACGCAGGAGTTCTAGTCACATGTTCCAATGCATGCGAAGGGAACGGCACTATACCAAGTAATTTTGCTTCCCCGCATCACATGTGCCAAGTAACACGCCATCCTCTGTGCCTACAGGCAGAACATGGAGACATGATCTGGAACTCTGAGCACTTTGTGCACACAGCTGTAAACACAAAGGTCATGCCTTGAAGGCATGAGACAAGTGAGCAAAACATATTCACCTAGGACTGTTGCATTGGCTGCACAGGGCTACTGGAACTAGCTTCATTTGGACACGGTCAACTTTATCTGCCTGTATATTTTGTAGTACCATATTTAAAAGGGGAGGGGGAGAAAATGAGAGTTAATTTAGTTTTCTGAGGGTCTGGCATTTGGCAGCTTGAAAGAATAATGGAAGATTACTGTACATGCATTTTGTATTCCAGTTTTTTGGCTTAATTCAGTTGTTGATGTGGCGTTAAATTTATGTGGTTTTGTACTGACTGACTGTAAAGTTTTGTGGCTAGTTTGTGACCAGCCTGTGAACCACACAATAAACATAGAAAGGAAATGGAGGGAGGATGCTTTGTGTATTACATGTAGTCTTTTCTATATCAAAAGTCAAGAACATGAAGCACTGAGCAATGTGTATCTTGAAAAGAAGTGCCTTCAGAATTTTTGTCAGTTATAGAAATGTGAAAATTTCTATGTTATAACATTGCTCAGTCACTTCAAATTGATTTAGATATCTTCAAATTATGTATGGTTTATACTAGGAAGGCCAGTGTTATTTAACATAAACT